>NC_142165.1:29521488-30721488 GCF_029865625.1 Vigna umbellata | reverse complement strand
GGAAAACGGGGAAATAACAAACAATTAAACACAATTCCCTGGTTTATTTAAGTGCAATAAACTAAATATAATTCAAGAAATAACGACTCATCACTACCTCTCCTTCGCTGCCACCTCGCATGCGTCAGCGCTCTCCATTTCCTTCTTCAGCCACACGTCAGCTCCCTCATTCCACATCATTGGCTTTTCTCTCGCGCATCAGACACGCACTACTTCATTTCGCATTTCACTCTCGCGTCTCCTTCCACACAAGTTGTTCCTCTCTCCAGAGTTCTTCCACTGTAAGTCTTGTTTACACCATAGATTCGTCTCTCCTTGCTGCGTTCATCATCACAGAACCTCTAAACCCTCCTTTTCCTTTTTCCTTCAGATTTAGTCGATTAAAACCATTCTTCTACCGTTTAAACACCTTTAATCCGTTTGATCTTCATTATCCACAGTTCAATCTTTGTTTTGAACCGATTAATCGGTTCATTTTGATAATCTGCACCTTTCTAGGGTTCCTTCGGTCCAGATTAGGGTTCTTCGTGTTCATTCTCATATTTGCTCCTCTCTTTCGATTTCTCTCTTCCTATAGTGTCTATGGTTTCTGCGAAGATTATCACACTTCTGTTTTCATAGATTCTCTCTTAATCTTGTGTTCCAATCATTTTCCGCTACGTTCATCTCTAGAGGAAGCTTCGAAGGAGCTCGCGACACGCACATTCGTCATCTCCTTGGACGCTCTTCCATCATTTGGCACCAGAGCTTGGTTGCGTCCACGCGTCAAAGATAAGTATCGCTTTCCTTGTTTCTTTTCATTTTTGTCTTAGTTTGATTTTGATTCTGAGTTTCTGTTTCGCGTTTTTGTTTCGCGTATTTGTTGCGTTTTCTTCATTTACGTGTTGTTCATCATTTTCCTTTAATGTCTTGATTTGTTTTTCTGATTAAAGTTGTTGCGAATCTTGTTTGTGTTTCGTGTTTTGATTCTCTTCATATCTGTTTAGGTTTCCAAGTTGCGTGTCCTGTGCTTGAGTCATTATTTTTTAGTCTTATTATCATTTTAATTCGGTGCAAGTTTTTGTTTGAGTCTTTTATGTTTTGAAATCTATTTCTGTTTGTGTCAAAGTCATGTTAATTTGCTTCTTTCTCTTTTAATTCAGTTGTAATATATTCTTAAGGTTTTTGTTGCATGCTAGTTGTTTGATTAACATCAGCACACCATATGAGCAATGACAAATTCATTAAGAGCTCGGGTGCTTAGTGTTTGACATGAGATGCAGCTTTGCATTGGTTCACAACACTTATTTAGTGCCTAATCTATTTCTGGTTATTTTGTGCACTTGACTGAGAATTTGGCATTGAGATGCATCTGATTGATTGAGCCAGTACCATGTGCATACCATATAAGCAATAAATTGCTTTGGCAAAGCTTGGTTGCACTGAGAAAACTCCAATAATGTCTCAGTTGCAGTTGGTCGATCTGCATTACTTTGCTTGTTTATATGTTCTTTGCGTTTCTTAATCTGGTTTAGCATTAGATCCTTGTTGCACATCTTGCATTAACTTCCTAGTGTCTTGTTTGAATTTTAATTGTTGTCTCTGAGTTTAGCTAGCTGATAAAAAGCTATTTGAATCTTTGAGTTAAAATTTGGGTGGTAGAGTTGCTTGAAATAGGAAAATATCAAGGTTAGCTCAATTAGATTTAACAAATGCATGTTTCTTCTTACGTATGCAATACAAACAAGTTTGTTTTAGCATTTATAACGTGTTGAAGCAAAGAAAATGAATGTTTTAGCTGATCGATTTGTTTTCACTACTTGAACCACCAAATTCTGACCAATTTTCCTTTCACAAGTTGCTGCATAATTGATGTGTATTCATTTTGAATTCTGAAACATGATAGCTGGACTGTAGCAACTGAATTGACCATAAAAAAAATTGAACATAATCAATCAAAATAACCATTGCACAAGTTTAAAAGCTAATTGGGTTAGTGTAGTCTAGTCTACATATTTTTTTGAAACATAGAAGCAGAAAATGTCTTTAGAAACTGGTACAGTTTTAGTCAAATGCATTTGAGTTTCAAATTTTGATGCTATTGCAACTTGTTTTTGTTTCTTGTTTTCTTAATCTATTCTAGATCCTTTGGTAGGTTCCCTTTGAGTGCTCACTTTCTTCAAAGCTTTGTTTCTTGCTTGTCTTGGTTGATAACTCTGGTTTTGTCTATCACATGTGCAATCTATTCTGCTGATCTTAATTTGAAGCTTTTAATTGCTTTATTCATCTGATCTAGAGTTGTCTTAAGTAGTAGATATGTTGTGCTATTATTATTTGTGGCTATCCTGTTCTGTTCTGCATTTCACTTTGCCTTAGCCTAGCCATTTCTTTGTTGAGAAGCTGTACACTTTGGATTTTTGGAATTTGAAAGAAGGTTTGTGTGCTTGGTAGCATCTTAGGTGGTGGTGGTCTAACAGATTCTCCAGCCTTGAACTGCCAAGGGAGAATCTCCCTTCCAAACCTTCATTTGTGTGTGTAAATTTTTTTAAAGAGAAGCCTGAGTGTTGTGAGCTTTGTAAGGCTGACTTGGCCTAATTCCTTGGCACTTTGAAATAGAGAATTCATTGTTAATCTAACTGTTTGTGATTGTTCATTGTGTAGGGAAAAGGAGTTTGAGTGATCAAACTAGAGCAATTGTGATTGTTTTCATTTTAATCTACTCTTGCATTCATTTTAGATTATAAACTGCTTGCTGAAATCATTGAGATATTAAATGTTTTGAATGTGATTACTGATTTCATGGTTTGATTGCAATTGTTGAAATTTGTTGAGTCCTGATTAGCACCATCACTCTTTCTTTGTTGAGATCATTTTTCCAAATGCATATAGAAAATAGTTTCCTCGTATTAATCACATGCAAATTTCAGTTTTGTTCAGATTGATTGATTGCATACCCTTGCATGCCATCTAGTTAGTTGTTTATGGACTGATTTATGCATGAATTGATTTGCTTGGAGTAATTAGGTTTCTGCATAAACACTGTTTTAACTGCCAATTTTTTGCATAGCATCACGTTAATCTTTCTCCATTGATTTGATTAGCTTGTGGTAGTTGTTTAATTTGGTTAAAGTCCATTCCTATTTGTATTTGTTGGATTTGGGTTGATTTTGTGTGCAGAAATGAACCAGTGCAGGATGTACAATAGAAGTTGAGATTAGTTTAGAAAGAGCATGAGTATAACTTGAGCAAATAGTAACAGCCATATGAACTGAAGGGAGTTTCTTTTATCTCAAATTGATTCTGATATTCTTAAATTGTTTTGTATGAAAGGATTAGAATTGTTTGATCTGTTGATTCAATTGGAATTGTTTGTGCAGTATAAGTTGAGACCATTAATTGAGAGCAACAAGGATCTTTTGTTGCACCAACTGCACCAATCCGAGAGAAAGGGAGGAATCTTTTATCCTGTGTAATTTCCTGTTGCTATCTGTGTGTAGATAAGGTGCATTGATTCCAATTGTGATTTGTGATTGTAGGATTATACTAGTCAAGAGATTCAAAAGCATTGATTCCAGAAGCTTTCAAGAAGCAACAAAGTTGAGCAAAAGTTTAGTTGGAGCAAGCTAGAAGCTGTCTTCTGATATGAAGGGAAGACTTTAAATTGTTGTGTAACTCTTCTAGAAATTTTTTTGAATAAGGTTCCCTAATCCACATGTTGTTATATACTATTTTGCAGGAGTGGTGAATCAAATCCAAAGAGAGTGGAATCCAGAAGCTAGAAAATGGTCAAAGCTGCCAGAAACAGTAACATCAGTGTACGTGTTTTTAGCACAAGGACTTGGCATCAAAAGTGGACCGTAGCTGAACCAGGACTAGACCGTGGCAACGTGCATGTTTTGTATTTTTTTGTTCCATTTGATGTGTAATAGGCTGATAGGCTAGCTTTCTTTTAGTTTCATTTTTGTTTGTAAAAGGCCTTTTATAAAGTCTAAGTTCTTTGGAAGAGTCCTTGGTGCTGTTTCAAACTCTTGGCAACTTTACTTGCTTTAATTTTAGCATAGCTAGACAGGTGAGTGTGTCTTGTTAGCCAAAGCAACAAGCCTCACCATAGGAGTAGACTTTAATATTGATTTGATTTGTGTTTCATGTAGGGTTCATTAGAGTCCGCTGTAATTGTCTTTGATTGTGTTTGTTTGTGAGTTGTGTACTTTGTTTCTAAAGGTGATTTTAGTTTAAAGGGCAAATAGCAAGTAACGTAAGACATTTCTGGCAAGGAAAGATTTGGTACTTAAGCAGTCTTTATGACTCACCTCTCTTATCTAGGACTTGTCTAAGTGGAAGCTTTTAACCCTTTAGATTAAGAAAACTTTTAAAGCAAAGATGTCTTGTTATAGGTTGTGTAGGTCATCTTGCATAGAAAATTGTGATGAAATGTTTAATCAAGCTAGGATTCTTCCATCCTTTGGTAAAGACATAGGTGCATTAACATACCTAGCTTGGGAAAAAGAAATTGATAAAATAAATCCTTGGTTTTATAGAGAGAGTGAATCATATGTTCTTAGTATATATCTCTCTAAGTTAGAAGAGCATGCAAGTGAGTGGTGCGATGAAAGACAATATCATGTTAGGAAAGGTAGAAAGTCTCCTATTCGTGATTGGTATGATTTAAAAGCTTGCATGAGAAGAAAGTTTGTGCCTTCAAGCATTAAAAGAAACCTAGAATTAATTAGAGATTGCATTGATTATGGAAAATTATTTCTTGAGAGTTTAAATGATCATGGGTTTCTTCGTAGAGAACTAGAATTTGGGGCAAGACTTAAAGAGATCAAGGATAAAAAAAGAGAAAGAGAGATTGAGAGAAAAGAAGAGGAAGAAAGCAAAGAAGAAGAGAAGAGAGAGAGAAGAAAACGAGAAAAGAGAAGAGAGAAGAAGAGAGGAATTAAGAAGAGAAGAAGAGAGAAGAAGAAAAGGAAGAAAGAGAAGAAGAGAAAAGAAAAGAAGAGAGAAAAGAAAAAGAGAGAAAAGAAGAAGAAAAGAGAGAAAGGCAAGAAAGAGAGAAGAAAGAAAAGGAGAAATTGTTACTAATGACAAATCCTATTCTTTCAAAGACCATGGAACCTAAAAGGGAAGGTTTCCAAATCTTTACTTCTTTTCCAGTAATTGATTATTTTTCAATTTTTAACTTCTCTTTCAAACAAATTTTCATCTCATATTCTATGCAAACTTTTTCAAAACTTTTTCAAAATATGACAATTCAAATCTTGAATTATTCTTATCTTTTAGGAAAGAAATAACTCAAGACAAAAGTGAATTTGGACTTCTAGAATTTCCAAATGTGATAAAACAAAATATTAGAAGTCCTTATTTCCTTGTTTTTATAGAAAAGTTCTTTCTTGGATTGATATTAATTGAAAATATATTTGATGTTTATTGTATATTTGTGTTTGATCCAGGAGGAAGAAAAAATGGATATAAAAGAATAAGGCCACTCCAAGATGGCCATGCTCCCAAAGATTGTGTGGAGCTTCTTCATAAGGCGATTGCAAGATTTGACGACAAATCTTTTTTTAAGAGGGAGGGTATGATGGAATCCTGCCTGATGTGTTTTCTCAGTGTCCTCTTTTTGTAGTTTTTACATTTTATTGTGCACGTATTTTAGCTTGTAAGGAGCATGGGTTACTATAAATACCCAGCTCCTCTCTTGTATTGGCACTTTTGAGATTAATGAGAATTAGACTTTCTGAAATAGAAACTATTCTCTCTTGAAAGTCAGGACAGAGAGTCCAAAGATTCCCTCTAGCCACCTTCCAAGCACCTCTCTCACTTCCATTTTCCAAATTTCACGGTGCTTCTCATTCCTCATGCTACCTCTCCTTCGCTGCCACCTCACATGCGTCAGCGCTCTCCATTTCCTTCTTCAGTCACGTGTCAGCTCCCTCATTCCAAATCATTGGCTTTTCTCTCGCGCATCAGACACGCACCACTTCATTTCGCATTTCACTCTCGCGTCTCCTTCCTCGCGAGTTATTCCTCTCTCCAGAGTTCTTCCACTGTAAGTCTTGTTTACACCATAGATTTGTCTCTCCTTGCTGCGTTCATCATCACAGAACCTCTAAACCCTCCTTTTCCTTTTTCCTTCAGATTTAGCCGATTAAAACCATTCTTCTACCGTTTAAACACCTTTAATCCATTTGATCTTCATTATCCATCGTTCAATCTTCGTTTTGAACCGATTAATCGGTTCATTTTGATGTTCTGCACCTTTCTAGGGTTCCTTCGGTCTAGATTAGGGTTCTTCATGTTCATTCTCAGATTTGCTCCGCTCTCTTTCGATTTCTCTCTTCCTATAGTCACTAATTGATAATTGCTCAGATTAATTATCAATTAATGACTGTTCTAGATCGATCAGTCATTTTCTCGCTAGTCGACTGTCTAGTCCTTGGCTGATCGAGTGACCATACAATAAACTAATAGTATCGCAATTTGGTTTATATTAATGTTTGGAAGCTACATTTATGTTTTCTTGTAGTGATAATTGTTAAGTAATCCATATCATTTTCTCAAGAATACGAAATGTCTCATTCTTATCTTTTAGTTGACACCCATTCCTTATCATTCAAATCCAACTTGTAAGACAAGACTTACATCTTATTATATATTATAAATTTGTTATTATATTTAATTGATATGGAATTGATCCCCAACATATTTATACAAAAAATTTGACATCAAATATTATTGATCATGTTGTTATAAATTCATACACATTCTCATGGAATCCTGCCTGATGTGTTTCTCAGTGTCCTTTTTTTGTAGTTTTTCATATTTTATTGTGCACGTATTTTAGCTTGTAAAGAGCATGGGTTACTATAAATACCCAGCTCCTCTCTTGTATTGGTACTTTTGAGATTAATGAGAATTGAGTTTTCTGAAACCAGAAACAATTCTCCCTTGAGAGTCAAGGCTAGAGAGTCCAAAGACTTCCTCTAGCCACCTTTCAAGCACACTCTCTCACTTTCATTTTTCCATTCTACGGTGCTTCTCTCTCATCACACAACATCACCATTGCTCCAATCCGCTTCAGTGGCGTCAGCGCTCCTTGGCCACACGTCCTCCTTTCTCTCGCGCATCAGACACGCACATCCACATTCTCTCTCTCGTTTCTCCATCTCGCAAAACCACATCTCATTCTTCCTCTGGAGGGTTCTTCACAGTAAGCCAGTTTTCTTCCTAGAATCTCCTTCTTCCTTCATTTCTTTGCTTCGTCTCAGCCATTACAAACCTTTCCACCGAACATCTGCATACAAACTTAGGTTTCCTTCATCATTCTCACTTTGCCTTTCGATTTCACTGATTGTTTTCCCCTTTCTACCGTTTAATCCACTTTCCACCGAACAATCTAGCTTTCCCACCGTTCAATCTTGAGTTTGAACCGATTAATCGGTTCATTTTGACTTTTCCCTCTTTTCTAGGGTTCGTTCATGATTTTAGGGTTTTCTGCAATCGATTTCGATTGTCTCAGTTTCTTTCGAGTCAGCTCTCAATCTAAAGCTTCGTTTACATATCCGTTGCGTCTTCTCTCGTCGAGGAAGGCTCGAGGAGTTCGAATCATGCTCGCACAGCTTCTATCGTCATCGCCTCGGGCGTTCGTCCATCAAGTGGTATCATGAGCTAGGTTTCGTCCACGTTCACGCGTCAAAGGTAAGTATCGTGTTTCTGTTTCCTTCGTTGTTTGAGTTTTGTTTTCTTGATTCGCGTCTCTGTTTTTGTTTCAGTTTGATTCTATCTTGATTCTGAGTTGTTCATCCATTTTCGCGTTGTTTCGATTAATATCACGTTATCTGTTTCGAGTTTTATTATGTTCTTGCGTTGTTTCGCCTCTCTGTTGCGTTTTCTTCATTTACATGTTGTTCATCATTTTCCCTTTAATGTCTTGATTTGTTTTTCTGATTTAAGTTGTTGCGAATCTTGATTGTGTTTCGTGTTTTGATTCTCTTCATATCTGTTTAGGTTTCCAAGTTGTGTGTCCTGTGCTTGAGTCATTATTTTTTAGTCTTATTATCATTTTAATTCGGTGCAAGTTTTTTTTGTTTGAGTCATTTTATTTGAGCATCATATTCTGTCTTGTCTATAGTCATGTTAATTTGGTTATTTGTCTTTTAATTCAGTTGTAATATGTTCTTAAGGTTTTTGTTGCATGTTAGCTGTTTGATCAACATCAGCACACCATATGAGATATGACAAATTCATTAAGAGCTTGGGTGCTTAGTGTTTGACATGAGATGCAGCTTTGCATTGGTTCACAACACTTATTTGGTGCCTAATCTGTTTCTGGTTATTTTGTGCACTTGACTGAGAATTTGGCATTGAGATGCATCTGATTGATTGAGCCAGTACCATGTGCATACCATATAAGCAATGAATTGCTTTGGCAAAGCTTGGTTGCACTGAGAAAACTCCAATAAAGTCTCATTTGCAGTTGGCCGATCTGCATTGCTTTGCTTGAGTCTAGTTATTTTTTGTTTCAAATCTGGTTTAGCACATGGATCATTGCTAAACATCTTTCATTGTTGATTTAGTGTCTTGTTCAAGTTTGAGTTGTTGTTTCTGGTTCAATTTAAGTGTTCAAAGGTCATTTGATTCATTAAGTCAAAATTTGAGTGGAAGAGTTGCTTAATTTGAGTAATTTGGGGCTGACTAAGTCAAATTTTGAGATAGTGTGTTTCTGCATCCAGTTGCTTTACAAACAAGTTTGTTTTAGATATTTGAAACTAATGATGCAAAGAAACCATGAGTTAATAGCTGCCCTAAGCCTTTTCACTCTTTAAACCACCAAACTTTTGGCATTTTTTTTTCATTCACAAGTTGCTAGTTGTTTGCCTTTTTCTGAAATTTGTGGAATTGGTGCATTTGAAATTGAGTTGTCATTGCAGGAAAAGCTTGATCATTCTGCTTACATGTGAAACAATTCAAAAGAAACATTTATATAGTTCTAAAAAAAAGCTGATAGACCAGTGCAATTGACTTTTGTGAAAGTTGATGAATTAGAAAAGCCTTTTCTCTTAGGCATTTTATGGAACAGTTTCAACCAATTCTGAACTGAATTTGAATTTGGTTCAAATGCAACCTGTTTGGGTTTTTTTATTGCTTTTAACATCTACTCTAGAACTTATCTTAGGATCCTGTTTGAGTGCTCACATTATTCATTACTTTGTTTCTTGCTTGTCCTGATTGCATGTCTTAGTTTTGTCTAATTCATATGTGCATTCTATTCTGCTGTTCTTAATTTGAGCTTTGATTGCTTTATTCATCTGATCTAGAGTTGTCTTAAGCAATAGATCTGCTGTGCTGTCATTGTTTTGTGGTTGTCCTGCTCTGTTCTACATATCACTTTGCCTGTTTGAGAAGTTGTTACACTCTGGTTTCTTGAATTTGAAAGAAGGTTTGTGTGCTTGGTAGCATCTTAGGTGGTGGTGGTCTGAAAGACTCTCAAGCCTTGAACTGCCAAGGGAGAATCTCCTTTCCAAACCTTTTCATTTATGTGTTTTAAATTTCAAAAGAGAAGCTTGAGTGTTGTGAGTTTAGTGAGGCTAATTTGGCCTAATTCCTTGGCACTTTGAAATAGAGAATTCATTGTTAATCTAACTGTTTGTGATTGTTCATTGTGCAGGGAAAAGGAGTTTAAGTGATCAGCCTAGAGCAATTGTGATTATTTTCATTTTAATCTGCTCTTGCATTCATTTTAGATTATAAGTTGTTTACTGGAATCATTGGTATATTAATCGTTTGAATGTGAATGCTGATTTTGATTTGATAAGACCTATGGGAACTTGGTAGATGCATCAGGAATTGCAAATGATGCTCTGAATTAGTTTTGAGCTTCTTCATTTATGCATCAACACTGTTTTAACTGCCAATTTCTGCATTGCATCATGTTAATCTTTCTCCTTTGATTTGATTAGCTTGGGGTGGTTGTTTAATCAGTTGGACTAAGGATTGAACTCCATACATTTGCATCTGGTGTAATATCCATGTTTATGTGTATTTTGCTGGAATTGGTGTAATTTTTGTGTGCACGATTTGAACACTAATCGGACACGAAGAACCCTAGAATGGTGAGGAATCACTAAACTGGACCGTAGCAGCCTAGCATAGTTGTTTTCTTTTGTAATTGTTTTTCTTCAATTTGTTTGTAATAGGCTTGTGTTAGCCTACTGTTAGCTTTAGCTTGTTTTGTAAAAAGGCCTTTTATAAAGTCCAAGTGCTTTGGAAGAGTCCTTGGTGCTCTTTTAAACTCTTGGCAACTTTACTTGCTTTAATTTTAGCATAGCTAGACAGGTGAGTGTGTCTTGTTAGAAAAAGCAACAAGCCTCACCATAGGAGTAGACTTTAATTTTGATTTGCTTTGTGTTTTACGTTTAGGGGTGATTTAGACTAAAAGGGATTAAACTCTAAGCCTTATCACATTAGAGTCCGAGAGTCTAGTTTTTTTTTTTTTAATTGTGCTTAATTGTTTGAGTTGTGTTCTTTGATTTTAAAGGTGATTTTTGTTTGAAGGTTAACTAGTAGTAACCTAAGACATTTCTGGCAAGGTAAGACTTGGTACTTAAGCAATCTTCATGACTCACCTCTCTTACCTGGGACTTGTCTAAGTGTGAATCTTCTATACCTTTCACACAAAGAAAACTTTTAAAAACAAAGATGTCTTGTTATAGTTCATATAGGTCTTCTAGGTTAGATAATGTTGATGAAATGTTTAAACAAGCTAGGAATCTTCCATCCTTTGGTAAAGACATAGGTGCATTAACATACCTAGCTTGGGAAAAAGAAATTGATAAAATAAATCCTTGGTTTTATGAAGAGAGTGAATATTATGTCCTTAGCATATATCTCTCTAAGTTAGAAAAGCATGCAAGTGAGTGGTGGGATGAAAGACAATATCATGTTAGGAAAGGTAGAAAGTCTTCCATACGTGATTGCCATGATTTAAAAGCTTGCATGAGAAGAAAGTTTGTGCCTTCAAGTATTAAAAGAAACCTGGAACTAATTAGGGATTGCATTGATGATGGAAAATTATTTCTTGAGAGTTTAAATGATCATGGGTTTCTTCGTAGAGAATTAGAGTTTTGGGCAAGACTTAAAGAGCTCAAAAATAAGAAAAGAGAAAGAGAGATTGAGAGAAAAGAAGAGGAAGAAAGGAAAGAAGAAGACAAGAGGGAGAGAAAAGAAAACGAGAAAAGAGAAGAGAGAAGAAGAGAGGAATTAAGAAGAGAAGAAGAGAGAAGGAGAAGAGAAGAGAAAAGAAAAGAAGAAGAAAGAAAAGAAAAAGAGAGTAAAGAAGAAAAGAGAGAAAGGCAAGAAAGAGAGAAGAAAGAAAAGGAGAAATTGTTGCTAATGACAAATTTTATTCTTTCCAAGACTATGGAACCTAAAAGGGAAGGTTTCCAAATCTTTACTTCTTTTTCAATCATGGTTTATTCTTCAAATATGGACTTCTCTTTCAAACCAATTGTCATTATATATTCTATGAAAACATTCTCAAAATATGACAATTCAAATCTTGAGTTATTGTTATCTTTAAGAAAACAATTAACTCAAGACAAAATTGAATTTGGACTTCTAAAATTTTTAAAGATTACAAATCAAAGTATTAGAAGTTCTTATTCTCTTGCTTTTAAAGAAAAATTCTTTCCTGGATTGATATTAACTGAAGATATATTTGATGTGTATTGTTGATTCGTGTTTGATCCAGGAGGAAGAAAAGTATATCTAAAGGAATAAGGCCACTTCATGGCTCTGCTCCCAAGATTGTGTGGAGCTTCTTCATAAGGTGATTGCCAGATTTGAGGACAAATCTTTTTTTTAAGAGGGAGGGTATGATGGAATCATGCCTGATGTGTTTCTCAGTGTCCTTTTTTTGTACTTTTTCATATTTTATTGTGCACGTATTTTAGCTTGTCTAGAGCATGGGTTACTATAAATACCAAACTCCTCTCTTGTATTGGTACTTTTGAGATTAATGAGAATTGAGTTTTCTGAAACCAGAAACAATTCTCCCTTGAGAGTCAAGGCTAGAGAGTCCAAAGACTTCCTCTAGCCACCTTTCAAGCACACTCTCTCACTTTCATTTTTCCATTCTACGGTGCTTCTCTCTCATCACACAACATCACCATTGCTCCAATCCGCTTCAGTGGCGTCAGCGCTCCTTGGCCACACGTCCTCCTTTCTCTCGCGCATCAGACACGCACATCCACATTCTCTCTCTCGTTTCTCCATCTCGCAAAACCACATCTCATTCTTCCTCTGGAGGGTTCTTCACAGTAAGCCAGTTTTCTTCCTAGAATCTCCTTCTTCCTTCATTTCTTTGCTTCGTCTCAGCCATTACAAACCTTTCCACCGAACATCTACATACAAACTTAGGGTTCCTTCATCATTCTCACTTTGCCTTTCGATTTCACCGATTGTTTTCCTCTTTCTACCGTTTAATCCACTTTCCACCGAACAATCTAGCTTTCCCACCGTTCAATCTTGAGTTTGAACCGATTAATCGGTTCATTTTGAGTTTTCCCTCTTTTCTAGGGTTCGTTCATGATTTTAGGGTTTTCTGCAATCGATTTCGATTCTCTCAGTTTCTTTCGAGTCAGCTCTCAATCTAGAGTTTCGTTTACATATCCGCTACGTCTTCTCTCGTCGAGGAAGGCTCGAGGAGTTCGAATCGTGCTCGCACAGCTTCTATCGTCATCACCTCGGGCGTTCGTCCATCACATTCTAACTAGGATAAGCTTTGAAATATTTTGTGGGAAAAAAAACTTTAAACTAACTTAATTCTAAAAAGTTTACTTGTAAAATAAGATTTACAAGTGACTTCAACATTTTTATATATAAATATGACTCAAAATACTTATAATTATAACTATGAAATGATCATGTTAATTTGACAGTTCCATCTTTCTCATACACTCAACTTACAACTTCATAAACTTTTATTTTATTATAATCTTTTCTTATATTTATTTTTATTATGTTAAGATAATATTCTTTTATAGAACCCCGTTGTGAGGTGAATGTAGAATCAAGGGAGTGTCAAAAAGACGTGTTTTAAAAGACGTGTTCCACAAATTCTTCTGCAGCATAGTACAACTCATTTTTCGTTTTTTTGTGCAAAGGGATCTGCTTGTTCTAAGCCACCGCAAGTTTTGGCTTGTAGCTGCAGATGAGAAGGAAGCATAACACCCCATATGCCAAGTTGGGTTCTGCTATATACAAAAGTTATTGAAGGTATCGAAATAAAAATGTAACTCAAGGTCTTCGAAATCCTTGTTCTTTTTACTCATTCCCGGACAGAGCAAAACCACTCCCAGTACCAGAAGGAATTCAAAATGTTAAGCGTTAAGGAGTTAGTTGAATCCAACAGCGTGAGGTCTGTTCCCTCCAACTACATCAGCCTTAAAAGCCCCGAAGATTCCATGTTGTATGAAACAGAGAATATTCCTACCATTGATTTTTCTCAACTCACCTCTTCCAATCCCTTCGACCGCTCCAAGGCAATCCAACAACTCGGCTATGCATGCCGTGATTGGGGTTTCTTTATGGTATTAGTGCATATTTAACCTTAAACCTTGCATATTTTAACTTGTTTACACGTGCACGTCGGAGTTTCTTTGCATGTATGAAACTTTCGTTGTCGTGCTAACTTTGAACTTCTTTATATAGCTAATAAATCACGGTGTTTCGGAGACACTAAGGGAGAAGATGCTTAGGGCAACGCAGAGCTTCTTTGATCTGAGTGAGGAAGAAAAAAAGGAGTACGCAGGAGAGAAGGTGCTTGATCCAATAAGATATGGGACAAGCTTCAATGTGATGGTGGACAAGGCACTTTTCTGGAGAGATTTTCTCAAATGCCATGTTCACCCTCACCTTAATGTTCCTTCCAAACCCACTGGTTTTGGGTATACAAAAACAAATTCTACATTCTACACTTTCTTTTTTTCAAATTTTGAACGGATTTTTCAAATCAAACACCACCCATTCAAGACAAGTAAAGGGTTAAAAGAAAAAATACCTCAAAAAACATTTTTTGATACTAATTTTTTTTTAATATTAATTAATTTAAGCCTCTAAAATCATTGTTTCAAAAAAAAATTAAAATGAATTTTAAAATAAAATTATAATAAAATATTTAACTTTTAAATTTTTTTTAGATATAGCAAATCCTGGATTAGTATAAAAGTAGTAGAAAATAATAGGGGTAGTGATTTGTTGATTGAATATTGTTTGCAGTGAAATTGTGGATGAATACATAAGAAAGAGCAGGGAAGTTGTTGGAGAGTTGCTGAAAGGAATATGTGGAAGCTTGGGCCTTGAAGAAAATTACATACATGAAAAGTTGAATGTAGAGTTGGGGGCCCAGATGTTGATTGCCAACTTTTACCCACCATGTCCTAAGCCTGAACTTACAATGGGCCTTCCTGCACATACAGACCATGGGCTTCTGACTCTTTTGCTGCAAAACCAGTTTGATGGGCTTCAAATTCAACACAAGGGCAAGTGGATTCCTGCCAACCCCTTACCCAACTCCTTTCTCGTTAACACTGGAGATCACCTTGAGGTAAAACAAAGTTCACAATTCACATTAAAAAAAAATACCAAATGTCTTTCATAATAGATATGTCAGAGTAATAAATAAGATAGTTTAATTACATATTGTTTTGGATAAGTACAAAATCATGGTATTTAATATGTCGATATTGCCACTAGCTAATCATCATTAACAAATTTAAATACCTTTAAAAAAATGTGTGATCAAAATAAAATTATTACTTTAGAAAATATTAATTTGTGAACAATGGATTAAAATTTAATTATATAAATTTTTATTTTTTTATATATAATTAACTTTATTTTCCTAATATTTGATTATAGAATTTTACTTGAATTATACTTTCAATTTATTTCTTTTGGAATTTATATTTTAAAAATTTACTTTAGGGTTAAATATATTTTTTGTTTATAAATTATTATTACATTGTTTTGTCCTAAACTAAATACATACATATGTTGTCCATGTATTTTGTGAAAATTAAATAAAACATTCTTTCTAACAAATGATATATAGATGTTATATTATAATTTATGGTTGAACTTCCTTTTATTACATGAACTATATTATAACATTTAATTGTTTTTTAAGAGGATATTTTACTACGACTTTTATAATATATATATATATATATATATATATATATATATATATATATATATTATATATTTGTTTAAGAATAAAATATAATTTTCAATAATAACTTAAAAATATATATTTAATTCTTATATTTAATAACCTTATTTAAAATTCAAAAACAAAAATATAATATATAAATGGATATTCGAATAATCGTGACTTTAAAAAAATCTACGAATATTTTTAGCAAATATCCAATTTGTAATAATACTAGTAACGAGATAATTTCTTTTAATAGAAAGGAGGATGGATATAAGAACTATCCGAACTCTATAGGCAAGATCTCTTTCCATTTCTAATTAATTAAAATTTATATGTATGATGATGGTCTTAAATTGTCACAAATTTTATTTTATTTAATATTATTGTCTAAAACAAAATCATATACTTTTATTTTCCAACTATTCCTTTCATGAGTTTCAAATACAGAGAAAAGGTTGATATTGAATTGCGATCATAAAATTTTGTTAAGTTGGGTGCAAAATTAATCATTGCCTTAACTTAACTTCATACAATCCACTTGTAAAATGAAGTTTGCACGATTTTATTTTTAGTGAACCTAAAACTTTCAACAAACACTTATATTCAAAGGCAAAAGAGAGTAGAAATTATTATTATTAGTAAGACCCTAAACTGATTTAAATTTAAAAACAAATGAATGGATAATCTTTTGTGGTCAGATAGTGACTAATGGGAAATACAAGAGCGTCCTTCATCGTGCAGTAGTGAACACAAAAGGCACAAGAATTTCCATTGCCACAGCACACGGAGCTCCGCTTGATACTATTGTAGGTCCTGCACCAGAGTTTATTGACTGTGATAATCCAGAAGCATATCGTGCCATTAAATATGGAGATTATATACAGTTTCAGCAAAGTCATGAGCTCGACAGAAGGTCCTGCTTGGATCGTATTAGGATTTGAATGAAAAATGGTTGGGTAGCATTGTCTCAATTATTTTGTGCTTGTGTTTCAACATTTAGTTTCTATTTTAAAACTTGTGCACTTGGGATATGATTTATATATGTGTAGGTCAAAATGCTTGCTGCACCAACTTTTCCATCCAGTTCAATAAATTTTATATTTTAAAATATGAAATATAATTTGATTATATTGTTATAATATAATTAATATATTTATGTTTGATTTTTCTACATGTAAAAATAAGATTATTTGGTTTAAAAAATGAAGAATTTGTCTTTCAATGTAATTCCAAAAATATTTAATAAAAATGTAAATTTTAATAAATATATTATTATAATATTTATATTAAAATTTAAATATAGAATTAAATTACTTCTTTTAAAAAAATTATAATTAAATTGAATCAAAATAACAAATATAGAAAATAGGATTAAATTAGACATCAGATATTGATGTGTGGTACTGACACATTTGTCTTCTGCAAAATTAAATTCTAGTTTTCTTTTAGATGATGACCCTCTTCATGAGAATGATTAAATACATCTTCTCTTTTGGATCGAGACTTTTCACATGGTAATGGTCATTGAATCCTTTTAGATAAAGACCATATTATAAGAAAGGTTTAATATCTCTTTTGGTCCCTCCAAAGAGAGGTTGTGTTCAAAATGGTCCTACTTTTTTTAAAAAGTAGCAAATGATCCCAATTTTTGAAAAAACGGGTCAAGTTAATCATTTTTGCTTACAGCGTCAAAAATTAAACGGTGCAGTTGTTCCCTGGACAAAACTTAATAACGTGTCAATTTTATGTGATTGCGTGGCAGTGTTAGGTTTATTGGTGTGTAAAATTAAAATTGGGAGAAAATAAATTGAGTACGTGGCAATGTAATGTGGGAGAGGTTAAAAAAAAGAGGGGGTTAGGGTTAGAATGAAAATCGCGATTTGGGATTAAACATTGTGGTGAAAGCTGTGTTGAAATTGGGGTCAGTGTTTATCTCGTTGAAGCTAAAGGTTTTATCATTCTTATCCGTATCAGATTTGAAGGTTTCCTCCAAAGGGTTTTAGCAGCCATTAATATTTGTTTTGTCCCATTTGGAGGAGGAACAAGACATACACGAGATTGTTCTTTTTTTCTTGTTTAAAAGATGCTAGCTTTGATTTCGTCTAGGTTAAGCCATTTGGTTTCCAAATTGAAACTAAAGCTGAGAACAGAAGCAAATCTAATAAGGTTAAGCCATTTGGTTCACCCAGTGAGAATCTCAAGAGCAAAGGAAAGCCCTTTGACACTAATGAAAAGAAGAAGAAAGCATTTAGGGTTGTAGAAAAACAACAAATGGAGTTTTCCCCTTTTGCTGCAAAGTCATTTTCAGAACTTGGGCTCCCACATGTGTTGATTGAGAGGCTAGAGGAGGAGTGTTTTACTGTTTCGACTGAAGTTTAGTCTATTGCAATTCCCTCCATTCTGAACAACTGTGTTGATCAAGTGCAGACCCAAGCTCAAATTCAGTAAAGACTAAGCATCAGTTAATCATGGTTTCTGCAACTGTGCCTTTTTTATCACAATTTTAACCTTAATGCCACATAACTGTCACGCAATAAGATAAATTGGGCACGTCATTAAGTTTTGTCCAGGGGACAACTATACCGTTTAATTTTTTATGCTGTTAGCAAAAAGGATTAACTTGACCAATTTTTTCAAAAGTTGGGATCATTTGTTACTTTTTAAAAAAGGTAGGACCATTTTGAACACAACCTCTCTTTTGAGAGACCAAAAGAGGTATTAAACCTATAAGAATTCTAAAAGAAAAAGTTTATTTTATCAGGACCCTCCACATAGTAATGATCAAATGAATCTCTTAGATAGAAACCTTTTTTTCGAAAATGGTTAAATTTCGTGTTTTATTCCGAATAGTGTTGGTAAAATTCTGAGTATGCAATGTGGTTACGGTTTAATCCGATCTTCCGCATCAGAAAAGAGTTATTACTGGAAATGTTTGGTAGTGTGAAAGTACTGTCTGGGAAAGTTTTGGCTAGGAAATATTTGGTACTTAAGAGTGTCCATTTGTGACCCACCTCTCTTTCTTGGGAACTTCTTGGTGTGTTACTTCATGGTTTACCTGTGTTGTATTCCGCTGCTATTGTCATTAGAATAGTGTTGGTAAAATTCTGATATGCATTGTGGTTGCGGTTTAATCCGATCTTCCGCATCAGAAAAGAGTTATTACTGGAAATGTTTAGTAGTGTGAAAGTACTGTATGGGAAAGTTCTGGCTAGGAAAGATTTGGTACTTAAGAGTGTCCATTTGTGACCCACCTCTCTTTCCTGGAAACTTCTTGGTGTGTTACTTCATGGTTTACCTATGTTGTTCCAATAGACAATACTATTCATAGTGAGAAGTGCATAAGCCGATATTTTAGAAATTATGACAATAAAATACGAGATAGAGAGGTTCAACGGGAACAATTTCTCGTTGTGGAAATTGAAGATAAAGGCAATTTTGAGAAAGGACAATTGCATAGCTGCAATTAAAGGAAAACCCGCAGAAATGACGGAGCAGAAGTGGAAAGTAATTGACAACAACGCCATCCCGAATTTGCACCTATCAATGGCAGATTCATTGTTATCTAGTGTGACGGAGAAAGAAACAGCAAGGGAGATTTGGGATGCCCTCATAAAATTATATGAGGTGAAGTCTCTTCACACAAGAATATTCTTGAAGAGGAAACTCTACACTCTTCGGATGAGTGAGTCCACAACGGTGACAGACCACATCAACCATCTGAACACTCTGTTTGCCCAACTATCAGCGGCAGATTTCAACATAGTTGAAAATGAACGCGCGGAGCTTCCACTGCAGAGTTTACCAGACTCGTATGATCAACTCATCATCAATATTACGAATAATAATATTGAAGGCTGTCTACACTTTGAGGATGTTGTTGGAGCAATTCTTGAAGAAGAATCCAGGCGGAGGAACAAAGAAGACATACTGGAAAGTTCAAAGGAAACACAAGCTTTGGTGATGATGAGAGGAAGATCAACGAAATATGGGTCTAGTAGGAGTCAGTCCCATGATAGATCTCAAAGTAAGAAGCATCTCAAATGCTACAATTGTGGTAAAAGGGGGCATGTCAAGAAAGAATGTTGGCACGAGAAGAGTGGAAGAAAGAACTCTGATGCATCAACCTCACAAGGTTGTATGGCAAATACATCAAAGGATGAAGATATTCTATGAGAAAGAGGGGAGATCTGGTAAGTCATAAAAGCTCAGAAGATCATGACATGTGCTTATGGGAGATACGTTGTAGAAAGCTAATGCAATGGTTGCATTGACAAGTCAAGAAGAAACGGTGTTGACGTGACATCGTACTTGGACATATGTCAAAGTGAAGTTTGCAAGGCGGAACGTAATCTGTACTCGGGCTTAAGAAGGTTGTTTTACCTTTATGCGTTATGCGAGCACTGTGTGATAAGCCAACAACATAGATCGAAGTTTGCAAGTTTGACTACCAGAAAAGAAAACATAAGAAGACTTGGTTCATTCTGATGTAAGGGAATCACCGGAGTTATTCCTAGGAGGAGCAAAGTTTATTCCAGGAGTTTGTGGGTGTATTACATCAAGAGGAAGTCAAATGTGTTGTTATTACTAGTTCAAGAAAACCAAAGCACAAGTAGGGCTTGAAAC
Organism: Vigna umbellata; assembly: GCF_029865625.1. Classification (NCBI taxonomy): domain Eukaryota; kingdom Viridiplantae; phylum Streptophyta; class Magnoliopsida; order Fabales; family Fabaceae; genus Vigna; species Vigna umbellata. The sequence continues at coordinate 30,701,666 of NC_142165.1, read as the reverse complement.
TAGGAAAGAATGAAGTGCTTGGGCTATGCTAACAATGTGAAGGGGTATTGCCTGTGAGTTCCACCGCTCACAAGGTTATTGTTAAGCAAGAATGAAATGATGCTCCAACTAGAAGGCTTTGAAGAGCAACGAAACTTGGTTTGCAGGTTGAACAAATCTCTATACGGTCTAAAGCAAGCGCCAAAGTGTTGGTATAAGAGATTTGATTCCTTCATCATTAGCCTCGGATACAACAGACTAAGGTCAGACCATTGTACTTATTACAATAGGTTTAATGAAAGTGATTTTATCATTTTGTTGTTGTATGTGGATGACATGTTGGTGATAGGCCCCAACAAAGCTCTAATCCAAGAACTGAAGGCACAATTGGCTAGGGAGTTTGATATGAAGGACTTAGAACCGACAAACAAGATTTTAGGGATGCAAATTCACCGAGATAGAAAAAGATAGGAAGATTTGGCTTTCTCATAAGTAAAACTTACTGAAAGTCTTGCGGCCCTTCAACATGCGAGAGTGCAAGCCAGTTTTACCCCATCTCCTATCAATTATCCTCAAGTATGAGTCCTAGCAGTGAAGTGGAGAGGATGGAAAAGTCTCGAGTACTGTATGCATCGGTGGTGGACAACCTTATAATTGCTATGATGTGTACAAGACCAAACATTGCACAAGCAGTGGGAATGGTTAGTAGGTTCGTGGCAGGTTTAGATGGAGAGCAGTGAAATATTGATCACGTGTTGCATTGCGTTTCGGAGAATCAGAATTTGGTGTCAAAGGTTATTGGCAGATTTACGTAAATTCGATTCTACTGAAGTTTATCGAAAGAACAAGCAACACGAAGGCAAAAATGGTGTGAAGATTTGATTAGTTTCATCAAAATCTTCAAGTGGGAGATTGTGAGGAATGAAGTCCCACATTGGTGGGAACTTCTAAAAGGTTATGGCTTGGTGGCTATATAAGAAATCCCTTGCCCCCTTTGTTACACATCCAATTCTCTCTTATTCTCTCATTTCTTGTATTCTCATAATTTTGAGAAGTTTTGTATTGAAAGAGAGAGGTGCTGTAAATTTCTTCCACCAGTATAAAATTTCTATTTTTTCCTATTGTCAGTATTTTCTCTTCTCTATTTAAGTTGTGTGTGTTTGTGCTGTATGACTGATACCCAACATTATTGTGTATCGAGACCTTTTCAGACAAAACCCTTTGTGTGGGAATGTTAAAATTTATGAGTTCTATTTTGGGATCAAGATGTTTTACATGGGAATAGTCATCGAATGCTTTTGGATAATAGCTCTCCTCGAGAATTGTCAAATTCCATTTTTTTTAAAAAGTCAAAATATTTGAAAAGAAAAAGATTTTCATATTGGAACCTTATACTTGATATTGGTCACTGAATCCTTTTGAATAATGACTCTCTTAATGGGAATAGTGAAATCTATAAGCCCAATTTCGGACAAAAAACACTTTTTGAAGGAATGATTGAATCCGCAAATTCAAAAATTAAAAAAATCAAATAAAAAAATTCAATTTCAAAAATTTTCATATAAGGTTTCTATTTTGGATCAAAACCCTCTAGTAATGGTCACTTTCTGTTTCAGATAGAGATCTTAGACTCAAGAATGGTTGAAACTTTGCATACAAAAAGAAAAATTGCTTCCAAAATTTTAAAAGTAAAAAACTTTGTCAATATCTTGTTTTGCTTTTAACTTGGGGTTTCGACACCCATCAAGATTTTAAAACCTTTGAAACCTTCTTTACCGCATTCAAGTCGAGGATTCAACACCTTATCAAGGTTTTGACACATTGTTTACCACTTTCAAGTCATGGTTTCCAACACCTTGTTTTCTTGCTTTTAATTCAAGGTTTCTGACACTCTGCCAAGGTTTCAACATCTTGTCCCTCTACCTTGTTGGGTACAAACAAGGTTCCACATCGGATAAAATACGAAATACACATGTGTTTATATACACATAAGATACTTTTCTTAGTAAGAGGTCATTTAGAGTGGTACCAAAAACAAATCCGTGAGGGCTTATTAATGGGGAGATATATGGATATGCATGTCGTTAGAATGATCATTGACTTTTGTTCAAAAACTTAAAATTTCAAAAATATTTCAAAATTAAAAAATACAAATTTCAAAATTTTAAAAAAAAAAAAATCTCTTTTGGATCGGGGTCTTCTATATGGTAATGTTACTAAATCCTCTAAGATAAAAACTCTCTCCGTGAGAATGGTTGAATCCGAACATTTCAAAAGACATTAAAAAGTTAAAAAATTTAATATCTCAAAGTTTACCTTGCATCACGACCCTCTCCATGAAAATATCAAGTTCGTTGCTTCTTTTTTATCATAATCCTCTTCGTAGAATTTGTCACTATATCCAATATTTTCTTATCCCACCATTTTCTTTATTCTTTTGAATATATTGACGAAATTAATGTTTCTAGTTGTAGTACTATGATAATATAAAACTGTTAATTTTTTATGTTAAATTTTTACATTATCTAGTAAAATTTAAATAGAGCGAAGCAACTCTCAACATCAAGTTTTTTTTAGTCAATGAAATTTATTCCAAAAAACAAATAACAATGGGAAATAAATAAGAAAGATAAAATCAAACTTTTTTCAAAAATTTAAAAATAAAAAAAATAATTAATTTTCATTTTAGATTTAAAAAATCAATTAAGAAAAGACATTAAAAATTAGATTTTTTTTCTTTTAAAAGAATATGATGATAGGAAATAGAAGAGAAAAGTCAAAGAAAAAGGAAACATAGCTTTCATTTTTTGCATTATTTTACACTTCATTTGCATGTTGGGTTAATAGTCCAAGCTTTTGTTGTTGTTCATACCGCACTATTTTTCTTGTTTACACCTTCCTTTAATGGGCTTGAATCCCAATTTACGTTTTTTTTTATATATCTACCTCATTGTTCTTCTTTTTTATAGTACTTTTTTTTGTAGACTAAATGTAATCCGATTTTTCATTTTACATTACTTCTTTTAATTCCACACCTTCTTGATTCATTGGGATGTTTGTCTAAACTCTTTTTCTCTACACTACTGTCGCAATTGAAATCACAATGAGATGGTGAAACATAAAAATAATTATAAGCAAAGTCTTTGGAGTTATCAGTGTAATTTATTTTGAAAAACTATGAAAAAATCGAAAACATAAAACTTAGTCTTCTACAATGTCTGGTTGAATTAAAAACCTTTAATCAAATGTCCAAAATAAATATGGATTTTTGAAATATTTAATTATCTCTAAAATAAGAAAACACTACACAAAAAGAAACAAAATTATATTTTTTTTTGGATCTGATAAAGATAAACCTTGTGATGAGTACATATTTATGTTCACATTTATAGTTTATTTTTAATTTTTTAGTGGAATAATTATGTTTAAATGGTTTATTTGAATAAGATTTGTAATGTTTAGATTTATCGAGTTTGAGAATTAAAGAGACTTAAAATGTTAATTTTAGTTGTATGAATTATTTTAGATAGTCTAATGTTTGTTGATGCAGTTGAAATTAATGCTTGATTGATTCAAAACATGAAAATAAGTGGTCCAAGTTAGTTCGACACAGAGCAACCTAACCTGACCAAACTAACTTAGGCTGGCCAAATTAACCTAGAATCACAACATACCAAAAGTAGCATGGCAACATACCAAAACATAGCATGGCAACATAAAAAAAAACATGGTACACACTTATAACATCACTATTTCAACTTAGGAGAAGTAATTCAGAATAAATTCAAACAACACGACTGACTTTCATTTCTCATTAATCAACACTTATGCACTACTTCCTTATGAAAATTCACCACATTTTAAACCTTATAAAATACCTAACAAAAATATTGCTAACGTTGTTATGCATAAAATCAATAAGTATATCGAAAATACCTACAACAATCATACATCATGCAGTAATCCATATATCTCCAAAAATTTATTCTCATGCAATAGACCATATTCCCATATCATCTTGAATCTTAAGAACAAATTATCAAGACCTAAGAATTAACTGGTTTAATTTCGAAAACATAAAAGGACCATGCATACACTCATTCACAGACCACAATGCATTAATCACAAAACCAAATCACAACCCTTAAAAAGCCATAGTACAACACGGTGTTTGATAGCACACATATTAGCATAAATTAATCAACATGAAAACAAGATCATTCACTACGAAAATTGCTTAACAACACGATATTTGCAAAATTGATCAACATGAAACAAAACGGCAATCCACGAAAATTTCATGACAACACCTAGGACTGGGCATGATTAACTAAATTATACTAAACTATGGATTATCTATACTATTTTGCACTATAAAAACTAAACTACTTTTTATAAAAACTGAATTATACTTATTTGTAGTTCAGTTCAAAAAATCTGAACTTCTTTTATTAACAGTTTAGTTAACTACTTCAAACTATGTACTTTATTTTACTTTTGCTTGTTTAATTGTTTTGCTCTTCTTCTATTTCCAGCAACACAAACATAAGAAATAAAGGCACGGGTGTATATATATATATATATATATATATATGTATATATAGATAAATAAATAAATGTTCTTTTTCAAGTCGCTTAAAAAGTTAACTATTATTATAATAATTATTAAAATAAAATGATATTATTAAATTTATACTAAAATAATTATATATTTTAAAAAAAACTAAATTTTATTATATTGTAATTATATTTCAAAAACTGGTAATTATTTTTATAACTTAATAAAATTAACTATAATTGTAAAAATAAAAAGATAAAAGTACTTATGTAAATAATTATAAAATATAATATTATATATATATATATATATATATATATATATATATATATATATATATATATATATATATATATATATATATATATATATATATATATATATATATGAGAATTCAGAAAAAGGTGAGAAGAGAAGAAAGATGAGAGTTTTTATATTAAACTAGATAATTGTCAAAATAAAAATATTTCGAATAACGCAAAACAGAGATAAACAGAAATATTTTTTAGAGATTAAGTTTTTAATCTATATAAAATAATATATAAACAAATTTATATTATTAAATTAAACTATATTTAATATGAGAATCAAATTTTAGACATTTTATATTTTTAAATTAATAATAAATAGTAATGATAAATAATTATAGTTATTAATTTAATTTTAATAATATGATAAAATAGTACCAATAATATTTCATTAATTTTTTAAAATTTTTTATTATAATTATTTACTAATTCTAATTACATAGATTTATAATTTAATTTTTTTAAATGCTGTGATGTTATTGAATATTAATTTATTTGTTTGTAATTATTAAAAAAAAATCAAATTGAACTAATTCTTTTAACTCTATCGATGATTAGCCATTGACAGTTATACTAGTGCAAAACCACATTTATTTATTAGAAAAAGGTGCATTGTAGTTAACTGAATTGTTTTGTAGTTAACTGAACTAAAAAATAGTTTAGTTCAGTTTTTTTGAACTATTTTCTAGTGTAGTTCAGTTTTTTTAAACTATTTTATAATTAATTGTAATAGATTTATAGTGCAGTGCAAATAGTGCAGTTTGCCCATCCCTAACAACACCATAGTATCATCACCAACAAAAGAATGTGCCAACATCATATAAATTAAAAGAAAGGACAACTCGAATTTGAAATAAAACAGGATAGACTTGAAGCCAACAACATAATTAACGTAATCAACATCATATAAAAATAGAAGGATAACCTTTATCTTGGTTTCCATTACTTTATATCCTTAATAAATAAAAACATCATTCTATCGCATTTTCTAGCTCTCATGGGTTAATTGCATGCTAATTCCCTTTCTAAGTTACCTTAATTAGCATAATATAAATAAATACAAGAAAAAAACATGTCTTATGTACACTGCAAAAAATTATACCCATGACCTCCAACGCTTAAAAAAAACTCTAAGCAATTGTATTATATTTCACTTTTGTATAACTCGTCTTTTTTTATTTTAATTAATAACATTCCCTTCCATCACCTTTCTAAATATTTTATTTTTTCGGATGGCATAAACAAGAAATAGTCATTTTCTTATAAAAGTCACTTTTGATTATAGTTTCAAATTATGAAAAGACTTATATAACTAATTTCTTGCTTTAAGTCTCAGATCCTATAAGTCATGTCACGATCATTTTAAGAATATATGTATATTATGAAGATAAAGACAGCATTTCCTTCTCTACGTAACTTTGTTTCTCTTTTACCTTTTTACCTGTTTTTATTTGTTTCAATTCTAATTTAGTTCTACTTATTGTTTTACCAATAGTCTTGTTCTATTCGGTTTAATTATTTGTAATAATATATTAATCTATTTTATGTTCTCTTATATTGTCTTAAATTTTTTATTAAAATATTTAATTCAAACGTAAGTGTCATCAATTCCAAAATAACGAGATTCACATGTGTAGCTGACTTTAATTGATTCCATTTATTATAAACTTCTAAATACAATTATATCATTATCATGTGTATCCTAAGTTCTTGTTCTGATTTGTCAAAAATTACTCATTGAGAAGAATAATTCCTGTTCTTTGCATCGTGAATGCATGACTTCTTCAAGAATCAACGTTAATTTTATCTAAATATTATAATCTTAGTGTCAATTTTACATCCTAACACAGATTTTATAATCGGACTGCGAAGCCGACAGCTATTAAAAATATAGAAGACGCACGTTCGCATTTAGTTAGGAAAAAATTGAGAGAGTAAAACAAGAAATTTTGAAAAAAGTGTTATTCTTTAAGAGAGATCATAACCATCGATATCTGTTATCATTAGCGACAGAAAAAAAACTTATTAAATGACCGAAAAGGTTCCAGTATTAATTCATGCACCAGCCTTTCAATTAAGTAGTAAAATTATACAAAATCTAGATTTTAATTAAATGAAAAAAACTCGGAAAAGTAAAATTATTTACGCTATGAATTTGTCAAATTTCTAAATGGTCAAATTAATTCGATAATATGCTATTCGTATAAATAATAATAATTTCCTTCCATTTCAAACAATACCTAACTGTCCTTCCCCTGTTGTAATATAGTACTATACAATATCATACATTTAGGTGTCTCCTTATATCGCCTTTCATCTTTTTAAATATTTTTTCTTCCTAAAAGTTTAATCTATGTAATTTTCAAAAACTTATTTTATATTTGGTGTAACTAGTTTAATTTGTATGTTTTTCATTTACTATCGTTTTATATTTATTATTATTATTATTATTTAATCACCTTGGTTAAGTTATATAAAAGAAGGTGAGATAAAAGTCAAAAACGACGACAGAGTTTGTGAAAGAAATATAAAAAATAAAGATGAAAAATAGAAATGAAGAAAGATGGTGATATCTTTTCTAATAATTTATATACACTGTAGAACCTCAATTGAAAATTAAAAATACTTTAAGAAACAAAATAATAATAAATAAATATATTTAATGGCAAAATTGAAATGAGGTTATAACATGAGTCTTATAAAAGTAAAAGAAAAAAAAAACTTTTACTTTGGTATAATTTATTAAATCGTCACTTGTTATTTACATAAAATGAGACAGTTTTTCACTTTCAAGCACGACTTCACGGTTTTTCTTTTCTTTTTTTAGATTATGCTGTTTCATATATTTATTTCTCCTTTTATGTTTCAAATAAAATTTGTCACCTTTAGATTTATAAAAAACTTATAGTGTTGTGCTTAACTTTATTATTAAATATAGCTAGTCTAACACAAAATATGAAAGTATTAATTAAAATATTTAAAATAACAGGAACTTATTTTAAATTTAAATATTTAAACTACATTTAAGTAATTCAATTTAGCAATGTATGTATTATCCAACTATCTATTTTATTATATTTGAAAATTAGAAATCATATATAATAAAAGATCATTAAACGTAATGAATATTATGCATAAAAATAACTCGTAGCTTACATTAACATAATTGGTTACAAAATAAATACAAGAGAGCTCATGAATAATAGACAAATAAATGAATATGATTTTACTCCAACCATAGTTTTATTTTCTTTCTACTAATTTTCTAATTAAATCTTTATTTGTTCAAAAATTTAAATACATTTAAATATTTTATCTTAAATAAAGAACATAAAAGGAAACTTATTAATAAGTTTGTAATTATTTTAATATGAATAAAAATATGAATTTTATTTTTGATTTATATAACATTTAACATACACTGTTATTTTGAAAAAAATAATGAATTAATTAAATAATGTGATAGATAAGAAATGAGATGGAAAAGAAACTAATTAATATTTCTTCACCCTAATTTTAAGATATTGTTTAAAAGACTTCTTATTATTTTTATAATACTTTGTAGCTGTTCATTGCAATAATTATTTTTCATTAGAATAGCTTAATGATTTTAGTTTATGAGCCGTAAATGTAATAAATTGTATTTTTTCGGGAAGATAAGAGAACACAAGTGTTTAATTAAAACAACTTCATAATTATTTTCCTTCACTATAGTAAACATATAAAAGTAAATTTAGAAAAATATTATTACTACTTTAATTTAATGATTTCTAGCATACATGTATCATGTATGTATTTAATTGTAAAGATTTTCCTGAATTCTTTGGAACCTTAAATTATACTTAGAATGAAATTTTAAAATGAATGAATTATCGTTAATACTTTGATGGCATTGTATTGTACCTTTTGGCTTTCTTCCTGAGTCAAATTAATTTTTATATAGTTATAATTCTCATAAATAAACCAAGAGAAATATGCAACTCCGTGAAAAACCAGAAAATTGAGCCATGCATATCTGTGGCAGAAAAAACAACCAAAAGCAGAGCATTTGAACACTCTCCAAAGCTATGTCCCTCCGCAAGACACTCACAAATCTCCTACACACTTTCAACGACAAAACCGCAGTGATCGCAGCATCACTTTCACTCAAACGCCGCGTGTCCTCCGTTCGCGTCCATGTCCTTCGCGCCACCACTCATCGCCTTGCCATTCCTCCGTCCGAGTCCCAAATCGCTGCCGTTCTCTCCGCCGGCCGCAGCTCATATCTCCTGCCACGCACCTGCATAGAGGCAATCATGGACCGCCTTCACAGAACCCAAAGCGCCACAGTGGCACTGAAATGCCTCTTCACTCTCCACAACATCGTATCCGAGGGACCCTTAACGCTAAAGGACAATCTCTCGCACTACCCTTCCCGCGGAGGACACAACGCCCTTAACCTCGCTACCTTTCGCGACGACACGGACGTGCAATCTCTGGAGCTCAGCTCGTGGGTTCGATGGTACGCGAATGTTCTAGAAAATGTCTTGACGGTTTCGCGCGTTTTGGGTTATTATCTGATAAACAAGGGCGTTGAAAGAGAGTTTTCGGGGGTGTCTAGTGTTGAGTTGCTGTGTGAAATACGAGGTTTAGTCGATTTCGTGGAGCAGGTGAGTCACGCGCCCGAGTCGCTGCACCTGCAGAGGATCGACTTGGTGTATGGCGTTGTGAGATTGGTGTGCGATGATTACGGGCGCGTGCAGCGCGAGATTTCACAGCGCGTGGAGGAGAGTGAGAGGAGGGTGGGGGATTTGGGTGTGAACGAGTTGAGAGAGTTGGTGCGGTGTTTGAAGAGGTTGGAAGAGTGTAAGGAAAGGTTGGTGGTTTTGTTTGTGAATAGAAAGAAAAACGATTCGTTTTGGGATTTGATTGGAAGAGTTAAGAATAAGGGGGTGGCGGTTATGGAGGATACGGAGGGGAAGTGGTTGACGGTGGTGGTGAAAGGTAGGAACGATTTCACTGAGTCGACTCGGTTCACCAACCCGTTTCTAGAGCCCGGCGAAATTCTATATTCCGGTCCCACCGGGTGGCGCGTTGCCACATGTCAGCTAACTGTTCCCGGGTTGGGATGACAAGTTCCAACGGTCTTATTGTCAATAAGGTGTGTCATTTGTCGTTTGTTTGTTTTCCCTTTTTCTTGTCTCTTTTTTACTTTTTTATTTTTCTTTTCTACAGGGATTTTTATTTTTATTTTTACAATGTATAGTTTTCTACCTATCACAGATATTTGTAGCTAGAAAAGAGATTTTGTATAATTTTGACTTTAAGCCTTCTCTGTTGGATGGAGTTAGTCTAAACGTGTAATCCGTTGGGATGTCATATCTGGAAGCTTTATCGGCGGGTCCAATTCAAGGAAAAGAGAAAGAAATTTCGTTACAATTTCTTCTTTTGTAAAGAATATTTTTCATGATTAAACTTGATTGAACAATTGAGGATGAATTTTTGGTCCATTGCTTAATGGTGTCACATGTGTTGCAATGATTAACAGTTTGAATTTACCTAAATAGTTTGTTAGATATTATTGGCTCTGCACAGAAGGGAAAACAATTGTTTAGTTCCGAGAAATTAGGTAGATTCTTTTGTTGGGTCTATTTAGTTATAAGATGCTACCTTGTGTTGTGTTCTTTTGTTTGCCTTTTATTAAGATTTGCCTCTTGCTATGTGAGTGCGTTTATATACATCTATCTTTTTGTGAGTTTTTGGGTGCTCTTATTCGTCAATAGTCCATCTTAACACGATTTTAGATAGAACAGAAGAAAATTTCCAAACTAAAAGTGTTTTTATATACGAAGTTTTCATTTTTAAGTTGTGTTACATAACATAACTTGTTTATAGTCGTATTTCTTTGGGCTAAATATGTTTTTAGTCCCTAAACTATTGGTCGTTTCTGGTTTTCGTCCCTCTTTCAAAATAAGGTACAATTTGTTCCTCATTCTTTTCGAAACTCTAGTTTTAGTCCTCGAAACTTTGGTTTTAGTCCTCGAAAACTAACCTCGATAACTACCACATTTTTAACGGTGTTAGTTTTCGAGGACTAAAACAAAAATTTTGAAAAGAATGAGTACCAAATTGTACCTTATTTTGAAAGAGGGACGAAAATCAGAAACGGTCAATAGTTTAGGGACTAAAAACATATTTAACCCTATTTCTTTTTTAAAATTCACCCATTTCCATCAAATCCAATAGAATATGTACTAGTTTGACACCGCTGGTGAAAGTAAAAAATATAAGTTTTTATTCACTACAAAAATAATATATTTCAGGAGAAGTTATTTTTCGACGGTTTCTGAAATCCCGAAAAATTTTCGGCGATTTAAAATCGAAACCGCCCCAAACATTTAAATTTTTTTATTTTTAAAATAATTTTTCTGTGCCTTCATTTCTTCTACGTTTTTCCCCAAACCCTAATTCCTCCTTGCTGTCTACATTTCTCCCAAACCACTATATTCATTTCCCTGCTGCTTTCATTTTCTCCCAAACCACAATCTTCATTTCACTGCACCACAAGCACCATCTCAATCTCGCCGTTCTCCGCCATCGCTGTCGGAAGCTTAATTCCACTCTTTGCTGCTCTTCTTTCTCCGAGAAGCACCACACGAATTCCCTTAACTCCGATGACGTCGTCGAGCTTCCTCTCTTCCCTCTCCCTATAGTACTCTTCCCCGGCGCCATCCTGCCCTTGCAGATCTTCGAGTTTCGCTACCGCATCATGATGCACACACTCCTTCAAACAAACCTTCGCTTCGGCGTCATCTACACAAAATGTCGTCTCTGAAACCGCCGTCGTTGGCTGCGTCGACGAAGTCATAAAGCATGAGAGCCTTGTGGATGACCACTTTTTCCTCATCAGTAAGGCCAAGAACGGTTCCGAGTGAACAGTGTGCTGCGCACGAAACCCTACCTGGTCGCGCAGGTGACGTGGCTTTAGAACCGGCCATCTCCCTCCACCGATCTCGATCTGGAAAGGCTAGCCACCGTGGTGGAGACCTACATGAAGGACGTTATCCGGTTATCCAACTATTATTTTCAATTATGCTTTCTTGTGTTCACATACACATGATTTCTTGGCTATTTGTTCTTGTATTCTGGCTACTTGTTTATGTGCTCATGGATATCACTTATTTATGTTGTATATGGTTTGTCTTCTTTTCATAAGCATTCATGCATTGTAAAGAAATCATTCACATTGTTTAAATTCTTTATTACGTGGTGTAGTAGTTGAGACAATAGGTGAGAATGTTTGGGACAACAACGAACAACATTGTAAAGAAATCATTCACCTTGTTTAAATACCTTTGTGTATTTTCTCATATGTATTTTATTATTTTATGGAGGATCAATTGTTTTCAAATCCTTCATTGGGTGGTATGCTCTATTATGTCATTGTATGTTCTTGCCTCGGGGCTTAGAATGAATAGAGCCTTCCTTCACCAAAAATTTTATGTACCAACCTTCCAAAAATGTTTGAGAATTTTAAGTCCAGTCATTATTATTCATTATTCTTGAATGTGATGGATCCAACATATGTTTCTAAACCTGATACCTGCGTCATATGTTGTCAATGGTCTTTTAATATAGTGGCAGCTAACTTCATTGGTAAAGACATGAACCTGGGTTTGATCTCAGGTATAGAAAACAAGAGTGTTATTTTATCTGTCATTTAGCTCTATAATCATCTTATTCATTCGTTTAATTGCTCTAATCGAAAGATTCTAGTGGGTCATTTCAATTCACATGAATGTTGCCTCTTTCATCATGCAAGGTGCATTTATCAGATTCTGCAAAAAGTCATGAATATGCTGACAGAGGTGTGATGATCTATGAAACTTCTTCTTGTGCTCTTTCACTTGCTTATGAATAATTTTTCTTCCTTTACTATTTGAAATATATAACTGCTTATTTTAAAAGTTATCTGAATCATTATACATCAATTTGACTTTTTTAATTTCAATCTATTGATTCCTCTGGCAATTCGCCACCTCTTGTATACATGTTCTTTAAACAAAATGACCTTTTTATATTAATCTTACAACATTACAATATTACTTTATTTAAATAAGCATGCTAGGGTACATATCCCTACTCTGATTCTCAAGGGATAACTAATCCTTTGTGAAAACACATGTAAAGTATACTTGACATTTTTTTTCATACTATTTAGAATTTGTCGTGAGATTTTAGTATGTTGTACATAGCGATTTTGATAGCATTCAAATTAGTTGTGATTAGTATTTGATAGCATATAAATCATAAGTTCATGCTTTCAATTTTCTTTTTTTTATCAAAGAATGAGACATTTAAATGGCCAACCAATTTACAACATCTAGAAACAATAATATTGCAACTTTCCTGTTATACCTGTACTTGGAAGCATGCGTATGTGTCTTGTTTCCTTTTCATTTTATAATCTGTGTGGTGCAGATGAGAAAGTTAAAGATTATGGTTGATTTGCTTCTTGTCTCTTCTTGTGGTTTATGCTGATGCAGACAAGAAACTTTTGGTGCATTTGGAATAAGGTATTAAAAAAATTACTAAATACTTATCTAATTGTTCATTACAATATTGTTTTAACTATATTATTTTATTTGCAGATTTTTAATGATTCCTCCTGGATGGAAGATTCAGACAAAGAAGACATTAGAACCAAATGTGTTTTTTTTTTTAATTTTAACTGTTAGTAAATTGTAAGTATATGTAGGATAATGTAATATTTTGATTGAATATATAGTTTTATGTACAAATAATATATTAAATATTAGTATACAATTTAATGTATGAAATGAATTTCATTTTGTTTCTTTAATTGAATCTGTTCATTAATAGGGTATATTGATTATAAATTGATTGGATGAGATCATAATACAGAAAAAATGATTGTAAATTGATTGAATGTTAAATGTAAATATATAATTTTTTTATAAAAAAATGATTTTCCGGCGGTTTTGGAAAACCCCTGGTAATTACCGACGATTTTGGAAAACCCCTGGTAACTACTAACGGTTTTCTAGAAACCCCTAGAAATAGGGGCGGTTTCATAGAAAACCGCCGGTAATTTTGTGACGCTGGTTTTCCCAGTGATTTTTGTAACCGCGGGAAACGTATTTTCCGGGGGTTAAAACCCCCGGTAATGTAAAAAATAACCCCTACTAAAATTGTATTATTTTGTAGTGATTAGACGTTTCACATGAAGTAGAAATTAAATCAATTTATAGTAAAAATAATTCTTACATTCCAAGTTCAAGCTTGTAAAATTTGATTAAATTTAAAATTTACTTTTTAATCGTTTTATAATTAATAATTTCTCTATTCTAAAAAATAAAGTTCCAAAATATATAATTTTTACCAACCTAAGACTATGTAATTTTTTCTTTTCGAACTCATCCTGAATCAATAAATACTCCATGCATTATACAAGAGTTTTTCTAACTATGGTTCATTAGTTCCAAAACCTACTTGCTTTCTCATAAAGTTAGAACCATATCACTTCCACTTTTTATACTCTTAAGGTGCATAAAGAAGTTCAATGGTTGTGTTGTTGTAATAAAGCTGACAAAATAAGAAACAATATTTTCTGAGGCGTGTAGTTTCACTATCTTTAAGGACTTATTCGCAGTGTATTGTGCAAGTCCCTCTGGATACAACAAGAACTTCTCGAAAATATTCAAGAATCTCAGAACTAGAAAGAAACTTTAAATAGAGTTTATATCTAGGATATAAGAGTTAAAGTAAACACACAAAAAGAAGAAAAAAAAAGTGTAATATGTGAGGAGGAGAGCTAGAAAATAGAAAGAATTTTGTTTGTTATCTTTTTATGGAATGAAGGGGTGCTCTATTTGTAGAGCATGCAAAGATTTGTTGCCAACAAATGAACGTTGCATCAGAACATTGGTATTGGAACGTTGCACTCATGAATGCACTTCATGAACGTTGGGTAACGTTCTTTTGCAATAATAAAGTAATATTATTACAACAATACCCCACTTATTGCAAAAGAAAGTTGAAAGAAAAGTCTTTGACCCAAATAGTTCATAATGATTAAACAAACATTAAAAGAAAGATAATAAACTTTTATCCTGGTTCTCATAAGATGTAATGCATTAGAGCTGGTATAGCAAGCTATATGAACCGGTCTTAGATTGAGATACTTAATACACATTGTAGTTGGTATAACAAGCTATATGAACCAAAGACACTAGACGTGTGTTAGAGGTTTATCAATCACAATACACTGCCACAATCCTTGTTGTTATCGTTGTGTTGTGCTTACTAGGCCATGCGCGTGCCCAGTATTCAAGAGTGCTTTAGAGATCATGCCAAGACCTCATACAAGTGGCCCCACTCGACACTCATTTAGATGATTTCATCAAGTATATGCTACAAATCATACACCACCCATAAGGGATATGGAAATCATTAAAATTTTGTTTAGGCTAAAAATTTTTCACCATATAGAATTTTAATGACAAAGTTTAACCTCTCAATAATGCAGTATCTATCACTTTCACACACACCATAGGAAAGGATATAATTGATTAAGATCAATTTAGTGATATCAAAACTAAAAAGGTGACTTGTTTTTACCCATATGAACCTTATTTATGGGATCTCCAATCACAAAGGTTGGGTTACTATCACTCTTTTGTTTACAAGTGGCTTAAGTTTCATTCCCCTCAATGTTTCTAATATCATTTGTCTTCCTAGGGGTTTTGTCAGAGGGTCTGCTAGATTCCGTTCTAACTTCACATAATCAATGGAAATAGTTTCACTCTTTAGCAGCTGCTTCTCCAAATTGTGTCTCAATTGTATATCTTTATTCTTTCCATTGTAATTCTTATTTTTTGGCTATAGCTATTGCCGATTGGCAATCACAGTGCATTGATACTGATGGGGTTGGCTTCATTCATAGTGGAATGTTCGCTAATTAGTTTTTCAACCACTCAACCTCATTACCAGCCATCTCAAGAGCAACAAACTCAGATTCGATTATTGATCTTGCAATAATTGTTTGTCTGGCTGATCTCCATGTAATTGCACCACCCCTAAGTGTAAATACATAACCACTAGTGAATTTTATGTCATTTGAATCAGATATACAGTTAGCATCACTGTACCCTTCTAATATAGTGGGAAATCCATTATAGTCAATGACATAATCCATTGAACCTGTTAAGTATCTCATAAGTCTAGCAAATGCATCCCAATGTTCCTTATTTGGACATTGAGTGTACCGACTCAGTCTACCTACTAAAGTTGAGATATAAATTCTCCTTTATTTTTCATTAATTTAGAATTAGCATCATAAGGGGCACTCACGGGTTTAAGGTCATAAAACCCAAACTTCTTTAGAAGTTTCTCAACGTATTGTTCTTGGAATAGTAATATACTATCTCCCTTCCTTATGATTTTAATACCTAAAATTACATTGGCTTCACCATGTCTTTCATTTCAAAATTTGATCCTAGAAACAATTTAGTTCTAGCGACAATCTCATTGCATATACCAAAAAATAACATGTCATTCACATACAAACATGTAATGACATATTCTCTTCTTTCAAATTTAGATTCCTATCAATATCATTAGGTGAAAAGCCAAATTTATTTCTTCGAGTAATTAAGTAACATTACCTACACTCATATTATTTTTAAACGAGAACTGTCATTCAATAAATCAACCTGAAGATTCATACCACATCAATTCACAACCCACATGTACCCATCCAATCTAATATGCCCGAGAACCTTAAAACATTTTATATCCACGAAATATCACATAACAACAATTAACGAAATTTTGGAATTAGTTTGAATAGTATTGAACAACTTTAATAAAAAATTCTTGCAAAGTTAAATCCCATAAAGCTTCTAATATCATAAGTAAGGTTAAAAAGTGTTGGGCTCAGTTCCCATGTCAAGAAAATCACATAATTAATAGCAATTACTAACTCACAAAACTCTAATTAGCTCATCCAGAATACAAATCAATCTTAACTATGTCAACACGTGATTCCATCACAATGATAAGATCAATCATCTAATTACAAAGTAACTCATGTTCATACCAACTAATTTAATAAAGATTTTGCAATCTAAAGAGAACAGGACAACAAATTACAAGCTCTATCATCTAACAACCATCACATACTGCTCACATAAAGTATTTTAATTGGCTTAAATGCTTACTTCGTCCCCATGTTAAGAGGTGAATTTTTGTTTAGTACCTGGTTTTCAAAATGAAGACATTCGGTTCCCATGTTACGAAAATTTTATGACTTCAGTCCTATCCATTAAGGTGGTAGGAACGACATTAAAGGTTAAAGGATGTGGCAAATTACTTATCTAGCGTGGAAAAAGCACATTTTTAGCAAAGACAGATATGAAAATTTCCTTTTAATTTGGAAAAGCAAATGCACAGGGATTTGCCCTAACATATTAATCTCCAAGGAGCTTAACTGAAGGAGCTCATGTGAAGTGGGTGAGCTGAGGTGGGGTGCCCTAAGTTCTTTGTTCTAACACAGTTTCTGAAGTTCGCTATTTCTGAAGTTCGTTGTTTGTGAGGTGGGTGCCCTAAGTTGACTGCTTGGGATTGAGGTGGTTTTGTAGGTCTCAACGAAGCAATATTATGTCCTTCCCCGAGGCAATGTCAATGAATAAGTGTTCGTCTTGCTCATAGGGGACCTCGCGTGGTGGTTCATCAAGAGGAATGATTGGCATCCAAATATGCTATTATGGAGAGCTTGCCGTATTAAGAGTCGCAAAAACTGTTAAGAATGAGGAGAAGCATTTTTGGGGCTGCCCTAATTACAATGTTTGTTTTCTTCGTTGTTTTTTTATTTTGGGGTACATTAGTTTGCTTTATCCTAAGATGTTTTTGGTTGGATGTTTTGAACAGCGGAGTCAAAACGAAGAAGTGCGAGGATGTAATTTCTTCAAATGACGCACTGAAGATTATATAGATGAAAGGGATAATATAATTGGATGGCAAAGGAGAAAGATTATTACTTTGGAAAAATCACTTTTGGTTTGTCAGAAAAGGGAGAAGGTGTTGTTGGGGATTTTATGTTTGATGGAGTTCATTAACATCATCTTTGTATGTCTTATGTTTTAATTTTGTTGAAGTGGTGTTTGATGGGGTTATATTGTAATGTATGTTTGTTACTTAATGAAGAAGTTGTTACTGGTATTAGAATGTTTGTGTTATTCTTCATGTGTTTGTGATATTGATGAAATGAGATTCTGGTTTCTTGAACTTCTAAATGAAAATAGAATATGAGACATTATATGTCATCAACTTTGATATCAGAGAAGGCAAAGTAATATGGCTATGAAAATAGAACTTGAAAAACCAAAAATAATATGATATTGATGATTAAACATCACTTAACAAAATACATCATGATGATCCAAAATGTTAAAGTTATTATGTGCAAAATACATCATATCAAAAATAATATTGAAGGTGAAACATGACCTCAATATTTCAAAGCAACAATACTTAAAGTTCAAAGTACATATCCAAAATACAACAGAAATGTCAACAATTTTTAAAGTGGTGTTGTAGTGTGATCAGTTTGGGGTTCTTGAGTAATCTGACTTGCTTGAGTGGGTTGTGGTGTAGCTTCGTGGTCTTGTTGTTGACTTGCTTGAGTGGAGTGTGGTGTAGGTTCTTGGTGTTGTTGTTCACTTGCTTGAGTGGGGTCTGGTGTAGCTTGTTGGTGTTGTTGTTCACTTGCTTGAGGGCAATTAGTTCTTCTATGTCCTAGTTTTCTACAAATGCCACATCTCTTTGGGATTCCGGTTTGTCCAAGTTGTGTATCATCCCCTTTTTTGCTCCCAACTCTCTAGTCTTTTTTTTCTTGGTCTACCTGGCAACACCCTATTCGGAAGAGGCAAAATATTAGCATATGAAGTCCTTTGT
This sequence comes from Vigna umbellata, assembly GCF_029865625.1. Taxonomy (NCBI): domain Eukaryota; kingdom Viridiplantae; phylum Streptophyta; class Magnoliopsida; order Fabales; family Fabaceae; genus Vigna; species Vigna umbellata. The sequence goes on along the minus strand of NC_142165.1, from coordinate 30,682,865 downwards.
GATAGTTCAGGTCCATTCACAGGGAAAATTATTGGAATGTAAGTTTCTTCATAAGTGGAGGTTCTAAACCAATTTGGGATGTAGTCTTCTGGATTAATGTTTAAAAACCTCATGGTTGTGAGTGCATGACAGCAAGAGATTCCTGTTACAGTCCGCTTCCTGCAGCTACAATCTCTTTTTCTCTACATCAACCACAAAATTTTCAGCAATATTGGATGTATGGCCGATCTCAAATACTTGCTGCCCTGACCAACTGCCAAATGAATAACTCCTTGTGTAGTTTACTTAGGTATCCAATATTGTGTCTTCTCTAACTCCTTCTGTAGTCTCTTGTGAATTTAAGGGCAAATGGCACCATGAAACTTACTTATCTTCTCTCTATTGGATGCGCACCTTTTCATCAGGTAGCTACGAATCTCTTCCAACATTATTATGATTGGTTTTCCCCTTGCATCTAAGATGACGCTGTTAAAAGCTTCAGATATGTTATTCACAAGTGTGTCACAAGCAGGTCTTCCTGAAAATCTTGACCTAGACCAAAATCTGCAACAAGTGAAAGTTAAGTATTTGGAAAAGAAATAAACATTTAAATAATATGAAAGAATATATAAACTTCAAATGTACTTGCCTTGGTGGAATATCTATCAAGTGTTTAAAGGCGTTTTCGTTGACATCCTTGATTTGTCTCATGACTGATTGCTAGGCTTGGGGGTGTGTTGCTGCTACTGCCTTCCATAGTAATTGTCTCAGATTTATGTCAGGAAATTTCTTCCTAAAATTTGCATAAATGTGCCTTACACAGAAACATTAGTCCACACTAGGTAAAAGTTGTTGTATAGCTGGCAGAAGTCCCTATGATAGTAATGAATGAAACTACGAGTCTTAAATTGGCATGGTCAATGATAACGGTTGAAAATACCGTTATTTGTGATTCAATTTTAATAGTAAATCAACCCTTTTTGACTTAGAAGCTTGCTTGAACTCATGTTTTAAGTTTAGTTTTATGAATAAGTGAATAGAGATTATACTTTATGATTTTATCACTAAATTCCCTTTATTTTGTAGCTAATAATGTGCCTGGAAGAATATCCAACAATGTATAGAGCTGAATTAGCCATAAAAGCAAGTAAAACAGCAAAAAAAAATGAGTTTTAGAATGTTACCGCTGGGGCTGAGCGCCAGAAAGGGGGGCTGAGCGCCAGTTTCATGTATTGCACCAAGCTAAGAGCCATTCAGGGGCGCCGAGCGCAAATTTTCTCACAGTTTCACCTGGACGCCCTTTTTGAGGTGCTGAGCGCTAGTCTTCCTGTAACATTTCACGCTTGGGCGCCCTCCAAGGGACGCTGAGCATCACTCCTTCGTAAGCTCGCTTGGACGCCCTAAGTAGGGGCGTTGAGCGGTGTCAACATTGTCCAATGATTCAATTCAGCCTTATTTAAGGATTTTCTTGACCTAGAGAGAGTATCTTTTGACAAAATTGACACAAAATTCAGATTTTCTCCAACTCTCTGGAGGCAGAAGTGGATGCAGAAGCTCTCCTCTTCAGTTTTTAGGGTTTATCTTTCATTCTCATTCCATTGTTCATCTAGTTTCCCCATGACAAGGGGGAACTAAATTCAATTTGTTGTTGGGGGATGATGTAACCTTCTAAACTCTCATGTATTTGAATTGGTTTTAATTATATATACTTCTTTCATCAATTGTTAGGGATTTTCTCCTTTGCTCTATGCTTGTTATGTTTTGATCGTTCATGGCATGATTTAATAATCTTCTTTGTTATTGGGAAATACCTAGAAACCATGATCTGGAGAATTTCTCCCAAGAACAATATTGCCTAGGGATGCGGATAGGAGGATTTGTCGTCTTAAGCTTCTAATCGTAATGCATAATTAATTATTAGGGATGCAAGAGATTGTGGTCTAGTAATTAAGGATTGACTTTCTTCACCGAGGGATCAGGTTTTAAGTACTTTAGAAAATGACGTTAACAATTGAATGAAGAAGACAAATTTGTATATGCATGAGAATAAACTAGGTGAAATCTAAACCCCAACAACATACTCATCTCATAATTTTAATATCATTCATTCACCTTTGTGTTTTTCTCCAATTGATCAAAAGTGAATTCATATTTACTTTCTTGTTTTTGCATTCAAAACCCTAAATTGTTCTTAAAAGTCTTAATTAGTTAAGTAATTACATGACTGTTTAGTGTCGTGAGTCCTCTAGGATACGATACTTGGTCTTACTATTTTATATTACTTGATAGTCAACAAAGTAATGAATGAAAGGTACACATTTACTTGCTTTCTGTTGATCTGACACAAAGGTACACCTTGAACATAATCCCCCGCCTCCAAGATAATCAATTAACCATTCTAAAAACCAAGTCAATGTTTCCTTATTCTCTACTTCAACAACAACATATGCCAACGAACACATCTGGTCATTAATATCTCTTCCAACAGTAGTTAAAAGCTCACCTCCATATTTGCCTTTTAAAAAGCATCCATCCAAATGTATAAAAGGCCTACATGAGACAAAGTTGTCCTTACATGCTTTGAAACACACATACATTCTTTTGAATATAGCCTTATCCTCATTTCGTTCTACATTCACTTTCACTATTGAGCCAAGGTTTAACCTCAGTAATTCTCGTGCATAATCATACAGTCTTTCATATTGTTGTTTGAAACAACCATCAATGTTTGCGGTTGCCATTGCTTTTGCCTTAGTTGTTGTAGACCCAGACACACCAATGTTCCATTTTTTTCAAAACTTACTGGGCATATTTTTCATATTTATATCTGGATTTGCTTTCATTCTCTTCACAAAAGTCTCTGAATCTCTTCTTGCAGGTCTGGATAACAGTAGAAGAAAAAGGAGAAACAGGACGTCCAAAGAACTTTTCCCTTCTCTTGAGACTCTTTTACAGCCTTCACCTCAAAGATCTGACCAGGAAACTGGAAATATGGCTGAAGAGCAGAATGTACTCTGGCAGATTATGCAACAGTCATTGGCCCTCACCATTTTAATAGCATTGCAAGGCCGAGGGTTAATGCTGCAAATATGGAGATGAAGTCTGCTTTGATTCAATTGGTGAAGAGCAACCAATTAAATGAATTATCAACTGAAAATATATATGAGCATCTGACCACATTCAATGAGATATGCAATACTGTGAAGATCAATGGTGTGCTAGATGAAGCTATTAAACTTACCTTGTTCCATTTCTCTTTGGGAGGCAATGCTAAGATGTGGTTGAACTCTTTTCCAGAGAACAACTTTACTTAGTGGGAACCCTTGGTTGCAAAGTTTATGAACAAATACTTCCCACAGTCAAAAGTAAATAAAGGTAAGCAAGAAATTTCTTCTTTCAGGCAGGGCATGGACGAAACATTAGGTCAAGCATGGGACCGATTTAAAGGCTTGCTGAGAAAGATGCCTACTCATGGTTTTGATGAACCTACAATAGTCATTCTATTTCTTGGAGGTCTAAGCTCACAAACTAAATTGATGCTAGATGCCTTAACTAGAGGTAATATCAAGTGCAAGACTCCAGAGGAAGCTTATGATTTGATTGAAAATATGGCTACAAATGCTAATGAGATGCATAGTGAAAGAACTCAACTTCAACAAAAAGGAGTTCTACAATTACAATCTCAAGATGCTCTGTTGGCACAAAATAAGATTATGACTCAACAACTAGAGACTCTAATGAAGAAGATCTCTCAATTGCCAAGGGAGTTGCAGAACGTTTGTCAAGTTCAACAACAACTTTGTGAATTGTGTGGTGGAGATCATATTAGTGGTCAATGTGCTATGCCGAAAATTACCCAAAAGGAAGTCAATTTTATGGGTCAAGGTAATCAATTTCGTCCAGGTAATTACAATCAAGGATGGAAACCTCACCCAAGTATAGGTCAAGGGCAAGCTGGGCAATTCAATAGACCACAACAATAACAGTGGAAACAACAACCTTCACTACATGAAATAACTGCAAAGTTAGAAGAGACACTCCAACAGTTCATGCAAGTCTCTATCTCCAATCATAAGAGCACTGAAGCTGCTATAAGGAATTTGGAGATACAAGTTGGCCAACTAGCTAAAAAGTTAGAGGAAAAATCTGAAAAGCAGTTTGGGGCTAATAGTGAAGGTAACCCTAAAGAGGAGTGTAATGCTATCATAAGCATTATTAGTGAGAGGTTGGAAGAGAGAAAAACTGTGAGAAAAGAAAAAGTTGAGTTGAGTGAAAAAGAAGAAGAAAGTGAGGACAAAAAAAGCGAGGTTGAGAGGAAGGAAAAGAAGAAAGAAAAGAAAGAAAGAAAAGGAAAAGAAGAGGGAGAGAGAAAAGAGAGAAAAATTGAGAAAGCTCTTCCTTACCCTAAAGTTTTTACTAGAAAGGAAAAAGAGAGACAATTAGGGTGTTTCAAGGAGATATTCAAGAAATTGGGAATTAATATCCCATTGATTGAAGCATTGCATCAAATCCCTGCTTATGAAAAATTTATGAAGAAGTTCCTCAAGAAGAAGAAATATTTAGATGAGGACACAATAGAAGTACAGGAAAATTGTAGTGTGCTTCTGCAGAAGACACTTCCTCCTAAAGTCAAAGATCCGGGAAGCTTCACTACTCCTTGCACTATTGGGAATTGTGATGTAGGGAAAACTCTAATTGATTTAGGGGCTAGTATCAATTTGATGCCCTTATCCATGATAAAGAAGATTGGTGGTCTTGAGGTCAAACCAACAAAGATGGTGTTGCAAATGGCGGATAGATCTACCAAGAATCCCTACGGGATAGTGGAGGATGTTGTGGTGCAAGTTGACAAACTTAAATTCCCAATGGATTTTGTGGTGATGGAGATGGGGAAAGATTTGAAAATCTCTATCATTCTTGGAAGGCCATTCATGAAGACAACTAAGGTTGTCATCAATGTAGATGATGGAGTTTTAATGCTTAAAGACCAAGATGAAGAGGTGATTTTCAATGTCTTTGATGATGAGCAGCCGATTCAAGAGAAGAAGATTAGCCCAAAAGATACAGAGTTGTTAAAGACTAGTGTATCTAAACAAACTGCTGACTCAGTCAAGGGAGGTAAAAATTGTTTCTTGTCACAGGAAAAGGAAAAGGAGAAAAAGATTACAGAGAGGATAGTCCACCAAGACTTGAAGTGCGAAGAGGAAGAATTCAAACCTGGAAAATCAGTCAAGTACAGGAACAGGTTATGGGTTGTGAAGGAGATTAAAGTGAATGGAGTGATTGAGATTGAAGCTCCATATTCTAGAAGAGTTAAGAAGGTGGACCAGAAGTTGTTGAAGATAAGTTGGTGTGATGAAAGCAAAAGAAACACCAACATCAAGGCTTTGAACTGAACATTATGGCGTCAGGCTCGTGACGTTAAACAAGCGCTTGTTGGGAGGCAACCCAGTGTTTTTGAGAACTTTTATTGTTGTTTGATTTGATGTGTTTGTTATTTAGTTGCATTAAGGATGTTTGCGTGGATGTATGGTGTGCATTGAGAGTTAATTATTTTAAGTGTGAGATGTTAAGCTTGAGTTGGAAAGTGGAAAGTTTGAAAGAGCAAAAATATGAAAAATTAAGGGTTGAAACTAAGGGATCATACCTAAAAACACTTAGGGAAAGCAAGCAAGGAGGGGAGAAAAACTCACGCACCGTGCTGAGCACCCCTCATTAGGGCGCTTAGCGCCAGCGACGTTGTTTGGATTTTGGGCTTTTAAAGCTCAGCGTCATTAGGCCCATTTCACTCTTTTAACCCTAAAGTGCGCAATTTCTCCCTCATTTCTTACTCCCTCACTTTCCAGCCACCAAAGAGCTTTGATTAGGGTTCTCTACTACTTCCCCCTTTCATCCCTTCACCAAAAATCACCATTTCTACTACTCTTTGCTTCATTCCATCCACTAAGTTTGGGGTTCTTGGTGTGTTGTAGCTATTTTTCATAGAAGCCCTAAGTTTCCACAAGCCCTTTGTGCACATTTTGAAAGATTTGAACTCCACTCAAGTAAGCATCTTGCATTTTCAATTTTTACTCTTGATAGCTTTGATTTTTTATGTCTATGCATGATATGTATTGGATCAGCTGAATAAATTGTTTCTGGATGGATTATGGATGATTATTGCATTGTGGAAAGTATGTGTGTCAAGTATTTAGCCAGCTAGGGCCATAAAGTGTTTTCTGGTGTGGCGCTGAGGGCCACTAGTTGGCGCTCTGTGCCGGCACGGCTGGTTCATGGTGGTTGTGTTGTGTTTTCTTGTGATTTTGGTTGTGTGCAGGTGCCGCTGAGGGCCCTCACATTGGCCCTTAACGTTGAAAAAAAAAGATTTTGATGTTGATTGGTGTTGCTTATGTTTGAGGAGTTATGTTGAGAATGTGAATTGTGAATTGAGATTATAGATTACTCATGAGTGGAATGTATTGTGTTTGATTGTGGTGCAGATATGGCTTCATCATTTGGAAAGCGTATTAAGCACATTGCTGATAGAGGACAGAAGAGAAAAGAGCAGATATATTCCAACAAGTTCCTCTCACACATGCATGAGAGACACTTTCAGATGGTGCAAAATAGGAGGCTTTTGATGGAAAGAAAGGTGGGACTAATACCCACCATGGCACCTGAATTTGGGAGAGAGCTAGAAAGGAGACAATGGGAGAATCTAGCTTATTACCCCTCACCTGCTAACATAGCGGTGGTGAAGGAGTTTTACATGAATGCTAAGACATTTCGTGGTGCTACTCATGAGATGTATGCAAGCTATGTGAGGGGAAAGAGGATCCCTTTTGATGCTGTCACTATAAATTCTTTCTTGGGTGCTAAATGGGCAGGAGAGCAGTGTCAGTTTGCTCTAGCCATGGAGGAGGACATTAACTATGCTGATGGGGAGAGGACCTTGGGCATGGCAGGTGGCCAGTTTTAGAGGAACAGGAATGATAAGACAATCCATATCAGGAGGTCCTACTTGACTCCTCTAGCAAAATATTGGATGGAATTCACTCATGCCAACATCCAGTCATGCCCTCATGTATTAGACATCACGACACATAGAGTTGTCTTCCTCTATTGTGTGCTCCAAGGTCTTAATATCAATGTGGGGCAAGTGATAACAAATGAAATTAAACAATGTGCCCATGTCGTCAACAACAAGTCACATATGGGGCATCCCTCTCTCATTACACTTATGTGAGCTAGTTGGGGTGAATACCTCCACTCCTCCATTTGAGCGACCTAGGAAGGAGATAGATGCCTCCTATTATACCCAGTATTGCATGTTGGATTTGGCAGGAATCCCTATGCCAGCACCTCAACCTCCTAGAGTTCATAGGAGAGCACCACAACAGGCACAGCAGGATCAGGCCCATGATGCTGCTCCGTTCCAGATGAGAGACATGTACATGTCTCTAATGGAATCTAGGATGGAGGCACTGTATAGAGGGGAATAGGCTTTGTTGATGAACACTGACTTCTGCCTTTCCTGAGAGACAGTTCATGTCTCAAGAAGAATTCCAGGCTTATGTTGCATGGCCTGCAGATCCAGCTCAGGCTAGTGGAGGAGTTGGAGCATCTGGAGCCACAGCTATGGAGAAGGATGCTGAAGAAGAAGAAGAGGAGGAAGAGGAAGATGAGGAAGAAGAAGAAGAGGATGACGACGACGATGATGATGATGAGTCTGATGCCAGGAGGGATTGATCTTCTGGAGAGCATCTATTGATGGATGCTAGGATGATTTAGATGAGAGCACCTACGGATGGATGCTACTATGAAGAGGAGCATCTACTGATGGATGCTACTAGATTAAAGCATCTACTGATGGATGTTATGATGATGAAGATTCAGATGAGAGCATCTACTGATGGATGCTACTAGATTAAGCATTTATTGATGGATGCTATGTGATTAAGGGTCTACTGATGGATGCTACTAAAGGAATCTACTGATGGATGCCGATGAAGATGAGAAAGATCAATATCTACTGATGGATGTTGATGAGAAGGATTCACATTTACTGATGGATGCTGGAAGATTTAGGGGAAAGCATCTACTGATGGATGCTGTTGGATCAAGATTTTTATATTTTTGCTTTATTTTATGCTTATTTGAATTGTGTTTATTTTGTTGTTATGTACTTGGTTTAATGAATTGTGCTGCAATGGTCTGATATGATGTGATAAACTGTTGTTTGTGATGAGTAATATTCTTGTGTTTGCTCTATTGTTTTATGATGCATGTTGAGTTAATGATTGGTGAGGCTTTTAAGCATAAATGGTGGTTGCTCATAGTTTTGTTAAAAACAGATGCATGATTTCAATTATGATTAATTTGTTGGGCAGTGTGTTTATCAAATTATGGAACTTAAGTTAACCTGTGAGAGGTTGGACTCCAGAGTCTTTGATTGATTGAATGCTATTACTTTGGAAGCATGATTGATTTTGCTTGATTTTCTATGATTGGATCACTTGCTTGCTGGTTACACATGATCATGGCCATGTTTTCTTCTCCCTTATAATCCAATGCCAATATGTGAACCCAACAAAGAATAATGTTTTTCTTTAACCTTTGAACCTTGAGCCTAAATGTGAAATTTTGAATATATGTTTTTAAATCCTTACCTTGAGTTGAGTAGAGTATGCTTATATGGTAATGGAGATTGATTCAAGTTTGGGGTTGTGAGAAATCGGAAAGAACTTTGTGAAATTCATTAAAAGAGCATTGAGCAAAAGCAAAAAAAAAAAGTGAAAGCAAAAAGAAAAGAAAGGAAAGAAAAGGTTAAGTTCAATGAAAGAAAAGTTGGGAATGAGTTGAATATTGATTTCTCACATAAAATAAGAAAGAGAGTTTATTGTTAATGTGAATAAATGAATTGTGCACTCTCTTAACTCAAGGATTTTGTTGTTTAAAAAAACCAATTTTCTTCTTAGCCCGGCCATGTTCCAAGCCTTGAAAAATCCCTGGGATGATAACTTGCTTGTGAGTGTGTTTGATTTGTGATTAAATGAAAGACAAAGTTGATTCATGTGACATTGTGATGGCAAAGTGTCAGAGTGTCACCTCACTATACACCTTTGAGTTTGAGTTAAACACTTTTGAGTGCTTGAGTGAAACACTATCTTTGGTGAGGAATTGTTCCATGCACTTTATGATAACATTCTTTCTTGGTTGTTGATTATTCATAAGGTTGTTGCATCTGTTGTGTATGTCTTGATTATGTGAGCGCCATAGTTGAAGCTTGATTGGCTAAAACATCATTATATTTTGACTAATCATTTTATGATGAGCAAACATGAGTAATTTACTTGTCCTAGAGGAAAATGCTTTTTGGTGTGCTAGACCATTGTAGTATGATTATTTTGTTTAAGCCAAATTACATTTTGTTTGAGGACAAGCAAAGTTTCAAGTTTGGCGTTGTGATAACGGTTGAAAATACCATTATTTGTTATTCAATTTTAATAGTAAATCAACTCTTTTTGACTTAAAAGCTTGCTTGAACTCATGTTTTTAGTTTAGTTTTATGAATAAGTGAATACAGGTTATACTTTATGATTTTATTATTGAATTCTCTTTATTCTGTAGCTAATAATGTGCCTCGAAGAATATCCAACAATGTATAGAGCTGAATCAGCCATAAAAGCAAGCAAAACAACAGAAAAAAGTGAGTTTTGGAATGTTACCGCTGGGGTTGAGCGCCAGAAAGGGGGGCTGAGCGCCATTCATGGGCGTTGAGAGCCAGTTTTCTCGTAGTTTCGCCTGGGCACCCTTTTTGGGGCGCTGAGCGCCAGTCTTCCTGTAACGTTTCATGCCTGGGCACCCTCCAAGGGATGCTGATAACAGTTGAAAAACTGTTACTTTTATACTTAATTTTGACATCAAAAGCAACCTTTATGACTTAGAAACTAGCTTGGAATCATGTTTTTGTTTATGTTTTGGAAATAAGAGAGTTGGATGGGTTTTATGTTTGGTTTTCCTCTTTTTTGCAGGTTTTAATATGAATTGAATGGAATAAGTGAAGGAGTCAGAAGTTGGATTCAGAAAAGAAAGAAAAAGTGCATAAAAGAAGAGCCGCAAGTATCGCTCAGAGCCACTTTTACTGCTGAGCGGCACTCTGAAGTCCCGCAGTCACCGTTGAGGGGCAAAATTGCAGCTGAGCGTCAAATAGAAGAACCGCACTTACCGTTGAGCGCCATTTTATTGGGCCTTGGGCCAATTTTCTGTAATTTTTAGAAGGCTATATAAGGTTTCAGCCGAATTAGGTTTAGTATCTTTTGGCAGAACGAAGCAAAATCACACTTTTTTCACCCCTTGGAGGAGGATTTTGGATGCTCAAGCTCCACTCTTCAAATTCTAGGGTTCTATCTTTCATTCTTTCATTATTTTTCATCTAGTTTCACCATGATTATGGTGAACTAAACCTTCATTATTTTTGGGGAATCAATGTAATGCTTTGAAACTCTCATGTATTGAATTGGTTTTTTAATCCATATGCTTTGTTTCATTAATTGTTAGGGTTTTTCTTCTATACTTTATGCATGCTTTGTTTAGCTCATTCATTTACATGATCATTGATTTTATTTGTATCGACACATATAGATAAATCTAGACATGAATAAATTCTCCCAATATATATATATATATAAAATAAACTAAGTATAATATGAAGATAATATAAAATAACCTTTTCACATTTTGAAAATAACTTTGTATTTTTCTAAAAGGTTAAGAGTGAAAAAGTAAATAAATAAATGAAACCAATTTTGTAAAATTGAAGTAGAATTTAAGAAGATTTGAAAGAAATAAACTCAATTGTATAATGATTAAATGAATTGAATTTCGTGTATTTTGAGTGAACTAAATTAAATTAAATTACTTTACATGATGATTGATATATTATCAATGGATATTTTTTAAATTATATTTTCTAATTTCATAACTTCTAATTAAATTTAGTTCAAAATTTTTTATTTAAAAGTAATTTAATTTTTAAAAAATAAATTAATATAAACAATTCACCACCAATTTTTTAACAACTCAATTTTTTTACATTTAATATTAGTATCAATTTACTGCACTTCAATTACTCTTTACAGATTAAACAACTTATTTTTAATTTTAACCTTCATATAAAAATTAACTTTTGTTCTCAAAATCAGTGTATATAAAATGAATGCTGCCAATCAAACTCTTGAAACTAAAAGGCCGCAAAAATATTTCCATATTCATTCACATTTAAAGGAGTTCCCCAATAACAATATTTCATAAGGTAAAATTAATTTATGTAAATTTAATAATAATCATTAAAAGAAATAGATTATAGAAATCTATAAATGAACCCCACTTGTCTTACATACTGGTCAAGCTATCACTGTCGGAAACATCCATTGTTGTCAAACAAATATCATACCAAAAACAAAGAAAGAAAGTTATGTATGTTAGAAAAAGAAGAAGAAGAGAAAAGAAAGCAGAAAAAAAGAAGCATGAAGAGAGTGCTCCTACTACTAAACTCGGTTCTTCTAGCTCTAGGAACTTCCGGTGGCCCCCTCGTAATGCGTCTCTACTTCATCCACGGCGGCAACCGAATCTGGCTCTCCAGCTTCCTCGAAACCGCCGCTTTCCCTCTCATTCTCATTCCCTTAACAATCTCTCACTTTCATCCCACTTCTCATCATTCACCCAAACCTAACCTCGTCTCTATCAAACTGCCTCTCTTTCTCGCCTCCGCCGTTATCGGAATCCTCACCGGCCTCGACGACTACCTCTACGCCTGCGGCATAGCGCGCCTTCCCGTCTCCACTTCCTCCCTTATCCAAGCCTCGCACCTCGCCTTCACCGCCATCTTCGCCTTCCTCCTCGTTAGGCACAGGTTCACGGTGTACTCAGTCAACGCCGTCGTGCTTCTCACCATCGCGGCGGTGGTTCTGGCGCTGCGTTCCGGTGGAGACCGTCCGCCAGGCGAGTCCACGCGGCAGTACGTGATCGGTTTCGTTATGATTCTGGCGGCTGCAGCGCTGTACGGATTGGTCCTGCCGTTGATGGAGTTGGTGTACAAACGGAGCAAGCAGCGCGTTACGTACTCTCTGGTGATGGAGATTCAGCTTGTGATGTGCTTCTTTGCTACCTTGTTCTGCACCCTTGGCATGCTCATCAATAATGACTTCAAGGTTTGGATAAGCTTTTTCTCTGTTTTTGGTTGGAAAAATATCCATCACTCAACTCTCAAATTTTTTTAACACTTTAATTTTATGTATTCTTTCTATACAACATGTGATTATTAGATAAGATATACAAAAAGCTTGACTTTTTATTCCTATGTAAATTTTTTAGACTATATTGCATAAGAAAGAAAATAAAAGCGTTTTATAATAATTGTGCATGCCATTAAACTAAAAAGGAATATAGTATATAAAGCTTGAAGATATTTATTATAAAAATTATTAAATGTCAGTGTAATTACAGTATAAATAAACATTCTCACTATTTACTCAAATATTTGTGTATTGTAACTTTATATATCAATTAAATTATTTTCATGTGTCTTTTAATTAACTAAAAGTTATTAAAACTCATGAAAGCAATTGAATTTCCTCTTTTTTTTTTCTAATAAATCATACATTTAAATTGTGAATATTAGTGTTATAATAATAATAATGTTGGTTAGTTGAGAAAATAAGTGTGGTTATTTTTTTAGGTGATTTCGCGAGAAGCAAAAGAATATGAACTTGGGGAAAGCAAGTACTATGTTGTGCTGGTGGGGAGTGCAATAATGTGGCAGTTCTTCTTCTTGGGAGCAATAGGGGTTATCTTTTGCTCCTCGTCTTTGTTTTCAGGAATTATAATTGCTGCTTTTCTTCCAGTGACTGAAGTTTTGGGTGTTATTGTATACAAAGAAAATTTTGAGGCAGAGAAAGGGGTTGCTTTGGTGCTGTCTCTTTGGGGATTTGTGTCATATTTCTATGGTGAAATTAAACAAGACAGGGAAAAGAACAAGAATGGTTGCCCAGAAACAGAGCTACCTCAAAGTCTTTCTCCCAATGCATGATTACCACTAAAGTTGTTGTCTTCAGATTTCACTGTCTTGGTTTGTGTTCAATTGTCAATATTGAAGGCTAGCTTTGGCCCCAGCAAGATCCAAACCACAGATCTCACCCTTTCAAAATACAAAATGTTAAATGGGTAGAAAAAAAATATATATAATGATTTGACAATCTATTTTTGATATGCATTGAATTGATAATTCGTATATAAGAATGACATTTGAAATTGAATAGGGGATTATTAAATAATTACATAAATATTTGTTGTAAATATGTAATTAGTTCAAAAGAAATTTACTTAAAAATACTTTTAGCATAGAAAATGTTTGGAATAAATTTTAGAGAAGACTAATATAAACAACCATATCTTAAATACAGTTATACAATCATATTTAGAGTTTCTTTTTAATAATATCTATCTTATTAAATACGTTACATTTTGTAAGTGAAACTCTAAATTAATTGGAAAATATAGATAGATTACGTTTGTCCTTAATTAGATAGTAATATTATGTAAAAGTTGTCTGATCTAATGAAAATATTTATTCATATATTATTTCATTTTTTTTGAAACATTTATTTGAGGGAATTAGATATTAATGTTCCTTCACATTCAGTTCTATTAAATATTTATTTTATAATTTCGATTGTCAAATTATCTTTTATTCAAAATTGTTAACTTTTAGTTTTTTCTTTTCTTTTTTGAGATTTATGATGTGTTTGTGATATGAAACAAGCTTAGAGTAATACTTATTTGATGAATTTGAATGATTATGTAATGTGTTATATATGTTAGCTTTTTAGAAGGTAAAATTTTGAAATTTTGACTAGAAAATGAACATTTAATTAATTAATATATTTAATTAATTTCAATGATAGAAAGAGCTAATAAACTAAAAACGAATATGTAATCAAGCCAATATTTATATATTCAATAATTTTTACGTAGAATGTTTTCCCCCAGTTTTTATGGCGTAAAAGATTAGTCATATTACTTTCCATGCTTTATCTATGTTTAAAATATTTTTTGAAAAAAAAAAATATAAAAGTTAAAGAAGCCTATGAGGATTTCACAATCCATAAAATACCTACCTTTAGCTTTGACAGAATTTGGTTAAAATTATATATATATATATATATATATATATATATATATATATATATATATATATATATATATTATCTGTGTATCCTCTTATTTCAATTTTTTGAGTTTTATATGTTTTGAGGTTATGTTAAATAAACTCCCTTTAATTTTAAAGTCATTAATAAAATAATAGTTACGCAAATTTAATCTTTAAAGATATCCATCTTCCTCAAGCTTTTGTGATAATAAAATGGTTAAAAATAAAAAATCACTAAATCGAAAAAAATAATTAAATTTAAAAACAATAATTTAAAGGATAAAATTCATAAATTATTTCAATTTAAAAAAAATCATTTATATAAAGAATAAAATTAAAAAATAAATATGAACATAAAAAAGATATTCCTATATGAAGTTATTAGTTTTAGAAGACATTAACATTGTTAAGCTTTTATATCATAATAATTATACTTTTTATTAGTTTTTAAAAGACATTTACATTCTTATTTTTGTCCCGTGTCTCTATTTTATTAATTTCCAAAATCAACTAAATTATCATTTATCATACAAACATTTTATTATCCTCGTATTAGTTCTAGCGTTCAAGTATTAGAAAAAAATCAACATTAAAAATATTAGTGATATTGTTGTAAATAATTCTACAATTTAAACGTTAAAATTCTAAAATACTGTATGTTTAATTAATATCGAAAATGTTAGATTCTAACGTTTGTTAACATTGGAGTTTCCAGACATTACATGGTTGCATGACTCATGTCAACCAATAGAAAAATGACCTTTTGATTGTCCACTGAACAATTAGATGTCAAAAGAGGTGAATTCTTACTTCCATTAAAGTTGGAAATTCACCTTTTGGACATTATATTACCTTCGAATTTCATGAAAATATTAAAACATTTGGTGGGTAGTTGTAAAAATTTACTACCATATGTTTTGTAAAAATTTGTAAAAACATAAACCACGCATATTGTTTTTTCGTGCTTCATTCTATTTGACCCTGCGTTTTCGAAGACAAGTGCGAGAAAACATAAATGTTAGTTTTTACTTACTTACCTCTTGTGTGAGGAGGAACTTATGGAATCAAACTCCAACACGGTTTTGAACACTATAATCACTTTTTTTAATAGCTTAAATCAAGTTCTGATTTATTTGATAATATTCTCAACCTCCATACTCACTTTTTACATAAAAATAATTTCATCTTAGATCAAACTTATCAAAACATTGTTATTTCTGCCAAATCACTGTGGATACGACACTTGTTTACTACAACAACCCAGTATACTTGCTGGTATATTTCTGTTGTTACAAACTAGACTCAACAGACCTGTAGTGAAAAAATGGCACTCAATGCCAAAACATTTGCATTCTTTTACGCTCAACTGGATAAAACTACTGGTGGAGCTAAAATACTCCCAAACCTACACAATGAATTGGCGTTTAGGGTTGAATGGCCACCACTCAATGTTGTATCATATATGAAGAGATTAATTTCTATGATTTTAGGAAAAAGGAACTTGTTCAAATGTTCAAATTTGTATTCCCTTCTTAGTACCTTGGTCAAAAACAATTTTTAATATCAAGGCATATACCAACTTGCTTAATTGATCAAATCATAAGTTCCTCGATTAACATAAACTCAACCAAGATAAACCTCAAGCCAAAAATCCAAAAAAAAAAATCAAATTCAACAGATAAAATTCATCATACAACTCAATCATGCAAATCACAAACTTCATGACATCTATAACAAAAAAAATGTAATTAATTTCCTTTACCTAAGATACAGATGAAGTTGCTTTAAGGAATCCTTCAAGCTGACAGGATGTCCTATATACACCTAGGAATGAGACGAACACGATCAGGGCACACCATTGAACCACTAATCAACAAAGTCTTATATAGATGACTAAAAAAACGCATGCAAATGAAAGTGGGCATGCAACATATAATAAATAAAGACCAAGAAAAAGAGTTGAAACTCAAATTACACGAACGAAGAAACTGATCAATCCAAATGAAAGAGTTCGTCGCAAGGATCAATCCTATAGTCTCGGTTCTTCAATCTAACGAGCATAGAGGAAGAATCCTTAGAGAGAAGTCAGAGAACTCTATAAGAGTGATTTCTAGAGAGATTATGTGTTTTAAAAATAAAGAAACTTGTTCGTAACAAAACTATTTTTATTAAAACCTTTTAACATTAAAATAACCGAGTCTTACTATTTTTAAACTAATTTCACTTCTAAAATGCTACTTTCTAGGTCTTTACATTCTTACCAAGAAGAAAAAAAGTTTGCTCACGAAAATTCACTCATCAGGTAGAAAGGAAAGTATTTCCTCCTCATTTTCTCTTATCACAACCACCTAAACTTGACCGATTTACACTCCCCAACACCTTAACCAATTAAAAAACCTTGCCTTTATGCTAAATGAAGTGTTCAACAATGTAGATTGTTTTAGCCTTACTCCCTAAACAAAGCTCTCAACCTCAAACCTAAAGCTTGATTGATCCTTTTCGCCTAACCAACCAATATGTATCTGATATACTAAACTTACTTTTCACATGCCTTCAACTACCTCTTGTAGGTTTTACCAAAATATAAAGATAACCTTAGGGCTCAATTTGAAACATGCTAGTTATCACTTCACACCATCTTATTCCCACTTTGAAGCAATACTAAACTAACTTGATCACATATGACTGCTGATCCACTACCAAATGTTAACACTTTTGGTCACCTTTATTCACAACCACCCTTATAACATGCTTTCTTTATTGACATTGGTCAGTGGGTAACAAAGTCCTCAACAACCATTTCCAAAGTAGAACTTTCACCTTATGCAACAACAAAAACCAAATATGGTTCTCCATATGCACTTCTCAACTCACTAACCTGTATCCATCTTTAGAATTGCATTCTTATCAATTGAAATCACTATCTTGATCACTACCCTATAACTTTATGATATTTCTCAGAGTAGGATTGTTCGATGTGTCTTTTCCCTAACCATTTTGAGAAACTCATTATGGTGACTACATTAATAAAATCTCCTCACAAATTCACTTTAGGATATGGTCCTTATGTAAAAATGTGTAACAGATTCATACTGAAGATTCAATAAATCTAAATATATCAAACAAGCACATTTAATCATATTCAGATTTACAAGAATAAAAGCGGAAGCAGAAAGACCAACCTCCAGCCATTGTTGTACGCTTGCCTAATTTCTGGTTTCTGAACCCAAGCTCAGTGACCTGATATGAAATTTTCTGAAAGAGTCTGTATTACTCCAAAAACCATCACAGAGTATATAACGTTAAAAGAGATTATTGTGGGAATAATGGCACACCCACACGTTTGAAAACGGTTTTAAAATGGACCACTTCCAGAATATTAACTGCTTTATAATATTAACTAAAAGAAATAAAATAAATAGGAAAGATATAATATTATATAATATAATATTAAAAATGTAACCTCTTTTCTATATAAGGCTAACATTCTCCCACTTGGTCCATTTTATTCAACCATCAAACGTAATAAGAGACCAAATATATGAATCATGGTGATAGTTCCTCTAATAATGAGTATTATCTCCCATGTATTACGATGTATTTAGTCTCACATCGCAATCTCTTAACTTAAATGAATAAACCATATGTCTATTCTAGGTCACAATTAAATGAGTTTTCTCAAAGTAACCAAATATGTGCACAAATAATTGAGAAAACATTAAACTGAATAAGAGTTTTATCAAAATGAAAGTACTTACAATGATTGTCACATCATGAAACCAAGTCCCATTCGCGTTACATGATCCTCAAAATTCTTTGGTGGCATGCCTTTAGTTAAAGGATCAGCAATCATCAACTCAGTGCTAACGTGCTCAATAACCACTTTCTTTTCTTTAACACGTTCTCTTATGGCCAGATATTTAATGTCGATGTGCTTACTTCGACTTCCACTTTTATTATTCTTAGCCATGAAAACAGCAGCAGAGTTATCACAGTACAACTTCAGTGGCCTAGCAATTGAGTCCACAACTCTAAGCCCAGATATAAAACTCTTCAACCATACACCATGTGAAGAAGCCTCAAAACAAGAAACGAATTCAGCTTCCATAGTAGAAGTAGCAGTCAAGGTCTGCTTTTTGCTACTCCAAGATACTGCTCCATCAGCTAACATAAAAATGTAACCAGACGTTGATTTTCGTGAATCAACGCAGCCAGCATAGTCTGAATCGGAGTAGCCAATCACTTCTAAATTAGCAGTTCGTCTATACATGAGCATGAAATCTTTTGTTCCTTGAAGATATCTCATTACTTTCTTTGCAGCTTTCCAGTGGTCAACACCTGGATTACTCTGATATCTTCCTAAAACTCCAACTGCAAATGCAATGTCAGGTCTAGTACAAACTTGAGCATACATAAGACTTCCGACAGCTGAAGCATATGGAATAGTTTTCATCTGTTCCCGCTCAAGATCATTTTTCGGACATTGACTTAATTCAAGTTTGTCACCCTTTACAATGGGAGCTACACTTGGTGAACAATTCTTCATATTAAACCTCTCTAAAACTTTGTTGATATAGGTCTCTTGAGACAAACCCAAAATGCCTCGAGATCTTTCCCTATGAATCTTAATGCCGATGACATAAGATGCCTCTCCCATATCCTTCATGTCAAAGTTATTTGAGAGAAATTGTTTCACTTCATATAGCATACCCTTGTCGTTGGTTGCAAGCAAAATGTCATCCACATATAAAACAAGGAAACAAATCTTACTCCCACTGACCTTTTGGTATATACATTGATCCATGATGTTTTCTTCAAAACCGAATGAAGTGATAACATCATGAACTTTTAAATACCATTGGCGGGAATACCATTGGCGGGAGGCTTGTTTTAATCCATAGATGGATTTATTAAGCTTACATACCAAGTGCTCACTGTCTTTAGAAAAGAATCCTTCAGGTTGTTTCATGTAAACCTCTTCCTCTAGATCACCATTAAGGAATGCTGTTTTCACATCCATTTGATGTAACTCAAAATCAAAATGAGCTACTAATGCCATAATTACTCGGAAGGAATCTTTCTTAGATACAGGAGAAAAAGTCTCTCTGTAGTCAATTCCTTCTCTTTGAGTGAATCCTTTGGCAACAAGTCTTGCCTTATGTCTCTCAATGTTGCCTTGTGAGTCTTTCTTGGTTTTAAAGACCCATCTACATCCAATGGATTTTACACCATCAGGCAACTGAACGAGATCCCAGACTTTGTTGGATGCCATAGAATCCATCTCGTCTTTCATGGCATCATACCATAGGTTTGATTCTTTAGAACTCATGGCTTGTGAAAACGTTTCAGGATCATTTTCGGCTCCAATGTTGTAATCTGATTCTTGTAAATACACTTCATAATCACTAGAAACTGCTGGTCTTCTGATTCTAGTAGATCTTCTTAATGTTGTGTCAACATCTTGATGAGAAACTTGTTGTTCAACATTTACTTGTTGCTCCTCGTTAACAACTTGATCTATATTATCATTTTCACCAATTTGTGGAACATCAATTATTGGTTGTTCAATACGCTTTTGAACTGAAGGAGCGTGAATGACTACCAATCTTTCATTTGATTGAGAGGTTTGAGCTTCATAGTGATCTTTTCCAAGATCAACGTCTTGATTTAAATCACTCCCACTAATCAAGTCATTTTCAAGAAACTTTGCATTTCTTGATTCCACAATCCTAGTGTTATGGTTTGGACAATAGAATCTATACCCTTTGGACTTTTCAGCATATCCAATGAAATACCCACTAATAGTCCTTGGGTCTAGTTTCTTCTCTTGTGGATTATAAATTCTTACTTCAGACGGACATCCCCAAACGCGTACATGTCGCAAACTAGGTTTCCAACCTTTGAATAACTCAAAAGGTGTTTTTAAAACAGCCTTAGTTGGGACCCGATTTACTATATACACAGCCGTCTTAAGTGCTTCAGTCCACAAGAACTGAGGAAGTTTTGAATTACTTCTCATACTTCTCACCATATCCATCAAGGTTCGATTTCTTCTTTCTGCTACACCATTCTGATCTGGAGAGCCAGGCATGGTATATTGGGCAACAATCCCATGTTCTTGAAGAAATCTAGCAAACGGACCAGGTGCTTGTCCATTCTCCGTGTATCTACCGTAGTACTCTCCACCTCTATCTGATCTCACAATCTTAATTTTCTTTCCGCATTGCAATTCTACTTCAACCTTAAAAACTTTAAAGGCATCTAAGGCTTCATCCTTAGAACGAAGTAAATACAGATACATGTATCGTGAGTAATCATCTATAAAGGTGATAAAGTATTTCGGACTACTTGCATCCATATCCGGACAACAAATATCTGTATGAATAATTTCTAGTAAATTTGAACTCCTCTTAGCACCTCTTTTGGACTTGTTAGTTTGCTT
Source organism: Vigna umbellata (assembly GCF_029865625.1). Classification (NCBI taxonomy): domain Eukaryota; kingdom Viridiplantae; phylum Streptophyta; class Magnoliopsida; order Fabales; family Fabaceae; genus Vigna; species Vigna umbellata. The sequence goes on along the minus strand of NC_142165.1, from coordinate 30,662,256 downwards.
ACCCTTAATGCAATCCACGCAAGTCTCAAAATCAGTAAAATCCAAAGTACTAAGTACTCCTTCATTTACTAATCGCTTAATTCTCTCAATGGAGATATGTCCCAATCTTCGGTGCCATAAAACAGAAGAATCCTCATTCATAACACATCTTTTTAACCCAGCGGAAACATGCATAGAACTATAGGCAGCGTTGTTTTGCAATTTAATAAAGTAAAGACCATCGCATAATTCCCCAAAGCCAATAACCTTGGATTTATTCAATAAAGTAAAACCAGAATCCATAAAATTAAATGAAAAACCCAAAGGTGCAAGTTGTGAAATAGAAATCAAGTTCTTGCTAAAACTAGGAACATAAAAGGTCTTTTCTAAACATAAAACAAAACCACTGCTTAAAACTAAATTGCACGTCCCAATGGCTTCAACATGTGAACTCATCTTGCTTCCTGAATAGATGTGTTGCTCACTTCCCATCGGTTTCCTTAGGTTTTCCATACCCTGCAAGGTATTAGAAACATGGATTGTAGAACCAGAATCAATCCACCATGTGTTATGATTAAAACTAGTCAAATTAGATTCATAACAGACAAAAGCAAACAAGTTACCTTTCTTTTCAAGCCAATCCTTAAACTTTTGACATTCCTTCTTCATGTGTCCCTTCTTTTTACAAAAGAAACATCTGGACTCCTTCTTAATAACTGGCTGAGCAGGAATCTTTCCCTTCTTATTAACTTGGTTCTTCTTATTCTTAAATGAAGTGGTCAAGTTCACCTTCTCCCCTTCTTCCATCAATAGCCTTTCTTCTTCTTGAACACACATAGTCAATAATTCATTAATAGACCATTTGTCCTTATGTGTGTTGTAAGAGATTTTAAAGGGAGCGTAATGGTGAGGTAAAGTGCACAAAATATAGTGCACTAGGAAAGAATCAGACATGGTAACTTCCAAAGCTTTCAGTTGAGCCACAATGTCCCTTATGCGCATGATATGATCACGCACTCCTCTAATTCCAGTGAGCTTTAAGGATGAAAACTGCATTATAAGAGTACTGGCAAGAGATTTGTCAGATGTCGTAAACTGCTCATCAATAGCCTTCAGTAAATCCTTGACATTCTCATACTGATCAACCGAACCCCGGATTCCAGCGGAAATATTGGTTTTTATGAACGTTACGGAGAGACGATTTGACCTCTCCCATTTTTCATAAAGTTCAATGGCATCTGAATTGCTAGTCTCAGTAATACCCGGTGGTTCAGGTTTTCTAATAGCATAATCTATGTCCATCCAGCCTAAATGAAGAAGAACTCTCTCCTTCCAAATCTTATAATTATCTCCTTTCAATTCGGGAATACCACACTTGATATCAGAAATATTCACAGATTGAGAAACTGCAAATTCAAAATTTTCATGTTCATTATCAAAATTTGAGACTAAAATAAATATCATGTTTTACCAATGTAAAACATGTCTTTACCAATAAGTCTATTAACATAAAACTTGCCTGTGGGCTAAAGTCTTACTCAATTAGACTCATTTAACCTTATGATAAAACTATTAAATTATATCACATTCCTAATTCCTGTGGGAAATTTAAGAATTATAATAAATATTTTATCCTAATTAATTATACAAATGTAAGGAAAATCCTGTGGGTATATTTCATCACATTATATATAATTAATTACAATTAATGTTTCAATAACGTGATCTTTATAATATAATTTAATTAATTAAAGATGCTGTGGCTACTCTCTAATTATTAAAAATTATATCTATCACTAAACATTAAATTATCTTTAGGTCTTATATTTAATCTAAATATAAGAATTATATTATAAATATAATTAATATTCAAAATTTATTATACTAATATAAAATATTAGTAAATATTCCACGCGCACTTTAATCCTAATAAAGTGTATAACATGCCCATAAAAGTGCCTAACATATATACAAATATATTAAGCATGTAACAGTAACATGAAAAGCAGCGAAATTCACTTTCAATCTAAATGTTCAACGCGCATAATTAAATGCCTATCAAACGTGCATATATCTAGTAACCGTAAAAGACATCCAATAAAACGTAATAATATATATTAAAATATATGTATGGAAAGTAATCAGTGTGCAGAGTGAAAAGACAATTCTGGATTAAAATCTGAATTAAAACCAGAAGCAGGAGCGTAACTTTCACTTCCAAACCTCCAGTGCACGTACGTATCCAACAGGTAAAGAAGAAAAATAAAAAATTGAAATATAGGTTTATGAAAGATACCCAAAATGAAACGCAATGCCAAATGCCGTTTCAATCATCTTCAACCTTTCAGCATCAAAATTTTCACGAAAAATTTTACAGAAAATTTCACCAAAAATTTCTTCTTTCTCCAGTTTCAAAACAATTAATAAAATTGAAAACACAATACCCAAAGGAGTGAACCAAACAAGGCAGAGGATAAACAAGCTCTGATACCAAATGTAAAAATGTGTAACAGATTCATACTGAAGATTCAATAAATCTAAATATATCAAACAAGCACATTTAATCATATTCAGATTTACAAGAATAAAAGCGGAAGCAGAAAGACCAACCTCCAGCCATTGTTGTACGCTTGCCTAATTTCTGGTTTCTGAACCCAAGCTCAGTGACCTGATATGAAATTTTCTGAAAGAGTCTGTATTACTCCAAAAACCATCACAGAGTATATAACGTTAAAAGAGATTATTGTGGGAATAATGGCACACCCACACGTTTGAAAACGGTTTTAAAATGGACCACTTCCAGAATATTAACTGCTTTATAATATTAACTAAAAGAAATAAAATAAATGGGAAAGATATAATATTATATAATATAATATTAAAAATGTAACCTCTTTTCTGTATAAGGCTAACACCTTATACTTTACCACCAACTCTTACTCTATCCCAATCAAACCAATGACTTGAATATTCTTTCTACTTAAAGAATCTATTAATACTTTCTCACTTCAAGGTTGACACCACAACTTGAAATCGTAGCTCAATTCATCTCCTTAGTCTCATGTCCAACTCCTCTGTGCAACTCCCCACTTCAAGCTCTTGACGATCACTAAACACCTTTATCTAAACATCATAAAGATGACATGTTTTCTACTTAAATAACTCCCTAATGCATCAACCACCAAGTCATGAGTAAGATAGTTCTTCTCATGTACCTCCCATTAACGAAAAACATAACTTACCACCATTCCATTGCGCAACTTTGATCTAGATACATTCATACTCTTTTTTTTACTGAAAAAAGATAACCCTTTTGTGTCCACCATGACAAGGAAACGATCACCCTTGAGAAACCTCCTTCAAAACTTCTATAAACCAGCAAAACCTTTAGAACTCCCATTTCCAACGATATCTTTAGTGTTCCTTTTCCTCAACATTGTCTCAACTCATTATAACTATATGTCTTAATAGTTACTCCTCCTTGAGCCAAGACTTACACTTGAAAGGTTTGACATACAATCTTGTTCTCTTTCAAGATCCACCAAACTTATAGTTGTTCCAATTATTACTGAGTCTAAATGACTATTTCTCTAAAAGCTCATCCACATGCTTTTTTACTTCACACTCTCAGTAGGAACTATCTAATTAGGAACTATTGACACTGGTTCATCTTAAGACATCAATGCAAGAGTGAATCCCACGCTCCTAGGTGGTAATTTTAGTACCTGCTTCGAAACATGTATAGAAACTCTTCCACAACTAAGATCTTGTGTGTCTAATCTTTACTTGCCTTTGTCAAACTACTTTGAACCTCATGACACTTTGCCCCCACTATTTTGTTTGATCCACACTTGATGCACAACAATTTGACCTAAGGAATATCTCTTTGAGACCAAATCCACAAGAATGGAATTGGAAAACAACCAAACCACCTTTGAGATTGTGCCCCAAACTTGCAAAGAAAACCATTCATATAGAATTTGAATTTCAATCCTTTGATCACCATGAGACATGTCACACATTCGAGCAATCTTCACTCGACCACAATTGTAGCAAAACCACCAACTCAACTCTACCTCCCTCTTGTAGGAAACCATGACAATTTACAATACTAGTAACACTAAAAGATATATACAAAACAAAAAATCATTAGTCCAAGCACAACCTTTGTAACCCGTATTTTTGAATTAGATCATCTATGGTAATCACTTCAACTCCAACTATCGTAGGCATCCTTTAAGCTACTCAATTATTTTCTTCTCCTTTTCTCATTCATCGTTCTCTAATATCACTAGCATTGCCTTTCCTTATAAATCAAACTAAAAGAGGTGTTTTTTCTTCTGATATTTGAAATCATCCACCTCAACCTAAGATCGAACCTTCCTCTTGTGTAAAACATTTTTCTTTAAACATACCTTTTAATCTCAACTTAAATGCTACCACCTATTGAGAATATCCGACCATATTATTTTGATTGTTGAATTGAGCATAAAACCTCTATGATACTTCATTCTCAATAAAGATTGTGTATCCCTCACTTTAAAAACACCACCCTGCCTGACTTCTCCTCAAGCTCTAATTCATCTTAGTCTCCTTTTCCAAATTTGTTCACTTCAGGGTTCATAAACCCTTCTTAGCTTTAACCTCAAACCTTCCACCACTTTCCTTCTTTTGTTCTTAGACATTGCCGAGATGTAGAATCATGTTGACTTCTCAAACCTTGTGACACCAACACGCATTCATATCTCCCCTTATTTTGACATAGTATTACAAATAGATATGTTGCACTGGGTGCACAATTCACCCACTAGAGAACATTTAGGAGATTGTGCTACTTTGAAAAGGATCAAAGTTATGATTTATCGAAGAGAATTATGAAATGATATTAAGAATTTTGTCCACGAATGCGCTAAATTCCATCAATGTAAGTACGATCATTCGGGATCTCTAAGATTATTACAACCCTTACCCATTCCTAATTACATATGGGAGCATATTACTTGGATTTCATTGAAGGATTACCCAATTTAAGAGGAAACAAGTAATTTTTATGGTGGTAGATAGCTTAAGTAAATTTTCCAATTTCATGGATTTAATTCACCCGTATACAACTACAAATGTAGCTTAAACATACCTTGATAATTTTTTTAAACTCCATAGAAATCCACGTGCCATCACTAATTCATGAAGCCATCTTTATTAGCCAATTTTGGCAGGAATTTATGTCTTTACAGGGAGTGCGGATTTCTGTTTTCCTTTAGTTAACATCCTCAAACAGATGACCAAAATGAAATCGTAAATAGGTGTTTGGAAACATACCTAAGATGCATGTGCTCAGATTCCCCCCACATGTGGTCGAAGTGGTTATCACTGGCTGAGTTGTGGTACAACACCTCCTATCATACAACCATCAAAGCTATCCCTTTAAGATAGTGTATGGACAACCAACAGTTATGCACCTCTCATACCTTCCAAGAGCATCAAAATTGGAGTTGGTGATCGAAGTTTAGGAGAAAAGGAGGACATGTTAAGGTGAATAAGTTTAATATAAAACATGCCCAAGAAAGGATGAAACATTTGGTTGATCATAAAAGAAGTGATAGGCAGTATAAGAAAGGTGATTAGGTCGATGTGAAGTTGCATCCCTATAGGCATATATTTATAGCCTTTTAGAGCAATGCTAAGTAGCCTAAAATTCTTTGGTCCCTTTAAAGTTATGGAGTGTATTGGAGTTGTGTCTTATAAATTAAATCTCCATGTTACGAGAAAAACTCACAATGTATTCACATATTCCAACTTAAAAAGTGTTTGGGAAGTGCAACGATATAGATAAAACTTCCTTATTAGTCAAAAGATGTATTCTCAGCAAAAGATCTAGAAGCCATAAACAAGATGATAGTTTGTCAAAGAGGTTTATCGGTCAAAGAAGTGTTGGTCTGATGGAAGCATTGTTTACCGGAGTAGGCAACATACGGGTATTATTATTTCGAAGAAACAATTCTCATCCTTTAATCCTTAAGGACAAGGATTTAGTTATGAGGGAGGGATTGTTATAATTGTTTCATGTTTCAGGGGTTTTGGGTAGTTAATTAGTTTGTTATAAATGATAGATAGTCTACTTTATATTGTAATAAGCACAAGAGGTGTTGAAGGTATTACGTTAATGTATGTTGTATTTGTACATTGTCTTTCTATAAGTTAATATCTAGAATAAAAAATTGGTTGTGATCTTTGTTGTGAGCACACTATCTCTCGTGATAATATTGATCTTCAATCCAATGTTCCTTCATGATTCAATTGATACTTCAACTCTTGGCTAAATCAATCTTTGAATCAATAATTTCACATGCATTATGTCACACAGAAGAGATTTTTCAACTTTATTGGATAAGCATCACTAGTGTAAAAATTGGAACTTATAACGACTTATAATGAGATGTGTAGTTCACCTATCATAGTAAGTTTATCGATGAAATTTTCGTAATAAAAGTAATAGTTATTATGACCAATAAAAGGGGATTTGTCATAATAAGTTTATTGATAACATTTTCGTAATAAAAGTAACACTTATTAAGACTAGTAGAGGGATGCTTCTCCAAACAGTGTACTGCTTCTCCAAACAGCTGATACTCGAAGTATGCCAACCTAGTTTCTGATGAACAGTTTTTCGCTTAAAAAATCTTTTCCATATTTCTTATCTATAGATCAGCGTCGTCCGGACTTGTCCTCCCATTAAAAGTAGGTGGACGGTGTTGTAGAAAGTTTTCTAAGGTCCATTCCTAAATCCTATGAGGTTGAGCAGACGTGTCATTCTCAGATAGTTGCCTTAAGGCTTCCACATGTTCTCTTTGACTAGCTTCAGAATTCAGCCTAGCCGCTTCTAATTGTTGCATAGCCGTTTCGTGTTGTTGCACTAAAGCAGCGCCATGTTGTTGAAGAGCAGATGCGATAGCCTCCAAAGCCCTTGACAAGCTAGGCATATTAGAGGTTTCATCGTTGGCTTGTGTGCGTGTCATTTCTCTGTTCACACAGAGAATTATTGTCATTATGATTCATAATATGAGTTCGTAGGATAAATCCACAACTCTTAGGTCGTCATAAGGACGAGCCACTCTGATACCATTAATGTAACATCCCATAATCTCACACTTGATAATTCATAATTGATATATTGTAGCATTACATTTAAGGTAACATCCCATAATCTCACACTGATAATTCATAGTTGATATATATATATATATATATATATGTGTGTGTGTGTGTGTGTGTGTGTGTGTGTGTGTTTTAAACTCAGATTTCAACTACAAATTCATAAATATAACTCGAATTCTTCTACTTTATTCTTCTATCTCTCTCTTCATTGGCACTAAATCAGACGACATTCCTTCATCTGCTCCCGTATAACAAATTATACGATCATCGCACATACACAAACACAAACAAGTAGGGTGAGCTAACATGCAACAAATCATTTATAAAACATGCATAATTACTTTGATACACTCAACAAACATCATATAATAATTATGTCAGACACCCTCATACCATCATACAACAATCGCACCATAGATACTCATCCCATCATACCACAGTTCCTAATAGACACTCATCCCACAATACCCCATAAACATTCATCTCACAATACTCAATAGACACACATTCGGGTGATACGTTGATGAGCAGTCACGGGAGGTTATGCACTTGTGATGACTTCTACTTCTTCTTACAAATACACTTCCAAAATACTCCATACCATCCACAAGGTTAGTCCTCAACACTATGTCCAAAATCGACACATAGACCAGGACCTCCTGCCCCTCTCACTACATAATTCATCCTTCTCTACTTGAGACTGGATGATTATTAGAGTATCAGGATAACCTCCAACAATAGGACCCTCAACATCAACATATACACAAATACCATATCATTACAGGATCTCTCCACGAGACTTATACCATGCTCATATTCCTCAACTCATATTATACCATTACGAAATCTCCTCATAATACTCATATCATGTTCAGATGCATAAATTCAAATCCAATATAATAAATTACAATTATCACAGAAATCATACAAAATGAATATATCACAAAATAAATTAACAATACTAAAATATCACCATAAATGGTCACCGGAGAAGAATCAAATGTTTGACGAATCAAACTCACCATAAACGCCAGTACATATGACTAGTCACAACTTACTGGATTTGATCAGGGCTGCTCTATCTACCACAATAACCTGAATTCATCAAAAATTTTCATTCCAACAAGATATATTACACAATAATTGAATTGTATGTTACATTTACAAGGTCCACCAAAGAAATACTTTCTCTTTTAAATCCAACTTCCTAATCCTCTTCCACAAACTCAAATCTCATTTCATTTTCGCCAACAATAGTTTATTTCAGAAGACCTCTCAAAAGAGAAACCATCGTGGAAAGCCCATGTGGTTACGATCTCACATTCAACTCAAACATCCCTACCACTCTGTCAATCCGACACAATTGCACGTTTAATGTACTTTTATGAAAAATAACCCAAATAAATACATTGTGAAGACCCTGAAATTAATTACCATCATCGAATAAGGGTAATTAAAAACTACCTTGTACATGATATGTTTGAAATCAAATTTTATAATAATGTTACACAAATGATAAATTACTAGAAAAAACATCAAAGTGTAGATTCATTCATATTACGTTCATACACAACAGCATTAAATTATTCATCCAAATAAGAAATATATGTCACCAACCCTTGTCAAATAATACGATAACATGAAATGTTGGAGCTATATAGACAAAAACGGATCTATAAGATATAGATAAATATTATAATTTATCTATTTATTTTCATTTTTAATTATTTTAAGTTAGTTGTGTCTATTTTCTTTCAAAGATTTTCTATTCATTTCTATTTCGATTTTAAATATATTTTTAACTCGTAAAATTCTTTCTTCAAATTCTAATTCATTCCACTATAAGTTATTTTAACCATATAAATATACGTTTGTCAACATAGTTCCATTCAATTCTCTTAAATCTATCTCATTTGTCATTCTTATTTTACTACACATTTATTAGCATTTTTTTTATTATACAACAACTTTTCACTCAATTATTTTTTCCTTTATTTTTAAACTATAATTTTAATAACCTTTTGATTGAATTTACTTTTTCTAAGTTTAACTACAATGCATTAGTTATCGGTTCCCACTTTTTAAATATTCAACAAAATAGTAATTAACTTAAACTATTTAACCATATACTTATACATTTTCCAAATTATTATCTAAAAAATTACAAAAATAAAAAAATATTGCTAAATTACCTTATTTTACATTTCTTACACTAGTGCAGAAAGGACTTTAGACGTCAGTTATTTTGGGCTTTTAACGGTCTGATCTATGTCCGATATCTATATGGGTGACGTTAATGAGACGTCGGACCCTTTAGGTTAGACGTCTCTAAAGAAGTCGAACCTATATAGGTCAGATGTCTATATAGACGTCCAATCCATACAGGTTAGACGTCTCTAAGGTTGCTCCTGACTCATGGTGATTCGAGTTTACAACTTTATATTTTAGTTGAAGACAATGTATTGTACATTTTTTTTATTAAATGGTTTTAAAAACGTAGTGGAGGGAATTGGAGAGTACAAAACGCAAGAAATCGCCGCCAAAGAACGTCGCCCAAGGACACGAGAATAACTACACCAAAACCCAACGAAAACGCATTTTAATCGGCTCAAATGAAAGATAATGCATCAAAGAGTGATGTAATCGGAGTAAAATTAATTTAAAACGGTGCAAAAGTGAGAAAACGAACCTGAAAAGCATAATTCGTAGAGAAAAAGCGCGACGAAGATGATGAACAATGAGTGCGCGTAACGGTTGTCTCGCGTTCACGGTGTTTTAATGCTGAAATCTAGACGTCGGTTCCCCTAATTAACAGACGTCTAAAGTGCTTTAGAAGTCGGAGTGGCGGGATCAGACGTCCAAATGGAGTCAAAAATTGACTTTTTAAATTTCTGGGTTTAGGGTTTAGACGTCGGTTCCCCCAATTAACAGACGTCTAAAGTGTTTTAGAAGTCGGAGTGGCGGGATCGGACGTCTAAATGGAGTAAAAAATTGACTTTTTAAATTTCTGGGTTTAGGGTTTAAACCTCGTTTCCCCCAATTAACAGACGTCTAAAGTGCTTTAGAAGTCGGAGTGGCGGGATCGGACGTCTAAATGGAGTCAAAAATTAACTTTTTAAATTTCTGGGGTTAGGGTTTAGACGTCGGTTCCCCCAATTAACAGACATCTAAAGTGCTTTAGAAGTCGGAGTGGCGGAATCGAACGCCTAAATGGAGTCAAAAAGTGACTTTTTAAATTTATGGGTTTAGGGTTTAGACGTCGGTTTCCCCAGTAATAAACGTCTAAATAGAATAAAAATTATTTTTTATTAACTTTTTGGTTTAGTTTTGGCGTCTATTTGGGGGAGCTGACGTATGAGTATTTAGACGTCGGGCTCCTCCATGGTCGACGTCTAAATAGTTGTTTTATTTACGAAAAATACCATCGATCATTTTTTACGTTGGATATTGGAAGATCAGACGTCTAAAGGGTGACGTTAAAGGTCCTTTATGCACTAGTGTTAATTTATTTATTTTTCGACCTTCTACTTTTAATAATTCAACTATCTGAATACCAAATTCTATCCTATAAATCAAAATCGTACTAGTTGTGTAAATATAGTGCACACTATGCTATATAAGTAAAAAAAAAAAAGAATTTGTATTATGTTAAAAAATAAGTACAAAAAAGTTATTGAAAACAACTTATGTATGTCATCCAGTAACGATAGTTAATAATCATTTTGTGCATGATAAAAAATTCAATGCCTAGATTCATACGTGGTATGTCCTCACACTTGGTGTGACATTCAACTATTCATCGCAACAAAAAGATATAACAACCACCAACCCTTATAAAAAAGTATGGTGAGCTCAAATCTTAGACCTATATTGATGAAAAAGACTTTAAAAGATATAAACAAATATTATAATCTATCGCTGTAATTCCATTTTTAATTATGTCAAGTCCTTCTTTTTTCTCTTTCTAATAATTTCGTTTGAAATAATTTCACCTACAATCTATCATTATTTTATTTTATTTTTCTAACTTATTACACAATTTTTTATTAGATAAATTATTTTAACCAAATAAATATACATCTCTCAAATTTAATTTTACAAAAAACAACCATAATTAAATATATGATTATCATAATTTCTCTATTACCATAATTACCATATATATTCAAATTATCTTATTTATTATTTTATTTTTCGAATTTTTTACTCCTAACTTATTTAAAAATATTATATTAAATACAATTTTTAATTTAAAATTTACATAACACTATCAAAATTTTAAATTTATAATAAATTAACTTTAATAAATCAATATACAATTCATAAATTTTAATAAAGAAACCTTTTTTAATTATTTAATTTCTTTAAATTAAAAAGAAAAGAAAAAGAAAAAAAGCTGCATAGAATTCGTCTCCCACGGAGCCAGATTCTAGCAGCCAAATGCACACCACAAAATAAAATTCTTCATCAGAATTCGTTTCGCAACAAAAGGAATTCCCCAGATGAGTAGTAAGTGGTTTATTGTGGGAAATAGTCTCTTAAGGCTCAATTAGGTTAATAAATTTAACAATTGGTCCACAACAGGAAAAACAAATCCAATGTAGGACGTGATATAGAGACCCCACGCTCTCTTCTTCAATATAGCTATTTACTTCCATCTCGTTTTCCAAAATAATAACGCTCTGACTGATAAAGTTGGCAAGACTCTTCCAATTATATAAAACCTGCATAGTCACATGCAATGTAAACTTGAAACTACTCCTTGTTATCAGCAATTAAACTAAGTTTTGATATTTGTGTATTTTAAATTATGATAAGAAGGCTCATTACTTCTACTTATTCCGTGCCCCATCATTTTGACAATTCTAAATTATGAAAATGTTTCTGTGACGGGAAACAACATTATTCTATATTCAGTGCATCCTCATTTTGGCCCTTCGGATCGGTGCTAATGGGGATCCAATGATATTCTAAGTGGATAAATTTTAAAGTTACTGATAGAAAATGGATAGTTTATGAAAGAAAGAGAAAAGGGAATAAAGCGGGAAGAAGCGTTAGATAGTTATAACAATATTAGTATTTGGGCGGGAAATAAAGTTCCTATAAAAGAGCTATTGTATTATGATATTAGACATTTTTTGATTGTTTTAATGTAAAGACAGGATCACGTTTATCCTGTGGAGGGAAGAGTATTTGGGTATGTTGGAGGTTGTTGAAAGGGTAATTACTATACTGAATATAGAAATATACAGTTTATATTTTCTTTTCTGGTTGTTTAGTGTGAGTGAGTGCACATTAGATAGGTTTTCATTCCAGAAACCTATCAATTTCGTTCAACCTACCGGATCAGTGAGAGACAGGAGTGAGATGGAGAGAAAATTAAACGCACTAGAAAGAAGAATGGAGGGAAGGATGAATGTGTTGGAGGGTCGAATGGAGGCTTTGGAGACGACCGTGGATGGGTTGAAGGCGGAGACGTTGGGCTTACAGCAAGAACTTAGAGAATTAAAGCAAATGTTTGGAGAGAGAGGACGAAATGCAGAGAACCATCAAGAGGGAAGTCAAGATTCGGTGAACGGAAGCAGAGGAGGACGAAGAGAAGGCGATGACAAAGAAGATTCGAGTGGCGCGCAACCAAACTGGGTGAAGAGGATTGAGTTATCAACCTTTGAAGGAATCGATCCGCTATGGTGGATTTCTCGTGCGAAGAAATTTTTTTGAGATTCAGAAGGTGACGAAAAGGGAAAAACTTCGATTGGCGTACATTTGCATGGAAAGGAGCAAGAGTTATTGGTTCCGTTTTTGGAAAGAGAAAACTCAAGCGCCAACATGGGAAGGCTTGCGGGAAGCTCTAATAAGGAGGTTTGGAGGTCATGATAGAGGAACAGTGTTTGAGAGACTAACGGCGATAAAACTGAAGAGCATGGTCACTTAGGACATCCAGGAATTTTAAAATGTTAGTGGCACAAACGAAGGACGTGACGGAGGATCAGCTCCTTGGATATTTCTTCGTGGGTCTACAAGGGGAAGTTCGAAGTCAGATTCGTTCGCATAATCCTCGGGATTTATTAACAACGATGGAGATTGCACGAGACGTGGAGGAGGCGAGTCGAGGAGCGCAGACGGTGGAAGGAACCGGAATCAAGGGTAGCCAATTGTGGGGGTGTCTCAAGGTGGGACCAGCACCGTAGTGAGATCGGAACCGTTTAACTCGGGTCTGGGACGATCGAGAGTAGCAGAGAATACTACGATGGCACGAAGGGAAGTTCCTCAGGGAACGACAGTGTCCCAAGATGGAAGTAGCACCGTCAACGACGGTCATGGAAAAGGAATGAGGAATTTGCCTTACCCTGAGTACGTCAGGAGGAGGGAAAAGGGGTTGTGCTTCCGTTGTGGGGGCCCTTGTAGTCCTGAACATTGTTGCACAGAAAGAAGCTTGCGGGTGGTGATCATGGGGGAAGACGAAACCAACGGAGACGAAGATGAAGAAGTTGGGGGAGAGGCTGAGCAAAAATGCATTGAGTTGTCGTCGTTTTCCGCTGGCGGTCTTACTCAACAGAAAACCATGAAGCTACAAGGGTGGGTCCGAGTAAGAGGGTGCTCGTCCTCATTGACAGTGGCGCTAGCCACGATTTTATTGCAACAGGACTGATGAAGGAGTTGGGTTTACTAGTGGAAGATACCCCACCGTATAGAGTAAGTCTAGAAATGGGAGGAAAAAACAAACTACAGGATGTTGCAGGAAGGTTCCAGTAAATATAGGTGAAATGGAGGTGATGAAACAATTTTATTTATTTGAATTAGGAAGAGTAGACTTAATTTTGGGATGGAATGGTTGGCCATTGGGAGAAGTAACTATTAATTGAGGCGAATTAAAAATGGTTTATAAGCAGGGAGAGAAGGAGGTAATGATCAAAGGGGACCCCACTTTGGCACAAAAAATAGTGGAACCGAAAGGTTTAATGAAAATGAAAGCGGTGGAAGCGATGACTTTGGTATGGACTTCGGGAAAGGCAGAGATAAAATCTGAGATAGCAGAGACCAATCCAGACTTAACAGGGATCCAGACGGAAGAATTGCAGCGAGTCTTGCAAGATTTCAAAGAGGTTTTTAATGAGCCTAGGAGCCTTCCACCAGTTCGAAATGTAGTCCACCGAATCCTGCTCAAAGAAGGGACTGATCAAGTTAACGTCCGCCCTTATAGATTTCCTCATGTGATATAGGAGGAGATCGAAAATCGGGTAGTTGAGATGTTGAAAGCGGGGATCACGCGACCAAGCACTAGCCCTTATTCAAGTCCCGTGATTTTGGTCAAGGAAAAAGCAGTTGGCGCTTCTGTATTGATTACAGGGTGATGGAACCTTGCCAAGCTTGGAACTTGCAGGTTGCAACTCCAAACAGCAAGCCAGGAAAGTGCAGCGAAATGGAAGTAGATAAATGGTGTTTTGGTGTGTATTTAATGGAAGGAGTGTATGTAGAGACCTCTCAACTCAGAAGGCCTTCCTACTATAGAAGAAAGCTAGAGGAAAGGGTAGAGAAAGTGAAGAGAAGGAGTGACTCAAGAGCAATAGGGATGGAAAACAATTTCTACAGCATTTCACTAAGCTCAAAAGTGAGAAAATACAAAGGGGAGACCCTCTTACTTATAGGTGAAGAAGGGCCTCAATTCTGAGCTAAATACCCTCCAAAATTCAAAATAAAAGACGAGCTTGGAGGCCAAGTCACCTGGGTCACGGGAAGCATGCTGGGTCACATGGACAGTGCTGCCGAAACGTGCTTCAGGCTGCTTCGCTGGCGCTGGAGCGCACGTGAGCCAGAAAGTCCATTTGGTGCATCTAAGCTGGAGCCCTCCCTGTCTGAGGGCGCTGGAGCGACCCTGGCGCTGATCCCTTGAAGAATGTTTTTCCCAAATCTAATTGGTTGACCATGGCTCTTACTTTTATTGTATCCTACAAAACATTATTTACAAATATTAGTTTTTAGACAAGAGAAGAAGGATTTTCATAAGTAACCTTCCATAGAAGTAAAGTGTTAGGTGATCCTTCTTCTTCTTGAATCTTCCTTGTCATGGCTCTAGTAAGAGGTCAAATGTGATTCCTTGATGGTCTTCCATCACAGGGCCTTGAACCGTGCCACCATTTCAGACAAATTCCCGATACCGGTCATAGAGGAATTATTGGATGAATTGAGCGGGGTGAAATACTTCTCCAAAGTGGATTTGAAGGCTAGGTATCACTAGATTCGGATGGGGAAAGAGGATATCTAGAAAACGGCCTTTAAGGCACATCAATGACATTATGAGTTCCTTGTTATGCCTTTCGGCCTCATCAATGCACCAGCTACATTCCAAAGTATGATGAATGATCTACTGAGAACATGCTTAAGGTGGTTTGTGCTTGTATTTTTTGATGATATCCTGATATACAGTCAGGAGTGGGAGGAGCATTTAAAACATCTTGGGCAAGTATTGAATACGCCAAGACAACACCAATGGGTGGCAAATTGAAGGAAGTGTGAATTTGGGAGGAAGAAGATCAGATACATAGGCATTTAATTTCAGAAAAAAGGGTGGAGATGGATAAAGAGAAAGTGGGGGCAGTGGAGGAATGACCAGAGCCCAGGACCCTTAAAGCTTTAAGGGGGGTTTTGGGTCTCACAAGCTATTACAGGAGGTTTGTGAGGGATTATGGGAAGATTGTCAAACCCTTGACAACACTGTTGAAGAAGGGGCAGTTTACCTGGTTTGCACAGGCTACAGAAGCTATGGCAAGATTGAAGGATGCCATTACTACTACATCGGTTTTAGTGTTACCAGATTTCAAGCAGTAGTTTCACATTGAGTGTGATGCATCAGGGGGTGGAGTGGGTGTTGTTCTAACTCAAAATAACAAGCTTATTGCTTTCTTTAACAAGGCATTGTCAGAGGGATCCCTAAATAAACCCATTTATGTAAAGGAGCTCATGGCTTTGGTGATGGCCATCCAGTACTGGAGACCCTACTTGTTGGGTCAAAATTTTGTGGTGCATACAAACCAGAGGAGCCTTTGGTATTTGCTTGAACAGCGGATAACTACCCAAAATCAACAAAATTGGTTGACAAAACTGTTGGGGTATGATTTTGACATAGTTTATAGATCTTGGGTGACTAATAGGGTGGCTGATGCATTGTTAAGGAGAGGAGAATACAAAGAGCGGGAAGAGGAGGTTGAATTAAGAATTATAGCCAGACCATATTGTAGGATTTTCAGGAGGTGTTAAGGGAGGTTGAGGAGGATGAAGTGCTCAAGAAGATAATAAAGGAAGTAAGAGCATATTCTAATTTATATCCTTCTTTTACAATGGAGAACGACCGACTACACTACAAAGGAAGGTTGGTTTTATCTGCAAGCTCGGCATGGATTCCTAAACTCCTAGTTGAGTTCCATACTACAAATACTGGAGGACACTCGGGGGTATATAAGACTTATCGTAGGGTGGCCCAATCATTGTATTGGATAAGGATGAAAAAGGATGTCACTAATTTCGTAGCCAGCTGCTTGGTATGCCAGCAGCACAAATACCTGACATCTTCTCCTCAAGAATTGTTACAGCCTTTGCCAATACCACAAGCTATTTGGGAAGAAGTCAGCATGGACTTCATAGTTAAACTACCAAAATCACAAGGTCATGATGCGATTCTGGTAGTGGTAGATCGTCTAAGCAAGTATGGTCATTTTGCTCCCTTAAAGCATCCCTACACTGTTAAAACCATAGCAGAGATTTTTGTTAAAGAAGTAGTCAGATTACACGGGGTGCCAGTATCGGTGGTCAATGATAGAGACCCTTTATTTTTTAGCTTATTCTGGAAAGAATTGTTCAAATTGCATGGCACACAACTACAAATGAGTACTGCATACCACACAGAGTCTGATGGACAAATTAAGGTTTTGAACAAAATATTGAAAGGGTATTTGAGGTGTTTCTGTTCAGAACAACCCAAGAGTTGGAATACAGTTCTTCCTTGGGCTGAATATTGGTACAATACTAGCTTTCAAGGTGCAGCTAAATATAGCCCATTTGAAACCATTTATGGACGAACCCCTCCTGCTCTTACTTGTTTCATTCTTGGGAAACTGTCGTCAAGGCTATGGCTTAGGAGCTTCAAACACGGGATGAAGCACTCAAACAACTCAATTTCACTTGCAAAAGACCACATGAATTGATGGCTAAGTATGCTAACAAGAAGAGGAAACCATCAGAAGTTAAGGTCAATGACTGGGTGTACCTAAATATTAGGCATCATAGACAAGCTTCCATGACAACTTGGCTGCATCCCAAGTTATCAGCAAGATACTTTGGGCCTTTTAAAGTAATACAACAGATTGGAAAAGTTGCTTTTAAACTGTTGTTACCCGAGACAAAAAGAATTCATCCTGTCTTCCATGTGTCACAATTGAAGCTAGCAGTGGGCACAAGACAAGTTGAGAAGGATCTATTAGAGGAACTACAAGTTGATGGCCCAATGTTCTGGCCACTCAAGATCCTTGACAAGAGGAAGAAACAACATGATGAGGAGGTCATACCGTAGATATTGGTTGAATGGCAGGAAGGGGAAAGGGAAGGAGCAACAAGGGAGGATGTGCTAACTATCTAGGAACAATTCCCAGACTTCAACCTTGAGGACAAATGATACGTTGTCGTTGAAGCTATCAAATTAATACTACTTTTCAAGGCAACTTTAGTATTGCCAAGTTAGTATTCCAGAAAGTAGATAGTGTTAAAGTAACCCTGATTCGTCATCCAACGAATACGGAATTGCTTTTCATTATTTGAATCTTATGAATGCTATGCAATGCTCAAGAATGAAAGTGAGAAACTATGCTAATGGATTTAATGTTTGAAGAATGATTGAAGAAAAAAGAGGAAACTTAGAAACAATTATGATGAAATAAGCTAATTCCACTACTTTTCAAAGATATATTCATCATCGGTTATCCACAGATAATTGTTCAATTGATTATTGTTCAAGTTTCAAATTTATTAAAGTACATTCTTAATTAATTTGAGGGCGATCATGCAGTTAACCAAAGTAGATTCTCAATCAAATGCAAGACCTTTCTAGATTATTCACAATGAATTCAACCAAAGTAAATTCTCAATCAAATTCTAGTGTGTTTAATCTTGTTTATTCCTAAATCTCCTAGTCAAATTAAAAGATAATTAATCAAAGTAAATTCTCAATTAATTTTAGTTGAAATTATTACCACCAACCAAAGTACATTCTCAATTGATAGCAAAAACCTGTTTAATCATATGAAAGTTCCTAAATTTAATCAAAGTAGATTCTCAATCAAACCTATAAACCCTTGAACTCATATGATTAATATGCATGTAGATTCAAACACCTTATGATGCAAAAATCATTACTTTTAATGATTGAGAGATGAAAGACATAGAAAGAGAGCAACTCAAATCAATAATCAAAAGAAACAATTGCACTAATTCAACTTAATCTCAGAATCCATAATAAAATTATAGTGGAATAGCACTAGAAGTTTAGCCCTCCATGAATGGAGTAAAAGACATGATGAAATAAAATGAGAGCAGTAGGCAATAAATGCTTCCAAGTGGAGGAGCCTAAGAATCAATGAGTTGTGTCTCCCTTAGTTCTCTTTATATAGGCTTGATTAGGCTTAGACTCTGAATCTTCTGTTGATAAGATCTTTTATCTTATATTTAATATCTTTCAAATATTCAACATATTTAATCAGTTTTTGAGAATATTTTATAATATCTTTTTTAGAATAAAAAAGATTTGGAAAATATTATCTTATATTTTTATTGGTATAGATGAATAAGGTAATTATTTAACAATATCAAATAAAATATCTTAAGATATAGTTTCTCCAAATTATCTATTAAAATAACCTTGCCCAAAATTACATTTCAACCCGTTTTATTTTATTCAAAACTGCACAGAAGTCCAGAAATTTCCTCTAATTGCACTTAGCCTTTTTTTTCTTTTTAGAATTGCAATTCAAACTTTAATTTCAGCTGTATCAATAAACATTAGACTATCCAAAATAATTTATGCAACTAAAATCACATTTTAAGTCTCTTTAATTCCCAAACCTGATAAACTCAATCGTCATAAATTCACTTTAAATCAATCATTTAAGCACAAGAATCTCATAAAAAAATTGAATTTTAAAACATAAATATGCACTCATCACACCCACCACACTTATCCTTTTGCACTCCTAGGCAAAATTGACTAATTTCAAGACTTTGTTCTGGGTCATTTTATTCCATATTTGCATTTGGATCAAAAGAATGAACAGAACCGGACATAGATCAATCATCTAGAGATCACTTTGTCATGGACATGCAAATGAAATGACTCTATCCTTCACACATGAGTTGACCTTTTTGAATTCCCAAAAAAATCAAATATGAAAGATAACAATCAAGTCAAAATGTATCTATTTATCTCCAACTCTCTCAAGTGTCTTTAGCTTGTGTTTACGCTCAAAATACCCATGTAAGTAGACACCCTTGATAATTAGCAAAATTCTAACATTCACATACTTCAGAAAACATGCAATTATTGATCATGAGGGTTTTTTAAAGGTTATATTGAGGCCAAGACAAAGGTAGGAAATTTTTTTTGGGAATTGCTGAGTTTTTGAAATTGATATAGAAAGAGTAATGACACTTGATTTCAAAAACAACTTTATTATTTTTTTTCCTTTCTCTCTTTTTCTTTTCTTTTTCCCTTTGTTTTCAAAACTCTAACTTTTCATCTTCCTTTTTACTTATTCACCACTTACTTCTAACACAATCCATTACTCCTTCTTTCATACGATTTTTCTTCTTTTCTCATTTGACAATGACTGAAAACAAGGAAACTAGCTTTAAGGCTCAAAGGGTTTTCCAATAGATTAATGTTAGGACAAGTTTATTTGGCCAAGTAGCTAAAACAAGAAATGCCTCAATCATATCACATCATGCATATTCACCTCGGTTGCACAACACAGAATTAAGCTAAATATTAAAGTATCAACAAAACATGGGCAAATCACTGCAGAAATATAGGTATGGCACATGGTGGTCCATCCTTAACATTAAGCCCAAAACTCACATGGTTCAAATTTCTTTCATAAAAGATTTAATCAAGAAATTCTCGAGTCAACTCAATCAACAAATCATAGAAGCAATCCACTCATATCAACATAACTCATTCTTTTCTCTTGAATTCAATATCATCCCAGTTATTGATTCAAACTCTCAAATCCATTGCAAATATTTATTTAAAAAAAATAGGGAACAAAGTTAATTGTTTCCCTACACCCCTACACTTAAACTATGCATTGTTATGAATTGGTGCCTTATATATAGAATGCAAAGAAAAGTATGAGGGTACTTACCTCCTTCATGGTGGAAGGAATGCTAGGACGACTTCATCGGAAAAGTCATCCTACATCGGAATGTTATTTTTTCCCTTTTCAATCCTACTAAGATGGTCAACTACTAAATTATGTGTCCCACTTCTTTCCTGAATAGGATTCAACTTGTCTTTCTCGTTCTTGACCATTGTGATTCCATATTTCTTGGGAACCACATGTACAGGGCTCATCCAAGTGTTGTTAGAATTGGGTATATAATACCTGTTTATAGCAACTTGGTGTCCTCTTTCTTTACAACCTCCATTAGTTGAGGATTCAGTCTTCTTTAAGGTTGTTTCACTGGTTTATTATCCTCCTCCAAAAGTATTCTATGCATGAAAAATAAGGGTTAATACAAGGAATATCTGCTAAAGTCTAGCCTATTGCTTTCTTGTGATCTCTGATAACCTGTAATAGTTGTTTTTCCTGCTCATCAGTAAGCAATGCAAATATAATAACAGGGAGTTTCTCAAGATAAGCATATTTCAAATGAGATGGTAAGGGTTTCAACTCCAAAATGGGTGGTTGTACCACAGATGGCAACATTTTACTGCCTAAGGTAATATCAGGCACCTCAACATCACACTTGAATGCCACAAAGGTATCATCTATTGACACCACGTCCTCAATATCACCTACTTTACATATTTCTTCGTCGTCTAAAGTTGGGCACGACATATTTGAAAAAGAATAATCCAAAGTTGGAGAAAAAGTGCTTACAACACCACTTAATAAGTCAATACAAAAAAAAGAATGATTTTTAATCGGGTGCTTCCCAACTTCCAACACGTTGAAGTGCACTTTCACATCTCCTATCTCCATTGTCAATGATCTTGCATGCATATCTATCTTGGTTCGTGTTGTCATCATGAAGGGTCTTCCTAAAATAATAGTTGTTGGACTGATTCCTTCATCATCCTTCATATCCAAGATATAAAAATCTACAGGAAAAATTGAATTGTCTACTCGGACAAGCACGTCCTCAAGCACACCTACAGGGACGTCCTCAAGCACACCTACAAGGTTAATTGTGCTACAGTTGGCCAATTGAATGACTACACCAGTAGTTTTAAGAGGTCCCAAAGATAGAGAAGTAAAAACTGATAAAGGCATGACATTTATGGAAGCCCCTAAATCTAGCATGGCATTGTCAAACTTTGAATTTCCAATAACACAAGGAACAGAAAACACACCTGGATCCTTTCATTTTCATGGTATTTCAATATGCTTCTTAATAAAGCTGGACACATTTCTTCCCAAATTCACAACCTCATCATCCATAAAACGCCTTCTATTTGTGCAAAGTTATTTTAAAAACTTGGCGTATTTAGGGATTTTCTTAACAACATCTAGCAAGGGAATGTTGATCTCCACCTTTTTGAAAGTATTTAAGATCTCTTTGTCTATTTCCTCCATTTTTTTATTTCTCGACTTCAACCGATTTGGATATGGAGGAGGTGGAGAATAAGATGAAGAACAATTTTTAGAAGAAGAGTTAGAGGATACTAACCTGGATTCATCAGTTGTAGTCTAAGGTGATGGTTCACTTGGTCCTCCATTGTCATCAATATGTGTGTCTTCTTTTTCCTTATCTTCATCCTTTTAGGCTCCCTTAGAGCCTTGTACTTGCTTCCCCGTTCTTAAAGTAATAACACTTACATTTCGCGGGTTGATCACTGTTTGTGCAAGCAATTTATTTGATTCCTTGGCCTCTAACTTATCCACCCTCTAAGTCAACTCTACAATTGATTTCTTGATTTATGAATTTTGCTCAAGTATTGTCTTCATGAAATCTTGCAATGACATTTCAGGTTGAGGTTGTAGCCTTTGTTGAGGTGGAACATAAGGTTGCATGTTCTGCTGATACCTATTGGAGGAGGAATTATGATAACTCTGGTATGACCTATTTCCTCCAAACATGTTTGCAGCAAAAACTTGAGATGGGTTTTCCATAGTAGCTTCCACCAAGCTAGGACATTCATCAGTGTAGTGATCAGTTGAAACTAGATTTCTTAGCAATTTGTGGAATTGAGGTTTTAAACAAGCTTGAAATCTCATCGAGTTTGCTCTCTAACTTATTTAATCTTTCATCTATCTTCTTTCCATCAACTGCATCATTTTCAATTTCATGCACTCCCTTCAACAAAGTCACTGAATTTTCTCTTGTTTCATACTTTTGATTGTCTATTGCATTCCGTTCTATTATATCTATACCATCCTCTGGTGACCTGTCTAAGAAAGATCCTCCGCTTGCAGCATCTGCCCATGACCTATCTATTGGACTTAATCCTTCATAAAAGCTTAAAATGAAATCTTGCATTTGGAGTTGAAGGCATGAAGCACATAGTTTCTTGAATCTTTCCCAATATTCACTAAGATTCTCCCTATCTCTCTGTCTTGTATCTTGGATTTCTCTACGGATGGCTGATACTTTTCAAGAAAGAGTCTTTCTATAGTTTCCCAATTTGTAATCCGTGCAGAGAGATAATACCACCAATCTTGAGATTCTCCTTGAAGAGTAAAAGGAAAAGCTCTCATTTTAAGGCTCTCTATTGTGATCTTGGGAGATCTAAAATTTTCACACAACATGTGGAATTGTCTCAAGTGGTTGTGTGGATTCTCCCTTGATAACCCATTGAACTTTGGTAAGGCATTTAACTGGTCAGGTCTCAACTCTAACTCATCATTATGGTATTCAATGTTACTTCGGATAACTATATTGTGGGAGATGGCTAGCTTTCTGATAGTTCTTTGTGCCATTCTGTTCGGGTTAGGATCAAGTAAGGGGTTAAATGGTATATTTGTGATTGGAGATAATGAAGGTGGTATGGATTTAGATGTAGAAAGTGTTCCCTCAGTAGAACACCTAAATGTCAAACTTCTCGGTAGCTTACGCAAATTCCTTTCAACTTTCGGGATAATTTGATAAAATTCTCCCGGGTTAGCTTTGGTCATGCACTACGCAATTTGCTTGAAGTTTTTTCTCTATTCTTGACTTCTTCTTTTTTTCTTTTGTTCTTGCTTTAGAGAAAGATTTCAAATAAGAGATAAGAGATACTTTGTTTGGGTCCACTCCCAGGAAAGAGAGGTGCGTCACAATGGACAACTTAAGTACCAAGTCTTTCATAGCCAGAATATATTCAAACTAGCCTCAAATACTTCTCAAAATAAATTCTTAATTAAAACAAGAACAAAGATTTTGCTAAAAATAATAACTAAAGGCTATAAAACAACTCAAACTAAATTAAATATATTTGCGTTAAAAAAACAAATAAAGATAAACATAAAAATTAAAATAAGAATCAAAATATTCAAAATACTAACTGTAGTCCCCGACAACGGCGCCAAATTTGATATGTTGTCCTTGAAGCTTTCAAATTAATAATACTTTTCAAGGCAACTTCAGTATTGCCAAGTTAGTAGTCAAGAAAGTAGATAGGGTTAAAGTAATCTTGAGTCGTCTCCCAACGAATACGGAATTGCTTTTCAATATTTGAATCTTATGAATGTTATGCAATGCTCAAGAATGAAAGTGAGAAATTATACTAATGGAATTAATGTTTGAAGAATGATTGAAGAACAAAGAGGAAACTTAGAAACAATTATGATGAAATAAGCTAATTCCACTGCTTTTCCAAGATAGATTCAGCATCGGTTATCCACAGATAATTGTTCAATTGATTATTGTTCAAGTTTCAAATTAATTAAAATACACTCTTAATTAATTTGAGGGCGATCATGCAGTTAACCTAAGTAGATTCTCAATCAAGTGCAAGACCTTTCTAGATTATTCACAATGAATTCAACCAAAGTACATTCTCAATCAAATTCTATTATGTTTAATCATGTCTATTCTTAAATCTCCTAATCAAATTAAAGCTAATTAATCAAAGTAAATTCTCAATTAATTATAGTTGAAATTATTACCACCAATCAAAGTACATTCTCAATTGATAGCAAAAACTCGTTTAATCATATGAAAGTTCCTAAATTTAATCAAAGTAGATTCTCAATCAAACCTATAAACCCTTGAACTCATATGATTAATATGCATGTAGATTCAAACACCTTATGATGCAAAAATCATTACTTTTAATATGATTGAGAGATGAAAGACATAAAAGGAGAGCAACTCAAATCAATAATCAAAAGAAACAATTGCATTAATTCAACTTAATCTCAAAATCCATAATGAAATTATAGTGGAATAGCACTAGAAGCTTAGCCCTCCATGAATGGAGTAAAAGACATGATGAAATAAAATGAGAGGAGTGGTGGATGAATGCTTCCAAGTGGAGGAGCCTGAATGAATGAGTTGTGTCTCCCCGATTCTCTTTATATAGGCTTGATTGGGCTTGGACTCTGAATCTTCTATTGATAAGATCTTTTATCTTATATCTAATATCTTTCAAATATTCAACATATTTAATCAGTTTTGGAGAATATTTGATAATATTTTTTCTAGATTCAAAAAGATTTGGCAAATACTATCTTTTGATTTTTATTGATATAGTTAAATAAGGTAATTATTTAACAGTAAGATAATTATTTAACAATATCAAATAAAATATTTTAAGATATAGTTTCTCCAAATTATCTTTTAAAATAAATTTGCTCAAAATTACATTTTAATCATTTTTATTTTATTCAAAATTGCACAGAAGTCCAGAAATTTCTTCTAATTGCACTTTAGTCTTTTCTTTCTTTTCAGAATTGCAATTCAAACTTTAATTTCAGCTGCATCAACAAGCATTAGACTATCCAAAATAATTTATGCAACTAAAATCACATTGTAAGTCTCTTTAATTCCCAAACCCGATAAACTCAATCATTTAAGCACAAGAATCTCATCAAAAATTTGAATTTTAAAACATAAATGTGGACATAAATATGCACTCATCAACCAGGTTGCACATCAGGCGATGGATAATGATAGGAAATGGATAATTTATGAAGAAAGAGAAAAGGGAATAAAGGGAGAGGAGCATTATGTAGTTATAACCGTATTAGTATTTGGGCGGGAAATAAAGCTCCTACAAAGAGCTATTGTATTATGATATTGGACACTTTTTTATTGTTTTACCGTAAAGACACGATCACGTTTATCCTGTGGAGGGGAGAATATTTGGCTCTTTTGGAGAGTTTATACTTTATTTTCTGGTTGTTTAGTGTGAGTGAATACACATTAGATAGGTTTCCAATCCAGAAACCTATTAGTTACAGTCAAAGTTTAAAACTTATTTAGCATAAATATGAAAATTACAAGGCAGTAACTGAAATTGCCAGGATTGTAACACATAAGACAGTATAACAAGACATACAGACACACTGATACAATCGCACAAGTAACATGCCCTGCCTTCCGAAGGTAGAATGAATGCTAAACAACGGTAGAAAAGAAGAGGAAATTTACTTCCTATAGTGTTGTCACGAGGAATATACAAGACAAAGAATAACACATTGGGTTCTGGTTTCAGAAACAGCTCTTTATTCGTTTTTTGTTTTAGAAAAACAAGTGTGTCAAATTTCCGACCACTGTCGTCATGACAATCTAGAAAGTAATCGAAGAGCATTGAAAATTGGTCTCTCTTTCTGTTTTAAGTTACTTTAGAAAAATAAAAAATTGTTTGGAGAAGTTATCCATTAGTTTTAATATGTATTACAGTAAGAGATTACAACACGAGCTACAATGTGGCCCCAAAATCCTTCTGCTACTTTAAAGATGACAGTGCAGATGCAACATTTCGAGAAATTCGGTCGTGTATAGGCTCCTGCAGGAAGAAAAGTGTATTAGTGTCGATTGCATTAAATAATATAGTTTAAAAAATACATATTTATGAATTACCTCGGCCAATGGCATCTCAAACTTTGAGTTTGTTATAGTCTCGTACAAGAAAATGTATCTGTCAGCAGAATAGTATGATGATCATTTAAATGAATGAAACATAAATAATGTATCGAAATCAAACACAAGTTGATTTACAGCAATACACACACACATATGTATGAATAGGATATACATGTCATGAAAATGGGACACTGAAAACTGATGATCACTGTATTCATTTTAATGCATACTAGCAAGGAACAGTTAGAAAATTTCTTAAAGAATGTAATGTTTTCCTTTTAGAATGAAAAAAAACCTTTCATATAACTGAAATAAATAACATAAAAGCATCAGCTTAAAGCAAGTATCCATAGGAGCAACTACTAGAGTTTTTGGCATGGAAGAGCTTTGGCAGCTTTTAAATGAAGGAAATGAAGAACTTTTTTCCGTTGTGGTTTTATTCATTTCTTCATTATTGAGCGTCCCTTATCCACCAAATTGAATTTCTTTAATTTAAGGGAAAAAAAAAAAGAAAAGAAGAGGACAATACAAGTACAATTCTTCCATTTAAATTTGTACATTATAAATCTGACACTAGAATTTCTGTCACCGTCTTACAAAGAAAAATCAGAGCATAACTGCTTCAGGTTCATTTCTAGAAGTAAGCTCAATGCAAAGTATATCAAGTGTAAAAGGAATTAGCGCCAGAAGACATACCGCCAGGATAACTCACAAACAAGATCTTCGGGAGCATCGGGAAGGACCTAAATAAAATTCACCAGTGTGGTGTGATGCAATCTTTACAACTTACAAGTTAAACCATTAGCACTATAAAATGTAAATACCTCATCTTCATACGGGTTGCAGTGACTTTTAAACCACAGCCTCAAGAACTCCTAAAAATCAGATTGTTAAATATTAGGGAATTGCTGACTATCAATATTTCATAAAAAAAAGCAAAAGGTAATACATCCACTTAGCACATGTTTGGTTCAGCTTATTTTTATTTGAGTGAGCTTGAAATTAAGCAAATATTTTCCTAAGAATAATCTAAACCAAACATGCATTAAATCTATATACTCTAGAAAGAAAAACAACTCACTTCATGAGGAAAAACTAAAGTTTGATACACATAAAATACCTTGTCAATATTTTCAGGCTCAAGACCATTTTGAAAGCGCTCCAGGTAAGAACTGGCAATCCAATATCTACTTGAATCAGGAGTATGGACCTGGGATTTGGAAAAAGAATTTTATCACATTTGTATACTTAATATATGAGTGCATGTACGAGTTCAATAAGCATTATCCATCCGGATATCGTTGTACCTCATCGATCAACATAATTGAGCCATCATTTGCCTTCCCAAACTCATACTTAGTATCTACCAATATGAGGCCATGCTCTGAAGCCACTTGCTGCAAAGTCAATAATCAAATGGAAAAGTGATACGAAGCAAAGGGAAAAATAATTTAACAGCGGTAAAAATATAGATTGTGCACACAGGATCAAGCAACCAATCAATGGATCAATCACCAATATTCCTAGGGGGAGAACACTGGGCCCTTTTGATGAATAGATCTTATAATCAAAATTAGGTCACTAGTCAGTGATGATTTACACATAAATCTCCATCAATTACTGTGGAAAAATGAAATTTGTATGGAAGAGATGAGATTGGAGAAATGCAAGTAAGTTGTTTGAGTGGGCTACAGTTCTTGAAGTTGCAACAAACTGATCACTAAAGCGGCATTTCTTAGATATTTTGCTGATGAAAATGACTGAATTGATATTAGCATTGATGGATTTGTGATCACGACTTCAGTGATTGAGTAATGTATTTACAAGTGGTTTGACATCATGATAACATAAAGTTTGGAGCAAGTTGCTCTTACTTATGCAAATTTTGAATTGATAACTTGCCTTCAGCAAAGATCCTACATAAGATGATGAATACAAGTTGAGTAATGTCTTTTTAATAAACGTTTACAGAGACACATTTCCCTTCTTATACAAAGTTTGAGGACCTAGCCATCTATTTTATAATTAAGGAATGATGATCTGTTCCTAACTTCAATTTCTTCTCTACTATGCATGGCAAAGACAAAAATGAGAGAACTTCAGACCAAGCTAATTATTCAACATACTGCTGACTAGTGTATACAATGTATTCTATAATTTCAAGAATGGTGCATCCCATGCCCTGTGTGCTTCCTAAAGATCTAAAAAGGCTTAAGAAAGCACTAGGATAATGGGACTCTCCTTTTACCTTTTTACTTCTAAAACGCAAAAATAAAAATAAAAAAAAACATTTCAAAATTAAGGTTCTCTCATGTAAAATATATAACATTAATACAGTATGGATCAGAATTATAGAAAGCAAGGTTGCTATTAATAGAAAAGAGTATAATGATTCTGGCCACGGACTTTTGAGAGGGCTGGACTCTTCCTTTACAATGCACAGAATGTCTCTGCCTCTCAACCTTTTTCTTTATTTATGGGCAACATGCCATCTTTTCTAATTACTTCAGCTCCCAACTCCCTTACTAACTAACTATTCCACTAAATATGGGTTAACTGAAAGAACCAAATATATGAAAAACAATATAGAAATAAATGTCTACAGAATAAGCAAAGACATCTTGGTATTTGAACCACCTAATATCATAATCAAAGGTGTAACTAACTTGAAAGAAAGAGATGAGTATATGTACATCATTAAGTATCATGGAACTCTCTTCCAGAGAAGAACAATTTTTATGATAGGATATTGGGTGATAGGATAGAAGGCAAGGGAGCCAAACGATAGGAGGCAGGAGAGCCGAACGGTAGGAGGCAAAGGGAAGCAAGCCAAACGGTAGAAGACGGTGAAGAGCTGGAGCGGTAGGAGACAGGGGAAAGCAAGCCGAACGGAAGGCAGTGAAGAGCTGGAGCCAATCGATTGAAGAGTGACTATCCTAACTGGGACAACAGTTAGGTTGAGCTGGGAAATAATTATAGTAAATAAGGTCATATCCTAGGAAAATATTCAGTATAAGTTAATTATAGTAAATAGAGCTATATCCTAGGAAATATCCAGTATAAGTTAACTATAGTAAATGGAATTATATCCTAGGGAAATATTCAATATAAATTAATTATAGTAAATAGAATTATATTCTAGGGAAATATTTAATATAAGTTAATTATAGTAAATAGAATTATATTCTAGGGAAATATTTAATATAAGTTAATTATAGTAAATAGAATTATATTCTAGGGAAATATTTAATATAAATAAAGCTAGATGATATTGTTTAGGGCATGCTTTTGATTATTGAGTTTATTGATAGGCGGCTATGCTCCTGTGAGGGAGGTTATACTCCCAAGTGACTGAAGGAGGTTATGCTCCCAATTATTGTTTGCTTTTGTTTATTCAGATATTACCATCAATAAAAGAGATTCATTCGTCCATTATCATTCATTCATTGTTCTATTTCGTGTTGTGAGTGTGTGAGAGGTTGTTCTGGTTAGGTTTCGTACTCAGGTACGTAACATTTTACATTACACACTGATTCCTAAAAGTATGCCCTAACTATAGAACAAACATCGTAAAAAATTTAAACCATAATACTTTTGTCTTTTTTCTCCCTTTTTCAGTTTCAAAATGAGTTGCTGACACATCATCTATCCAATGTAACCCAAATAAAATATAATGTTAGTTATATCTATTACCACATTATTTAGAGTTATTCCTTCTGTTGTGCAAAAGAAAAAATACGTCATAGTTTACAAGTGTGATTTTAGAGGCTACAGTGAAAAGGCACTTCATTGTGTCCTGTATTTCCCAAATTCAAAAATGACTTAGCAACGTAGGTTATTTACCTGTCCATATTCAAACAAGGATAATGCTTTTTCACTCACTTCTTCATAATCAGATTGAGTCATCAGTCCCCTTTCTATAATCTGCAAGGGAAATGCATCATAAAAGAAAGTAAAAATTTGAGATAAAAGCACTGTTATCAAAGATAATCATTTTGGTGGAACTCCGTCATCACACCTTAGTAACTCCAAGAACAAGAATATTCTATTAATAATCATGAGGATACCCTAGGCTTTTATTCATGCTTCCTTTTACCAACGTACCAAGTTAGTCCACTACTCCACCTTTAACAAGAAAATCTACAATCATAATTTTGCTCATTTCGTCACTGATCTTGGATGATATTTTCACAGAAATAATAACATAAAAGCTGCAATGTAAAGCAAACTGAAAAGAAACACCATTGATGATTTAACACAAGCATCCTCTTTTATAAGGGGAGTAGGAACTAATTGATAATGCAAGTCAATATTATAACATGATCATCATTCGCTGTAACTTCAACCATACTGAAGAAGCTGGTTGCAAGAAATAAAACTAGGCATCATACCTCCTCTGGAGTGACAGGAACATCATGATCTGCAGCTTTGGTTGTTGGAGTGAGTATATTTTCAGACAACTTCTGATTTTTTACCATTCCTGTCGTGTGTTAATGTCCTATTAAATATACGGACAAACATATTTTAAGAATGAGACACAAATGAGATATCCCACCATCTGGGAGGACATTTCCACAATAGTTCCGAGCACCCTTATTGTAGACTGTCCATAGAGATGTATCAGTACTTCCAGTTACAAATCCTCTTGCTACAAGCCAGTAACATGTGTCAACAGATGGTTGTTAGAATCCAAACCTTCCATTTTTAAAAGATTTAAATAGTTTACAACACATCACAAACACAATAAAATTAAATTTCAAAGGCACAAGACAATATGTGGATCTTCAGAAAAAACCCAAAATAAATTTAGATACTCATGAACCGGGAACAGCAATCATTGTATCCCAATTACTCAAGTAAACTTTATGGATTCTCTTCCAAATTTCAAAATAATTAAACAAAATGCTGCCAAGGATATATCCACAGTATCTATTATTTTCCCAAGTTACCTTTTATAGCAAAAGAACTCCTCTGCTACATCCTACATTAAAAAATATCTCCCTAGCAGAAAAAACATCTGTTTAAGTTACTCCAGTGTAAAATGCCAATTAATCAACAATCAGTACCTATCAAAGCATTTAATAAGATGTGAAGTAATAATTAACCTGAAAAGCCCAACCATCTTTGTTATTTTCACCACTTCTCAGAATAGTCTTTGCATTTCCAATAAGAAATTCTACTATGTGAGAATTCAGTATTTAAGTTCAGACATATCATAAGATAGCTCTGATCCCCCACTTGCTCCAATAAAAACCTCTCTCATTTACTCTTACATAAGAAATCACATTATATGGTATGACAAAATAAAATGGAAAAAGAAAAACTTCAATTACATCATAACACTCTTTCATGTTATAGAGTCACAAGCTAAAGGTGATTAACGAAATCGTTCAATAAGCCAACAAAAATTGTTTGGATTAGCAAGTTACTCACCAACAAACTCAACAGGGAAAACTGAGCATTTCTTAGCTATTGTAACATTTTTATCCGGAGCCGATACAACTGCATTAGGAACTATCTGCTTAGTTCTTTCGAACCACCACAAACTTGTCTCATTCAAAACCTGCAATTGGGAGGGAAAATGATAAGGTTATTAAATGCTAAGTGTTCAGTAACCACCACTCCACCAACTAAATTCCAGACATCCTCTTATTCATCTACAACTTCTACATCAAAACAATTAGTTTAAGGATCCAGATCATCTCCTTTCCCTTAAGTCCACAAAGTGTTATGTTAAGAGCAAAAACAAAAAAGAAACACAAATACAAATACCCTGCTCAGATAATGGTTATTCCCCTCAAAATGAAAACTGTGCTTTCTTCTACATTACCTGCTAAAAATCATGGATACAACACAATATGACACTGGACATGAATACTTTATACAGTTAGTTATATGTGACACATACATGGCAGCAATATGGCAAACTTAAAAATTCAAAACATGGCATGCCTATAACACAACACACGATACACATTTCTAAAATTGAGAGAGAGAAATACAGTTTGTCTGATTCCCTTTTCATCCAAAATCTATAAGTTTTAAGAAAACTATTTCAGAAACAGGTGTTCTAGAAATTAACAAACAGAATTAGGTAAATGTTTTCTCATCCCCTTATATTGTTTTCTTCAAAAAAGATAAAATTTTAGAAAACAGCAATATGTTCAAAAGAACAAACAATTTAAAATGAGCTTATGGTGCTGACAAGTTTGCGAAAAAGTAAACTCAAAAGGTCTAATGTTTTCAAATTTACCACGAGTGATTGCAGACATAATAAAATTCAATAGCGTTTATCTAATCATTGCAGTATCCTAATACCTACCAGAAAGAATTCTTCACTATTCAAAACCCGAATTAACCACACACCTGGCCTTTGAAAGGAATGGAAGCAAGAATCCTATCAAACGCACTCTGCCGATCAGTGGTCACCAAAACGAGGTAATCCCCGGCGTCGTAAATATCTCGAACCTTCAAACACATATCAAACGATTTCTCAATCCAAACCACACATAACAGAGAATAAATAAATA
The DNA here is from genome assembly GCF_029865625.1 of Vigna umbellata. Lineage (NCBI taxonomy): Eukaryota > Viridiplantae > Streptophyta > Magnoliopsida > Fabales > Fabaceae > Vigna > Vigna umbellata. The sequence continues at coordinate 30,629,320 of NC_142165.1, read as the reverse complement.
ACGGTTTCAAAGATGGCACACTTTGCCGCGGGTTTTGGACAGGAGACCAGGAACGGTGTTGTGAAGATTAGTTTCGGAGAGGCAGTTAGAGATTGCGCTCCTTCTGATAACATCAACGACGTCGTTTCTGTGCGGACTGTTCACGAGAGAGTCTCCCAGAGACGAGTGTTGCTGGCCTTCACTCGGCATCACTGAGGCGCGGATTGCTCGAAATCCGTGCGGTTTGAAAGAGATTTTGGTTACGCGTCCACGCGCCGCCGCGGAAGTGCGATTGATGGGTGGTAGAATCTCGGGGCCGAAGGTTTTGGGAGGGTTTAACGCAACCGTAAAATCGCCCATTGTTTACTGAAACTGAAGCTGCTTCTCTTACTGTGTTGACTACCGTTGCGTTGCGTTGCGTTGCGTTGCGTTTTGCGAAGGGCCAAAAAACAACTTGAGACTTCTGATGGAATTGAACGGTGAAATAAATATGCAATATAGTAATATAATATATCTAAAGGCAACTAAAATGGACGGCAAAAATTATGACAGAAATTAAAAATTAAAACATGCAAATCAAAGTAACATGAGAATAATAGAACAATATTAAAAAACAATAAAAGGATATGTCATATACGTGTTTTCTTTTCCTAGGAAACAAGGCAAAATAAAATATTGAGTCATAATATTAGTATGGGTGATTCGGTAAATAGAAAGTTTGTATTGGGATTGATGTAATAAGATAATTTTTTTTATATTTTTAAAAATTAGTTTATAAATATATTTGTTTCAAAATAGTGTGATATGTAAATAATTTTAAAATATAAATTAAACTAAACATAAATTTTAAATTAAATTGAAAAATTATCATTAATCCTATTAAATAAAAGGCTATATATTAAAATAATAATATATTAAAATAAATTTCTTTATATAAAATATTTAATTTATTTAATTTATATTATTAATTATTTGAATATTTTTATTTTAATTATTCATTTATTATAACATAATATATTAATAAATAAGTATTAAAATAATTAAAATTATATTATAATTAACATATAAACAAAATATAATTAAGTAAAGGAATATTTTATAATCAATTATCCCACTTTGTAAATTTTCGTATAACATCAAAGAAAGTTTAGCAGTAATTTTTTTTTTCATGTTTTTGCAGGTTTTCATTTTCCAACTTTCTACATGTTACATACGTTTGAATAGTATTTCAATAAGGAATGGTTTTGTTTCATCTTTATAATGAAAATTTTTAGTCTCTTACCTTCATTTAATTATATATGTTTTTGCAATATAAAAAAATGGTTGTCAGCAATACGTAATTACAATAACAATATGTTGCATAAAGGACAAGATGAAATCATTTACATTAGATTCAAATTATGCATAGAAAAGTAATTAGTTTTCTTAATTAGAAAAGCCATATTCTATTAATACAAGTGTTGTTTAAATATTATTTTTATCTTACTATTTTCTTGTTTTTTGAAATTAATTGCATGTCTATTCTTTAAAAAGTTTTTTCAAGCACAAATATTTTTTTCGGGTCTAAGTCACAGTAGGTTTACAAACAAGGATGCGTTTACGAAAGATTAATGTTGTTTTTTCTCAACCTAAACTTAGAGTTTGCATTGAAATGACAAATTAGCTCTACAAGGAGAAGTTTACACAAGTTTTCACAAAAGATAATATTACAGTGTCAAAACTTTGCACAAAAGCTTTGGAAAATAAACAACTTTTACTAGATAGTTTAAAAGTGTGATAGGGGCTAATCAAATTAACACTTTAATAAAACATTTTCATAAAGAGATTAAACTGATTAACACTTTAATAAAACATTTTCATAAAGAGATTAAACTGATTAACACTTTAATAAAACATTTTCATAAAGAGTTTAAACTGGAATAAAACAATCTATGCATATAATAAAAATGCAGACAAAAGTTTAGTTATACTCATTTACTTCGTTACATTTAGTTCTTCAACTATGGAATGTTTTCACCATAATATATTTGCCACAAATATTTTTGTTATTACTTTTTATTTACATGATTAAACTAAGTCACTTTTGGATAAAAATATCAAAATTATTATAAAAAAACTTTTGACGTATGTTATTTTTGAAATTTAATGTCAGAAGAAATTTTGACTTTTTAGTCGAAGATATCAAATTGGTGTTGATATTAAAAATAGACGTCCAAACATGTGAGTCATAAGGAAGTTCAACATCCCTTAACAATGGATATCACAATAAATTGATATCCAATTTGTGTCACTTCTAACAAAAAATGAACAACATTTGACGTCTGTTCGTGCACTAACAGACATCAAATGTTGTCTTCTTTTAGAATAATTTTTTATATTTATAATTTACCCAAACCTGAGAAATAGAAAACACTTTAGAACAGTTAAAAAATTTTCCTACAGATTATATTTCAAAACTAAAATTGTTAAAAAAAATGTAACTAATAACACTAAATCTACCAAAACTAAAACTATTAAAACAAAACTAAAATAAAATAATAAAAAACTTGTTCTAGATAGTTTTCAAGCAAAATACAATTGCTATTGTGGGTCCTAACTCCATTGTTCCAATAGATACATTGTTCACTCCTGTCTTATCTTCTTCATTGTGTCATCTGTTATAGGTAATGGATTCTTGGAGCGCTGCAAAAATAACACAACATCATTATGTGTGCATACTAATGTTTAAAGTTTGATGTGATTTGTAATATATGAAAGGTATATATTATTACATCAATCCAATCATCTCTAATTCTTGCTCCAATGATGGTTTTTATCCAAGACATGACATAATAGTCATATGCATATGCATTTGGCTACTTGTTATACTAAATATGACAAAGAAAATAATCACATATCAAGGTCATAAATTGACATGTGAAAATTAATAACTTTAAGATAAATGAGTTCCAACCTTTGGATATAGTATTTGAATTTGTTGTGTTTTAGGCTTACCACAATTCTAAATTAAATTTGAAACATTTGAAACATAGATTAGTATTAATATAACTAAGTAGGTTATATGAAAAACTGTAACGCATACGTTTGTAACATCGATTTCAACTCAAGTTTCATCTTCCTGAGCAGGAAACAAAACCATACAATTGTTCATTATCTTAGTTGTCAATGGGTCCTACTATGAATTACAAATAGGTCGTCGATTAATTAAGTAAACCTTCACAAAATATTACATTCAGTAGCACATACCCATCAATGTATGACGCAAGATACATCTCTCTTTTTGACTTAGACATCCATGTTTGCAAATAAGTTTGTTTGTGCTCAAGTGTGTTTCCAAGAGGTTAAATGGTTTGAGGTTCAATAAATCCACACATGGAAGTTCAACCTTGGTCACAATGACTATGTCCATATACCTATAATTAACAAGAAAGTAAAAAAATATATTTAAAAGTAACAATTCCTAGATTTAAATATGAAAGACAATGAAAAATATTACATGCATCATAGTTGTATGATTGAAATATTCAACATTATGTCTCTCCCAATTACTTCTAGTGCACATTGAGAGTAATGTACAACAGCACATGACACTAGAGGCCAAATATTCTTAACTCTGACTCTAGCTCTATCAATTCTCTATTCATCCTATTTAATTTCGTCATGAGCTTTCCTAGAGGATCATCATCTACTTCTACCATGTCATCATCTTCATAGATAATAGGTTGACACGTGGCCTACCTCTAAGGACGAAAGAACTGGAATAAATATTTTCAAAGGTATATATCATTTATTTATAAAATGTTACATAAAAATACTAAGAATAACAATATAGTACCTTTGGTGGGCCAAAGTATGACATAATCAATGTTTTAAGCCAAACAATAAATGTGCCTAAGGCCTCCCTCACGAATTGGATTTCTGAAGTTGGCACAAGCACTTGAGCATGGAGATCTCGAATGATGGAGAACCATCTAGAGATCATATAGAAGCTCTAACTAGAGCCATGCCAAGGAGAATTCAAGAGGAAAAAGGATTACAAAGCACATTTCTTTTATGGAAGATTAATTACTAATCCTTCCTTCTCTTCTTTAAATATTTGTATATTCTTGTTTCTCTTCTTTTCAGGGGAAAATAACATCATAGACTCAAAGTGGGTCTTTAAAACTAAATACAAGGCTGATGGATCAATTTAGAGAAGAAAAGAAAGATCAGTTACCAAATATTTTCAACAAACTACAAGTTTGGACTATGATGAGACCTTCAGTCTAGTGATCAAATCCAACACTATAAGAATTTTTCTATCCATTGCAATACATTTAAATTGGGAAGTTAAGCAACTAAACATAAATAATGCATTCTTGAATGGTAGTCTTAAAGAAATTGTGTTTATACATCAACTTAAAGGGTATATAGATTCAACTAAGCTTGATCACATGCAAGTTAAATAAGGAAATCTACAGTCTAAAGCAAGCTCCAAGGGCTTCGTATGGCAGGTTGAAGGACACTATTAAAATGGGGTTTTCAAAGCACCAAAAGTGATTCATCATTGTTTGTCCTTAATGGAACTGACCATATCATACTTCTTCTCATATATGTTGATGACATAATAGTAATAGGGAACAACAACAAGTCCTTGGATACTTTCATTACTCAACTAAACATTGTTTTCTCTCTTAAAGATTTAAGTCCTCTACACTACTTATTGGAAATTTAAGTTTGTTTAACCAAACCTCTCACACATACAAGATTCAACATTTTGAGAGACAAACTTGAGATGACTATGTCACCATTAGTTTGAGAAAAGGAGTTAAAAAAGTTAGATTAGACTTTTCCTTAAATTATCACATGTTTTATGCCATGTCTTAGTGTTTGTCTTATGCCATGTCTTATATTTGTATATTGTAATAATTGTTAGTTTAATTATATGTATATAAGCATAATATGTAATAACAATCCTAAATAAATTACTACTACAATTTTTTTTTTACTTTGCTCCAAATTTGTAAATGGTTTACAGAATTTCTAACTATGTTTTTTCTTCATTAGAGTGCGCTCAGTTAGCCTACATTGGGTCAAGCATTTTCGCAAAATTTACCCAATATAACAAATTGACGTCGAATTACAATTCTAAACGACGTCTAATAATTACATTTATTTACAGAAATGTCATCGGTCATTTTTAACGTTGGTTATTCAATGGTTGGACGTTGAACGTGTGACGTTATACACTATTTTTGCACTAGTGTAACATATTCCTAAGCGTTTAGAAATTTTAATTATAGAAAATGTGCATGACCTTTCATCTTTGCTAAACTGAATGGTTATTTATATATGCCTAGACAATTATGAGTATGAATATGAATGAATGAGATCATTATAATGTTTGCATGATAAACTTGAGAAGGAATGAGTTTCAATTGATGTTGGAAACATTGAATATGAGTGTGTTTGATTGATGAACAACTGAATGATTAAATAATTACATGTGAGAGTTATAGATTTTGTGTTTTCATGTGATGGATATATCTATATGATGAGTATGTGTACTGATTGAGTTCTGAATTATTGATAAGTTGGATGATTTAGGTTGATGCAGATGATTTTTGTATGTTATGGATGTATTGTTGTATCTATAAGCCACAATTGTTTATGGGTTTCCCTAGTAAGGCTCTCGGCTTAAATAGAGTGACTCTAGGAGAAAGCAAAGTAACGATATGATATGGGAAATGAAAGACATAACAACGAAATTAAATTGATGGCAACTATATGGTAACGTATATGAAATTTGATGATGTATGTTGAAATGAATGATTTTAAGTTGTGTGGGTGAATTTGTTTTGGTATTTTCTCTTTTGTTTTTTGGTTAACTCATCCTTGCTTTTTTGTGTTTGTACGATGATCGTATAACTCGTGTTGTTATATGAAAGCAAATGATATTTAAGAGGAATCTAGACATGCGTAGAGATGAGAAATATTCTGGGAAAAATATTTGGGAATTTTCTTAAGGATTACTCGATTTTCAATATTTATAATGTAATAAAAATAGTTTTTATCGAAGAAATTGAAATTTCAAAGTTTGAAAAAGTAAATGAATGTTCTACGAATAAATAAGGACACCTAAATCGAGGTGTTACAAAGGCCATTGTTGTGAATTTTGGTAAGAAGGTTGTGAAACAAGCAAGAACTCAAGTTTGTGTTGAGAAAAAAAAATGAAAAAGAACAGGTGTTATCTCATCTCTTTGTAATAAAATCTTAAAGTGGGGATAAAGATTTATTGCATAATTTCTTTCTATTTAACGAATCTTTCTAAAGGTTCATCACATTTATTAGAAACAAAAGGGAGAGAGAAGATAATGTTCACAGTAGAAAGTGTTGAATCTCTTGTTGAGAGTGACCAAACCATTTGGGTGAGAAACTACTATGTGAATTTCACTCCAAGATTATAGTATAGTTTTGTAACATGTCTCACTAGCTTCCTGCATATCATTTCTTCATAAAAAATAAGCATTTCAGGAAAAGTAAGTAAAATAAATATATGACAAAAGTATCAAATAATGGTGAATTACTCGATAATCCCTTGTGATAATAGAATAATAACCATTTTGTAACGTGATGTTATCAAAGGATTGTGCTGATGAGGACAAAGCACCAATGGCCAGGTGGGGAAATTTTAGCCTAAACCATGAGGCAAACATTACATAAAACAAACTTATTTCCACATCAATAAATCATTTATAAAATCATTTTTATTATTATCTAATTAGATTCTGTTATGTACATTAAGTTTACTGATTTTTATGATGATAACATCTTAAGCGTTATATCAGTACTAATATAACATATAATTCATACAATACTCGAACTAGACCAAATCAGGCTAACACATTTTGCATAATGAGATTGAATTATAAATTATACAATACATATAAAATCAGAATACAAAAATAATTGATATTATCGACAGCTAAAATTTGTCAGTAATACATAAAATTCATTCGTAAATTAAAGTTACTGACAACTTACCGACAATCAAATATCTGTCGATAAAAGTGTTGTTGGTAAATTTTACTAACAAATTTTTTTTAACCATCGGTAATTACTGACGAAAATCTGTAGGTAATATTTTATTTATCGACGGATTTTTTTATCTGTTACCCATCTATAAAAAGAGAATAATTTTGTCCCCTATATTTTTACTTATCGACGAATCTTGTCGTTGGTAAAATTCGTCAGTAATGCATATTTCATTTATCGACAAATTTTTTCGTTGATAACTCATGAGTAAAAAGAGCGGGAATTTTACCACGTATTTTGTTACTTATCAATGAAAAATCTGTCGATAAATGAAATATACATTATGACAAAAAATATGTCGGTAAATCCATCGGTAAAACGTTTTTCTCTCTGTTTACGAGACAGGGTTATTTATTCTCTCTCACACGTCTTCTTCATTATGCGCAAGGTAGCAACTTCCTTCTTCTCCTATAAATTAATAACCAACAGAAATATGCAATGCACTTCATCCCGAAATGCGATGCACCACTACGAGCACCGTCCCCGGTAACCCATTGCAATGCGTCATTGTTTCGCCAGTCATTGTGACACTTCGCACTCATGCGCTGCTAGATTTGAACCTGCATCCAGCATCACATGTTGCTTCGAAGGAGAAGACTTTGCAATCCCCATCACTACAAGGACGCCCACGAACTTAACATGTCTTCCTTGTGAACCACCCATAACAAAGGGAAGAAGGAGTGACACCTTCCCTCTTCGCATTGAGAGCCAGAAAAGACAAGAGAATGAGAGAAGAGGAGGGTCTCGTACTAAATCGAACCTTCAATTGAGAAGAGGAAGACTGCCCCTTGCATGAGTAGGACTCAAAATGTTGGGGTTTTTGGTTCGAGAAAAAAGAACAAGCATCTCCACCTTGATAAAAAAAAAGAAAGAAAAAGAATGAGAACGGGGAAGAAGATGAATCAAGTCATGTTATTTACAGACAAATTTTTCGTCAGCAATTAATGATGGATTATTAATGGATTTTTTCGTCGATAATTACATGATCGACGAGTTTATCCGTCAGTAAAATTCATCAATAAATAAAATATGTATTATTAACAAAAAAATTTTTATTAAAAATTTTGTTGGTCAAGAAAAATTTCAAATCCCTCAATAAATTCTAATAGTAATTCAATTTCACCAACAAATATATTTTTACGATAAAATTTTATCGATAATTTGAAGAATTTTTGTAGTAATCAATTAATTTCAAAACTTTGATAATTAATTTCAAAACTTTGATAATAACCGCTTGCATTGTTTTTTTTCATAAGTTATTTTTTAGAAAGAAAATGATTATCTGACAATAGAAAAGAAAAATGAAGTCAGCTTTACAACTATTACAAGTAAATTATTATTAAAATAATGTAACTGGTGGTTACAAAAATGCATCTAAAATGTAAGACACTAGCTATACTATACCCCGTGAAACACACATAACTAAAATAACGCGTTTATTTGGTGAGATAATTAACTAAAAAGTAAGATATGGTGATTCTAATGCCTCCCACCTCTCCTCTTTAACATCGACATCAGAAATAGCATGCAAACTCTTTATGACATGTGGTTTATTTTGAATTTTATTACATGTGATGGCATCTAACTTATTATAACAGTTTTTTAGACTAATCATAATATGTTTTTTTAAATATAATTTTAATTTTGCTGCTATATTAACCTATTACAATAAGTTTTTCAAAATATGTCATAATATACAAAAGTGTCACTTATTATGGTTCGTGGATTTCATCTATTATAATAATAAAAAAAAATTTCATTAATTGATATTATAAACTTAACTTCTTAATAAATTTTTTTTATAAAAACTAAAATCCAAAACAAGTTATTAAGAGACTAAAAAAATAAACAAATTTTAGAGATAAAAAATATAGTTATATCTTAATAGTTATCTTTACGTATATATTGATTGGTAACTTAACTTATTTGCAGTTATTTACATTAACTAATCACTAACTGATACTAAGGGTTATAAATTAAATTATGACTTATCGTTTTATTCTGGCAGCAAATAGTAAATGTTCATCTTTAATTTCATTTTTGGTTTTTATATTAGAGAGAAAGTTAATTTATTAGCATTAAAAACTAGTATTTTATTTTACGATATGATAATTAGGAAACGGGGCATTAAATTATCTCCATTATGAGATTAATATCTGATTAAGGACTTATTGTTACTTTTAAGGTCTTTGTCGCTTCCTAATGCAGTGAATCAATGCCTTATCAATTAAGTCACACTTATTAAGTTTTCTTATAGACTTTGAATAATCTAATAAAATATTTTATGTATTAACTTTTTTCTGTTTAAAGTGGAAGAAAAACCATATTGATATCTCCACTTTTAATTATTCCATGTAAATAGAAATGCATCAATAATTAAGGTGCGAGTTCTAAGGTAAACAAAATATTAAATCGCAACTCCAATAAAAGAAAAAAAAAAGTACTCAATGGACACAAATAGAGTTTGACTGTGTGAAAAATAAAGTGCATTATCTCTATCTCTAAATAGAAATTAACACACTAACTCAAAGAAAAAAAATAAATTATTAGAAGAATGTTAAAGAAAAAAAAAATTTCTTATTTTCTAAACACTTAAATGGAAGAGATCAGTTTTGGTATTCCTTCAAAATATAAGAAAAAGCTTCCCTATGTAAGAAAGTTGGGAGGCTTATTGTTTCCGTAGATATTTTCGCGTATATCTTAACCGAATCGTAATAAAAACTGAAAAATGCCACATATAAAGATCTTTAAAATATTATTATTTTTCGAATACAATCAGATCAATGTGATAATTGAAGTAATCGTACTCATAATAAAAACAAGATTTTATGCGGAACAAACATTATTTATAAACTAGTACAACTTTTTCTACATTCCAACAAACTTTTATTCATTTTTAAATACTAATTAAAAACTAAATCTAAAAAAATCAATTTGGATTTGAACCATTAAGAAAACGTAACTATAACTTTAATGTAGACGAGGAAACGACTTTTGCCGTTAAGGATGTCATGTGTTAGGAATCAGAATAGGCAAATTCCGACGAACCCAAATTGCATGTCATAGCGACCAATACAACTTCTCATTTCTTAAAACGGGTCTATTGAAGTTGACTGGGCTTGATTTGGGTCATTAAATCAGCAGCAGAGGGCCCAGTTGAACAAGCAGATGGGGCCCATCTGTTAAACCACGTGTCGTCAATCTTTTTCGGTTGGTCTATCAACAAATAAAATAAACTAAAGGGAAACGCCACGTCACGTAACCTCAATCTTGTCCGCATATCCAAGCCCTCACTTGGGCCAACAAAACAATCAACGATCAAAACGAGGCCCTCCTATATTCTTATCGTGGTATGTTTCACGCCAGAATATCCTAGTCTATATATAACCCATCTAAGCAAAATGATAGATCGAGAGTGTCATAGTGAGAAGACTCTTTGACTCGATAACAAACAAGCACCGTCGTGGTTCTCTTTTCTCGCGTGCCGTACGGTAATCCTAACCGAACTCACTCACTGCTTCGCTTCTTCACTCATTTACCCCAATCTCTGATCCCTTAATTTTAGGGTTTCACCCTCGATTTCTGGTTCTCTCACTGCAACTCATCTGATAATCTTTATTTTTCTTCAGATACCAGTGTTTTTTTGACGAGAGACAGGATCGTGTACTATCCGCTAATGCGATCACCGAATGAAATGAAAAAGAAACGAAAAGAAAGCGAGGCCAGTGAGCGGTCGAACTGGCCGGAGGTTTCGAGGTCGCATTACTCGCTGGAGCGTGGTTCGAGGTTTAACAAACGGTGCAGGGAAGACGGCGTGGCCACGGTTCCCACTCGCGGCGCGTCGTCACTTTTGACTGCGGCCCGGGGATTGAAGCGGAAGATAGGGTGCATTGACGATGCCACGCGGATGGGGAGGAGCGTGAGGATCGAGGACGATTACGTGATCGGAGGGAGCACGATCGGGCAGGGGAAGTTTGGGTCGGTGACGATTTGCCGCGCACGTGCGGGGGGCGTGGAGTACGCGTGCAAGACTCTCAGGAAGGGGGAGGAGACGGTGCACCGCGAGGTGGAGATAATGCAGCACGTGTCGGGGCACCCTGGGGTCGTAACTCTTAAAGCGGTGTATGAGGATGCGGAGTGTTGGCACCTTGTGATGGAGCTGTGCTCCGGGGGAAGGTTGGTTGATAAGATGAGGGAGGGGCCGTGTTCGGAACACGTTGCCGCTTGGATACTGAAGGAGGTAATGATGGTGGTTAAGTATTGTCATGATATGGGCGTGGTCCATAGGGATATTAAGCCTGAGAATGTTCTCATTACTGGAACTGGGATGATAAAGCTCGCTGATTTTGGCCTCGCCATCCGAATTTGTGAGGGTAAGTTGATACTTGATATAGATGTTTGGGTGATCGGTTTGGTCATATTAGGTTCATCAAGGCCTTAGGATGGGGCTTTAGTCAATAGGTTGTGATTATGGGTTTGTGATAGTTGACATCGCAGGATAAATGTCGCCGCAACCGTAATTGCGGCTAACGATTGCGAATTTATCGTGATCTTGAAATTATGGGAAATTGCGCAGAGTTGAGGCTGAGACTCTGGTTTTGGTTGCAGATTGGAGTTTTGTGACAAATGTGGTTGTTGCAGATTGCAATTTCTTTCAATTCTTAACTTTTTTGGAAATTGCTAGCATCGACCGCGGCAATTATTGTTGCATTCTTAGTTAGGGGTTTCGTGGTGATTCTTGACATTGTAGTAATTGAATCTTGTGGTCACCTATAATTGAGATGAGGATTGTCTTCTTTATTTACATATTTTGATCATTTCACTATTTCATGTGAGATCTCTGTTTCAAGATTTTTACAAAGTCCTTTGCAACGGCAATCGCAGTAGCATGAGCTGAAATTTTCATCTATTTTCTGCTATATAGGATTGTGATAAAAACCGTAGCTGTGACTGTGACCAAAATTTAAAGTCTTGTGTTTAATTGACTGTCCTTGTTGAAGTAAATTGAAAATAATTAATGTTGTCTTAAACTTGTTTGATAGTGGAAAATTCTACCCTGGTTAGTCTGTTAGTAAAATTTCTAGGCGGGTATGCAAGTATTTTTGACTATGTGATGAAAGTGTGAAGAAATTCTAACTACATTTTTACTGAAACAGTTGCTGATGGTGTTCATTTGACTGGTATTGTTGTTAGTTACAAGAGTAATTGAATTTTGGAATGGATCCTCTCATGTTAAAAAGATGATATTCTTAAGTGTGATGATGTCACCATTGACTGTATAAAATTTTCACTTTATGTTTTAATATTTTATTTACAAAATTTATACATCGCTGGAGAGAAATCATCCCCACAAAGTGTTGCTTCTGTTGCGACACTAAAATCAAATGCAAGAAGTTGTAGAGTCAAACACTAATGATAAATCACATATTTAGTTTGACATTTGGAGTCTCAAATCCACGGACGTGAAAAATTTAAGTTATTTATAGTAATTTTAGTTTGGGTGGGGAAATATAACATGAATTGTAATTTATACAGCGTTTATTGGATTTGTGTTCAAACACACAACGTCATTGATACCTTGCCTAATTGTTTGAAAATTTGTATTGCAGGTCAGAATTTGAAAGGTGTGGCTGGGAGCCCTGCATATGTTGCACCAGAAGTGTTGTTGGGTAGATATTCTGAGAAGGTGGATATATGGAGTTCTGGGGTGCTCCTGCATGCTTTGTTGGTTGGTTTTCTTCCATTTAAAGGCGACTCACAGGATGCAGTTTTTGAGGAAATAAAAAATTTCAAACTAGATTTCCAAACAGGGGTGTGGGAATCGATATCTAAACCTGCTCGAGATCTTGTTGGGAGAATGTTGACTAGGGATGTTTCAGCAAGGATAACAGCCGATGAAGTACTGAGTAAGTTTATGATAGATATATTATTGAGAGCTTGCCTGCTTTATCTTTTTCCCACGACTATGAACATACCAAAGATTTTAGTCAATTTGATCTTTTGTTGTTGTTAATTTAGTCTTGTAATAATTAACATAGATAGTATTTCCTGGTTTTATTGAAACTATGTTTGGCTCTCTGGTAGATTCTTATTAATGAGAGTGGTTTACCTTGTTTTGACAAACTGAGCTGATCCCTTGACATATACATTTTGTAAATGCTTGAGTGGGTCAGTTTTTTTTCTTGTTGGGGATAACAGTGAAAACCTACTACTAGTTTTACATGATTCTGTCGTTTTTATTACATACTTCCCTTGTATGTGGATAAAGTCTCTTTTCCCCAATTGCTTTTACTTTTAATAACAAAAAATTAAAGCTATACTTTTATGGACTCTGATGTATTGGTTCAGTCTTTCGCACTCGTTGTGTGCATGTTAAATTAACACTCGGTGGTTCATTTCCAGGTCATCCATGGATATTGTTCTATACGGCGCAAACATTGAACACGCTGCCCGTTAAATCAAAATTGAAACCCCAAAATGCTGCTACTTGCCACAAGTTTGTTACTGCACCTGAATCTGGGTTTGGAGGAAACAGGATGGATGATTGTTCCCTAAATGGTTCAAGCTCGTTTTCATCCTCTGAAAGTGGCAATTCAGAATATGATGATGACTGTGAGTGGATTGATGCCCTTACCACTGCGGTTTCACATGTGACGATATCCGAAGCTAAGAGGACCAAGCTGTGGGGTCCCACTGGTCCATTTGATTCACAAGGTTCATCTAACTTGAAGACTAACCTCTGTAAAGCATTCTGACCTACTGACAGAATGACACCGACCGCATACACCACAATATCGACTGCTTTAGCTGCGGTTTATAATAAACTTAGCCCAACAAATTCTACAGTTGGCAAAAGTGGATTTCATGCTAACATCCCATATAAGGTTGACCGCTGGGTACCAGTATCTGCCTTATTTTTTAGTGAAAAATCTAGTTACATTAATCTTCTTTTGTTCCTTTGTCCATATAACCTACTTTTGTAACCCCAGTTGTACAGAACTAGTACATATAATGTTAATGTGTGGCTGCATGATTTTACTCTTGCAAGAGAAGGGGTTTTAATCGGATGCAATATGTTATTAATTCTTACTTAGTGAAAACTTCAAAATTGTTTTCTTCAGGAAGATTTAAATCAGAACCTATTATTGAACTGTTTGTATTCCAATAAATTTTACTTAGTACTTTAAATTTTAAGGTGTAGCCTTCATTTTAAAGAATTAAAATTCTAACAGGATAGAATTTCATTGAAGTAATTTAGTGAATACCCTCAAAAAAAAAAAGAATCTGTGGCATGACTTGATAAAGGGACCATTAAAAGTGGTAACATATTCGGACAGTTAGGACCTTGTGCGGAGGTGGAGTTATTACTCCATATTTGGCTGGTTTCTATTTTTCTCTCCATTTCGTTTGACGGGATGCATTAAAGAGGCCCCATAAGCAATACTGAGAAAGATGGAAAGGACTAGGGGAAAACAGGAAAAGCAGTGATATCTTGTTCTCCTCGATGTCAAAAGAAAAAGACAAATTTAACTCAAAGACAATAATTTAGGATTGTGTTTTCTTGACTTAAATAAGTTTCATGTTTTTTATGATTATTTTTATTGAGTATTTAATATACTTTAATTGTTTACTTAATAAATTAAATATATTGATTTAAGCAACTTATGTAAGAATTTAGAAAATAGAACTGAACTGTTGAGTATCTGGAGTGATGCTAATACTCAGAGATGAGGAATAATGCTAATACACAATTCTCTTACAAAAACCTGCAATTGTGCTTACCTTTAAACACAAGAATCTTCCAAGTTAAAACGTTCATTTTTCATAAAGGAAATTCTTACAAAACATTATAGAATATATTCTAAATAACATGTCAAAAGCCATTATTGTTTATTCATATTTATCAAGTTAAGCGTTTAAATTTTTAAAAGAAAATTTTAGTGCTCGATAATGTGCTATATCGAAAGGGTTGCGAAAAGATTTTATTAACACTATTTAACCTCTCCTTCTAGAGTTTTTCAGGTACTTCACCCTACACATAACGATATCATCAATTGAGAACAAAGTGACTTGGGTAATGTACACGACAACATGCTCATCTGAATTGGTGCTACCATCATTTTGATACAAAGTAAGAACCTTCCACTCTTTAGGGAGTGAAATATCCATGATGTTGTCAACAAAGGGGTATCAACGACTTCCTCTTATTGCTAAAAAAATGTTTGTTGTTCCTCCAATTTTGGGGATAGTAGTGTAACCATTTCCCCCTTCAGCTTCATTGACAATGTGAAGACGAAATGCAATCTTTTGCACTGAATCCATGTTATCGAGGATTTCCTTGTCCTTCACCTTGCTGGTTTCCTCTTCAATCTCTACCCTCCTCCTTCACAAAATATATGTTGGCCTACAGTGGGCGCCTATTATTCTTACAGAGCCAAATATACTTTGCAAAGACTTCAACTCCAAGCACTACTAGCTCTAACTTCACACTTTGAGACCGGGATGCCTAGGTACTCATCCTCCTCAAGTCAAATTGGGGTTATGCATACACAAGACACTCCAATGTTCAATTCAACCAAATGTGTTATATAGTAGGAAATGTGGTAATTAATGTACCTCTATAATATGTTATTTATAATATTATTTATGGACTTTTATATGGATGGGCCTAGACTACGTGATCTAATTACATGTAAATCTCGCTTTGACTCTTTCTTCTTAACTTAATAATGATTTATTAATGTTAAAAGTATGGTTGGTATGTCAAATACGTTTGGACCGACTACGTACCAACTCAAGTGACCAAGATATATTTAGATAAATATAATAAATCTCCAATGATTATGCTGTTTTAAAGTAAGATTTAATTCCCAAATATCTTACACGAGATTTAAAAGAGTATATATTTTTAGACTTCATAAGAATTTAAATATAATCATTTTTCAGTTAACATTGCGTGTGCCAATTGTTTCACATATTAACATCTTTCTCTTCTCATAATATAAAAATCATTTGTACCTTCTCACCTTTTACTCTTGTCGTTCTTCTTCCTCCTTCAAATGGTAGGTTTTCAAATGAAAGGCATCAACATCTTTTCCTCGGTTCCATAATGTAATCAAGTACAGTAGCTTGGTTTTAAGTGAAAAAACACGTTAATAAGAACTAGAAGTATTCATTTAACTCACTTCCTTGAGTAAGGATTCGCGAATATTTATTTTCTTGATTTAACTTATTTAATCAAAATATATGAAAGATGGTAGGTTAGAAGAAAAAATTGGTATAGAAGCAAAACGTAGTTTTTTTGAGAGAAACAGTCCAAATGATTTTATTTGAGAAGTATCACAAGACCATAAATACTAATATTTGTTTATAAAAGTAATAAAATAAAAACAAATATAATAAAATTAGATAGAAAAACAACTTGAAAGAATGGAAAAGTTAATTGATGATATATGTTCAAGGTAAACATTCTTTTAAATAGTAATATATTCGGCATCTTGTTACAAGAAATTGATTGAATAGATTCCTACAAAATAGATATTAAAATTGCTGGATATAAAATTTTAATCAACAATTTTATAATTATAAAGATTAAAATTAATTAATGAAGTAAGAGTAACAACAATTTACCGTCTCATTCCATAAAAACTGGTTCTACTGTCGCTTCTCACGGATTTTAATTTCATTAACAAACCAGTAATTTGGGACTTTGGAACTATGATTCCATCAAACATAAATCATGGTTGCAACCTCCATAGGTTCTTAATTTATCACAGCATTCATAGAGAAAAATAACAACGCAAACTATTAATAACTTAAATCATTCATCATTTTTTAAATACAATTACTGCTTTAACTACGTCATATATCCCAGAAACTCATCTCAATGTCAACATTTCAATAGAAAACTCCAAAGGGTTATGGAGCCGTTTCTCTGCACCAAAATACGTAATAATGTGTTTTGATGGATTAAGCCCTTTTAGCTGGATTTTTTAACATGGAAGCTGGTCCGTAACTCACTTTCTGAACATTTTGGACCAAAGGTACACAACAAAGAAACAGACTAACGCGAAAAGAATGACATGAATGATATGGTTTGAACCACTTTGGATGATGCTCTTGTTCAATCTTCTTAAGTTGTTCTTCACTCCCGCTTGAGCCTTTATCATTGTCATTTGCTGCATTGGAAAAGATAAAGCTAAAATATTAACAAGACAGTCGGACATTTTCCTGTTAAAGAGGAGATAAAACACTAATTACTATGAATCAACAAGCAACAAAAGCCAGAAGATTTTCCAGTGAACCCTGTTAAAAACAGTACATGTTCAAAAAACTATGGATGGAAGCATGATGACACAGTTTCCTTTCCTTTAACTTCTAAAGTTCTTCCCATTACAACAAGCTGACCATAGTTTCCTGATTGAAGAACGTTTTCTTTCAGTTAGCATTAAGATTTTAAAATCTAAAGACAAAATTTTAATAAATAATTCATTTTTCCTGCCGGCACCATTAATTTGGTGAATTGTATTAATTTTTCTCTTGCTGCGAACTTAAATTCAGGGGACATAGATTAGTGCCTCAGCATGTGCCACAATCTGGAAGGAGATCCCAACTAATTAAGCAAGTATTATCAACGTAGAATGATAGAACTGGTATTAGTAATATGCTATTAGACATATTAGTAGTATATATATGGCCCTTCCAAACTGCTATCAGAAGGATTCTATATGCTAAAAATTTAGATGCAGATGTTAGGCCTTGTCATGTCATTTAATTTTGTATCACTATTTATTTCATACTTTAGAATTCTGATTTTAAATTGCAATGAATTACCTTATTTTCTTTAACATTGATGGCTTTATTTTTTATTTTTTTTCCACATTTATTTCGTATGGAATGAAGAATATGGAAAGATTAACTTTTAAATTATAAATATAATCAAATAATAAAATTAGCATTGATTTAATGAAATTAACCAGTAAAATTGGGTATATATAGTTCCAAGTGTCACCTCAGAACCAAAACATGCCCTTTGCAACTCACACGTCAGACACTAGTAGAAACAAACTAAGAAAATTATCCAAGAAATTGTGTACCAATTCTTCAAGAAAATTTTTCTGATACTTCACTTCCGTTCCTATCTCCTCAGCAACCTGCACCAGAAATATTGTAGGGTAAGTACAAAGGAAGAAGAAACGGAAAAGAAAAAAATATAGAAGACAGAGTTTTGAAATATGATATAGTTTCATCCAACTAGATCCATAAAAGGAATAATTAGCAGGATATGGTTGAAGTATTCAACGAGTCAATCTGCAATGATAGAACACCGTTAACTTGTAGTTGGAAACTGAACTTAATGTTTTATCATTAGAAACAGCATACATGCATCAATTATAAAATATTCTAGTAAATATTGTTATGTGAATGGGGAGAAAAAGCCAGGAAGAATACACACCACAAGCATATTTACATGGCTCTCTTCATTGACAATTCCTATTGGGGGCCAAGAAGATGCACATTCCTTATCAAGAATTAAGTACCTAAAAAATGCAGATACTATTCCCTATTCCACGATTCATGTCATAAGGTGTAATCTAAAGCCATCACTTGTATAAGTGATAATGACTGCAGAAAATAGTCGAAAACCAATATGTTATTTTAAAGGGCAGCTCTTAATAGGGACTGGGTAGTTTCAGGTCCCCCAACTCTGCCGCACAACTTCCAACACTTCTTCCTTCAAGAGCAAAGACTTGGGTCAATATTGTTAGTGATTAAGAAGGGCATTTTTTCATTTCTTTTACTCACGTGCAAGGTGAGAGTGGTGCATTATGCTTGTGGGAGGCAAAAGAAGCCTGGCCATGCTACCTACCTTGCAATGTGTGGAGAATGACTCTAGTGGCTTTGCACGGACATTACACATTAAACCTACACTTAGTTTGAAAATATTATTTTGGTCCCTCCAAAATTATTAGTGAAGATCCACCATTGGTTATATTATTTAGTGGATAGCATTATGGACAACTAGCACAAGTTGCATTATGGGTCAAAATATATGATATAATTATACATGTATAAAAATTTATGTTGTATGTAAATAAAATAAAATGCATAAAATTGACACAATATTAACCAAAATGTTCAATTAGCCATAGACTTGCTGAAGATGACAAGAGGATACAGGATGCATGCCACAACCACAACACCTACAAAGGCTGCAATAGGCAAACAGAATGGCAATCGTATATCAAGGAAAACTGCAACACAAACGCACCATATAGTGGCTATCTAACAACACCAGGTTGTTTCCACAACTAAGGCTTTAAAAGATGGTCTACGACCGCAATTACATCATAATTTTTTAGGTTTCCCCCACATCAGCTGCATTTATTAGTAATTTTTTGATATTTCAAAGACTGAGGCAAGATTGTGATCGCGACCACAGTTGCATATCAAAACTTAGTTCACAACCTATTATCATTATCATAAAATTCAGAAAAATTAATGTAGCACAGAGAATGATTTTTTTTTTTAAAAAAGGTAATTTTCTCATTTAGAGAATAAAAAAAAAATCCAAGGTATGGAGCTGATGCACGACCAAAGAGCAAGGAAAACTAGTGAAATGGTGACCCCCATGATACAAGAACCACATTTTAGCCAATAGGGGATTACCTACAACTTTACAAAAAACAAAGAATCATAGAATAAGAGAAATCACTATTAGCTGTAGCTCATCGTCCGGTTAATTTATGCTGAAAAAAGGTTGTCCCCTACCCAAAATTTTGCTATTCTTATTTAATCTCAAATCTTGACTTTTAAATATGACCAATCCAGGTGCTCTCTACCAAGTTTTAAACTGCAGTGGTTGTCAAATATTCAATTTTATCAGGACCTGCGATGCTGCAGGAAAATACTGAAAAATGTGACCGATGCAGCTGCAATTGTGACCACCCCAAATACCTCAAACCTTGACATTAAAATTAAAATTGCAGCAACGGACCATTTTTCAAAACCTTGCTCTCTGCTAAGTTTTCATTAGCAAGTAACACCTTCAAGTCTTCAATCAACATCTACTTGTTTAAATAGAAAAGAGTTCAATTTCCCTAAAAAACAATGAATCATATCAAATTCCATTTCTTCAAATGCGTCCAGTCCAGTCCAGTTCAATCCACTCCCTGATTCTGATCGATCAGGTCTAAACGAATTTCTAAATTGTTCAATTGATAGAAAATAAAATGTAACATCTTTTCGAAATTTCACACATGCCCAACAAAATCAAAGAAATAACAGGCACAAAATGAATAAATAAAATAAGAAATTAAAAAATGGTGGGAGATACATACATGTTTCAACCTTCTAACTTGGCGATGAAGACCGGTGATTTCCTCGTCCAAGTCCATGGGATCAATTCGTAATTGGATCTCCTCAGAGGCACCAACCGGTCGAGTGCTAAGCCCATCTCTGCAATATCCATCACATTCAATTAACTACACAGATATGATGAATTCGAAGACACACAAAAGAATATACACATACCTTGATCTGTAAGAGGCGGCGCCGCCGTAGGAAGAACCCACTCTGTGGGAATTGGCGGCCATTGTCGGAAATCAAAAGAAACCCAATTGGGTTGGTGGGTTTTGATTGTTTGAATGTTTAAAGGGGAATGAGTTGCACAGACTGAAAAATTATGTCGAGGAGTTAAGCTGTTGAAGAATTATATAGGGATAAATCTTAGTGGAGAAGAAAATGGAAGGAAGAAGGAAAGAAATAGGATTGTGCCAGGCAACTGGGTTCATCTCTCCTTCCAGAGTAACCCATTCCCACCCATGTTTTTATTTTAAGGTCTTCAGAAAAAAAAATATGATGGTAATTTTGTTTTAAGGTAATTTTCGAAAGTAAAGTTTTTAAAAAATTGATTGAAATCAGAAGATCTTCATCTTTGGTATGCTTTGTTTATTTGAGTAGAATGATTTGAAGGAAAATAAACATATGAATTCAAAAAGAATTGAAAATAAAGTATTATTACTTTTTAAAGAGATTTTGAAAATAATTGAAAGAAAATTTAAAAATAAAATTGATGAAAGTTTTTAATGAATTTGATTGACACGATAAATTAAAAGAAATATTTTAATAGATAGAAAATAAAAAGGTTATAAAATTTTATTAATAATAATAGTAATATAAAATGATATTTATGAATAATATATTTTTGACAAAAAATATTTGAAATAATAAATCGAGAAATTGGTTATTCTATTTCCTATAATGGGATAAATTTTAGTAAAATTTCATCACCATATACTTTAATCATAGAATCAGTTATTCTTAAAGAAAATGTTTAAAAGTCAATTTTGTTTTCAGTTTCGTTGACAAATCTCAATTTAGTCTCTCTTTATAAAAGTGTTTGAAATGAGTCCTCACTTTTAAAATTTAGAGTTAAATTAGTCCCTTCTGTTAAATATAATCAAACGGAGTTAATGGAGTGATGATCTGGCTGATTACGTGTCAAAATATACCGATGTATTGTCTAATTAGAGAAAATATAGGGTTTTATTAAGAACACCCCAAGATGTCTGCAGGGACCTAAACACTTCCAACCTATATTTCAGTCCCTTC
Organism: Vigna umbellata; assembly: GCF_029865625.1. NCBI lineage: Eukaryota > Viridiplantae > Streptophyta > Magnoliopsida > Fabales > Fabaceae > Vigna > Vigna umbellata. The sequence continues at coordinate 30,607,654 of NC_142165.1, read as the reverse complement.
TGCTAAACACGATTACGACACAGAGAAGGACAAGAACAAAAAGGGCCACATTCAAAAATCAAAGGCTTCCCTTTCACAAGATGTCCCTACAGAGTGTAAGGAAAATCACCCCCATTTTTCGTAGCACAAAAGCATCCATCACCACAACCATTCACACAGTCACAACCAATAACATTCCCACTCTAATGAAACACAAACTGTGGAAAACTTGTCCTGGCAAGATACTCATAGTTTAGGGGATCTCGATCATTATCTATGTTGTTAAAAAGGCGAACAGGAACATTCTCCTTCTAGCTGGACATATCAGCAGAAAGAAAACGAACAATATTTGATTCCATTTCACCCTTCCTAATATTCCTAGCTTCCTTCAAAGTAGCACTTCCCATCTCAGCCTGCCCCTCAATCCTGGAAAGCCTAAACTTGTAAACCCCAAAACCAGATTTCCCCTTTTGAAACCAGCACTCAGTAATCTTATACACTCCATCATACACATACACCTTACCAAAAGCAGAAACACTCCCCTCATACCTCATCCCACGAATAACCCTCACCCCCACTAGAGCTCATACTTGCAGGAAGATAATCAATGCCAGCCTGCATCTGACCGTGTAACCCAAGCACACACAACTCCATTATGGAAAGGAACAAATCCCCCACCAAAATCACAGGGATCGCCCCAACGATTCGCTTCTCCCGGTTCAGCCACAGTCCACGCCACCGTGAAGCATCTTCACAGGAGCACCACCTTGCGCAAGCCGCGACGCAGAAGCACCCCAATGCCTCCATTCAGCCAAGGACAACACAGAATCCAAACCAACATCACCCTCACCAAGTTCAGAACTTTCTTCACCCTTTGAAGGATTTTCAACAATGTTATCAGAATTCGACTCAGGTGACTTCAATTCAGTGAACTCACCACCCCTTTCAGCTTCCACGTACAACATAAGCACCTTTTTTTGCATCAATTTAAGCATGTTCAAAAATCGGTTGTTCCTCGAGGGGGTCAAGTTCTATGGCAACCCAACTGTGTGACGAAATCCGGTGTGACCCGAATGATTTCACTAACTTGTCAACCCGAGAGGCCCTGAATGAGCAATGCGGCAAGGCCTTTGGTGAGGACAGAGTCACAGTCGGCTTCGTAGATGACATTGCGGTTGGGGTCTAGGTAGGCTCAGACCCAGACCTAGGAGACGCAACCTTGGACCTTGTTGTCGTTGGTTTTGAAGTGGGGCTCAAGGGGTTTGAGGTTTTTGCCATAGAAGAGGAGTTGTTCGTATTTGGACCTTGGGTTCACAAACGGATTGGAAAAGGTGGACGATTTCTTGGAGCTTTGAAGGAAGGTCTTCGATGGGTTGAAGGGAATTGGATGATGATGACGATGATGATGGCGGCAGCGACAACGGTGATGATGATGGAAGTCTCTGGAAGGTGATGGATTTAGAGAAGAGAGTTTTTCTTATAGAAGAAGGGAAAGTTGGGGTTTTGGGGAAGAGGGAGAGAGGGATTGTCTTCTCTGAATCGAGATTCACGCAAAGGCAAGTAAATTTCTGTAATTAAGGAACAAGTCAGGACTCACATATAACACATAACTACTAACAGCTGCCACATCATCACCCCATTAACTTCGTTTGGTTATATTTAACGGAAGGGACTAATTTGACTCAAAATTTTAAAAATGAGGATCCATTTCAAACACTTTTAAAATGAGGGATTAAATTGAAATTTGTCAACGAAACTGGGGACAAAATTGGCTATTAAACCTAAAGAAAATCATTTTCTCTTTCGTTTTCATTCTCATGTTTATGCTTACGACTATGGCAAGCCTACCTGCAAGTTGTATCAACCCAATCAAGACAAAAAAAACATTTCAACCTAAATTCCTTCAAACCTCAAAAATTCAAAAAATAATCAAATTTGTAAATCATCGTTTTCCATAGCTTTCAAATACTTGAAAGCTAACATTTAATTGCGAGTTCGTCACCACGAATTCTCCCATCGCGAATTCTCCTAAAGAGTAAATTGTCACGAAACGAACACAACATTATTATGTTCTTCTGCTTGAGTAAATAAATTAATTCGATCGTGTACAAAGATATAAAACAAATTCAGTACCTCCTTTATTTTTTTAGCCCATTTCGGGTACTTTTTCCATGACTTTCGAAAGCTCACACTTCAGTACCTCCTTTATTGTTACTTTTACCATTGTTTCGTTGATTCCATGTGAAAAGCTGACTAGGATGACCAACTATAGCTCATGGGTTGCTGTTGTCCAGCTATGATTTTAGGGTAAAGTTCATGTCGACCACTTGACCAAATAAGCGAAAGACATTTCATGCCATGATCAAGCATAATTGATGCAGATTGATGCCTCCTTGTGTAGTATTCTCTAGTTCTCTATTGATGTCAAATTGTAGCCTCAATACCATGCTTTTACTACTTGTTATGATGAGTGGAACAAAATCAAGAGAGTATACTTCAATGATCTTCATTGCCTTTATAATGTTATTTCTAATCTTATCATGGTAAAATTGGAGAGTCATGATACACAGATATATCTCGATAAGCTCGATTGCTTATTTGTTGATTTTAAGTCATTTACGTCTTTCATTAATGATGTAGACAAACATGTTGAACAACGGGGCAAGTTTTTTTATGGTCCTTGCACTTATTAGACTTCCTCCTGAGTTTGAATCTATTCGCAATCAAATCTTATATGGCACAATTGTTCCATCTTATAACATTATCACTAAACAATTACTTTCCCTCTCTACTCCTCATAGGTTTCGTCAATCACATGCACCTCCCATTGATTCATTTGCCTTTTACACCCAATCTTCCTATTAAGGTGGATGAAGTGGGAATCATGGTGGATATCACTGTCAACGCCCTTGTTGTAATTTTTGTCAACGGTATAGAATATTGAGGCAAAATGTCATCAAAAAAAATGACAATAGCATAAGACAACTCATATTTCTCAAGTTATTTCTCCAAAACCATCATATGAGATTTCAATTTCTGTTGATGCCTATAATGAGTTCCTCGTGTTAGATATATTACCTTTATCTTGTCTTTATATGTTATCTTTAGTTAGTTTGTTATTATTCCTTATTTATATTTTAGGCATAGCCCATATTTCTACTATTATAAATAATGTACCCTATGTGTGTATTCAACATAAGGGAGATTAATCTCATACATAATTTTTACTATATTCAACATGGTATCTAGAGCCTAAGGTTTTTATGAGAAAATAAAATTTTATCACCTTTGCCACTACACTAGCCGCTGTCGGTGACAATGTCGTCTACCGTTGTTGTCGGCACCGCTACTTCCATTGGAGTTCCAATTTTGTCCGACGACAACATGGTTTTAATCGTCTCGACTAGGCGACCACCATGCAGTCAATGGTTGCGCTAAGAATTTTGTAGTTCTCTATAGTGTCGTTTTCACTATTGTCTACTATCTTCTACCGTTGTCCACTACCATTCCCCGTGACTGGGAGTCTGTTTCTAGGTGCTTTGATGAATAAAGGAGATAATTCTTTTGAAGAGTCAAATCTTCCACCTTCATTGTCTGTCATCGGCGTGCCGTCATTTTCGCCATTCACTGTGAGGGGGAGTTTATTTTTATAAGGTTCAATCTAGTCCCTACAGTCTATCATTGTCTACCACTACATGTCTCATCCATTACTAATGGCAATCTAGTCCTTGTAGTCTATCGTTGTATGTCACTACAAGCCACCATCTATTATTGATGGCAACCTAGTTTGTCTTAGTTTGTCGTTTTAAATCACTATTAGTTGTTGCCCACTACTGATGGTAATCTCCTTTGTCAAAGTCATATTAATTGAAGTTTCGTGGTTGTCCACTGTTGTCCAATATTATTCTCCATAGTTTTTAGGATTTCTCTCTCTTATTCATCCAAGGCTTCTTCTGCTATTATCTCTTCTCACCTCACTTATGTCACTAGTGCATTTGACCCATCATATATGTTTTTTTTCTATAGTGATAAAGATGCCTTTTGTTAGTTTATTTATAGTCATGGTGGCTCTTTAACAATGGCCTATTTATCCATTGAATGTCAACAATGCATTCTTCAACGACAACTTGCAAGAAGAGATTTATATGGAACAACTCCTCAAATTTGTTGCTCATGAGGAGTCTTTCGGGTTCGTATTTCATCTTTTGTGTCATCTTCGTAAATCATTAACAATTTGGGGTCACTCGAATGCAGAAACATATATTTCACTAAGTCTTTATCGATTATATTAGTAACAAACTTGGTACATACAATTTATATGCATCAGCTTAAGGAGGAGTGTTAGATATATTATCTTTATCTTTAGTTAGTTTGTGATTATTCCTTATTTGTATTTTGGGCTTAGCCCATATTTCTTCTATTATAAATACAATACTCGATGTGTGTGTTCAACACAAGGCATATCAATTTCATACATAGTTTTCACTATATTTAACACCTACAACACAAGGCATCCATCCAACCTACACAACTTGTTGTTGCCATTACTCAGTCTGGTAATCATGTAGCCTGTATTTCTCAGTCTTTGGCCATATGTTTGGTAACAAGTCCCTTTTCTCTCAACTGACTCATTTGGATTCTTCACCCTTTGTTACCATGGCAAATGGCTTTCAAATAAAAGTTCATGGCATTGGTCAAACACAGCCTTCTTTTAATCTTACCCTATATTCTATACTTTATATTCTCAGGTCATCTTTTAATTTAATTTACATAATTAAGCTCATTCAATACACAAATCACTCGGTCCTTTTTGCTAATAATTTTGTTCTTGTTCAGGATCGGCATATACCGAACAGACGATTGGAGTAGGACATGAGTCTCAAGGATTATACTATAGGGTTAAATAGGGTTAAATATGTTTTTGGCCAGTCTCCCAACTTTAGAATGTGTAGATTTAGTCCTTTTTACTAAATTTTGTTTGGTTTATTTAAGTTTTCAAAGCGTTTCATGATAAGATTTGAGTTGTTTGAACCGTTTGACACATTTTCACTTCAATGTTAATTAAGAAACGCATTTAAAACATCAAATAAACTTAAAAAAATGGTTAAAAGGACTAAATTCATAAGTTATAAAGATGGGGGACTAAATTGGTCCAAAATTTTTAAAAAGGGACTAAATCCAAAAAAATATTTACCCTATATTATATGTCATAATCGATTGTTTGTATCCCCACGACATCTCAAGCTCTTGAACATCAATGCTTAGGTCATCCTAGTCCTACCAAAATGTGTCTTATGCTTCCTAATATGTCTCAGTTTATCTTTTCAATGCCAGTCTTAACAGTTAGGAAAAGGCATTCATCATACATATGGTACTCGAGTTAATAAAAGTGCTTTATCACATTTTGCCTTAGCTTACTCTAATATTTGAGGTCCTAGTCGTGTCTATTCTATTTTAGGTTTTTATTTCTTCATTACTTTCCTTGACTATTTCTCCGCATGTATTTGGTTATTCTTAATGACAAATTGTTTTGATATTTTTTCGATTCCCAAGAGACTCGTGTTACTAAACAATCATGTAATACCTTAACTAATTAAGACTAAAGAACAATTTCAATGATTAAAAGTAAAATGCAATAAAAGTAAACATAAAAACTTGAATGTAAAATTGATCAATTGATGCTAAAACAAGAATGAATGAATGATTTAAGATGATATGAGATGATGATGTTGTTGGGGTTAGATTTCACCTACATCACTTTCATGCATATTAGAACTCATCTTCTTTATTGAAATATTAATGTCACTTACGAAATTACTTAGAACCTGATCCCTCGGCATAAAAAGCCTAGCCTTAATTATTAGACCTTAATCCCTTGAATCCTTAATAACCAATTTCGCATTAAGAAATGAAGCTTAAGACAACCAAACGTGTTATCCCTATCCTTAGGCAATATTCCTTTTGGGTGAAATCCTCCAGATCATGATTCATAAAATATTTCCCAATACTCAAACAAATCAAACATCAAGTCATGAATGGCCAAAACAAGACAAGCATTACGAATAGGAGAAATCACTAACATTCAATGAAAGAAGCATAAAATATTTAAAACATGTTCAAATACATGAAAGTTTAGAGGTTACATCATCCCCAACAACAAATGAGTTTAGTTCTCCATTGTCATGGAGAACCTTGGTGTACAATGGAAGAATGAATGAATGGAAACCCTAGAAAGTGAGAAGAAAAGCTTCCACATGCCCAATCTTCCTTCAAAGGGTCAAAAATAGCGTTTCTCTGCTTCAGCCACCAAAAGATACCAACCCTAATATGAAAAAGCCTTTAAATAGATGAAACATGGATCATGGGTCAATGTCGCCAACGCTCAGCACCCTAACACTACTGGAAAAGCGCGATTTATAGACGGCCTTTTACCGAAGGCTTTGAAGCCTTCGGTATTGAGATGATTACCGAAGGCTTTTAAGCCATCGGTAACTCCCTGATTAATTTAAGTCCCAATTGGGTTCTTCGTGCCCCCAATTTCATTTTACTTCAGCTTCGTCATTTTTGTCTGTATCATCCTTCTCTGCAAACACTTCCCTCCCTTGCTTCAAGCTCCGTCAGTTTGTCGGTCAGTCACCGGTGGTGGTCCGTGACGGTGGTGAGTGGTTCGGTTATCGCTCTTCGTTCACGGTGCGTGGTTGTTTGGGGAGTGTTGGGCTAGGGTTCGTCGTGGGTTGGTTGGTTCGTTGACGGCTGGTGGTGTGGAGGTTGAGGGACTTTGTCGGAGGGGCCGTTGTGGGCTGTTGTCGCTGTCGTGCTCGGTGAAGCGGTATCTTGGTAGAGGTAAGTTCCACACAACTTCATTCACACTATGATGTTCATATTGGTGAAGCGTAGACAGTGTTGCTGCCTTCATCTACTTTTCATTCACTTGTTAGTATTACTCTGTGTAGGAACTTGGTTGAGGGACTTCGTTGGAGTGGTCGTTGTGGGGCGTCGCCGTCGTGGTGTGCAAAGGTTGCATCGTCAAGGGTTATTTCGGTTGAGGTAAGTTGTGCTTTTACAGATTCATTATGAGTTATGATGTGATCTTGAATTGTTTGATGTTGTTGTGGCTTGATTGTATGATGTTGTTTGATTGAGAAAGATTGGTTTTTAATTGGAATGAGGGGCAAGGAATTGGCATGCCAGTGAGAAGGTTTAAATAACCTTAACCGTAGTTTAGGGAAAATAAAAGCAAACGAGGTGGTGAAGCTTGAGCAATAGTGCCAATTGTTGTAACTGTTGCTTTTTCTTCTAATGCCTTCAACTATGAACCTTTGAACCTCTAACCTCCCCTTGATTTGCTTCCAATCAACGTATATAATGTTATATATTGTAAATGGTTGATACTATAACAGTAGGTAGCAGTCCAAACTAAAACTCCCAGCAACAAGTCAACTCATGCATCATCCAATAGTTTTTGGTGCCTTTGCCTTCTCCACCTTGTGAGTACAGTAGTTTGTCTATGCCGGTTGCTTTGCAGAACCCAGACCCAGTCACTCTATCAGGCCTGATGCTATTCCTATACTTCCTTCCTTTTCTGCAGAAAAAGTACTCCTTCTGTCCTGCACTCCCGTGGTCCCTTCATTGTCATGCTTTTCACTTTTTAAGAATAATATTCTCTTAGTGGCAGCCCATATTTTTGTCATATGCATGCTTTTCAATTTGGATTTGGACCGTGCACATTGTGCCAAGCAAACTAAATGCTCTGAACCAAAACCGTGGGTGGTGGCCCCTCTTTTCTATTTGATTTATTTCTTGAAAGATTCCAAGCAATGGCCGTGGCATTTACTTAGAAAATGTGGCAGCTGCACTTCATTTTTCACCCATAAAGGGGGGAACGAGTTGTATGCGAGGGAGTTTTTGGAGTGTTGTTGATTGTGCAAGAACTGTTGGAGTCCTTTGGGGAGAGGTTAAGCTCTCTGAGTACCTTGTATTCACCTTTTTCTTGATTCTTTTGCAATAAAAGGAGGCTGTATAATTCAGAGGATCTGTTATGTGTCATGTTTCTAGTGCTATTCACAGGTTCTTGATTAAAAGAACCTATGAAAAGGTAGCTCAAATGTAAGGATTTTCATTACGCTTAGTGTCCTGTGTGAGACCAACTATGGTAAGACTTGAAAATCAAAACATCAACTCCTCTCCCAGGCCGTCACCCCCTCTCTCCTGGAACACCCCTCTTTCACGGCCTCTACTTTTTAAATACCATCCACTCCTTTTCCACTTGAAGCCAAATCATGGTAGTGCGATTTGCCCATACAGCTGCTGCTGTCTGTGTGTGGGACGTGCTGCTCCCCTTCTTTTCCCCACACCATGCTTCAATATTTTAAAAGCAAGAAACTGGTGCTGCCCAAGTTTTGTCTCCTAGCACTTTTACTCCAATGCACCTCCTGGACGTACCAAAACTAAGCAAGGGACTCTCCATTTTCATCCTTCCCTCTGCACACGCCTCTCCGCTGATCACGTGAACACCAACTCTGGATGTGTATCTTGAATGTTGCTGCTTGACGCTTGAAGTGTAGCAGGGAGCAGCTGCTGGATCCATCATCAAACGCCGTGCTTCCTTCTCCATTCCAGCCAGCTACTGAATCAGTTACAACAGTATCTTGGAGCTCTCTCTTCACGGCCTTGCTGCAGGTGGCTGCCTCCATCCGTTTGTGTTTTTCTTCATCACCGTGCAGCTTTCCTGCTGGACCGAGGCTGCAATTGGGTGTTGCTGCCAATTCTGGACGGTGTGCAGCCTCTCAAGCATGCCGTAATACCTCTTCTCATTTGCGAACGTGGAAGTGCAGCCCCTTCACAAGTGCACCACCAAAATTAATTCCTTTGTGGGTCATATAATATTTGGACTTGTATAAGTACCGTGAGCTCTTCCCTTCACGTGACCCCTCATCTTTATGAGAATATTATTCCCTTTTCTAGTTGAGATCCCCACTTTTATTCCATTTGTTTGCTGCAATTTAATGGCCAATTGGAAATCACGTTCCAAGCCAACAAGGGTGCGGCTCCCACTTCCAAAGAGAAAGAAGATTCCTCATTTTTGTGTACTGGTTGCCGTGCTTGGTTCATTCACGTGGTCCCCTCCATTATGCTTCACGACCACATTCATTTCTCATAAGCCAAATAAACATTCTTCAATCCTAGGTGGCACTCCCATTTTTGTTCCATGCTGGATACTTGCCAAAATGAATTGTAATTGGATGTGCGTGACTTTTTAGCAAATATTGGACCTTACTTCAATTCAAATGTGTCGTGAGTTGTCTCCCCCATTATAAAATTCACACTTCATTCTTCAATAAATTCTCTAAAACCTGAGCTTCAATTGCTTTGCCAAAATGAATTTTCCAATGGGTAATAGCTATTATGGGCGTGAGGTGTAATGATGGCAAGCCAATATTACTTCTTAAAATTTAAGAAATGAAGGACTTGCTTAAGAGTGTTGGGAGGTCTTAGCACCGTCCAATGATCAATTCCAGCCACCACAAGTACCAAAGAACAAGCAAACAATGCAAACAGATTAGAAGTCACTCAAACAGTAATCACTGGACTGACATAGGGGAGTAAAAAAAATACTGGGAACAGCACAGAACGAATTTGAACAAAGTAAAAATTATACGTTAAAATAGACATCCAGACGAAACTATGAAAAAAAATTGCATGGAAAACGGATAAGAATTGAACTCGAACGAAAACACACAAGTTGACACAACATTCACGCAGCACTGTGCGAAAATTGAAGGCTTTTGAGTTTATACTTTTTTTTCAGCTATTCGGTAATTACCGAAGGCTTTTGGCCCTCGGTAATTACCGAAGGGCAAAAGCCCTCGGTAAATGTTAGCGACAAGGGATTTACCGAGGGCTCTTTGGCCGTCGATAAGCCTTCGGTAATTACCTTTTACCAACGGTTTTGGGCTGTTTCCGAGGGCTTCTGGCCTTCGGTAATGCCCTTCTTTTTTGTAGTGTAAGTGGGGAAACCAGGCGAGCTGCGAGACATGTAGCTGGTACTCAACGCCCTGGATAGGGGCAAGTAGGCGACAATGCAAGAAGAGTGGTGCTCAACACCCCAAATGAGGGTAAATATGCGTGATACAATGTAGCTGACTAGCGCTCAGTGCTCCTAGAAGGGCGCTCAAGCGTGATTACGAGATCCTTGGCCCTCAATGCCCCTGAAGATGGCGCCCAAGCATCCATGCGAGCCTACCTGCGCTGAGGGCCCCAAAAAAGGGCAACTAGGCACCCTGTGCCTTCTTCAGCCTTCTTCTTTGGTGCTTTTGTTGTCCCTCTTGAGTTCCACTTCCTTGATACTTTTGCTCTTCTTCCAAAACATACCAATATCCTACAAAATAAAGGGGATTAATGATAAAAATCATTAAGTATAACCTCAATTCTCTTATTCACACAATTTAACTAAAAACAATATTTTAAGCAAGCTTCAAAGTCAAAAAGGGTTAATTTACTATCAAAATTGCATCACAGATAACGGTGAAATCAACCGTTATCAGTACGTCTATTAAAATTTTATGCATCGTGTTTCCAATTTTAGTCTTTTGTAATTCATAGGGTATACTCCATCAAACATCTTACTCTCACACACCTCAACAAAATGGTGTCACTAAAAGAAAGAATCAACACTTGGTTGAAATTGCCTGTACCTTTCTTCTTCACCATAATATTCTTTTTCGCTTTTAGGGAGATATCATTCTAACAACATGTTAATTAATCAACTACATGCCTTCCTCTGACCTTAATAATCAGGTTCCTCACTCTCTCTTATATCTAGCACAAGATCTTTACTTCATTCCTCTTCGTGTCTTCGATTGCATATGCTTTATCCATGACCTTACTTCAGGTAAAGATAAACTTTCTGTCAAATCACTAAAATGTACTTTCCTTGGTTACTCACGCCTTCAGAGGGGTTGTCGTTGTTTTTGTTCTCAACTTTGATGTTATATAGTTTTTGTTGATGTAACCTTTTTTTAGACTACCCCCTTTTACACTTTCACTATATTGAATGTCAATCTTACAATCAAACCTTTAAAAGTCTCGCCTGTTTTGGCTTAGGTGATTGCTTCTCCTCAACATCATTTACTTTGAGACCATAAACGAGTTCAAACTCCAATTGTGACTCACTCGTTCAATCCTCAAGCATCATCTGTTTCTCTAATCGTCCCTCCGCCCATGCCTCATGCACCTCAACTTCCTATTGGAATACGCAAAGGTATTTGTTCCTCTCATAATCACCAATGCAAAAAAGGATTTTAACATCCGTTATTTTGGGCTTTTTACGTCAGACCTCACCCCAACGTCATATTGGGAGACGTTAATTTGACGTTAGAGATTAGGTCGGACACAAATAGATGTCGGATTACACGTGGTCAGACGTTTCTTCACAAAATGGGACATGAAAAATGACCTTTAACACTGTAAACACTCAAGTTTCCATATGTAGGAAATCATTTATAGTGTAAAACAACATTGCATGCAAACGAAAAGTTTCTTGAACATCAGAATCGACCACGTCAACACCTTCTTCTCACAACATTTTCAAATCATCGATTAAAGGTTTCAAAATACACATCAATGTCATTTCCAAGTTGTCTAGGACCTGATATTATCATGGAAAACATCACCTATTTTCTCTTCATGCACAATAAAGGAGAAAGATTGTATATCATCAACATAAGTAACCATGAACTGTGTTTGCTACTTAAGTTCCCATAAGGATTCATACCATCAGTTGTAAGTGTGAGTCTTAAGTTTCTTGGATTTGCACCAATTTCTAGAAATGTTTCTTCTATTGTGGTGAATCCGCTAGGTGTCAAAGAATACTATCGCACTTTCTTCCGCTAACGTGCCATTGGTCTAAATAGTTCTTTCATTTACAAAACTGCCACCAGTCATTTTTAATGTTGGATTTTTATTGGTTAAACGTTAAACGCGTGACGTTATACGCTATTTATGTACCAGTGAATCCTAACTGTCTTTATGCTTTTGGCATTACTTATGATTGTTTTTCTTCATCTTATTTCTCCTTTGGCTTTTGTGTCTATTCCTAAGACTACAACTGAAGCCACGACTGATCTCAGCTGGCATCAAGCAATGGTAAAGGAGATGGCAACCTTACATTCCAATGACACTTAGGACCTTGTTCCTTTACTTCCTGGCAAGCAAATTGTTGACATTATGGTCATATTCATCAGTTAAAAGCTCGCTTGGTCGTTAAAGAATATACACATTTTTTGGTTCGATTATGATGACACCTTTCCCCTATGGCCAAAATAACTTATTCTCGTACCTTTCTAGCCATGGCTACCATTCATCATTGGCCTCTTCATCAACTAAATATTAAAAATGCATTCTTATATAGTGAATTGCAAAAAGTTTATATGGATCAACCTCCTGGTTTTCTTGCTTCCATTGATTTTTGTCTTGTTTGTAAGCTTCAACAGTCTGTCTATGGTTTGAAGCAATCTCCTCAAGCTTGATTTGGTCATTTCAATTTTGTCTTGATCCAGTTTGGAAAAACTAGGTGTGTGGCTATTAATTTTGTCTTCTCTTTTCACTCCTCTTTTAGCAAGTGCATTTACATGTTTGTTTATGTTGATGACATTGTCATCATCGGTGACAACAAGATTTGGAATCGACAACTCATAGAGCATTTTTCAAAGCAATTTAATACTAAAGATCTTGGCCCTCTAAAATATTTCTCAGGCATTGAAGTTGCTCAATATGCTTTTGAAATTGTTAGTAATCAATGTAAGTATGGATCCAATATACTAGGCATATACTAGGCTTGATTATCATCCTTTTGATACTTCTATGGATCCCAATATCAAGCTTCTTTTGGGTCAGGGGGAGCCATTGAATGACCCGAAAAGATATCTTATCACCAGACCCAACATCACTTTTGCACTTAGTGTGATAAGCTAATTTCTAAATGCTCCTTGTGATAGTCATTGGGATGTTGTGACACGAATCCTTTAATACATAAGATTATTGTATGAAGATCCACTTTTGGGTATTGTGTTCTTATGAGAAGAAACCTTATCTCTTAGATAAGCAAGAAGCAAAATATAGTTGCTAGAGTAAGTGAAAAAGTAGAACATCGTGTTATGGCAACAACCACTTGTGAGCTTACGTGGCTAAGGCAACTACTTCTATAGCTAAAAGTAGGAGACATCCATGAAACAATGCTTATTTATAACAATCAAGCTACACTTCAAATTATATTAAATCTGGTTTTCCATTAAAGAACTAAACACATTGAAATTGATTATCATTTTATTATAACAAAAGGGTTCTTTTGAAAAATCACTATTGATTTTGTCAACTCTAGCAATTAGTTGGCTGACATGTTCACAAAGTCCCTTATAGGTCCTTATTTTGAGTACATTTGTAACAAGCTTGGTACATGTGACATATATACTCCAGTTTGAGGGAGAGTGTTAAAATATAATCAGATGTTATAGATTTCTAAAAATTAAGAGTTACACAATCTAAAAAATTAGGATCATTGATTCTTAATTATTAAGTATTTTTATTATAATTGATTTTGTTTTATGCTATAAATACATTCTATATGATTTGCATTAGACACACAATATAATATTATCGAAATATATGTTCTAAAATACAATGTAATAACTCAAACAATTTAATAAAATTTATTTTAAAAAATTAAATTAATGTTAAACATAATTGTTACTTATAGTATTATCCAAATATATATTTTAAAACTCAATGTAGCTCAAACAAGTTAATAAAATTTATAATAGTTTAGGTTGATAGTTGACTCAAATTATAATATTGTTTAGTTTAACTCCTCTAAATAATCATACAACTAAGATATATGAAATTATTTTAGATTTGAGTTTACTTTTATAATAATTTAATTATGTATATTTTATTCATTTATAATAATGAATAAACAACTTTATTTTCTCTATAATATTTCTAGACTAATATTTATAAGCTTTCATTAGTTTTATCATTGAATGAATTAATTAGTGAATTAAGAGTTAAATTAGTTGGTTAGTTATTTAGTTATATATATATATATTTATATAATTAAATATGTTTTTAATCTTTTAATTATATATAAAATTGAATTTTTGTTTTGAGTTATTTTTATCTTTAAACTTCGTTAATGAATGAATTTGGTTTTCATCAATCAACAACAATAACATTTTGTTGATGTGACAAATAGAGTTGACACGTGTATGTTCACATGTTGACACATGTGTGTTCATTTCAACACGTGATGACAAGTGACAATGTCGTTTGCCACATTAGAAAATCTTTAATTTTTTTAGTTGTGATGACTAAATTCATTTATTAATAAAGTTTGGGATGAAAATGGTTAAAAGTTTAGTACAAAGATGAAATTAAATCTCATAAAATTTAAAGGACTAAAAGCAAAAGTATTTTATACATTATATATTCCTACATACAAAATATAAAAATATAAATTGAAAAAAAGTTGTAACCAATAATTTAATGTTTATAAGGACATAAAAAGTGAGGATCTAGAAAATGGTATTTTAGAATTGATAGTGTCTATAAAATACTGAGACTCTATTATTTTAATATTAAAAAACTTAAGTACAAATAAAATTTTTATAATTGAGTTTCATTACTATAAAAACGCATTATCTCTTTAGAAACTACTTTTCTAAAACCCTCTGACTTCTCTTTGTGTTCTCATCCTATATTCATCTTTTTGACTATCCGAGACCATTGGAGTAATTCTCGTGGGGAGTTTTTCAAGTCCATTTAATCAGTTTCTACGTTAGAGTAAGTTGCTTTTATGCTTTTTTCCTCAACTTGTTTGTTTCTTTCTCTTTGTGTGTGAGTTTTTACCTATGTGTATGTGCTATTTAAGTCATCTATATGATTTTATGTTGATCAATGATCATTATGATATAATACGATTGTTCTTGTGATGTTTCTATGTATAGATTGAGCATTTTGTGTTGTTGAAGGTAGCTTGCAGCTTTAGAGATGTTTGAGCAATCTTACATGTGAGGGAAGTTAATTATACTTGTTTTAAGTTGAACTACTTTGTTAATTATAGGTATCAATGTTGAACTATGATTTAAAATGATATGAATTTTGTATGTACTAGAAATGGGCAATAAGTAATGTATATTAGTGCATTAACAAATGTCAATTAATGTTGGCTATGGTATTGTCTGACATTAATTGACATTTGTTAGTGTACTAATAAACATCAATTGTAGCCTGTTTTAATAATTTTTTTCTTTATAAAATTTTCCCATACCTGAAAAAAACAAAAAAGTCCAACACAATTTTTTATTTTGAATGTTTACAACACATTTTCAAAACTAAAACTATGAACTAATTAAAACTAACACTAAAACTAAAGCTATCAAAACTAAAACTATTAAAACTAACCTAATCAAAGTCTTGAAAAAAAATACAATTGCTTGCTATTATGAGTCCTACCTCCATCGTTGTAGAAGATACGCTAACCACTCCTGTCGTATCTTCTTCATTATGTCATCCGTTATAGGTGATAGATTTTTGTAGCATTGCAAAAATAACACAACTTCATTATGTTTGCATACTAATGTTTAAAATTTAATGTCATTTGCAATATGTGAAAGGTATATATTGTTACCTTAATCCAATCATCTTTAATTCCTACTCGAATAATGGTTTTAATCAACAACATGACATAGTAGCCACATACCCATGAATCTGTCAGCTTGTTACACTAAACATGACAAAGAAAATAACCGCATAGAATGATCATAAATTGACATGCAAGATAGTACTTGAATTTATTATGCTTTGAATTTACCTCAACTCTAATTAAATTTAAAACATTTGAAACATAAATTAATATTAATATAACTATAATTAAATAATACGCAAAAATGTAAAAGTTATGTTTGTAACATGGATTTCAAGTCAGATTTTATTTTCTTATAAGAGAACAAAACCATACAATTATACATATATTTTATTATTATTATTATTATTAGGCTTAATTATTTTGACTAGTTGTATAAACCTTATATTTTTTAGGCTCATTAAAAATCGTCATTTTGTTCTCTACATATATATTTTTAATACCTGTTAGTCGTTATACTATTTTTTATTACTTTTGGTTTATACATTTTAAAAATTGTATAGAATAAAGAGATTAATAGTAATATATAAAAGGAATACAAAAATACTTTTAAGTGTAGAAGTAAAAGATAAAGTTTGTTTATTTGAGAGGATGAAATGAACTGTTTAATATTACTTCAATATCCATATGCAGTAGTTTATATAGAAAAGGTTAAATGTGTAATTTAATCTATCTATATATCTGATTAATTATCAATTTGATAGAAATAATATTGTTTCTGCTAAAAGGGACCGGGGAAAACTCCTGCTGTAACTGCTTGGGAACACTCCTCCTCCACCGATCGGTCCTTCTCATTTCCACCTTCCTTCCCGGTTCTTGCTCTCTCAATCTCAAAATGGGGTGACCTGCAGAAAACACTCCGACGCTCAAGTCATAATTTGTCTTTGCAAGCCTATCGAATTGTAGTAAAAAACAGAGGTTTTACCTTCTCCATCGATTGTTATTTATATGATTTTAGAGAATATTATCCATTAATTTACCTCTTAATGGCGTTCAATGCTGACCTTAACTACTAGACAATGATCGTTACCTTATTAATTACGCATTCATGAAAATTCAAACGCTGTCTCCAGCAAACGGCTCGAGAGGCCCGATCGGACATATTGGACTCGTTCCCACATACTCGGTATTATCTAAACACGCCCGGTCGGTCAATCCTACTTGGTAGTAACAAATATTAAAGTAATCTCTATACATTTAAAACTGCAGATGCACCAGTTTAATACAAACTCCTAAATAAATTCATTATAGATTTATTAGTTTAATTTAACACGTTCTATGTCTTTCTTAAATATATATATATATATATATATATATATATATATATATATATATTAATATTAGAATTCTTAAAATAGGTTAAAACGTATGAGTAGTCTAACTCATTATGAGTTTGAGTTGGATTAAGTTAAAGACCAACAAATTTTAATATGGACTAAATGGATTCAGTCCACTAAATTGCTAGTTAACCAAAGTTAAACTCGTTGATATCCAGATATAAAAAATAATAGGTTTTTAAATGTGTTGGATTGACTTTTGAGATTATTTATATTGTATTTAAGATTATGATTTAATTTTTGGGATGAATCCTTTATTTATTGTCTAAAGAGAAAAAAAAAATTTTTAAGTAGGCTTGAATTTTTTGAATTTTTGTTACATATTAAAAAAAATTAGATTGAAAAAAGTGTTGTAATCTTTTTAAATTAAGTGAACCAACCTATTAAACCAATCGACCTGTGTAGGTGGATTGACCTCAAATTTCTTGAGCTCACTAATAAGTAAGTCACGTTAGTTTGGCTCACTAAGTGAACAACTCATTGTAGGTCAAGCTAGGCTAAATCAAATTAAGATTAGGTGACCCGTTTTGACATATTTGAAATAGTGAGTGAATGTGATATATTTCGTTAAATTCACATTATTATGGTTTGGGAGTGTCTATCACATGTCAAAATTTGAATCAATTTCTAGTTTGAAATCTCTTATTTTGACACTAGATACTTTTTTAAGTAAAAGATGACCTAAATTTTGATACGTAAAAGACTTAAATTTTGTGACATATCTCTTTCAAACAATGTTAATGTTAATTTAAGGGAACAAGTGTTGAATCTTTTTTTTTAAAAAAAAATAAAAACTCAATTGAGTTTTTTTTTCAAAAAACTATAAACTTAGTTGACTAAAAGAAAAATATAAAGGCCATGAATAAAAACCTTTAATATGGAAACCAAATTATTAATTAAACCCAATTTTTTTAATCCTACACCAACCAACTATTAATGTTATTACAATTTATTACACTATCAATTACCTCCTACTTATAAAAGTATTGAAAATTTCGAAAATTACATGTAACAACCATTTATCATGAATCACATGATGATTTAAAAGAGTGATATTTATTATTAGGGTTAACCATATTTTTAATCTCTAAATTTGGACGCGAAATTGAAGTGTTTATCTATTTTAATGTTTGATGCATTTTGGTTCTCGAACTTTAAAAATGAATATCATTTTAATCCAACAAAAGTAATTTTTTTTCTTAAGTGTTAAAAAGATGTTTTATGTTGTCACTGAACTAAAGTGTGAAACAATATAAATAATTCAAATACAATCTAAAATACAATTTAACAAAGAAAAAAAATTAATATTATTGAGTTAAAATGCTATATACATTTATTTTTAAAGTTTAAAAAAAATATAAATTAATGAATTCTAATTTTGCGACTTAAAACATATTATTATTATTATTATTATTGTAAATTTATTTAAATAATAATTAACACTAGTTTTAAAGAAAAATATTATTATAGATTATAAGTTGTTCACTTAATTAAATTTTCCAAGAAAATATTTTATTTTTAATTAAAAATAACATAATAAAATAATGAAATTTTTATCAATTATATTAATAAATATTATTTTAAATTGTAATATAATTTAAACAAAATATAAAAAAATAGATTATTTAGTTCTTTACAAAAATATTATAAAACAAAATTAAATGTAATTGGTTCGAAAATATAGTACTGTGATATATTTTTATTTTTACACCTATTACATTTCTTTTTTCTTATTACATTGTATAACAATTTTTTTTCTTTCTAACTATATATTATATGTTAATGCAACTTTTTAATCTTCATGAATATTTTTCTTTATTAAATGTAAAAATGAGTTTATCTGATAATAAGAAAAGACAGCAATAAGATTCACGCATGATACCATGTCACACGCCAGAAGATTAGGAATCAATCATTTTCTTTTTGTTTAAATATAGGTCAGCATCACATCACCCATTACTTCATTTTTTATTCCTTACGTCAGATTAGGACTCAATAACCCTAACGTATTTCACCATTTTTGTTACTCTTATTCTTCATGACTAAAATACTTTAATTAATACACTATTTTAAAATTTATGTAATTATAATTTACTTATTATTGAGAGAGAAAATAATGTAATTTTAACATTAAATTTGGTGATAATATTATTTTTTATTAATGACTTTTATTTTTCATAAAAAAGTAATTAATATTAATGTACCTATTACTTAATACAGAGACAGACATTAAATAAAAAAATTATTTTAATTATATACGAGAATAAAATATGAATATAAAATTTTACATAACACAAATATTAAACCCGAGTGCTATCTTCACGTAAGTGTTTCAATAAATGAACAAAAACGAGGAGAAATAACATTTAATTTTTTTAGATTATATTAAATTAATTCGTGTCATCGTTAATTTTCGACTAGACATTAACGTTTTTTTATATCTTTTAATAACACTCATTTCTTTTATATTTTAGTAAAGTGATTAATAATCCCCATTTTGTATGTATAAAAAATAGTTTTTTTACATATCTTTTAAAATTTAATATTTAAGTTTTAATCTGCATGAGTGGCACTAAAATTAATTTTAAAAACATAAAACTAAAAAAGTAAAAACTTATTTTGCAGCTGGGTACTATCCACGGGAAGAACATTCTGAGTAGTAGCCAAACAGTGGAGGAGGTCCACGCGACGTTGAATTCAATTGAAGAAACACGCAAAAATAAAAAAATAAAAAAGAAAAAAAAAGCAGAGCCTCTGACTCCTATAAATAGGTGTCTCCGCCACCAAGTACAACAACATATCCATACGAACATATTCTTCTCCTGCGGCCAACCAATCCTTCAAATTAACTCCGTTCAATCCTTGAATTCTGTTATTCCGTTAGGGTTGGTGACAGAAGGAAAAGAAAAAGATGGGAAGCGATGGCGTGAGGAAACCAAGATTATTGTGCCTTCATGGGTTTCGAACAAGCGGAGAAATACTGAAAACGCAGTTACATAAGTGGCCACAATCCGTTCTCGACAACCTTGATCTTGTTTTTGTGGATGCTCCTTTTCCTTGCCAAGGCAAATCCGACGTCGAAGGCATTTTTGATCCTCCTTACTACGAGTGGTTCCAGTTCAACAAGGTTCCATTTCCTCCATTCAATTTTTATTTCAACTTATTTTTCTCCTACTAAATTGGTATTGTTTTCCAAGGGGGTTTGAGATTCGTATTGAAAACTAGCGAGTTTTGA
Source organism: Vigna umbellata (assembly GCF_029865625.1). Lineage (NCBI taxonomy): Eukaryota > Viridiplantae > Streptophyta > Magnoliopsida > Fabales > Fabaceae > Vigna > Vigna umbellata. Next base: position 30,587,406 of record NC_142165.1, on the reverse strand, counting down.
TATGCCATTTCAATTCTGGAAGAGAATATCATAATTTTGTTAGCAACCATCTAAACTTGTATGGCGAAACAGGAATTTACAGAGTACACCAACTTTGACGAGTGCCTTAAGTACATTGAGGACTGCATGATCAAGCACGGACCTATTGATGGGCTTCTGGGTTTCTCACAGGTGATCTTCTGCTCATTTTTATTCCTTTGATTTGGGGAAATAATTTAAAAATTGAAGGATTAATGCATAGTTAGTGCATCTGGTTTGAGGTTTTATGATGGTGAAGGATTTGAATATGACTCGGTGTTTGATTTTGAGCAAACAGGGAGCAATATTATCAGCTGCGCTGCCAGGTCTTCAGGAGAAGGTACCTTTAATGAATCAATTGTAGATAAGAAGTAGAGGATGACTTCATAGTTTCTTTAATATTTCGTAAAAGTTTGAATCACATATTAAATTTATTTGTGTGCAGGGTGTGGCACTGACGAAGGTTCCCAAGGTGAAATTCGTTGTTATTGTAGGAGGGGCAAAGTTTAGGTCACCGTCTGTAGTGGACAAAGCATATTCTTCTCCCATTAGCTGTCCCTCTCTTCATTTTCTAGGTACCCACTTGCCACCTTTTGTCATTGTTTATTGGAAAAGAATATTCTCGCTAGCCCTCATTCTTGACTGAACAATGATCTTCAATTTCATTATGTCACAATTTAAACATGATTTGATTGTGTGCAAATATTGGGTTGCTTTCTAGCTTTTGACTTTGGCATCAATTATGTGCTTTCAATCATTCCACGTCCTCCATTGAATGTAAAACTAAATTTTCAAAAACAACAAATATCATAAGGAGGATGTATCAGAGCTATTATAAAATAAGATTTCCCAAAGTCTTCTAGGTAATCATGAGTAAAAATTTGAAACCAAAACTTCTGCAACTGAAAATTTCAAATTGTAATCCGAATCATGGCAAAAGGGAAGGTTCTATATAGAGGTGCAAATTCATGTTACAGTAAACATGCATGGCTTTACAATTCATTTTTGTTAGAATTTCCTATGCTTAATGCAGGTGAAGTGGATTTTTTGAAACAATATGGAATGGAACTACTAGAATCCTGTGTTGAACCCGTGGTTATTCACCACCCCAAAGGACACACAATACCAAGATTAGGTACTGACATATATATATTTATCTCTTTTATCTATTTCTATTCATGCTTGTGCTAAGATAGGTTCTTAGTTAGGTAAGTGTGGTTTAAGTTGTATTTTTTAAAATGGGGTGGATTAAGTTCTTAGTAAGATCAAAATTAAATATAAGATTAAGGATGAAATTCATGACATTTCAGAAATATAAAGATTAAAATCATTGTTTTAATATGCAAGGACTAAAGTTATTTTTGGCGAGATTTTGGAGAAACTAAAGTATATTTCATATTTTATTCATTTGCTCACAAAAAGTGTTGTGTAGGAGTTATTGATGTGAATAGTTTTCTGTTTTCTTGCTCAGATGATAAGAGCGTGAAGACCGTGATGGATTTCATCGAAAGGATTAAGAAAGACGTCTCAAAATAAGACACGAGTTTAGACAACGAGCCATTGCTTCAAAATGATTTTTAAAATTGATTTTCATTTTAACATCAAGCATTAGTACTCGCACTTTTATACAATTTTGTTACTGGTTTATAAAGGGTCATATTTCAGAGGCTCTAAGCCGATTGTCATATATTCACTCCGATCTTCCCATATATCTTCGATATTTTGGTTTCTATGATAGTCAGTATTTATTATTCTTTTTATTATTCTTGGTTGCTAAAATAAAAAAAAAATATTGTAATAAAGTTTATTATTTTTTCCCTATAACTTGATATATGTTATTATTTTTCTTTGTTTACCATCAATATAGTTAAAGATTGTGGTCCGGATAGTTAAAAGTTTTATGATAATTAAAAATGTTGAAACAAATAAAGTTTAATTAGTTTAAGAAAAAAAAGTTATAACATTCCACTTTAATAGTACTATCATATAAATTAAAGCACTACATATTTTATGAAAAAACATAACCAAACATAGATCTATTTACAATCTTTAAAGAGAAAATTGAAGTTAAATTCTCAAAATATAATTTAATCTTTTATCAACTATGAGATCCATACAGTACAAACATTAACACAACATATAGTAAATTATATATATATATATATATATATATATATATATATATATATATATATATATATATATAATTTTCTATCTCAACCAAACTATTTTTATTCTAAATTACTCATTCAAGTACTCATACAGTATATCATCGTCATAGTTCATTTACCAAATCATAAATCAATTCAAATAACCCAACAATATACATATCCAACAATTAATAGTCCAACAACTCAATTCAACTAGCTCAAACAATTTATCATTATTTCCAATAAAAAAACAAATGTAAAAACAATACATGTCTTTAGTGACGCCAAATATTAACACAGCTCCATAGACTTAGCTCACATAACTGTTAAGACTTAGACTTTTGACTTATATATACATAAATATAAAATCTAAAATATATTAATTCATTATTAATTTAAATTGTTCAATATAGTAAAAATTATGTATGGAATTAATCTTTTTTGTGTTAAATATACACATAGGTACTATATTTATAATAGAAGAAATATGGACTAAACAAAAAATACAAATAAGAAATAATAACAAATTAACATATTTAAGATAAAGATAAGATATATATCTAAGATAATAATTTAATAATCTAACACTCTCCCTCGAGTTGGTACATACAAATTGTATGTATCAAGTTTATTACAAATATAATCAATTCACGACCCATAAAAACTTAGTGAAAATATTTGGTAATTGGTCACTTGAATTAAGGAACTCTGTCTTGATATCTCTAGATACAATCTTCCCTCGAATGAAATGACAATCAATCTCAATGTGTTTGGTCCTCTCATGAAAGACAAGATTATAACTAATATGAATAGTTTGATTGTCACATATAAGTGTCATTTCACATCTCCAAACTCTCTAAGTAATTGCTTAAGCCAAACAATCTCACAAGTGGCTGAGGCCATAACTCTACATTTTGCTTCTACACTAGATCTTGTCACAACATTATATTTCTTGCTTTTTCAAGATCAAGTTACCACCAATAGAGACATAATATCTGGATGTAGAGCTTTTATTAGAAAGAGATCCTGCCCAATCAGCATTTGAATAACAAACCACTCTTGTATGGTTATTAGAACCATATAATAACCCTTTTCCAAGAGATTCTTTAATGTAATCTAATATACATATAACTGCATTTCAATGATCTTCACACAGGAAATTAAGAAATTGGCTTACCACACTAATTGGAAAGGAAATGTTAGGACGAGTAACTGTAAGATAAGTAAACTTTTTAATTAGTCTTCTATACTGCTCAAGGTCTAACATAGACTCCCCTATTTTGGTACAAGTTTAGTATTAGGATCTAGGGTGTTTTAACAAATTTTTAATTCATCAACAGAGTTTCCTTTAAAATATCTAATGCATACTTCTTTTGAGATATAAAAATATCATTGTTGGATTGTGTCACCTCAGACCTAAGAAATATCTAAGTTTACAAAGATCTTTGGTTTGAAAATGATTATAAAGATGTCGTTTCATCTAAGAGATGCCATGATCGGCACTGCCTATAAGAACGATGTCATTAACATATATTATTAACTAGACACATCCAACACTTGAGTCATGATAAAAGACAGAACGATCTGGAATACAAGAAAACACTAGAAAGAGGGGAGGGGGGATTGAATAGTGTTTTAAAATATTTTTGAGATATCGTTTAATGACTATTGTAGGGGTTAGATAATCTACAATAGTTGTTATGTGTTTTCAAATGAGCATTTTTGGAAAACGTTTAATAATCAAAGTATTAATACAAATATTTTTATAGTGGTTCGCTCCAACCTGATTTACATATAGTTCTCCCTTAAGACCTCTTAAGTGGTTCCACTAATCTTTAGCAAAGATTACAACAAATATCAACTACTTTTGGTATACAAGTATTATCAATAATTTCTAGTTTATCAAGTATCATCAACCACTCTTGATTTCCAACTAGTCTACCTGACTAGACTATTTAGTTCACTTTTTAATTCACTCCTGAATATACAAATACAATCAAAGTGTTTTTAGTTTACAAGTACAAATTCAACAAACTCTCAAAGAGATAATATTTTCAATACAATGAGATATGGTAACTTGAAACGACTTTTTCTTGTTCAAGAAAGGCTTAATACCAATTTTTGTCCCAATTTTGGTCAGTTTTGTTCGAAATGGTCCTAATTTTTAAAAAATATTCAATGTAATCCTATATTTCATAATTTGTGTTCAATTTAGTCTTTTATGTAAACGTCGTTTAAATAATTAATGACATAGTGTCAAAATCAGCAATAAGTAAATGATGTAAGCTATTTTATCAGACAAGGCTACCTCTCGTCATCTTCATCATGGCCACTTCATCATCTTCCATCTTTTAGAATTTGGGAACCCAGCCTCTCTCACCTTCACCTTCTTCAAAATTTCCCTCCTTTTCCTTCACGCTCTCTAGACCTACATCCACCTTGATTCCCAACCCTAACCCAATGGCCTCAGAGCTGCCATCTGTCGCCCTGACATCGATGGCTACCAGCCCTTATACTCCAAAACCGCTGTCGAACTCAAGAAGAGGAATAAGTCCAATCGTCCTCACCAACGGAGTTTTCGTTCCCATTATTTTATCAATTTTGAGTCTTTACATGTGGGGGACACTGCTCATAAAGGTCATGTTTGAGAGATCCGTGTCCAGGAGGTCCGACAAGCAATTGAGCATTTTTTCTGGGTTTTTGGGGCTTTACTCATGTGATCCTTTATGCAAATCAGGTGTTAGTTATATTTGTAGCTTTGTTGTGGATAACCCTATTGGCTGAAATTTTTGTGAATAGTGGAGATGGTGCGGCAAAGAGTGGATTTGGTAATGCAGAGAAATTGGTGGGGAAAATGGGGTTCTTGCCTTCTAATTTTGGTAGCTTTAGGAAGTTGTGCTTGTTAGGGTCTAGCTTGTTGCAGATTGTGGCTTTGAGGCCCAACCTGCAGATTGTTGCAAATGTGGATTATCGTTACCCCCATTGAACCACCATCATGTGAGGAATGACAACTTCGGTGCCCCCAAGTTATTGCATCAAGAAGAAGAAGATTAGGAAGCAAACATGGCTCATCAACCACCAAGATTGAGAAGAAGATTGCTTAACCTCTAACGTCACTATGACTTTCAAAGAAGAAAAGTAAAAACCCTAATTTGAGAATCCACCCTTATAAAAGTATGCGTTTCATTAAATAAATGGCATGTCATTCAGAATCCACCTCACTATGCCTTAAAGTGTCCACATCAGTAGTTAAATGACATCTCATTCACTGATTGCATAGTTGGACATTTGGCCATTAACGATTTAAATAGCGTTTGCAAAAAGGACTAAATTGAACACAAATTACGATATATAGGACTACATTGAATATTTTAAAAAAATTAGGACCATTTCGAACAAAGCTGACAAAAATTGGGACTAACAATGGTATTAAGCCTTCAAGAAAAAGTCTTAGAGAATGGAAGCCCTTGGAAGGAGAATAGAAACGTAAAGATTCAATGATAAAAATTCTTTGTTATCGTTTTTCTTCTTTTCTTCAACAAGTCCTCCTTATATAGCCTTCTTCGAGAAAAATTGGTTTCTTAGAGAGAGTTGACCTCCTTGAGAGTTAATGACGTTAGGTACGAAGATTTGTACAATACTGTATCTTAGGAAGAGCAACATTGATTTAGCATTGAGAACTTATACACTATTGATGAATGCATATTTATGTCCACGTTTTAGGTCTTATTTCAAATTTTTAGTGGAATAATTATGTTTAAATGGTTAATTTCAAGAGGATTTGTGACAATTGAAGTTATTGGGTTTGGAAATTAAAGAGGCGTAAAAAATGATTTTTAGCGCATAAATTATTTTTGGATGTTATAACGTTTGTTGATGGAGCTGAAGTCAATGTTTGAATAATTAAAAGGATTAAATTTAAATGTCCAATATAAAAATAGACCCTCGTTGGATGCTAAATCTGGTCAAAGCTGGTCCAATTTGGTCAACTTAGGGCTCCTATGAAATTTTGAAAAGAAAGAAAGGGTTAAAGTGCAATTAGAGGAAACTTCTAGGCTTCTGTGCAATTTTGAATAAAAAAATGTAATTTTGGGAAAGTTTAAATCTATTAGATATTTTAAAAGATAATTTGGGAAAATATATCTTAAGATATTTCATTTGATGTTGTTAAATAATTACCTTATTTAACTATATCAAAAGATAATATTTGCCAAATCTTTTTGAATCTAGAAAAGATATTCTCAAATATTTTTAGATCTCTACAATAATGAAATATATTTTGAAGATATTGGATTATTTAGAAAATAAGTTTTAAAGAGGTGGAGTGTAGCACAACTGGTTATAGCTCATTATAGGTTGGTGGTTGAAGATATGATGATACTCTGATGGGAAACAATAACAACCAAACATAACAAAGTATGCAGCCAAAATAATTTTCCTAAACTTCCAAGAACCTGAGAAGCAGCAACAAAATAAAATGGCAACAATAATCACACAAAGAGAACACCAATATTTTTGACATAAGAAAACCCTCTCAATGGGAGAAGTAAAAACTCAGTGGCACAAACTAGTAAATCAAGCTCCACTAAGATCAAATATGTTACAAGAGAATCAAATAGAAAAGCACAAACAAATGTTTATAACTAGTCAATACATCAAAGAAATAATGTTCTCAAATATTACTAACAAAGAAAGAGAAATTTAAAATAAAACAACAATGCAATATTGATTTATCTAACGTGAGACCTCCAATTAACGATTCCAAATGCCAAAATGGATAATTCTATGCCAACAATTTTCCATCTCTTTTCTTTCTTCTGAGAACTACAAAAATTATTCTCTTTTGTTTTTTTTTTTACTAAAATACTCCTTTCCAAATAGTAAGACAAAATACACTTAATTGAATTGGACATTTTAGACACATAATATAGATTGTCAAAATTGGTCATACATAAATCGTGATACTGAGAATGTAAAGAAAACTTAAGGCTACGTAAGACATTTTAAATAGTTTTTACTTTTTTTAAACTAGATAAATATAATTGTTTGATACGAAAGATACTTTTATTAGCTTGTAGTATTTATTGTTTAAATCTTGAAATATGTTCTTTTAAAATACTAACTTTTAGTTTTCTCTTTTATATCTATTATTCTTTATTTATAAATTAATTTATTAAAATTTTGTAAGAACCTAAAAAATAGAGTATTAGAGTTAGTAGGTGTATTAAAATAATGAGACAGAGTACTTTATTATAAAATAATTTCATAATATAAATAGAATTTTCTAAACTCGTTTGATTACTTAAAACACACTTTATCTCTCTAGAACTCTTTCTCTTTGCTTCCTCTCATATCTCTCTAAGTGTTCTAACTCCTTGATCATCTGTTTGACGATCAAAAGGTGTCTAGACGATCATGACGTCAAGAGCTACAAATCTAACCGATCAATTTCAAGAATATAGCAAGTAAGTTTCGACTCATTTTTCTCCTTCCATTCCTAAATCTGTCTTAGAAGAAATTAGTATTGTTTCATGTGTAATCATGTCTCTCCTACTCGTTCTTGGTTCATCTAGAGTTCTAAAGACTCTGTCCATTTTCAATTTGGTGTTTTGTAGGTTCATCTAGGTTTTTCCTTGCGGTTCAAGTAATCGATGGAGCATTCTTAGAGTTGGGCAGTTTTTTGAGAGGTAAGGGAAGCTAGAGTTTTCTTTAATTGATGTGTGTGGTATAAGTTTGACATTTATATGTGTATTAAACTGATTGGGTGTAATTTTTGTTTTTAAGCTAGTTTTGACTCCTTTAATTCAGTGTATTTGTGTATTCAGTGATGAAATGTCGATGTAAAGTATATTGGATGATATTTTAGTCTGGAATTGTATGTCAACATGTTGCATTACTGAATTCAATGTGTGTTGTAAAGCTTATGGAATAAGGAGTTAAAAATCTAGGAGTGTTAGTAGTTAAAATGGGGGTTTTGATGTGCAATTTGGTGAGATAGTGTTTGGATGAAGGAATCTGCTATTGTAGGTTTATTTATATGTTATTTGAAATTTGTTAGCACCATGAGTTAGTAGAAATCTGATATGGAACTTGGTATGGGTCAATGTGATGTTTTATAAAGGTTTAAGTTCAAATAAGGGGATTTTAAGTAGTGAAATTCGAAGAGAGATGGTAAACTGGTTTGAGGAATTTGGGGTCAGTTATGAGATTTTAATGATTTGTTTAAGCATTGAAATGGAGGAAATCTGGTGTAAGAGTGTTTGGTGGTTGATAGGTAGAGTTTAGTTTGCTTTAGAACTAGTTTTTGGAGATTTGGATTAGTGAGAATTTGAATTATGGGTTTTGTGCTTAAATTGTCTTTTTGGAGGGTGTTAGTAAGTCATTTGGGACTTGTTTGAGTCCCTAAGTTGTTTGAAAATAAGCCATAATTAGTGGAATTCAATTGGAGTCTCTAATGTGAGGTTTTTTATAAATTTTAGTTTGAAATCTTGTGTTCAATGAGTTTAGAATGTCTTTAGGTTGGTTTACAAACATTTATTTAGGTATATTTGAGTCTAGAATACAATCTAGGGGTGTTAGAAGTTGGAAAGATGCATAGGATAGGTCATGAGGGGTTGAAGGGTGCAAATTCTGCAGATTTGATGCTATAGAATTATGCAGTCTCGCTGAGCGAGCAGAACATTTCTAGTTGAGCGAGAGTTTTGCTAAGCGAGAGGTGAGTAAGCAGAACCCACTTTTTATGTTTTCGCACATCGAGCTAGTGTCCGCTGAGCGAGCATAACACTTCTAGCTGAGTGAGAGTGTCGCTGAGTGAGTAGAACCCACTGTTTCTATTTTCGCACAGCGAGTTTGGTACGTTGAGCGACTAGTCCAGAACGTGTTTTTATTCTTTCTATCCTTGCTTTCTGATTACCTTGAGCTATGTTTTGATTTTTAAAATGGTGTAGAAGTATCTATGATATTATATGATTATTGATATTATATGTTGTGATTCAATGTGAAAGTATATAGGTATAATTATGCTTTCAAAGGTATGAAAGAGAGTTCCAAGGAGGAATTTCTCAGTATTGTTTCAAGTGTTCTAAATATGAATATGGGAAGCTCAGTCTTGGAGTTCATCCTGACATTCTAATGGTCACTCATTCTCAAGTAGAGAAGGGTGAGGCATGTCGTGAGAATAGCAGGAGGTCCTAGGCTAGGGGTTTTACCTTGGCCTAAGGCGAGTGATAACGTTCTAACCTTGTGTGGTAGCTTGGGGTGAGCCAGCTATGTTACCACAACAAGTGCATGAATTGTCATAGCTCAATATTCATACTAATCTGGATGGTCAAGTCAAAGAGTGGACATACATAAAGTGTAGCTTGGTTTGATGTGTTGTGTGTATCTTAGATGAATGTTTAACATGTGTTAATATATCTTTATTTGTTTGTATTCTAGCTTACCCTTCTACTTGTGTTTATGTTGTATGTTTTTCTTTTTTTCCTTTCTTTGCTATGATCGTTCGATGGGTGTGTAAGTAGAGGGAGATGAGGTCTCTCAAGTAGGCTTTGGACAAAGATGTTGTGGATTCTTAGATTGCTTGGTTTAGTTCTTGTAAATAGTTTTGGACTTTTAAGCTAGTGCTGTATATAAAGTTTATCTTTATAGTTATTTTGATATGACTGTAAATAACTTTATATTTTTCTTTTTTGTTAACTGTTCTTATTCATTTTAGAATTGTTATGACTCTTCGATATAGTAAAATATTATATTTTTGGGACGTTACAACTTTCCTATTAATATTTATTTCCTAAGGCATGTTATATATATATATATATATATATATATATATATATTAACAGATAAAATTTTATTTTTTGTATGAGATAATTCTTTTTTATTTTTTATTACATAAGATATTGAAAATAATAGATAATGACTGGATTTTATATTTTAATATTACATTACTTATTTAAATAGTTACTTTGTTACAAATACTTATTCTATCATTTTTATATGGTTTAATCATCTTTGATGTCCCTGTTTATGTATATTTATCTCGAATTGGTCCTTCAGTTAAGTTTTAACTCAATTAGGTACCTGTTTCTATAAAATTGAATCAATTGAACCAGATCCGTCAATTGGAGAGGACGGTGTTAACATTCCAATGACGTGGCATGCTGAATACGCAAATGGAAAACATGTGGCAGAGTTAGGGTGTTAGTGACGTGAAATTAAAATAAAAATACCCTTCTCGCTGCCGCATCCCTTCGACGGCACCCAGCTCCATATTCCATATCACCATCCTTCCTTTTCCCCTGCCGCCACCGTTCGCCAACCCTCTAGCTCTGTCGATCTCTCCTCGCACGAGTTCATCCTCGCACTCCTCGTCCTCGTGACCATCCCGGTGCTAATTTGCATCTTCATCTTCGCCTTCGATTGCCCCTCGCGCCGCCGTTCGCACTCGATTCCTCCTCCGAGAGCCTTGTTCAACTCCATCCAGGTTGTCGTACAAACTCTGTTTCGCGGCAAAAAATCGCTCTTCGACTACCTTTTCGGTTTGGTGGAGAAGAAGATCGCAGACTCGTGTTTTGCCGCAATTTGCAAAGATGGCACGACGACACTATTTGGCTTTCCGGAAAACGTGTCTAAGTGCAAGAAAGTGACAGAGAAAATGTTGAGGATGATGGACTTGTACAACGCGATCTGTGAAAACCAGCAACAATTCGAGTCTGTCTTCTCTTCCGAATCAACCTCCTCCATCATATTACAGGTGTGCGCTTCAAAGGTGAGGCTTGGCGAGGCCATCCGGACGATGTTAATCAACTTTGAATCCGCGATTCACAAGGAATCTTCGAAGATTCCAATGCATGGAGGTGGAATCCACCCGATCAGGCGCTACGTCATGAACTACATCGATTGTAAATCTTCTGGGAACATTGTTGCCTCGATTGGAACTCTCGCGCCCAATTTGGCTTACTTAGAGATATGGCACAACTCGATTTCCGGGAACAATATAATTCCAAGCACCATTTCTACTTTCCCCATCTTCATCTTCTTCTCTCTCTAAATCCAACCAAAAACTTCTTTCTTTTATTATTTTGTTTATTTGTTTTTAAATCTATGGATGAAAGAAACTGAAGAATGGTGGTGGGGTTAAGTTTAAATCAGAATTCTTGATTCTTGTAGAAAGAATTGCTTTTGCCCTTGTCCGTGAAGGATGAGATTCATGGATATTTTTTTGCGTCAAGTGGATGCGGGAGAGGTAGAGACCGTGAGGAGAGGGACGAAGGATAATATGACGAGGTGGAGATGGGGTCGGCGGAGAGGAAGGTGGCGTAGAGCTAGTGGTAGAGGGGGTCGGAGTGGGAGCCCGAGAGGGAGGCTGAGACGGCAGCGTAGGCGGCGGAGGAGGAGAGGAGGGAAAGGGCGGGGCGGTTGGAGTCGGCGAGAGAGGAAAGGGGGTCGTGGGAGGAGGAGGGGAGGATGGCGGCGAGGGCATGGATGCGGGAATGAGCCTTGGACATTGACTCCCACCAAGAGTGCATTGGGGTGGTTGCGAGTTTCTAGGGATCGGTGGTGTTGGGTGTAGGCATGGACGAAGACGGCGACGATGAATTGCTACAGTGGAACTCTATGTTTGCTCTCACTTTTATGATTAAACACAACATTCACATTTGGTGGGGTTTTGGGCAGCGAGGAACAACTTGAGGTTTGATTTGGGGAAATTGTGGTTTGGGGAGAGGTTTGGGAATCTGGATTTATCGCATAACGTTGGTAAGATTTCGAACAACGTTGTTGGGCTTCTGAAGTTGAACGTGAGTTACAACCATCTCTGTGGTCAGATTCCCAAAATCACGTTTCCGACAAGTGCTTCATCGGTGGCTATGCCGCTGCGGGAGGTGATTATTACATGTAGAAGATGTCGAAGAAGGTTTCGCCTGCTAATGCGCTACATTCTGGTGGGTACTGGCAGTAGAAGCAATTTTCCAGCGAGGGTTTTCCAACTAAGACGAGCACATTGTGCCACGTCATTAAAACTTACGCAGTCAGCAAGCCAACACACAGAAATTTTAACGCCGTTCAGTCTAATTAACGACAAGGTTTCAATTGACTCAATTTTAAAAAAATAGGACCTAATTGAGATCAAATAAAATACGAAGATCTATTTGAGATAACTCCACAAAAATAGGAACATTCGAAATGATTAAACCTTTTTATATTAAACATAGTTTGTCATAAGGAGATTTTTTTCTTACCATTATATTAATTAAATTTTGAGATCTATTTAAAAGTATATTTTCCTTTATTTTAAATTTGATCGATAAGTTCTTTAAATATAGCTTAAGAAAGAATAGTAATACGCATAGTATAAAAACATATAACGATTATCAGTTAAATATATATTAAAAAAGTTAATTTATAAATAAAAATTACAACATTTTAAAACTAAGATTTCTTCTTCTACCATTTAACATTTTTGAGCTACTTTAACATATAATTTTATCAAAATCATGATAAGGTAACTTAATAACTTTAGCAACCCACATTCAATATTTTGTTGGCAGAAGCTCCATTAAAGTCAGTAATATTGGCACGGTTTGTTCACTTTATTATTATTATTTTCAAATTTTTCCATTCTAATAATTTTTCTAAAAAAGTTGGACTAGAATTGTGTCTTTTTTGTCCATTTTGTTCGTATTCAAATTTCTTATAAAACTAATCACCATAACATGACTTACCCACTTTACACTACAAAAATATTATGTAATTTTTTCAGGGATTATTTTTAGTGTTATCGACGGTTTTAACTCTTGGAAAATATGTTTTCTGCGGCTGCAAAAAGTGCTAGGAAAAACAACATTGCTAAATAATTATCAACGATTTTATATTAAACCGCCTCTATTTTCGATGGGTTTTTGGAAAACTGCTGGAACTAACCAGAGTTCTGCAAAACCGTCTCTATTTTTAGGGTTTTCTGAAAAACCGCTATAATTGCTCGGGTTCTGCTAAAATCGTTAGAAGTAGTTGAGGTTCGAGAAAACCACCCCTATTTTCAGTGATTTTATCCAAAATTATCATAAATGTATATAGATCATTTTTTTATTTTAATTGTGTTGAAATTGGATTATGAGAAAATTGATTTTAGGTTTAAACCCTCATTTGGTCCTCGTATTTTTGTGTCAATCTCAAGTGGGTCATCATTTTTTTCAGTCTCAATCGGGTCCATAAACTTGTAAAAATGAGCCAATTAAGTCCTCACCGTTAAGTTTTCACTAACGTTGTCTAATTGTGATGACGTGTTTATGATGACGTGCATTGTTTCATTACGTGGAATTTTTAGTTAAATTGAAGTTGAAGCCTTCACTCCCCTCTCGTCATTTCCTTCTCTTTTTCTTCTATTCCCCTTCTATCCTCATCCCATTGCCCAATTTCTCTTTCCGAATCAAAACCGGAAAAAGGTTGCAACTTTGGCAAGATTTTGTGACCCCAAAATGAAATTAGATCGTGGGTGCCTAGTTTTGTTGTGGGTGTTGGAGCATTAAGACAGAACTGGTCGGGTGCTAGCATACGCTTTATCGTCTGGGAACAATTGGAATTGGATGGATCAATTAGCGTGAGCGGTTGAAAACTGCGTCGTTCCCGTAACTCGCTCTACTCTGTATTCTTCATATTTCGTCCCAGCAACGTGTTTTTATCCCTTTGCCTTTCGCTGCATATTGAGTTTCCCGCTCTACTCTGTATTCTTCAATTAATTGTAATTGTCATTCAGGCCTTACGTCATTTGAGGTAGATTTCTCAAGGGGTTTCTCAGCCAAGTGTAACAGGATGAGGAAGAAGGCCTGCAGCTTTACGTGCACTGAGTCAGAGATTGAGCAATTTTGTGTCACTAATTGTCCTTTGCTTGATATAATTGACTAGTTATTGTATTTTGTTGTCTCATACTCTCTCTGTCCTTGTAGAATGTTCCTCCAGCAATTCTTCTTAGATTCTTGAGGGAGCACCGGTCATAATGGGCAGACAACAACATTGATGCCTCCTCAGCTGCTGCCATTAAAGTCGGTCCTTGTAGCTTGCCAGGGGCCCGACCAGGAGGAGGTTTTGGGGGTCAGGTTATTCTTTCGCTAGCTCACACAATTGAGCATGAAGAGGCAAGTTATTTGCTTCTAATTTAGTATTTTCCTGCATTGAATATAGTGCTTATTATTTAGCATTTTATTTTCTTTCAAAAGGAAAATCAAATGGAAAACACATACTTCTTTTGCCTTTGGATTTTTCATTAACATCCTTGTAGAGCTGATAGAGTTTTTGAGCTATAAAAACGTTTATTTCTCAAAATCAGTTATTTATCAAACAGTTTAAATTGGAAAGTGATTATATAGCATTGAATTCGCGATCGTGTAATCTGGTGACAATTGATAAAGTGTAGTTGCTCTTGACAGCTATATTTGAATGTTAGGCAATGTTGATAAACATGGTGTTAAAGTGGTTGAAGGTTGCAGCAATTAAAGTGGTTGGAGGTTGCAGCGGCGTCAGCTTGAGCGATTGGCACCAAGGGCGACGAGCCTAGTTTGTGATGGTGGAGGGCGCATCGACGGGGATAGCGAAACCTCTCTCGTGCGTGAAAGGGTCGAACCGCCGTGTCCAGTGTGGTTGATGGCACCGCGGACGTGCTGCAACAGTGACGGTGGCAACCCAGAGGCAAACGACGCGGTGGTTTCCAAATCCCTAATTCCTTTTTTAATTTTGCCAATTTAAATAAAAATTCCACGTAACGAAACAATGCACGTCATCATAAACACGTCATCACAATTAGACGCCGTTAGTGAAAACTTAACGGTGAGGGCTTAATTGGCTCATTTTTATAAGTTTATAGACTCGATTAAGACCGAAAATAAAACGATGACCCACTTGAGATTGACACACAAATACGAGAACCAAATGAGAGTTTAAACCTTGATTTTAATATCAATACAGAGAATTAATTAATATAATCTACAATTGAATATTATTATATACAGTTAACTTTGTTCAATATTATTCAATATACATGATTAAATAGAAATATGTTTAATACTAAAAATTAAAGACAAAATGTTCAATACCAAAGACAATTGGGGTTGAAGTCATCAAATGGTTAGCACCTAACGTTAGATGTTGGGTTTTGTTCCCCCTACCCCAATTGACATTGTGTAAAGGGCTGTGTAGAAAAATGCAATATGTGAGGTTGAAGGCTTGTTGCATATGTCATTGCTGCATGTTGGTCTCAAGCTCTTCAGTGACACTGCTACTGTCAGAAGTGTCATACCCTATCATCAAATAATGCAACTAGTAAGTGCATCAAGTGGTTTGCTAGATACATACATCTATATCACAAAGCTATTAATTTTTAACCAGCAGTACATGCAAATCTTCATGAAATCATACTCAGGTAAAAAATAAAGTGATCACCATTTAGAATAATTTGTCAAAGGGGCATGTTCTTTCATTATCAATCACTTGGTAATTCAGCCTTTCAATATAATTTCTCATCCCATTTTTATAAACTGACAGTGCACAATAATTCTTTAAAATGAATTTTGGAAATCTTAATATCATTCTCTGTCACACTTAGAATTATATAAATTTATTAAAAATAGAAAAATATGGATTCCCCTCAATTTCAATGAGTTTTATATGATTTTACTATTTTTAATAAAGCCTCTCTTATTTTTTCCTCTTTTAAAAATTAAACCAAAAGAACATAAATGAGAGAATATCGCCCAAAATATATGTAATGATTCATTATATACATCTCACACTCAAAACGAAAACCATATAAATAAAAAAATGAATTAAAATTTAATAAAATTTTGAATTGGAAGTATTTGGTGGATGAGGTAAACTAACAAAAAAAAGGTGCTAAAAGTAATTAAAAGATAGAGGAGTGTAATTTAGATTGATTAACTTTCAAATTTTATTAACAAACTTATTATATATATACTAGTACAGTCAAAGGAAATGACATCGGTTATTTTTGCCTATAGGCAGCGGTTCCTCAACCGAGGCATATACTGACGAGGTAAAAAGTCTTTCTCTTATGCCTCGGTTGTGAACCGAGTTAGTATCTTGTCCTCTACTGCCTCCGTTGGGACCTGAACCGAGGCAGTAGAGTGGTTTTTACTTTTTTTTCTGGCCACACTTTGTTCAGCTTATTGTGATAAGAAATTAGTTCAAGGCAAATTCTTCCAACCCTGTGACCTTGAGCACAAACACGTCCAACATCTTTTTCTCCACAAAGATAACCTGTGTTGGCCTCATCGCTTGACGCTCTCACAAACCACAAGAACTTGTGCTTGCTTAATTCCAAACCATGTGCCAGCTCGTTCGTTTGCTCTAGTGAGAGTGTTCCACCACTCCAAAACACATACAAAACTGAACCATCTTGTTGCTTTTCCAACCATGTCAGACACTCCAACCCTTTTGTACAACCAGTTGTAGCTGTCCCAATTTGAACAATTGGTCTAACAGGATACAAAGGAGGGTAACCCCTTTCCTCATCTTTGAATGCTCTCATCAGACCTGTTTCCAGTAAAAAACAAAATCAGAAATAGTTTGCAATTGACCATTGTGTTTCGATCCTATGCTTGAGCATAAAGATCCCTGCCATGAAAGGGACACGCCCTAGTATTGCGATGGGGTGGGGCAGATCCTTGTGGAGCATGGGGAAGTAGAAGTGCGTGCAGAGAGTGGTTACAGAGAACCCAAATCACCAAAAATCACTAACCTCATGCGAGTACAGACAACCCAAAAATCCCCAATCGAAACCCTTCGCCGCGGCGGAGACGGGGAGGCAAGCGAAGAGTAGGCGCTCGAGGGCAACGGCGATGGAAGGGTTTTCGAGCAGGAGCCACTTGAACTTGAGAGATGACCAGCCGCCGAGGAGAAAGGTGGTATGGGCGCAGAGGAAAGAGGTAATGGCAGCCACGGTGACGGAGGAGTTGAAGGCGGCGAGGAGGGAAGAGGAGGCGGAGAGGAAGAAGGCGAGCTGGGCGAAGATAAGGGAGAACCACACGACAAAGAAGGCGGCGGGCTTGAGGCTGAGGGCGTCGAGGATGGCGACGACGGGGGTGCCACCAAGGTCGACGAGAAATAAAGCGGATGGAATTAGTGTGATGGCGATCCGGTAGTTGTAAGCGAATGATGAGGGGGTTTTGAGGGATCTGGAGGAGGCGGAGGTGGAGGAGACGCCATTGTCGTGGACGTGACGCGACGGCGAAGGGTGGGAGTCGTTAGGGTTTTGGGAGGAGGAGAATAAGGGGGCGCTATTGGATGAGGACAGGGTTATGTGAGGGCGAAATGCGCGAGGACAGGGTTATGGAAAGATAGGGTATATTGCCTCGGATGGGGTTTGAACCAAGGTCATATTATCTATATGCCTTGGTTCCCCTTAAACCGGGTCAGAAAAGTTAACCCAAACTACGAAAATGCCACCGCTTTCGTATAGATTTTGGTTCTGCCTCAATCGAAGCCTATTGTACGATTTCAAATCCATTTTTTTTACTAGTGATTGTAAATTATAACAATTTCAGTGTTGGTATTGTTCGTAACCTTTTCACAGTATTTGCTTTGTATGTAATATAAAATATGCTGAATGTTGACGAAAGTGGATCACGATGGAGAAAATATAGAGAAGTGTTTGATATTTTGAAAGAAAGATAAAAGAAGTTACCAAGACATAAATGAGAGATGAGATGAGAGAATGAAAGTCTAGAAGCGACCCAAGTAAGAATCTGCTATGCAAGCTCCAAGAATTGGCGTTATCCACACAGATCCTGACCAGTTTCACACATAGTTTCACATTCCTCACTGATGAAACTATGTCTTCATGAAGTTGGCTTGTAACGTAATTCACCAACTTTGAAGCCACTCCCTAAAAGGTGATGGCAATGCTCTAGCTAGGACAAGCCAAATCTAGAAGCAAATCAAGCCATAAGTTCATGGATTAAGATTTCATAATTTGGTGGTGGTGAAAGGTGTTGATAGCTCATGGTTTTGGTGAGTTGTAGGGTGATGGAAGATGTGTTTAAGGGTTCTCTAAGAGAGGTTAGGCCAACTCTTGGAGGAAGGTGGCTAGAGGAGACCACTTGGGTTGCTCTAGCCTAGGGTGACCTTAAAAGAATAGTATGGCACAAAAATTGCAGCATAACTTTACTCTAAATCAAAGGTGATTACATGATGGAGAGCCCCTCTATTTATAGGCTAAGGTGTCTCAAAAATGGGCTAAAACTTTAACATAAAAGAGCACCCTTGGTTGGCTTGGAGAGCAAGGAGAAATCCTCTCCAATAAGAGAGAGACAAGTGGCAAAAATTCTCTCAAATGAGAGAGTGACATGTGGCCACTACCTATGAAAAAAATCTTCATTCCTAGAGTGACACATGGCCACTAACTAGGACGAAAACTCTCCAATGGGAAGCCTCCACATCTCTAGGACGAAATCTTGCTCCCTTGTCCTCCAAGCTTAACCAAAATGTTGACCCCTTGGTCAACACACCCTTTTTGGACATTCAAGCATAGTCAACTTTGGGCATTGGCCCTTTGTTGACTTGTTTGGTCAAAATCCTATTCTACTTGGCCTAAAATACAAGGCTCAATTGAAATCCTACACTACTAGGCCCATAATACAAAGCCCAAATAAAATCTAGACTACTTGGTCCAAAATACAAAGCCCAAATAAAATCTAGACTACTTGGTCTAAAATATAAGGCCCAAAATTATTCTTACTCTAATAAATCTTCATGATGACTTAAGATGGCCCAAGAGAAAGAGTCTAAGCCCATCTTCCATAGATGCCTCCAACACTTCATGAATGTGTTAGGTCATGGCAAGGGGTATGCCATCATCGCCATCCTTTCAAATGTTTCATACCCTGAATCAAACACCACTAAATCAGAATAACCATACCATATCATCATTGAATGCTATATGTAAGTATATATATATATAGAAACAATGTATATATGCTACCTGGATAACAACCTATATCTGCATAATACAACCAATATGAAAAAGAATTAAGAAATTGATTCTGACCAACACGAAAAGCACAAGCCTTCCATTTGCCGGTTTTAGATGAAAGTGCATGGTGACCACGGAAAACAACAGTAGCATCTTGGGTATAATCTGCATTGGCCAAGGATTTATCTCTCCACCAAATTGAGATGCTGTAAACTCTTCCTCTGCTTGTACATAAGCTTCATTGAATGTATAACCAAGGCCCTCATCGAAAGTAGGAAGTGGAGTATACTAAATAGTTATTGGTTAAGCATACTAAATAGCCTATATATAGTGGTGCAATGGTGCATTTAAATCATATAATGAGGATCTAATGAGAACTTGATTTTTTTTTCAATTTGTGATTTGAATATGACAATAGAAATATGAGAATTTTGTTACAGTTTCCTATGACTTATTTCTAATCCCCTTGAAGAAATCTTTTCAAGGAAACCAATGACTAAAAGAAAAAAAAATAGTGGAGAGGATTTAAAGGCTTGTGCGGGAAGTCCCACATCGACTAGAAATAAAGCTAATTTATAAGTGGGTGCAAATCTCACCTTAAGGCTTTGTTCACTTGAATGGATTTGGGGGAGAGTGATTGAATGAATTTAAGAGGATTTGAAGGTAAATTTTTTGTTGTTTATTTGAGTGGATTTGGAGGTAAGTGAGAGTGGATTTGGAAGTAAAGTTTGTGAGAATTAGTATAGGATTTGATTGATGTGACATATTAAAAAAATTTAGTTCCAAATCTACTCTCACTTACCTCCAAATTCACTCAAATAAACAAAGCCTAAAAGTCGGTTTTGTGAGACTGAGTTAGGCTTAAAGTCAATTTCTTAACATGGTACCATACCCATGTTAGAGCTTATCCTAGTGAGATTTGTGTGGACATATTGTTCCACCCGCTATCAGACCACTATCGTATCACCCATTAATGTCTAGTCTCACGCTCGTGATATATATACCTTGGCGTAAGAGGGGTATGTTGGAAGACCATAAGTGGGTGCAGACCTCACCTTACAAGTTGGTTTTGTGGGGTAGAGCTAAACTAAAAGTCCACTAGCCGCCGCTGTTAGAGTCATCGTCGCCGACGTTAGATTCGTTGTTCAAGGTTTAGGGTTTATTTAGATTTTATTTTTAAAATATTTGTAGATAAGTGGAAATATCAATAGATTGAAGAATATTCCAAGGATTATCATTTACAATTCATTCAATTATATTTTTTAGATCCAGTCAGTTTTATCCAATTTGTCCAGTGAGCAAGACCAAGTCACCCAACAACAAGGTCAAGTCGTCCAACGACTCTAAGTCACTTAACAAACCGTGCATTGCAAAAATCATTAAATAGAATGTGTAACGTATCTAAAAATAATATTTTGAGGAATAAGAAACTAACTTTAAAGGAGAGACAACATAGTCACATTCTGGAGGCAGGAGACACTTATCATCATTATTTTCATCATCTATCATTTTTCTAGTACTGAGAATGTTTAGAAGTAATTAACTCCCTTATTCATTAGGGTTAGATGTAATATATCTCCACTCTTTGTGATTTATGTTATTTAATATACTTCTTTTTCATTACTATTGTGTTTTACTCTTATTCTTAATTGCATGATTATTGATTGTTTATATTATAATATGCAATTATGGAAAATAATGTAAAACCTTGATTGAAACTAATAGAGTTTACCTTTAAACATAGAGTTTAATCAAGTAATCATTATAAACATCTAAATTTAATTCAAATTTTAAATAAAAACATTTAAGGAATTGGACTTTTATTAGTAAAATTTAAATTTGTCTCTAAAGAACTAGAATTTGTTAGCTTGCTATATACATACTAGAGTAAAAATTAAAAACATATTATTTAACATTTTTACATCGAATTGATATATGAAACACAATCTGAGTAAAATGTCCATCACATATTTAACTTCATAAATCTAAATTTTTTTTTAGAATGTAAAATTATCTCATTAAAAGTTAATTCTTTTCATTATTTCAAATATCTTAATCTTATCCAATAGATAATCATAATTTCATTATACAAACACGGAATCTCTTGACAAAAATGTTTTTCACTTCATTATTTGTATAATTTAGTATACTTCCTAATATCTTATCAATTTCTCAGAAAATATAACTTGAAATTTTCTTAGAACACCTAACGTTATAAAAAAACCAACCATGTGAAAGAGTTTACTGACTTTTAGTTCTGCGATATTGAAAAGACTGAGAATAGTTCTTTACTGATCAAGACAGATGCAATAATGTACGGTGAAATATTAAATGCAAGTATGGACACTGATGATGGCCCACTCAACAAATTCATAGGAATAAAATCAAATGGAGGTTTAAAAGAAGATTTTTGTAGCCTTGCAATGGAGCTAATGTCTGGAGCAAGAAAAAATAATGGAATGGAAAAAGTTAGATTGCTGCATGAAGATATCTCCTCTCATACAAACCAATTATTTGATCAGCCACAGCCCACATAATGGCCTGTCCAGGGGGGATCCTCATGAGTCGAGGCAGCAGACCTTTCCATAAGGCAAGAAGTCCTTCTTCGGCATATATTGTTCTAATGGCATGCACCATACCCTTGTATTTCAGTTCACCCCCTTCTCTGCTCTGAGCCATCAACCTTGTTTTCACCACATCAAATGGACCAGTACAGATAGGACCTGCTGTGCCTGCAAGGAATCCAGAAATCATAGATTGCCATGGTTGGAGGACTTTCCCATCCCCTTCATGCTTCTTCCACAAAAGCACATCAAAAGCATTTTTGGCAGTAAACATGGCAGATTGGTTTGTCCCATTACGCATCACAGTAGGAGCAACACCTGCCCAAAGACCCCGAAATCCTTCTTCTCTGATAATCATTCGAGCACAGTGAATAGGACCTTTGTATTTCAAAAGCTCAGGGCTTAGACCTTTCTGCTGCTGCAATCTTATCTTCACAACCTGCAATAAGACATACAAACATGAACCTCTCCGATGACAAAACCAAACTATGCGCAGATGTTTGCTATGATAGGTATGTTATATGCTGAAAAGTCATACTATTAGGCTAATACTATAGTAATAACAAAAAAGAATCATCCACTGTTGCAATCAATTTAGGCAACTAGAAACTAAGCAGCATCTGAACTAGATAAACATTAAGACAAATTTGGCAGTAAAAATATAATCTGACAAGACTAGTTAAAGTAATTACAATATTTTATTTTATTTAATTTTTATGGATAAAGGTTTAGGAGAGAGGTTGCCTTAATGCAAGGTCAGCAGGCTATGCTTTAAGGCCTTAAAATGATGCGTACAAATGATCTGCCAACGAGAGAGTTCACTAACTGTAATCAAATCTAAGACCTTGTCCTCAGTGCTATTGGTCCTACCAATTGAATCAACTCTTGTAAGGTGAGGATTAATTAACTGTGACCTTCTCCTGCCAGATGAAATTTTATTAATTCAAAACTTACCATGCACTAGAAAAATCTAACATAATTAATGAACAAAGTTTCCTTCTAGTTCTGACCCCATTCAAAGAAGGGAAATTGTTCTTTCTCCTTGTATGATCTGGTATCCATAAACAAAAGTGAACATTTTTTCATTTGATTGACCAATGAAATGCTTTATAATTCAAAAGTCTGTTAATTACATAGGTAAATCATACTAATCCGAATAGACTGAAAATCTTATATGTTCATTCTCGTTAAAGTTTTCTTGATTCTGTTGTAATAAAGAAATGTTAGCTATCTAAATTTGTAAAATACTTTTATACGATTCTATCTCTCCTAGTTTGTGGCAGAGATATAGTTGAGTTTCAATTCTAAAAGACCAACTTGTTAGGTGAGAATTATTAACCCATCTGTATTTTGGCACTGCCTGTTGTGGGACTTCGGTTTTCCCAGTACAGTCCTTACTATTGGACTTGGTACACGGATAAAAGGGTAAGTAAATTTGGTTTAAGTCTAACTCAATCCTTAAAAATGGAAAAAACTTCTAAGGTGATAATTCTCCTCTTATAAACTTTTTTTTTCTCAAGAACTTATTTTAGTGACATCCAGAGTAAATTAAGTGAGGAAGAAGAGAATAACAAGATTATATAACTCAGTTACCATGATGAAGCGGACACAATAGATTAGTAACATTTCCTAAGCTTTTGGAGCCAGTATGAAACACATTTCCTCTCAATGGAAAAGATCCAGACACAGACAACACCATATATGGAACAACTTAGGATGTTAGATATTTTAGCACAGATTATTTGGCTAGTCAATAGTGCCGATTAACTGTGACCATTCTTCAAAAAACACCTTGGCACTTGAAAAAGACTAGATCAGCAAATGCTTGCTACAAAACAAAGGTCATGATATTGTTTTTACTTTCAGGATAGATACAACAACAGAGAATCTTGTTGAACTGGAGTAAGCAAGATCATCAAGCTTTTTAATGCTTGACTGGAAGCAGCAGATGGGGAACGATTGAAACAAACTCAAATGGGTGAAGGAAAAAACAAAAGCTTGAAAATCAAGAAAGAATAGAGCAAAAAAATGAAATAAAATAAAAATAAAGTTAGTGCCACACTTGTCAAAATCAAGAACATTGTAATAATCAAATGGTGAAAACAAATGGCAGAGTAAAGTTGGTTCCACAACATTAGACAATCTGCTCCCCATTAAAGGTAGAGAAATCACTCATCCTTAATCCTTTATGGAGAGATGATCTTTATAAAGAGCCAAGTACAATGGCTAAACTCTAACTAACCTAACAAAAAGCACAATTGTCAGATAGGAACAGCTAACTAACTACAGATAAATGAGAGATTGATAGGAGCAGTAGGCACGATAAGAAACCACAGGAGAGTCCGGTA
Organism: Vigna umbellata; assembly: GCF_029865625.1. Classification (NCBI taxonomy): domain Eukaryota; kingdom Viridiplantae; phylum Streptophyta; class Magnoliopsida; order Fabales; family Fabaceae; genus Vigna; species Vigna umbellata. Next base: position 30,563,348 of record NC_142165.1, on the reverse strand, counting down.
GCAGCAGCATGAGAGAGGGCAGCAAATGACGAGTGAGAGGCCCAAGAGATCCAACATTAAGCGTAAGCAGTGGACTGAATATTTTTTATTGAATGAATTAAATAATTAATGACTGAGATGGTTCTAGATGAGGTTTATTATGATGCTGTTAGAAGGGAGGATCTTTGGTATCATAGGATTTGTTAGAAAGTGAAGTTCAATTTTTGTATGGGTATGCATTGCCATTATTCAGTACTGAATGAGAATTCAATTCAATTTCCTTTCTTCTATTCCCTGCTTTGGAGATCTTCTCTATCCTCCAAATCAGATAATATTACCATTCCTATCATGTGCTATTTTTATAAACTCACTCAAACACTCAACACGAGGAATTATGTCATGTTATAAAATAAGTCCAAATAAGTTGTAATAAACTCTTCCAAAAGTCCCATCATGATTAGGTGCTCGTGGTTTCAGTTATATATCATAAGCAATGAGAAGTGATTGAATATCAAATGAAAAAAAAAAAACAAAAGAATACTTCAGCTTAAAAAAATCTTAGAATGATCAAAATGCTTACCTAACAGCACTAACAGTGAGTCAACAAATTCAGCAACAAAGATGTCAATCAAACCATTAATAATCAAGCATAGCTTACCACTATGTATATAAGAGATAAAAGAAATAAATATTATAAACTTATATAATTAGTACAACTAGAAAGAAGAAACCCAAACCAAAAATTTACAGTGAACTAATAAACAGACAAAGTTTAGATTGAAAGGTAACATTGATGACAAATTGTAAATTTAGATCCAAACAACAAAATATTATTCCTTATTGAATGCAAAGAATGACACCAAATTACTTAAGAATAAAGCAGGGTCATGGCATGCATTTTACCTCATTTGTTTCCCTTGACTATTAAGTTTAGCTGGAATGTAACATAAGAACAGTCTACAGGAACTGAGTAATTACTGATTGCATATTAAACAAAATAAAAGACTCTGACCTCAAATGGTGTGACAATAACAATAGCCTCAAGCACTCCAGCACCAAAACCAGAAAGGAACCGCCCATGACCACTGAGCTTACCAGTCTCAGGGTCCTTAAACGCTGATTGAAATACGGCATTTGAACCCATTCGAAGTGCATACTTCAAGGTCAAATGTGTGGCAAAAGGCGTCAATCCTTTCCACAAAGCCCGCACGCCTTCTGTTCGTGAAATTGTGGCACCACAGTGCAATATTCCCTTGTAGTTCCCAGACCTATCAAGCTGCAATCTGGTCTTGATCACATCAATGGGTTGCAGGCAAGAAGCCTCCACAATTCCTCCAAGTGAGCCAGATATTGCCTTCATGTAGGGTGGGATTGATTTCTTTGTATGCAAGTTGCTGTTATCTTGTGCATCATCCCTTTTCATGATTGACGGATTGTTCACCTATAACCTTCAGCAAGCTCAATTTTGCTTCACCAAAAAGCCCATAACCACACTGGATTTGTTTGTTTCTAGGTCAATTTTCCGTGTTGATGATGCCTTCTCCCATTACTCCCTTATTGTGTTATTGATTCTCTACACCCTTTGTCATCTCACTGCTCCTGTTTCATTTCCTTTCGACCAATCTTAAGGCCGGCACAACTTACCAAATGAGCGTTGGATCTTATTTGGGATTTAGCTTCCTTTTTACTCTCTTTTTTTAATATGCCAATTTATTTCTGTACCTCCATATTTTTAACCTCCACCTCATAAATTTCAAATTTCAAATCTATCTTCTTTAGCATTTTTAATTTTAGTTTTGGGTTTTTTAAGTTGGAGATGTTTCTAAATATATAATTTAAACTACAAATTTACATTTTAAATTGTATATTTTAAAATATAAATTTATATTATATATATTTTTTTAGAATATGTAATCTAAAATACAAATTTATATTTGAACTATATATTTTAAGATATAAAATAGAAAATACATTTTAAATTATATAAATTATTTATATTTTAAAATGAATAATTTAGAATATTTTTATTTTAAATTATACATTTTAAAAGACAAATTTTATATTTTATTATATATTTCAAAACAATTATTTTGTATTTTAAAATGTACATCTGAAAATGTAAATTTCATATTTCTACATTTCAAAATAAAAAAATTAAAAATACATTCTTATTATAACGTTTAAAATGTATTTTTTAATAATATTAATAAAAACCAAAACAATTACAAAATCTGGTCTCTTTGGTCCACATGATAAGACAATGTGTATTTAAAGCAATTCCTAACAGTGGTAAAGTGTTTTTGAATGAAAATAAAAATTGAAAAATTAAAGGAGAAACAAGAGAGAAGGGTAAGAACAATGTAAGAAGAAGATGGAGAGAAAAAAATAAGAGCAAATATTGAGGAATGTTTCTTCCTGGGCCTGCAACACTTTCATCCTCCACCTCCAATTTTTTCAAGAGTGTTTCATCCTGTAACTCCAAGTGTTTCATCTTGTACTTCCAAATTTTTTTAAAATACCTACATTATCCATCATTAATACCCATAATTAAGAGGATTTAATATTTTAAAAGAAAAAATTAAAAGTGGTCAAAGATTCTGGCAGAGATATTATTTCCACTTTTTCTCTCTCTCATCTCATTCTCAATCTTCCATTTCATTTATCCATACTGCCACACAACACCAGGACTCTCTCCTTTGCGTTTCCTCTTTCCAATAGCACCCAGCACATTGCGTTTCATCTTTCCAGTATCCCGATCTAACATCATCATCAATTGTTGCAGCTCAGTTCTCGACCCTCTCAATGAGTGTTTATATGTATATCTTACTGTGTAAACTTGTTTTATTGTAGTTACATTATGCTCATTATTGTGTTTCAGAGTCAACAAAATATTTGCTGGTGTTACTTGGGTTTTAGTCATATCAACAAGTACTGCTTGTTCAGTAAGATTTAACCTATCAGTATAAGAATGCTCCACTAAAAGGTGCATAGTTAAAGAAATGTAAGATTACTTTAAATAGAAAGAGAAAAAGTAAAAAAAAGGTATTTACTAAGATTAAAAATAAATTTTTGAAAATGTTGGAGGTGCATGAGGTGTTGGAGGTATAGATGCAACACCCAATGTTGAGATGTATGGAAGGTGGGAAGAAACAGCTCTTATTATGCAAAGTATAATATATCATACAATTAACTTAAATAATCTTAAAAGGTTAATAATATTAGAAAAGTATAAACAAATTAACTAAATATATAATATGATAAAATAATAATAATAATAATGATAATATTATTCTTAGTCCAATTTTAAAATAATAATAAATTTGCCTAAAGGAAAACAAATTTTAATGTAGTTTATTTAAATATTTTGTTTCTCCATAATAATGAGAAAACAAATCATTATTTATCAAAAGAGAATTAAATCCTAATCCTAAATGTACATAAAATAGGATGGAGTTTATGGCATTTTTTTAATACTTGTTTAAAACGTTAAATTTCTAAAAGGATGTTTATTTAATTTGATGGGTGCATCTAAAATAACTTAGTAATGGAAATGCAGTATATAAGAGAATTCAACTTAAACAGATTAAAATAATTCAGATATTACAAAAATAGCTCGGTTTTATTTATCCATATTTACAATTTGGTTTTATTTACATTTAATTTAGTGTGGTTCACATTTCAATAAAGTTTTTTTTTATGATTATTGTATTGATAAGTGAGTATTTTTTTTTTACCAAGTTTCTTCCATTCATAATATCATTCATTTATATATAACAATATATAATTCTATTATAAATAGTTTCATTGATAATTAAATAGTATTATCTAATAAACATAGTAAAAGAAAAAAAAGAGAGACTAAAATGTAGCATTTAGTTGCTTGGTTGTATTAATGGTTGGGGTGTGTACTTCTTGGTGGTGTGCTTGTTGCATTGGTATTGGTAGTGGGAGATTGTTGTGAGGTTAGCGGTTTATTTTTGGTTTAATTTGTTTCACGTGTATGTTAGCAATATTTTAAATATTATAACATTTTTAATTTCTATTTTTAAGGAACATAAAATGATTCATTAAGTAATTATTTTTATCTTTTTAATTGTATAGGGTTATAGAGTAGTTACTAATTTTGTTTAAACTTAAAGTTCATTTATTTTTTAAATATTTTAAATATTATAACATTTTCAGTTTCTATTTTTAAGTAACATAAAATGGTTCATTAAGTCATTATTTTTATCTTTTTAATTGTATAGGGTTATAGAGTAGTTAATGAGTTACTCTCAGTTTTGATCACTAAGCCTACTCCTCTATTCAGTAAACATACCATCGAGTTTGAGTGAGTATTTGTGTTTGGATTACAAAAGTTTTGTAGGATTTCCCTCGTCTTGGGATTAACATGTTGATGAGCGACTATTTTTTTTGTGCATGTGCTTCTTCACCAGTTTCTGCAGCGACTCGTCGTTGTTTGGATCCTTTCAGCTTTGGTCATTTTTGTACTGTGTTATTGCTTGGTGAAGGGAATGAAGAAGGGTTTTTTTCTATTCAAATTTTTCGTGGTGGAGAATTGGATCTTTAAAGTTTGCATCTTTATTAACTAATAAAGATAGAGAAAAGGGTTTCTGCGCGCCTTGCAGCTTTGTTATTGAACCCTATTCCCTTTTTTCTTGGTTTTTGCGCGATGCAAAATTAATAAAGAAAGTGAGGGTTACTCCTCTCTGCCGCGCACTGGAGAATTCAGCCATTCTCTAAATTCATTCGCTCACACCAAATTGTTTTGATTATTTTATAGGTCATTTTAATGACCTGATGGAGCTTTATTTCCACGCTGCACTGGTGCTTTTTATGTTTAATTATATTTAATTATTATTATTATTATTTTAACATATAATATAGAATACGTAACCTATCATGTTTTATAATATATATGTTTAAATGTTTTTGGATTAATAATTATGTATATTTTGTGGATATTATTTGTATGTATATATTTGTTGTTATACATGCAAATAGAATATGCATTATTATTAGTATATTTACATATTAAGAATTTTATGTAAATATTTATATATTATTAATGTTTTAGTAGTAATATAGTTTTAATAAATTAAAGAGTAGTCACAGTATCTTTAATCAATTAAAATTGTATATAAAGTTTTGTTATATGAGAAACATTAATTGTAAATAATTGTATCTAATATGATAAAATCTACGCAGAAATTTTTGTCATATTTTATATGATTAATTAGGATAAAATATTAAATTATATTTCTTAATTTACCCACAGAAATTAAGAAAAAAGAACATAATTTGATAGTTTTATCATTAAGATAATGAGTCTAATTGAGTAAGACTTTAGTCCACTGGTAAATTTTATGTTAATAAACTCATTGTTAAAGACATGTTTGCATTGGTAAAACATGACATTTATTTTAGTCTCAAATTGTATAATAAGCATGTATTTTTGAATTTGCAGTTTCTCAATTTGTGAATTTTTCTTATATCAAGTGTGGTATTCCTGAGTTGAAAGGTGATAATTATAAGGTTTGGAAGGAAAAGTTCTTCTTCATTTAGACTACATGGACATTGACTATGCTATTGGAAAACCAGAACCACCGAGTATTACTGAGACTAGCATTCAGATGCCATTGATCTTTATGAAAAATGGGAGAGGTCAAATCGTCTCTTCGTAACGTTCATAAAAACCAACATTTTTGCTGGGATTCGGGGTTCAGTTGACCATTATGAGAATGTCAAAGATTTACTAAGGGCTATTGATGAACAATTTACGACACCTGATAAATCTCTTGCCAGTATCCTTATAATGCAGTTTTCATCTTTAAAGCTCACTGGAACTAAGGGAGTACGTGATCATATCATGCGCATAAGGGATATTGTGGCTCAATTAAAATCTTTGGAAGTTACCATGTCTGATTCTTTCCTAGTACACCATATTTTGTGCACTTTGCCTCACCATTATGCCCCCTTTAAAATCTCTTACAACACACACAAGGATAAGTGGTCTATTAATGAATTATTGACCATGTGTGTTCAAGAAGAAGAAAGGCTATTGATAGAAGAAGGGGAGAAGGTGAACTTAACCACTTCTTTTGAGAATAAGAAGAACCAAGTTAATAAGAAGGGAAAGATTCCTGCTAAGCTAGTTATTAAGAAGGAGTCCAGATGTTTCTTTTGTAAAAGGAAAGGACACATGAAGAAAGACTTCTTAAAATTTAAGAATTGACTTGACAAGAAAGGTACTCCATTTGTTTTTGTCTGTTATGAATCTAATTTGACTAGTTTTAATCATAACACATGGTGGATTGATTCTGGTTCCACAATCCATGTTTCTAATACCTTGTAAGGTATGCAAAACCTAAGGAGGCCAGTGGGAAGTGAGCAATATATCTACTCAGGGAGTAAGATGAGTTCACATGTAGAGGCCATTGGAACGTGCAGCTTAGTTTTAAGTAGTGGTTTTGTTTTGCATTTGGAAAAGACATTTTATGTTCCTTGTTTTTCTAAAAATTTAATTTATGTTTCAAGACTTATACCTTTGGGTTTTTCTTTTAATTTTTCAGATTCTGGTTTTACCTTAATAAATAAATCTAAAGTTGTTGGTTTTGGTGAATTGTGTGATGGTCTTTATTCCATTCTTTTGCAAAATAATATCGCTTATGATTCTATGCACGTTACTACCGGGTTAAAAAGATGTGTTATGAATGATGATTCTTTTGTTTTATGGCACCGTAGATTGGGACATATCTCCATTGAGAGAATTAAGCGATTAGTAAATGATGGAGTACTTCGTACTTTAGATTTTGCTGATTTTGGGACTTGTGTGGATTGCATTAAGGGAAAGAAAACTAACAAGTCCAAAATAGGTTCTAAGAGGAGTTCAAGTTTACTAGAAATTATTCATACAGATATTTGTTGTCCAGATATGGACGCAAGTAGTCCAAAATACTTCATCACCTTTATAGATGACTACTCACGTTATATGTATCTCTACTCACTTCGTTCTAAGGATGAAGCTTTGGATGCCTTTAAAATTTTTAAGGCTGAAGTTGAGCTACAATTGGGAAAGCAAATCAAGATTGTGAGATCAAATAGAGGTGGAGATTATTATGGTAGATACACGGAGAATGGACAAGCACCTGGTCTATTTGCGAAGTATCTTCAAGAACATGGAATTGTTGTCCAATACACTATGCCTGGTTCTCCATATCAGAATGGTGTGGTAGAAAGAAGGAACAAAACTTTAATAGACATGGTGAGAAGCATGAGGAGTAATTCAAAACTTCCTCAATTCTTGTGGACTGAAGCACTAAAGACGACTGTGTATATATTAAACCGAGTCCCAACCAAGGTTGTCTTAAAGACACTGTTTGAGTTATTCAAAGGTTGGAAACCAAGTTTGTGACATATACGCGTTTAGGGATGTCCGTTTGAAGTGAGAATTTATAATCCACAAGAGAAGAAACTAGACTCAAGGACTATTAATGGATATTTCATTGTGTCAACACCCAATTTCGTCCGGATTGACTCTAATAGGTTTATTTTATTTTATTTTTTTTATTTTTTATTTTTTTGTCTTATTTTATTTTATTCTATTTTCTTTCATTTTTATTTTTAAGTTATGTTTCTATTTTACTTTTTTTTATTAGTTATTTCGCTTTATTTGATTTAGTTTTTTATCTTCTTTTGCTTTAATTGTTATGTTAAACGTTAACAGAACGAAAAAAAATCTGAAAAAAAAAAGAGAAAAAAAAAGAAAACGCAATAGTAAACTAAACCTTTTAGGAACAGCAGACTTTGCTTCTCCCCATTCTCAGTCTACGCAAGCACGAATTGAGCTTTAGAGGACTGTCCTTCTGCAGCAAAGGGGCTTACAGTAGCTGCAATCATATATAAGGGGGAAAGGATATCTGATTCGCTAGGACCAATTGATCCATTTGAAACGTAAAAGAGGAAAAAAGACAATTTGAAATCAAAGTGAATATCCTAAGTCAGAGGTTTTTCCTCCTGCGGAATCTTGCAAAGCATTTTTGAAAAAGAAGGACCATGGAGTCTTTCAAGATTTCATTTTTTTTACAGACCTCAGGAGAAGAACAAAAGAAAACCTCCTGGAGGGTCTTTATTCATATTTTTCAGCTACCAACCATCATTGGCGATCACCACAACCCTCTTGCACCCACAATAGCACCTACAACAGCACTTACAACAGGGGAGCAACAACAAAAGGTCACGTCTAAGAGCGGAGAAAGAAAGAAACGTTGGCTATAAGAGGAACATTTGCTCAGATACAAAGGGATAGTAACAAAGCGAAAAACAAAGTCTTCTTTAGAAGTAAGCTTCCAACTCTAGCTGACTGACTTGCATTATCTTCCATATATGGATTGATCTTTTAGGATAATATTTCTGTTCCCGCCTACTCCCAATTAATTTTGCGTATGCGAATCAGTTTTTTTTTTCCTACTGCTCTCCTTTCCTTTGCTGTTTGGACTCCATATTGTTTTCATTGTCCGAATCACTCGCCCCCGTCGCGTCGAAACAAACCCCGATGTTTCTCCACATTTTTGGTCACAACCATTACCCATCATGGCGAGATATTAAACCGCTCAAAAACAGAATAGAGTAATAGGAGAACCCATCGTCAGCGACGACGGTGGCGGTCGCCGGCAGTGTCTCCCTCTGGCGAGGGTTGGGACGTCGTTGGGGTTCACAAGGGAGAAAGGTTGAACCGCAGTGAAGGGAGATCCTTCCTTTGGAGCCACCAGTAGCAGCTGGTCTCGTTAGTGGTGGTGAGAATGTGTCACAGGAAGTGAGGATGTTTCCCTCTCGCGTAAGAAGAGGAACGAGAAAGGAGAACCTTGCGGTGTGACCAGCAATGACTATGGCGACGAACGACATCGCCGGCGACGTGCTGGGCCGCAGGGAAGGATGCCACGGTGGTTGGCTCGACGATGGCAGCGGCATATATTGTATAAGAGAAACTCTAGGTTTTTTGCTCACGAAACAGGGGATGAGGGAACCCATCTTCTTTTTACTTTCCTGACTCTCTTATTGTTTACTTTCTTTATTTTATTTTTTTGTTTATTTCTTATCTAATTTTTATTTTTATTTTGTTTTTCTTCTTCTTTTGTTTTTCGTAAAGGCTTGACTTTCTTTTTTCTTTCGATGCAAATTTTCTTTTTTCTATTCTCGTACCTGCCATTAATTTTTCCTTATGTGAGCTTGTTCATGGAGAAGAAGTTTTTTTTTACAAATAAAGAGAAAAAAGAAACCTAGGGTTTCTGCTCAGAAAAGTAGGTCTGGGCCAAATCTTCCTAACAGCTGGTTTTAAGCTTTGGTTTAATTAGATTCTTCTTTGTTTATGCTTTTATTTTGCTTTACGCAATCCTGATACGTGTTTTAATTTATTCATTGCACATACATTTTATTTGTATAATTTATTTTATTATTTTACTATTATGTTAATATGTATTTATTTAACCATTATTTTCTCGTAGAATATAAAATGGTATAAAATAAAAAAAATTATGAGAAATAGATTTCAGTTTTTTAGGTTTAAAATTCTTCTTTTATCTAATAATTAAATATGGTCTTATTTCATTTTAAACAATTATTTTCATATAATGAAATTAGCCAAAAAAAATTTGTAAAATTATAAAATATAAAAAGGATAAAATTATAAAATCCAAAATGGTTTTTGAGTATATTTTAAAGGTTAAGCACATGTGTGATCGCTCGCATCGTCCTTGTGCTCAAAACCTTCTCTCTTTCTTTTATAAAAAAATACAAAAAAAATATTTTAAAGGTTAAGCACATGTGTGATTGCTCGCATCGTCCTTGTGCTCAAAACCCTTTCTCTTTCTTTTAAAAAATACCCAAAAAATTATTTTAAAGGTTAAGTACATGTGTGATCACTCGCATCGTCCTTGTGCTAAAAACCTTTTCTCTTTCTTTTATAAAAAATACAAAAATATATTTTTAAGGTCAAGCACATGTGTGATCGCTCGCATCGTCCTTGTGTTAGAAACCTTTTCTCTTTCTTTTATAAAAATACAAAAATATATTTTAAAGGTCAAGCACATGTGTGATCGCTCGCATCGTCCTTGTGCTAAAAACCTTTTTTCTTTCTTAAATAAAAAAAATACCAAAAATATGTTTTAAAGGTTAAGCACGTGTGTGATCGCTCGCATCGTCCTCGTGCTAAAAACCTCTCTCTGTCTTTTATAAAAATATCAAAAAAAATATAAAAATCTTCAAAAACTAAAAACAACATTTTCAAGCAAACAAACAATATTTCTAGCCAGAACTACGTGATCCTTGATTCTCCATCAAAAGTGGAGATACGTAGGAGCAAGGTTAGCCCTTGTCAGGTTCACTTCCCAAAAATCCAAAATCATTTCAAAACAAATTTTCAAACAATTTCCAAACAAACTTCTTAAACAGTTTCAAAAGAACTACGTAACCCTGATTTCTCATTCTGAATGAGAATACGTAGGAGCAAGGTCAATCCTTGTCTGGCCCAAAAAACTAAAAAATATATTTTGCTTCTTTAGAGTTGTATTTTAGGGGATAGTTAAACATTTTGAAAACCACATCATATTCGCGTATTTAGTTAAAGGTACTGCCTTAGGGCAGGCGTTGTAGGGTGCTAATACCTTCCCTACACGTAACCGACTCCCGAGCCTAGAATCTGGTTCTTGTAGACCACGCCTTATCATTTTATGGTTTTTCCGTAGTTTTCCATAATAAACTATGGTGGCGACTCCAAAATCTCTTTTCAAAACCCGTTTCCTTTTTTGGATCGTCGTCCCGTCGCGATTCCGGTTGCGACAGATGGCGACTCCGCTGGGGACGTGAAGAGAGTCAAGCCATTTAATTAGATATGCGAATTTGATGTGGTTTTTCTTTATGTTTTCCTTTCCCATTTCTTTATCTATGTTTGATATTTATAATAATTGCATGTGAGTTGTTTTGCTTGTTCTGTGAAAAAAAATTGGTGTATGTTGAACCCTAGGGTAAAAAACATGTTTATATCTGCCTGGGAATTTTTCTGGTTGTTTTGCAGGTGAGGGTTTGGGTATACATTGCATTCTCCCTTCACACACACACTTTGTACATATCATCAGTGGGGCCCTATACCCGGGTCTGAGCGTAACTTAGAATTAGAGGAGTTGTGTAGCGGTGTCATTCTGGGATGTACTTCCTGTCTGGCTATCGTGAGAACTCCAGCTAGAGTCTATTCTCTTCATTTGTGTCTCTACATCTAGTTGATTACTCTGACTGTTGTGGAGAAGCAATGAAAAGGGCCATAGCTCTAGTAACCATCGACCTTTAGGTTCAGGGAGCCATCCTTGTGAGGTTGCATATACTTGACCTTCAATCTGAAGCGCTGAACCTTTATTAGGGCACAAAGGGAGATGTGTGCAGTCTTATAACCCTCATTTTTGCTTAATAAAATCCAACACCTTGTACATATCACTATATCTTTTGATAATTTTTTCTTTCTTTCTTTTCTTTCTTTTTCTCATGCATTTTTATGGTCTTGTCACTAGTTCTAGTTAGGAAATTATAAATGTGACCAAGCCTTTGAGATAAAATGGAAATTAACATGAGATCTGAGGTCAAGGGGGGTTCAAGTTCAGACATTTTAAAGGAAATGTTAGCCACTGAAGTAAAAGAGGGTAATATGGTTGGCCTGAGAGAACTGCTGAAGAAAATGAAGACAACCCCAAAAGGATGCATTCAGGAAGGAGTATGGGAATCTGTTGAGCCTGTTAAAGGTGAAAGTTCAAACACGGCCATTACTGTTTTAGCCCAGTACTATGAATCACCACTGAGATGTTTCACTTTCTGGGATTTCCAATTGGTGCCTATGGTAGAAGAATTCGAGCAAATTTTAGATATACCTCTCAAGGGAAAAATTCCCTACAACTACCTGGGGCAGTATACCCCGACTTGTAGCTAGCGAGAATCACAAAGTACCCCTATGAAGTTAGATAGTGAATTCACTCTTAAGGGTACAACATGAGGTCTTTCTTGAGGACACTTGGAGTGGTACTTGCATCGAAAAGTGGAAACATTCATGATTGTACAGGCACTGATCCCCTATGGTGTCATGCCCTTTCTTAATACCAAGGATTTTGTCGACTAAGCTGCCATGAATGCATTTGTGGGAGACAAAGTTTGCTCTAAAGAATCCAGTCACTATTGTCCTAACTGAAGTTTCCAAGACCCTTAGTCAAGGTTATTTGCCATGCAGAAAGAAGATCTCTCGCATGAGTAAGGCCATTCTGAATGCCACATGTCACGTGGAGGAGTTGTTGCAGTATAAACCAAAGATGAAAGAGGCAAATCAATGAGCGCAACTCTATGCAGGCTTAGAGGAGGAAAGGTCTAAATGATGTGTTTTCTTGGCAGCAAAGATCGCACATCATATGTCATTGCGGTAAGTACCCTAATGTACCCCTCATGGGTATTCGATGTTGTACTAATCACAATACTGTGTTAGCACAAAAGCAATCTGGGTACCGCCCACGCCTGCATCCCTGGCCATATCGCAGATCTTAAGAGGAAGGAACCTTTGCTGAATTGCTTCATCAGGTTAGAGACACTTGGGGCAATGGTCGGAGGGAGGCTCAAGATTATGGATTATTAATGAAAGTTTTCCTTAGGAAAGGGAACGTAGAAAGGGTTAAGACAATCAAGTTGTAATTCACGTTAATTTCACCTACCCAAATTGTGAAAAACAATTTCAAAATGACGAGCAGTGGATAAAAGCAGTAGTGACAAAACTGAAGAAGGAACGTTGGCATCGGGCTGAATCAGAGAAGAAACATCAAGAGTTGATGAATCAGATGAAGGAGTATACCGTTGAACAAGGGCGAGTTATAGAAAACTGGAAGAGAAGTTTCTCACAACTAGCTTCCCTTGCTAATGAAGCCATTAAGGATGTCCCTAAGTTATTAGCTGATGCTGAATCTGTAATGCCGATCTTTAATCCGCCTAAGAAGGTCAAAACTTTCCTCAATTACTGCAAGAAACTGATGAGAGAAATGAAGAATGTGATGGCTAAGGCTCGTGATAATTGATCGTGATTTTGCATAACTCAGATGTGGTGAACTTAAATGTTGTGGATGAACTGTCCTATTGACTTTGTTTCATGTTAATTTCCAGATTATACATTTGGCAATGTTTTCACATCTTTATAATTTCTTACTATAGTAACCGCGTTACTTTGTCTTTTCTCTTTTTCTTTTCCTTTTTATTTTCTTTTTCTTAATTTATTTCATCTAATGAAATTCAGATTTAAAAATAATAATACGGCTAAGTCTCCAAAACACCCTAAGGGACACGAACCAGTGGAAAAATCATGGAGAACCAAGGAGAAGTTCAAGAGGGGATGAAAGCCGATATCCAACAGCTGAAGGGACAAATGAGTCAAATCTTAGAGGCTCTGAATGCCTTACAAAGCCCTGGAGATTCGTGCGCACAACGACCACAACAAAGAGTTCCAGAGGCACAAACTTTCCCTTCCTATGGTCTTCCCCCGAATTACACTCCACCCTCAGGAGTGGACTTGGAAGATCTTGACGCTCAAAAGGCCGAAGATAATGCAGTTGAAGTAGAAGACGAGCCTGGGGCAACCACTTTCACAATTCCGGGGAAGACGATCCAACCAGGTATTGAGAGCGTGATAATGAAAGAACAACCCGAGATGAAGTCAACATCTTATGTCGTTACACCAGCAGATTTTAAGGACGACAAGGGTAAATTAGAAATGCTCGAGAAGAGGTTGAGAGCCATAGAGGGCGAAGGAAGTTTTGAATTTGGAGATGCTAGAAAACTATGTTTAGTTCCTGATGTGGTGATACCTCCAAAGTTCAAGTTGCCAGAGTTTGAGAAATATCGAGGAAATACTTGCCCAAAGAGCCACATAACCATGTACTGCAGAAAAATGGCAGCTTATGTCCATGATGAAAAACTTTTGATTCATTGCTTCCAAGAAAGTTTAACTGGTGTGGCTCTAACTTGGTACATGCGCTTAGAAACTACTCACATCTACTCATGGAAAGATCTGGTTGATGCATTCCTAAGGCAATATGAATATAGTAAAGATCTAACACCTGATAGAGTACAACTGCAGAACATGGTGAAGAAAGAGTCTGAATCATTCAGAGAATATGCCCAAAGGTGGAGAGAAATTGCTGCTCAAGTAGAACCGCCTTTGAGCGACAAGGAGATGACTACCATACTTTTGAATACTCTACAACCACCATTTTATGAACTCATGATAAGCAGTGTCTCCTCGAGTTTTGCTGATATAGTAGTGATTGGAGAGAGGGTTGAGGGTGGCATAAGAAATGGAAAAATTGCACTAGGCCCAAAGCTAGTAGCAAGTTTAAATGAGTATGGTCCTAGACATGAAGAACGAAGAGCTAATTCACATTTTACTGCCTATCCTCAAGTGTCACATTCCTATGGGTCCAATCAAGCCATTCAGCGAAGGAATTACAATCGTGATGAAAAGGTCGCCAACTTTACTCCTATCCCCATGACCTATACAGAGCTACTGCCAGATCTTCTCCGCAACAACCTCATAGAGGTTTGTCCCACCAGGCCTGTGCGACCTCCTTACCCAAAGAATTATGACATAAATGCCAGGTGTGATTATCATGAAGGAGCGCGTGGACATTCAACAGAGGCATGCAAGGCTTTAAAGCATAAAGTGCAATCTTTGATCGATTCAGGATGTTTAAAGTTTGAAGAAAGTCAATCCAGCACTTTGACAAGGCGTGAGCTCGCCTCTACAAATGCCATGAACAAATGAAGAGGACTCTAGGACTATGTGGGAAAGCATAGGTTATTGTAAAAGGCGAAACTGATGTTGTTTTGCTCATGTTTTGAATTGTCTTGCTATGAGGGCTATGTCCATTGATATCATGTTACCATCCATGACTTTTAATGTGAACTTTCATTACGAGGTATCTCCAAGGTTTACTGGAAATCATGTCCTAATAGGGTGTCGTGGAGAACGAAAGCCGCAAAGAACAAATTGAAAAAACAAAAATGATGAAGGCAATCTTGAGTCACTCGTCTTTCTTGTAAATCATCAAACTCTTGTTTTTTTCAAAAATAGCAAAAAAGGAATAAAAAATGATAATCGAAAACAAAAGTTGCAGTGTCAGATTATTCCGAGGTCAAATGTTGAATCAAAAATAACAATTTGACGTTTTTTGTCGAGACGTTTGTGCGCATGTTGCTTAAAAACCTTCACCATTTACCTTTTCCAAAATAAAGGATTTTCCCCAACAAACACTATCACTGCCCTCACTAACAAAGTGAACCTTTACACTGGGGCAGATTGGTCTGACCAAAATTACTCTCGCTTGTGCTAGTTGGGTGATCCCTGAATCCATTGAGACAAACAAAAGAACTTTCAAAAAGAGAATAAGCCCACTAGATTGAAAACCCGAAAGGGCAGTCTAGAAAGGAAAAGAGAGGAAAAAGAGAACTCATGTTGAGGTCATCTAGTCGTAGAATTAATCTTTTGAAAATAAAGCAATCAGAATTTGAAATGATGTGTGGCCATCTTTCTTTATCCAAAAAGCAAAAACTATAACCATTGTTACCCCGTTTGAGCCAAAAATAAATTCTTTTTCAAAATTATTCCCAAGTAAGGGTTATCATCAGTATGGGTCAACTCGAGAAGCAGACGAAGATCACTGAATGATCAAACGAGAGAATCCTTCAAAAGGGTAAACAAAAAAAAAAAGAGAACAAAAACAAAACAAAAGAAAAATCACAAAGTGGTGATAAACGAGGTGAATGAAAAACAAAGTTCAAGAAAAACAAGAAGAGTGCTCAAAAGATCAAATTATTGACACAATGCCAGATGATAACCCTTGTTTCAAAAAAATAACCGACAAGCATTCATTTGGGCCTTTAACCCTTTCTTTCGATACCTTCTAGCCCTAGCCACATTACAAGCCTAATAAAGTCCACACAGATTGAATAATGTTTGCTCAAATTTTCACAAAGCTTA
Source organism: Vigna umbellata (assembly GCF_029865625.1). Taxonomy (NCBI): domain Eukaryota; kingdom Viridiplantae; phylum Streptophyta; class Magnoliopsida; order Fabales; family Fabaceae; genus Vigna; species Vigna umbellata. Next base: position 30,547,321 of record NC_142165.1, on the reverse strand, counting down.
ATTTTGCGACAAGACGAAATGACTTGCAATGTGTTCAAAAAAAAAAACAAAAAATTTTGAAAATGAATGAAAAAAGTAATGTCTCAGGAAGAAGGGATCTCTTTGTCAACTAGTCAGAAGCATGCAACAGAAAATCAAACCAATTGGGCCATCCTTTTAGCCGATCTTTTCATGCCCACTACCTCTTCCAAACAGAATCCCATGCCAAAAAAAACAACAACAACAAAAACTGGGGCAGCTTGGTGGACCTCACCACGCATTTTTCCTTGAAATTCATCAACCCATAATCTCAAAACTAGGGCAGCTTTGCGGATCTTACTTGAATTTTTCACCCAAATTATCATGGATTCGTCACCATACTCATTACACCAAACCGGGGCAACTTTTAAGTACCTCGTGTTCGCTTCGGCCCTCACCTCCTTTAAGGAGCATATGAGGTGACCTGCCCACATGGCTATCCCATTCTCTTCCAAACCATTCTAAACAACTCTCATCCTTCACTTGCCAGTAACTTCAAACATGTGTGCACTAAAGTCTCGAAAGAAAAAGTCAAAAATGTAATAATCTCAAAGTTAGATCTCGGACGTATGACATTCCTCACTTTTAGAAGCATTGAAAATAATGACCAGTTTGATGATTGCAAGTAAGACGTTTGACTCAAAAAAAAAAAACACACAAAACAAAACAAATGTTTTCATATGTGCATAACATAAGTTGCCATCAATCCATCAAAAAGAAAGTCCTTCTGATCGAAACCTTCTTCATTCATATGAATGGTTATCGAATCTTTCTTAAAAAACACAAAAAGAGTAACATTCAGATTTTCTCTCTCAAGCCATATTATTTCAGGTCGATCAAGCTTTTTCTCTCATATTAGGGTCTTGACATCCTGATCTTGCATCAAGATTTTAACAATTTGTAATGAAGGGTTTCAACACCTTGACGTCTTTTCAAAAATCAAATTTCTATCAAAATTACAAAACATTTCACAAAATTACAGCTTTCAAGAATTCCGAAAATATCAAAGCCCAATTTTCACATTGGCCCCCAAAGCCCAGTTTCTACACTGGCCCCCAAAGCCCAGTTTCAACACTGGCCCCCAAAGCCCAGTTTCAACACTGGCCCCCAAGCCCAGTTTCTACACTGGCCCCAAAGCCCAGTTTCCATACTGGCCCCCAAAGCCCAGTTTCAACACTGGCCCCAAAGCCCAGTTTCTACACTGGCCCCAAAGCCCAGTTTCTACACTGGCCCCCAAAGCCCAGTTTCAACACTGGCCCCCAAGCCCAGTTTCTACACTGGCCTCAAAGCCCAGTTTCCATACTGGCCCCCAAAAGCCCAATTTTAACATTGGCCCCCAAAGCCCAGTTTCCATGATGGCCCACAAAGCCCAGTTTTTACACTGGCCCCCCAAGCCCAGTTTTTTACACTGGCCCCCAAACCCAGTTTCCACACTAGCCCCCAAAGCCCAGTTCCATACTGGCCCCCAAGCCCAGTTTCCATACTGGCCCCCAAGCCCAGTTTCCATACTGGCCCCCAAAGCCTAGCTTGCCTGGCCCACAAAGCCCAGTTTCTACACTGGCCCCCAAAGCCCAGTTTCCACTGGCCCCCAAGCCCAGTTTACACACTGGCCCAAAAGCCCAATGTAAACATTGGCCCCCAAAGCCCAGTTTTTAGACTGGCCCCTAAAGCCCAGTTTCTACACTGGCCCCAAAGCCCAGTTTCCATACTGGCCCCCAAAGCCCAGTTTCAACACTGGCCACCAAAGCCCAGTTTCAACACTGGCCCTCAAAGCCCAGTTTTCATACTGGCTCCCCCCAAAGCCCGGTTTCTACACTGGCCCCCAAAGCCCAGTTTCTACACTGGCCCACAAAGCCCAGCTCGCCTGGCCCCCCAAAGCCCAGTTTCCACATTGTCCCACAAAGCCCAGTTTCTACACTGGCCCCCAAGCCCAGTTTCTACACTGGCCCCCAAAACCTAGTTTTCTTTGGCACCCTAATATTCTGGCCTTCCACTAGGCAATGGTCGAACTCTTGCTCTTTTTTTTTTTTTTTTTTTTTTTTTTTTTTTTTTCTTTTGAAACCCAGACGAAATTAGTGTTTCAATCTTTACTTAGCTTTTACTCAGATAATACGAAAATATCAAATTTTCATATTATCCAGTAGTATCTAAGTAAAGAGGGGCAGCTGTCAACACCCAATTTCGTCCGGATTGACTCTAATAGGTTTATTTTATTTTATTTTTTATTTTATTTTTTATTTTTTTGTCTTATTTTATTTTATTCTATTTTCTTTCATTTTTATTTTTAAGTTATGTTTCTATTTTACTTTTTTTTATTAGTTATTTCGCTTTATTTGATTTAGTTTTTTATCTTCTTTTGCTTTAATTGTTATGTTAAACGTTAACAGAACGAAAAAAAATCTGAAAAAAAAAAGAGAAAAAAAAAGAAAACGCAATAGTAAACTAAACCTTTTAGGAACAGCAGACTTTGCTTCTCCCCATTCTCAGTCTACGCAAGCACGAATTGAGCTTTAGAGGACTGTCCTTCTGCAGCAAAGGGGCTTACAGTAGCTGCAATCATATATAAGGGGGAAAGGATATCTGATTCGCTAGGACCAATTGATCCATTTGAAACGTAAAAGAGGAAAAAAGACAATTTGAAATCAAAGTGAATATCCTAAGTCAGAGGTTTTTCCTCCTGCGGAATCTTGCAAAGCATTTTTGAAAAAGAAGGACCATGGAGTCTTTCAAGATTTCATTTTTTTTACAGACCTCAGGAGAAGAACAAAAGAAAACCTCCTGGAGGGTCTTTATTCATATTTTTCAGCTACCAACCATCATTGGCGATCACCACAACCCTCTTGCACCCACAATAGCACCTACAACAGCACTTACAACAGGGGAGCAACAACAAAAGGTCACGTCTAAGAGCGGAGAAAGAAAGAAACGTTGGCTATAAGAGGAACATTTGCTCAGATACAAAGGGATAGTAACAAAGCGAAAAACAAAGTCTTCTTTAGAAGTAAGCTTCCAACTCTAGCTGACTGACTTGCATTATCTTCCATATATGGATTGATCTTTTAGGATAATATTTCTGTTCCCGCCTACTCCCAATTAATTTTGCGTATGCGAATCAGTTTTTTTTTTCCTACTGCTCTCCTTTCCTTTGCTGTTTGGACTCCATATTGTTTTCATTGTCCGAATCACTCGCCCCCGTCGCGTCGAAACAAACCCCGATGTTTCTCCACATTTTTGGTCACAACCATTACCCATCATGGCGAGATATTAAACCGCTCAAAAACAGAATAGAGTAATAGGAGAACCCATCGTCAGCGACGACGGTGGCGGTCGCCGGCAGTGTCTCCCTCTGGCGAGGGTTGGGACGTCGTTGGGGTTCACAAGGGAGAAAGGTTGAACCGCAGTGAAGGGAGATCCTTCCTTTGGAGCCACCAGTAGCAGCTGGTCTCGTTAGTGGTGGTGAGAATGTGTCACAGGAAGTGAGGATGTTTCCCTCTCGCGTAAGAAGAGGAACGAGAAAGGAGAACCTTGCGGTGTGACCAGCAATGACTATGGCGACGAACGACATCGCCGGCGACGTGCTGGGCCGCAGGGAAGGATGCCACGGTGGTTGGCTCGACGATGGCAGCGGCATATATTGTATAAGAGAAACTCTAGGTTTTTTGCTCACGAAACAGGGGATGAGGGAACCCATCTTCTTTTTACTTTCCTGACTCTCTTATTGTTTACTTTCTTTATTTTATTTTTTTGTTTATTTCTTATCTAATTTTTATTTTTATTTTGTTTTTCTTCTTCTTTTGTTTTTCGTAAAGGCTTGACTTTCTTTTTTCTTTCGATGCAAATTTTCTTTTTTCTATTCTCGTACCTGCCATTAATTTTTCCTTATGTGAGCTTGTTCATGGAGAAGAAGTTTTTTTTTACAAATAAAGAGAAAAAAGAAACCTAGGGTTTCTGCTCAGAAAAGTAGGTCTGGGCCAAATCTTCCTAACAGCTGGTTTTAAGCTTTGGTTTAATTAGATTCTTCTTTGTTTATGCTTTTATTTTGCTTTACGCAATCCTGATACGTGTTTTAATTTATTCATTGCACATACATTTTATTTGTATAATTTATTTTATTATTTTACTATTATGTTAATATGTATTTATTTAACCATTATTTTCTCGTAGAATATAAAATGGTATAAAATAAAAAAAATTATGAGAAATAGATTTCAGTTTTTTAGGTTTAAAATTCTTCTTTTATCTAATAATTAAATATGGTCTTATTTCATTTTAAACAATTATTTTCATATAATGAAATTAGCCAAAAAAAATTTGTAAAATTATAAAATATAAAAAGGATAAAATTATAAAATCCAAAATGGTTTTTGAGTATATTTTAAAGGTTAAGCACATGTGTGATCGCTCGCATCGTCCTTGTGCTCAAAACCTTCTCTCTTTCTTTTATAAAAAAATACAAAAAAAATATTTTAAAGGTTAAGCACATGTGTGATTGCTCGCATCGTCCTTGTGCTCAAAACCCTTTCTCTTTCTTTTAAAAAATACCCAAAAAATTATTTTAAAGGTTAAGTACATGTGTGATCACTCGCATCGTCCTTGTGCTAAAAACCTTTTCTCTTTCTTTTATAAAAAATACAAAAATATATTTTTAAGGTCAAGCACATGTGTGATCGCTCGCATCGTCCTTGTGTTAGAAACCTTTTCTCTTTCTTTTATAAAAATACAAAAATATATTTTAAAGGTCAAGCACATGTGTGATCGCTCGCATCGTCCTTGTGCTAAAAACCTTTTTTCTTTCTTAAATAAAAAAAATACCAAAAATATGTTTTAAAGGTTAAGCACGTGTGTGATCGCTCGCATCGTCCTCGTGCTAAAAACCTCTCTCTGTCTTTTATAAAAATATCAAAAAAAATATAAAAATCTTCAAAAACTAAAAACAACATTTTCAAGCAAACAAACAATATTTCTAGCCAGAACTACGTGATCCTTGATTCTCCATCAAAAGTGGAGATACGTAGGAGCAAGGTTAGCCCTTGTCAGGTTCACTTCCCAAAAATCCAAAATCATTTCAAAACAAATTTTCAAACAATTTCCAAACAAACTTCTTAAACAGTTTCAAAAGAACTACGTAACCCTGATTTCTCATTCTGAATGAGAATACGTAGGAGCAAGGTCAATCCTTGTCTGGCCCAAAAAACTAAAAAATATATTTTGCTTCTTTAGAGTTGTATTTTAGGGGATAGTTAAACATTTTGAAAACCACATCATATTCGCGTATTTAGTTAAAGGTACTGCCTTAGGGCAGGCGTTGTAGGGTGCTAATACCTTCCCTACACGTAACCGACTCCCGAGCCTAGAATCTGGTTCTTGTAGACCACGCCTTATCATTTTATGGTTTTTCCGTAGTTTTCCATAATAAACTATGGTGGCGACTCCAAAATCTCTTTTCAAAACCCGTTTCCTTTTTTGGATCGTCGTCCCGTCGCGATTCCGGTTGCGACACATTGGATATGCTAAAAAGTCTAAGGGATATAGATTCTATTGTCCATCGCATAACACTAGGATTGTGGAGTCAAGAAATGCAAAATTTCTTGAGAATGACTTGGTTAGTGGGAGTGATCAGTTTCCAAACATTGGGAATGAAAGAGATCACTATGAAGCTCAACCCTCTAGCTCAAGTGATAGATTTGTTGCCATTCACACCCCTCAAACACAAATGGGTGATAGACAAACAATAATTGAAGCTTCACAACCTACTGAAAATGATCTTACAAATGAAGTTGCTAATGAGGAACAACAAGATGATGTTGAACAACCTACTAAACACTTGCTTGAGCAACAATTTCCTCAAGAAAATGATGAGGCAACATTAAGAAGATCTACTAGAGTTAAAAGGCCAGCAATTCCTAGTGATTATGTAGTGTATTTGCAAGAAGTTGACTACAATATTGGAGCTGCAAATGATCCTGAAATGTTTTCACAACGCATGAGTTCTAAAGAATCAGACCTATGGTATGACGCCATGAAAGATGAGATGGATTCTATGGCATCCAACAAAGTCTGGGATCTCGTTCAGTTGTCTAATGGTGTAAAATCCATTGGATGTAGATGGGTCTTTAAAACCAAGAAAGATTCAAAAGGAAACATTGAGAGACTTAAGGCAAGACTTGTTGCCAAAGGGTTCACTCAGAGAGAAAAAAATCGACTACACAGAGACCTTTTCTCCTGTATCTAAGAAAGATTCTTTCCGAGTAATTGTGGCATTAGTAGCTCATTTTGATTTTGAGTTACATCAAATGGATGTGAAAACAACATTCCTTAATGGTCATCTGGAAGAAGAGGTTTACATGAAACAACCTGAAGGATTCTCTTCTAAAGACAATGAGCACTTAGTTTGCAAGCTTAATAAATCCATCTATGGATTAAAACAAGCCTCCCGCCAATGGTATCTAAAAATTTATGATGTTATCACTTCATTTGGTTTTGAAGAAAACGTCAAGGATCAATGTATATACCAAAAGGTCAGTGGGAGTAAGATTTGTTTCCTTGTATTATACGTGGATGATATTTTGCTTGCAACCAACGATAAGGGTTTTCTATATGAAGTGAAACAATTTCTCTCAAAGAACTTTGACATGAAGGATATGGGAGAGGCATCTTATGTCATTGGCATTAAGATCCATAGGGAAAGATCTCGAGGCATTTTGGGTTTGTCTCAAGAGACCTATATCAACAAAGTTTTAGAGAGGTTTAACATGAAGGATTGTTCACCAAGTGTAGCTCCTATCGTGAAGGGTGATAAACTCAATTTGAGTCAATGTTTGAAAAATGATTTTGAGCGGGAACACATGAAGAATATTCCATATGCTTCAGCTATCGGAAGCCTTATGTATGCTCAGGTCTGCACTAGACCTGACATTGCATATGTTGTTGGAGTTTTGGAAAGATATCAGAGTAATCCAGGTGTTGACCACTGGAAAACTACAAAGAAGGTAATGAGATATCTTCAAGGGACAAAAGATTACATGCTTATATATAGACGAACTGAATGTTTGGAAGTGATTAGCTACTCTGATTCAGACTATGCTGGCTGCGTTGATTCACGAAAATCAACATCTGGTTATATTTTTATGTTAGCTGAAGGAGTTGTATCTTGGAGAAGTACCAAACAGACATTAACTGTTACTTCTACTATGGAAGCTGAGTTCGTTTCTTGTTTTGAGGCTACCTCACATGGTGTATGGTTAAAGAGTTTCATTTCTGGGCTTAGAATTGTGGACTCTATTTCTAAGCCATTAAAGTTGTACTGTGACAACTCTGCTGCGGTGTTTATGGCTAAGAACAATAAAAGTGGATATCGAAGTAAGCACATTGACATCAAATACTTAGCCATCAGAGAACGTGTTAAGGAAAAGAAAGTGGTCATTGAACACATTAGCACTGAGTTGATGATTGCTGATCCTTTAACTAAAGACATGCCACCAAAGAATGTTAAGGATCATGCAGTGCGAATGGGACTTGGTTCCATGATGTAATTTCATTATCAGTGCATTTATTATTTTCAATGAAACTCTTATTCAGTTTGATGTTTTTTTCTCATATGTTTTTGTGCACATTTATTTTGAGAAGATATCATTTAGTTTTGATCTAGCATAAACATATGGTTTATGCATTAAGTTGAGAGCTAATGTTGAGAGAAGTATATATTGTGGTACATGGAAGATAACACACACTATCAGAGGACCTATCGCCATGACTCGTATATATTTTGTCACTTGTTGTGGTTAATAATTGGATAAAGGGACCAAGTGGGAGAATGTTAGTAATATTTTAAATATTATAGAATTTTTAGTTCCTATTTTTAAGGAACATAAAGTGGTCCATTACGCCATTATTTTTAACTGCATAGAGGTTATGGAGCAGTTACTAATTTTGTTTAAACGTAAAGCCCATTTATTTTTGAACCTATGATGGCCAAACTTTATATAAGGGAATGAGTTACTCTCAGTTTTGATCACTAAGCCTACTCCTCTATTCAGTAAACACACCATCGAGTTTTAGTGAGTTAAGGTTTGGAAAACAAAGTTATCTATGTTTGGATTACAAAAGCTGCAATGGCAGGAGGTACGCATATTATTCTTTCATTTTGCTTCTGTTGTTTTTTATCTGAATATGTTACTGTGATGTTAATATAATATAGGGTTAAATATGTTTTTAGTCCCTAAACTATTGGTCGTTTCTGGTTTTCGTCCCTCTTTCAAAATAAGGTACAATTTGGTCCTCATTCTTTTTGAAAAGTTCATTTTAGTCCTCAAAAACTAACACCGTTAAAAATTTGGTCCTCATTTAGTCAACAAAACGAGGACTAAAACCAAAGTTTCGAGGACTAAAATGAACGTTTCGAAAAGAATGAGGACCAAATTGTACCTTATTTTGAAAGAGGGACGAAAACCAGAAACGACCAATAGTTTAGGGACTAAAAACATATTTAACCCTATAACATATTTAGGTCAATTTTATACTCTGATATTTTTATCAGTGAATGCACATCAATATGTATTAGAATAGAGAAAAACTTCACATGTGATATCGGATATGAAAATCCGATTATACCTATATCAGATTTGGAAATTCGATGTGTTGTTTGTCGCATGTCCATTTCCGAATGTTGCTTTGTTATATAAAAGTTTAGTTCTATTAGTTATTTAATTATTTATTTTTTTATTATTATTTTTAAATTTATGTATAATTTATATGAGTTTATAATTTGATTAGAAAAAATTTTAATTGTTAAAAAATATTTTTTATGAATTTATTAGATTTAATAAAAATATTTTAGAAGAAATGAAATTTTAAAAATGTATATCAAATATGAAAATACAGGTTATCGGATGTTGATATCCGATAAATGAGCAATCGAATATGCAGTTTCGATTTTATTTTAGAAAAGTTTAATTTCATGCACTTATTTAATTAGTTTATTATAATTATATTAGAATTTATGTATCAATTTTTATGAATTTATAATTTAATTAGATAATTTTTAATTGTTAAAAATTAATTTTTATAAATTTTTTAAATTTAATATAAATATTACAAAGAAAATAAAATTGTGAAGGTGTTTACTCGGATATGAAAATTTTTTACATGTTTTTTTACTTGTTTTAGGTTTGTTGCACTTTTATATTTGCTGCATGCTGCTTTATTCATATTATTTAAAAATATGTTTGTTTTATAAAAAAGTTAAATAAAGGTTTAATACCCAATTTTGTCCCCACTTTGGTTCGGAAATCTCAATTTAGTCTCTCTTTAGAAAAGTAATTGTAATGGATCCTTACTTGTAATTATGTGAGTCAAGTTAGTCCCTTCCGTTAAATATAAGCAAACGGAGTTAATGAGTTGATGATGTGGCAGCAGTTAGTGATTAGGTGTCAAAACGCAATTGTGTGCGTGCTTACGTGGTGTTAAGGCAGTTCATTTTGAAATCTGGTTTTAATTAGAAATTGGGGAAAAATTGATTTGGGAGTGATTTGTTGGAGATTAGGGCATTTTGATTTGTGCGAAATAAATTCCAGAATTTATAAAAGGATTGTTGCTTTCATCATCTTCGTACCTGTCGTGTTCTAGAAAATATATGTTTACATGCTTTTCTTCATCAGTGAAGAAAACCTACTCTATACACCAAACACAGATACATTTTTTGTTTTAAAAATGGAGCAACAGAATGTTTTTACTTTTCTACTACCTCTTGATCTTGTGGTTGGAGTTATTTTTCTACAAAATTCTGACCTCCTAACTCTGTGAATCAGCTTGTGTTTGCTTGTTGTTACTCGTTATCCCAAAGTATGCATTTCATTAATTAAGAAAAACACTAGCAAATTTTTAGGATCCTGCAGAAGAAGTTAGTGAGAAAACGAAAGAAGTTGATCTTCCTCTAAATGCTGCAGACTCTAATAACACCGCAGAGGGTCTTCAGAATCCAAACACACCTTCCATAGACGAAGAATCTGCAAAGTCAATATCCAACAAGTCAGAAAACGATCAAACCGATCCAACCACAACAGTTGCTGCTAATCTCCAACAAATCACCCCCAAATCAATTTTTCCCCAATTTCTAATTAAAATCAGATTTCAAAATGAACTGCCCTGACATCACTAAGCACGCACACAATTGCGTTTTGACACCTAATCACTAATTACTGCCACATCATCAACCCATTAACTCCGTTTGCTTATATTTAACGGAAGGGACTAACTTGACTCACATAATTACAAGTAAGGATCCATTACAATTACTTTTCTAAAGAAGGACTAAATTGAGATTTTCGAACCAAAGTGGGGACAAAATTGGATATTAAACCTTAAATAAAACCAATTAACCTAATTTTAATAATTATTAAATTTTGTTAATATAAACAATACATTTTAATTATTTAATTTTAAAATATAAAAAATAAAATTAATAGTTATTTAAATTATTTGTATGTTGATTATATTATTTATAAATGTATAATTTATAGTATTAGTTTATGATTTTATAATTTAATTATAAATGTTTAATTTATTGTATTATGTCAGAATCATTAAAAACGCACCCAAAAACCCTCTGAACGGATGCCAGGTGTCAAGCGGAGGGGATCCAGAAATCAGATAGTGGAATGCAAGTGTCATCATATGAGCGGACGTTCGTTTTAAGCAAAACTGAGTTTTTGGAAAGTTTACGTCACACTCTCTGCATGCATCTTCTTCTCCAAAACTCTGATATTACTCATTTCTTCTCCTTCTCACAAAAAGCTATCCCTTCTCTCTACGAAAACTCACCCTTTCTCTTCTCCGATCTCCGTTCAGGCACCGTAGAAGCACTTCTGGCGTCAAGAGCTTCAGTTTGAACCGATCGGTTTCGAGTTCTGAACTGGTAAGTTCTTTTTGTCCTTAGCCGTTCGTTATCTGGTACATGCAAACTACAAGTTTTGGTTGCATGATTTCATCTTGTTTGAGCCATTGTTGGTCTTCTGTTATTTGGTTAGTTGAAGAATTTTTGAACGTGAGGGTAGAAGGAATTGTAGTCAGGCGAGCCTTAATTCTGCCTCTAGGAACATTCGTTCACGCTCAGAGGTAAGGGAAGCTTATTTAATTTAATTTGTATATTTACTGTGCTGCATGAACGTTTGTTTATTTGATTATTGGAAATGAAATATGATTGTGCTATGTTCTGATGTATGAAATATATGAAATTTCTATGATATGGATTGTATAAAGTATGAAAATTGACTATGATATGAATATATGAAATTATGAAGATATATGTTGAGAAATTTAATTGAGATAAATGAGTTCGAAGTATGAAATTCCCTATGAAAGTGTACGTTCGTCACTGAACGGTCCTTGACCGTTCGGTTTTCTAGTGAACTCGGTTAGAATTGGATTCTTTCATTTGGGAAGAATCCTAGTTGAGGATGAGCGTCTTCGTTCGTAATGTTGTGCATGAGCGTTCGGCCAAGCATAGTTGTTTCTTGGTATTCGTTTATAAACTTAAGTATAGATATATGTATTTGTATATACATTCGTTTGTTCTTAAACACTGCTCCAAATGATATCTTATTATAATTGTTAAATATTTTAATATAAGTTTAGTAGTGCTCGGTCTTACACCAAACGCTCGTACTGAATAATGCTCGGTCTTACACTTTTTGGGATGTTACATATTAGTTTTTTATTTTGTTAAAATTTTTGTATAAAATAAATTATTATTTTTGTTTTATTTAATAACAAAAGTTTGGTATTTAAAATTTATATCAAAATTTTTAATAATTTTTTAGATAGTTTTAAGTAATTTTATTTTAGTGTTTTTTTTAAGTTGATTACATTATTAATAAATGTATAAATGTATAATTTATTGTATTAGTTTATGATTTTATAATATAATTTTAAATTTTGAATTCATTATATTAATTTTTTATTTTGTTATAGGTGATTGTAGTCTAAATGGACGAATATCGTTATGGGATTGATTATGATATAAATTCTACCATGCTATCAAAATTTTCGTCCTTTATAAATGAGGTTGCTGAGGGAGATTCACTATAGTAGAAAAGGCTTTTAACGTCTCTTACTTGGGGCTTTTGACGTTTGATTCATCCCTGACGTCTTATTGGGTGACATCAATGGAACGTCAAGCCCCATAGTCAGACGTATATATAGACGTCGGTTCCTACAGTCGGACGTCTATATAAACATCAGATTGCACAAGTCGAACGTCTATAGAGAAGTCTGACTGCACAAGTCAGACATCTATAAGAACATCAGATTGTAGGGACCGACGTCTAATCCCTTGAACGCTAATCACCTGAAATTGTCACTGTAAGCCATTAGAATTTTGTGTGTGCATTGACAGACATCTATAGACGTTGGACAGTGCAATAACAGATGTGTACTGGGTGTTTTTTTTAAATTAATTTATTTTTACAATAAAACCACATTTGAAAAACAAAAAATTGTCCCAACACAGCAAAATATAATATATTTTATGCGTTTCAAGTTAACAAAGTACTAAATAATCTAAAAAATAATCCAAAACCTAAACTATCAAAAGTTAAACTTAAACTAAATGTAATTAATGTTCAACATCAATAGTGGTCTTCCTACGTCCATCTCTAGAGAAGATAAGTTGTCCATTCTTGTCTTATCTTTTTAGTTACATCCTCTAACATAGGAGATGTACTCTTGAAGCACTGCAAAATGAAGAAAAATTCATTATGTTTGCATATGTTCAAAGATGAATTTTATTTGTAATGTATTGAAGGTAATCATCATTACCTCAATCCAGTCATTTGTAATGGTAGCTCGAATGATGGTTTTAATCCAAAACATGACATAGTAGCCACATTCCCATGAATCTAGTGCTTGTTACACTAAAATGACAAACTAATTAGTCAAACATTTAGATCATTCAATAACATAGAAAATGAATAAGAACTATAAATGACTTACAACCTTTGGATACATGATTTAAACTAGTTGACCTCGGGGTTTACCCATAACTTTATTTACATTGAAAACACAAGGTAATATTAATATAACTATATTTATCATAAAAATTGAAGGTGAGCATGAATTTGAAACATAACAAGAGAAACACTTACTCTTGAAGCATGTTTTTGAAGTCATTTTTCGTCCTCATGTGTAGCGAACAAAACCATATAATTTTGCATTGTCTGGGAATGATGACCATCAACTGCTAGTGAGACCTATCATGAATCAAAACTAGTTAGTAAACTAATTAAGTAAACTTTAATGAAATTTTACTTAGAACAACCCATACCCATCAATGTATGACACAAGGTATATGTCTCTATTTGACTCAGCCATCCATGTTTGCAAATAATTTTGTTTGGTCTTAATTGTGTTACCAGAAGGTTGAATGGTCTAAGATTCAACAAATTCGTACATGGAAGATCGACCTTGGTCCACAATGATAGTGTCCATGTACCTAAAACAACAAATTTAAGTTGTTAGAAACTGAGAATCTAAATATAACTAATATGGAAGACAAAATTGACTATCTTACATGCATCATAGTTGAAGGATGGAAATATTCAACATCTTGTCTCCCCCAATGACCTCTAGTGCATCATTTAATGTGATATATACTGACACATGGCACTGAAGGCCAAATACTCTCAAATCTCAGTACAATTCTACTAGTCCTTTGGACAACCTGGGTAATTTTGTCATGAGCTTTGATAGAGGATCATCCCCCGCTTCAGCCATGTCATAATCTTCATCTATAACTAGCTCATGCATCGATGGCTTCTGAGGATGTGTGAACTGAAGATAAAATTTTCAAAGTTATCAATCAATATTTATAAATTTAACATACAAAAACTAATAATAAAAATATTATACTTGTGGTGTAGCAATGTGTGATATGATCAATGTTTTAGGCCAGGCTATAAATGTTCCTATGGCCTCCCTCACAAAATGAATTTTTGAAGTGGGTACAGACATCTGAGCCTAGGAATCCCGAACCTCGTCAATCATCACACGAACGTGGTGGCATAATAAGGGAACATCATGAATAGTTTTTCCTCCCTCAAGTACTCGTCGAACAACCACAATGCGTGGTGGATCCCCATCAACCAACAACTCATATTGACCACTATACTTAGTAGGGTCTATAGTGGAGCATGATCCTCTTGTGTTGACCCGAGGTGCTGTTGGAGCTTCAGTGGACACCCCCACGGTGCCTTGGGTCCTGGAATGCAACTTCTCTTCAAGCGCTTTTTAGATTTCCTTTTGTTCTTGTAGTTGTTCCATAAATCGTTGCTCCATAGATCTCATGCTTTGGTTGAGTCTTTCCTCCCACTGAAGATCCATCTTCCTTAGTGCCTCCTAACTCATGGATTCAGTGTTTTTTTTTGTGTAGGGCCAAAATAGTCATGAAGATCAATCGTCCCACCAACTCCACGTACACGTTCTGGGTGCTCAGGCTTTCCAATGGTCGTTGTTATAATGTCGTCCCTACATTGGCCAACAAATGTTCCTTGAGTCTACTGCTCAACCAGCTCATCCTACATATAACAACATACTTTGTTACATAAAACACATGGGATGATAAATACACAACCAATCAATGTTTAGAAATTTAACTTACAATTTGTGAGATCAAGGCAGCTGAGGGGGATGTTATGTTCCCATCAGACTTAGTCCGAGCAGCCTTCCACATCTCGTACCCAACAAATGCAGGTGCTAGGTCGGGGGACTCAAGTCTTAAGGCCTCCACTCGACTCTTTCTCATCTTCCTCTCAAGTAATGCATAACCACCTCGTGATAACACGTGAGGTGCATCATTTAGTCTTTGTCTTTCTTGGGCAGCTAACCTTTTACCCTGTCAAACCATATATATTCATAAGTGTAAAATCACAATGAAATACATTAAATAACTAAAGAAAACAGTTAAGAAACAAACTTGTCAGTCCCCAGACTCTCTAGATGCACGAAATTGCATTCACTCCTCCTTAATTATTATGTACTTGTCACAAGGAGACTCGTGTTGTTTGTCTCCAAAGACATATAGATGTGTTAGTCTTGTCTTGAAATCCTTCCATCTGATCGCTACATTGGATAAGACTTTCTTTCTAATTTGACCAATGTTTGGAATATCAAAATGTTGCTGTTTAAAACGAAGAACATGTTAATAACATAATAAGAACAAAGTAAACAATATATCAATTTTCTTTTAAGTAAACATACCTGAATGTCCTGTCATAAAAGGTTTTTGTCGACCTCTGGGACGTCATCCCAAGATGCAAGAATGATAGAAACATGGGTTTTTGCTAACATACCCAAATAACTCCTAAACTTATCAACATGTGACCTTGAACGCAGACTTGATCTTGGGTCAATGTCAACATGTATCATGTCCTCCGCAACACGTCGGGATAACACATCGGGCAATCCTGTGACCGGTCGACCACATCCGCTCTTTCCTGATCTTGATCCTGAGGTCGACATATGCAAAGAAGTCTAACATGATAAATTTGATAAGATTTCAGCAACATTTCGCATTGGTCTCTGAAATACACAAAATGAGAGTGGTTAGGGATGACCACGATCAAATATGCATCCGAAGAACAACACAAACAATATGAACCAAAATTTTATCAATCTTATCCATAAACTCCAACGTACATGTTATAGCAAATTATGAAAAATAATTTTTCCAAACTATCCCATCGGATAATTCAAAATTTAACACAAATGATTAAAGAGTAATCGTTTGTGTTAGATTTTAAACAGGAACTAAGTTTCACTTATAATATAAAACGCCAATCATAATAACACAACAAACTTTATCACATGTTTTAATTAAAAACCCAATCACACGCATACCCAAAAGCCAATAACATGCATACCCAAAAGCCAATAACATGCATACCCAAAAGCCAATAACATGCATACGCAAAAAATTTTCAACAAGAAAGTTAACCTTTTTAACAAATTAAAAACGTAGTGGAGGGAAATGGAGGAATGCACCTCTCAAAAACGCAAGAAATCGCGGGCCAAAAACGCTCAAAATTTCCGCCAAAGAACACGCGTAAAACTGCACCAAAATGCAATAAAAACGCATTTTAATCGGTTCAAATGGAAGATAATTCATTAAATAGTAATGTAATCAGAGTAAAACTAATTATAAACGGTGCAAAAGAGACAAAACGAACCTCAAAAGCGTAAGCCGTGGAGAGAAAACGCGAGGAAGACAATGAAAAGTGAGTGCGCGTAACTGCTGCCTCGCATTCGCGGGTTGGTAATAGCAAACCTTTAGACGTCGGCCTCCCTCCCAGCCGACGTCTAAATGACGTTACACGTCCACTCCCCTCCCAAGCCGACGTGTAATGGGTTTAAAATATTAATTTTGGCGAACACATTTAGCGTCTTGGTTGGGGGGAGTCGACGTCTAAGACCTATTTAGACGTTGGGGCTGACTGACGAACGTCTAAGGGCAATGAAATAGTCACTTTTGCAGGTCATTTGGCGTCCGGGGAAGGGGTGTCGACATCTAAATAGGACTTTAAATGTCGGGGTGGCAAGATCAGACGTCTAAAAGTGACTATTGGGATTCTAGGCTGACCAATTCAACGTCCAATGTTGTGGGCCGACGTCTAAATAGGCCATACACGTCGGCCCCCTACCCCTGGACGTCTAAAGCCAATAATTATTTTTATTTTTTCGTATATTTCTAACGTCCATTTGAGGAGCGCTGACGTGTATGCGTATTTAGACGTCCCCTCACCCCCATAGTCGCAGTCTAAATAGTTCTCTTATTTACAAAAAGTCCATTGGTGGTCAAACATCTAAAGGGTGATGTTAAAGGCATTTTCTGCACTATTGATCTAACAAATCATTTCACAACAAATGAAATTATTTTTTCTCGTGAAAACTTAATTGAATAGGTAAGAGGGAGTGCATATGATCTAGGATTTGTTGTGGTGACTATAAGATCCGATAAAGTTATCGGTCAACCTAGGAGGAAGACGTTTGTGTTGCTAGGATGTGAAAGAGGTGGAAAATATAGAAAATACAAACCCGATGTTGGACCTAGTACATATGGCACCTAAAAATGTGAGTGTCATTTATAGTTAAGGGGCAAGCCATCTGCTAATGGCGATGGGTGGGTATTGCAAGTGATATGTGGATACCACAACCACGATTTAGTAGAAACTTTAGTGGGACATCCTTATGCTGGTAGGTTAAATCTTCCTGAACAAGTAATACTTGTTGATATGACTAAAACCTCCACAATGGCACGTTGACTTTCCTCAAAATCTAATTCATCCAGATTACAAAATTGGCCTAAAATTGGGAGATGCAGCAAGGATGACACATCATCTAAAGTCACGGACATCTCACCCACTAGGAGATGGAAACTACTAGTCTCGAAATGAAACCTCTCTACAAATGCCAGCAGTAGACCCCTATCCACGTAGTCATATGAGATGCCCACCAGAGACATCAGACTCGAACCATGCACGATGTCTCTAATGCCCTTGTGGAAGGATCCTAATTTGTTTAACTTGTTCCCATGGGAGATCAACTTCATCTCCCCCGACCCTAAAGAATAATATTTAATATAAAATTTGCCTTCAACTAAACAATAATCATTAAAATTAAAGTTTTGCAATTACCCGACCCTACCAATCCACCTTTAAGAACATCCTGATGCTCATCCTCCTGATCAAAATCGTGCTCCAAGAAATCCATCTTCAAGAACAATTGCATCCTCCTTAAACCTTACAACTCCATGGTCATCAACCTCAATATTAGGCTCAGCTGCTCCACGTCTTCTGCGAGCAGAAGCAGTAAGTTTCCTCGTCTCAGCCTTTGAGGAAATCTCTCCGCAATGTGAAGATGCACCTCGAGTACGAGCCATACCTATTCTAAATTATTTTATTAACAACATTAAAAAGAATAATCAATTCAAATAATTATACAATTATAATATTAAAAAATCATAATAACTTCCAAAAAAATAAAATAAAATTACACTAGTAAAAAATATTAAAGCATTCAAAACAATTTATTTAAATTCAAATCAATTAAACTACTTCATTATAAAATTAAATAATATATTATTACAAACAAAAAAACTTAAATTTCTAAAAAAATATACAAAATTTAAATAATTATAAACAAAAAAAGTTAATTCAAATTAAATTTAATTAATTCAAATTTTTATATAATTATAATTCATCATATCTTCAAATTATAAAACATTAAAAAGCTGTAAAAAAAATCAAACATTCAATTCTATAAAATTATACAAATTTTAAATATATTTTAAATAATTACAAACAATTAATTTTAATTAAAAAAAATTCATTAATTAAAATATTTAAATAATTATAAATTAGTAATATTTCATTAAAAAAGTAACATTCAATTCTATAAAATTATAAATTAGTAATATTTCATTAAACATTAAATAATTGAAAACAATAAAATTTAATCATTTTAATTAATTCATTAATATATTATTACAAATTAAAAACAATAAATATTATAAAATTTAAATAAATTATAATTAATATTAAATATTTACAAAATAAATTATTTAATTCAAATTAAATATAATTAATTCAATATTAGTATACATAATAAACTATTTCAAATAAAACCATTAAATAATAAACTATTTCAAATAAACAATTAAATAATAAACTATTTAAAATAAAACAATTAAATTCAAATAAAAAGAACAAACTATAAAAAAATCATACAATAAAACCCTAAAATAAAATTAAAAACGAAAAAAGAAATAAGCATCAGCTCTCCAAACCCTATAGGCATGTATCGATTTTTCAAATCCGATACATGTCTATCGCGTTTCAGATCACAAAACCACGAACAAATCAAGTAAATAAAAAAATTCAAACACTTTCTGATCATCCAATTTATATATCCAATCTATAAACATGCAAAACAAGCAAAAAAAAAATTAAAATCATGAACCAACCTTTGACAACATTTGAGCATCGAACAATGGAGGAAAATTGGAGAAAGAAGACGAAGTGTGCCTCTGTGCGACTGGAAAAGAGAGCAAAGAGAGCAAAGAGAAGGAGAAACTAAAATGCCAAGAACCTGTGTTAGTGTGCGCGCAAGAGAACAAAGAAAGGAAAAATCATATCCGAGAAGAGTGTTGTGTTTCTGTACCTCTGTTGCGAAAAAGAAGAAACTTTTTTATTTTTGTTTCTTCTTCTTTCATGTATAAAGTCCTACTCCTCTTCTTGACCAATTTGGGGTGGATGCTCACATGCATTGAACAAAACCTGGTAATAGAAAACAAAATATGTTCTAGAATGGTGAATTCGAGATGCATGCACCCATTTTCAATGTTTTTTTCTTCGCTAAGAATCGTGGTGTTGAACTCACATTACAACATGTTGGCTTGTCTTAACAACTAGTGCATAAGGATACATGGTACATGGGAAGGCACGATATTGTATGGAGGGAAACATGGAAGGATCAAAAGGTTAATAGACATTTAAAAGTTTAGGGGTGGAGGAAGTAGTAGCCCACTTATAAATGGGCAAACATGGATAAGCCCATAATTGTTATTTTTTAATTAAAATAGAAATTTGTTTTTGTAAGAGTGTCTTCTTAATACAATACCCCTAAGTATTGTTGCTACTGATATTAGTGTTTGGATGTACTGTGCAAAACAAGATCAATAACAAATCATCTAAAATATAAGAGACAAAATCTACTTTTAAATAAATCTTTTTATATTTTTTTTATCATTTCAAAGTTAAACGGGGTATCTCAAACTAAAAATGAATAAATGTATTGTGTTATTTAATATTGATTTTTTTCTATGTTCGATATCCTTAACGTGTAATGTCATGTGTTAAATTAGCGTATCACTTACTTACTTTTGTTTAAAAGTGGTTAATGCAAGTTTATTATCATAGATTGCCAATTTTTAATAAAATTAAAACTGAATTGAGTGTTCTTTTTAAATGATAAGACTAAATAGAGATAATCTAACCAATACAAAAAGTATCGATCCTAAAAGTTTTAATTGGTTGGGAAATACATTTTATTTTAATTAGTTTCCTTTTAACGAAGGACTCTTCTTGATGTGAGTTTTTAACATTAAAAAAATGTTTAACGACATTTTTATAATTAATGTAATAAAATAATATTTTATTAAGTAATTTCTTGATTATTTTAAAATTTAAAATAAAAATTATTCGATTTTATTCACTTACAAAAAATAATTTATGAGAAAATCCGTAAGAAAATTATTTGTATATTATCTTATGACTTGTTAAAATATTATTAAACCTTTCCTTAATAATTTATATCTTCCGGATAAAATGCCGGAAATAATTTAAAATTCCTACAACTTTCTTATAGGTTTTTATTCCCGCAACAAATTTGCAGGATGTTGCGGTAAAATTCTTTTGCAAAATAAAACTGTAACAATTTTACACAAATATCCATGTCTATTTCCTTTCACGTGGATAATTTTCGAAACAAAAACTCAAAAGAAGTAAATTACTTTCAAGTAGTGCTAGTATATTCTATGTAGAAGTGCCAAAATGAGTCTATCTGATTTATTTAAACTTTTGATTTTAACCTGTCTAAAATACATCATATTATACTTAAAATAAGTTAATAATTGCAACTCGACCCGTCCATCAATGGGTTGATCTATTATCAATTTTTTTTTCTTTTCCAACTATTGAAAATATAATTTCACATGGAAAATACATTGGAATTTCTTTTTTATAATTTCACATGTCGAGCTAATGGTGATGGTGTTTATTTGTTCGTCCTGGTATTGTCTATCGGTCTCGTATAAAGTCTAGAGGAGATGGAAAAGAATAATGGATATCAATATGAGAAAAGAATTAAAGGATTAGTTTACGTGAGTCACATATACGCTAGATATGAAGGGAGAATAGTAAACTTGGAGATAAAAGAATAATTAGGTTCCAAAGATGAGATGAGAGGAGAATAGTGGAGGACATAAGTAAAGTGTCGTGGGCCAATATTTTAAATGAAGTGAATGTGAAATTTGTCGCAATTTACAAACGTGTTTCATTTAGGTTTTTAATGATGCCTAGTTGTCGGACTGGCCTGCTTGGTTGGCAAGCTAGGCAAGATAGGCTGGAACAAGCTGACAAGTTGGCCCACCGGGCTTGACCCTTTTTTCCATATATATGTATATAAGATCATTTTGACCTATACATCTTAGGATATCTAAAGCCTCCTTGAAATCATCTTGACTCGTAATGATCGAAATCATTTTATCACACGTATGGCCAAGACAATCTTGACCCACTAGATCATCTCGGACAATCATAAACATTTATCGATATCAATTCGCTCTATGATGACTAAGATCGCATCGGCCAGGTCGTATTATAGTAGAAAGAAGGTTAAGAGTTAAGGTGTATCATAAACATCATTAAGTAGATTAATTATTGTAATTATCTGTGTGACCCTAGCTTAACCAAGTAAGGAGCCATAAGCCTAATATAAATAGCATTGCTCACGAGGAAACTAATTATGTGTTCATCATTACTACATTTATTACTCTCGTTGACGCGCACTCTGACTTGAGCCTTAAAGTGTCTTTTACAGGTACATCCCGTATTGACTTGGAGCGATACTTTTAACAATTGCCCTTCTCGAGGTAATGTTTCACTTAGCGTTTCCAGTAAGCCTCTTCATCTTTTTGCTCCTTAATGCTGGGATGCTACTAGACTTGTACGATGAAGTAACCGAAGAACATGGAATTTTTTTTCATTCTTATTCATCATATCGGTGATGCTACCTAGATCATATTGGTATTTTAAGACTTTTATTTAAATCATACCGAATCTGGAGGATAATATATTATATGTACCTGAGATCATCTCAACCTATACACATTAAGATATCTAAAGCATGCTTAACATTACCTTGGCCCTTAATAGCCGAAATCATTTTATCACACATATGGTCGGGACAATCTCAACCCATTCCTACCCTAAATCATCTCTGATAATCATGTGCACTTCTCGATATCAATTTGCTTTGTGATGACTAAGATTGCATCAATCATATTGTATTACAACATAAAGGAGGTTAAGAGTTAAAGCGTATTATTAACATCATTAAGCATATTAATCGTAGTAATTATCTAAATGGTCCAGAACCAATCAAGTAACCTATAATATAAATACTTTTGTTCACAAGGTAATTATTACGTATTCATTATTACAATATTTATTACTCTCATTGATGCATATCAATGACTTGAACGTCAAAGCATATTTTGCATATACATATCTTTTCATCTTGAAACAATACTTAGATCTTAGAATATCTCAATTTAAAGATTGAATAATACAATGAAAAGCCTATTTGATAGTGGAAAATCATCTAGTAAATAAAATTCATAAATTTTACATTATTTAAGTGATTATTTGGTAAAAATTCATGCTAGTTTGGTTAATATATTTTTTTATTAACATTTAGAATTTTACATCAATTAAAAATAAAAATAATTATAATATTTAATTTAATTTTATAAAATTAAATTAGACTAATTATTTACGTTTTGTCATAAATTCAAAAATTTTAACTAATCAAATATCTTCAATGATTAATGATAGTTGATACTTATCTTATTTGAAGTAAAAAAGGCTGGCTTGATACGTAGCGTGAGGGAAAAGAAAAGAGGGTAATACCTTGTTTGGGTGAAAATAAACATCATTTGAGACTTTAATCAATATATTAACATTGCTTTGCTTGTTTGTATATGTATCAACTTTGCAATTTCCACATCAAATAACTTTTTCCACCACTTTATCATAAAATGCTAAGTTCATTTGGTTCAAAAAAGTCAATACCCATTTCATAAAAGGTACTTATTTAAAGCACATGTTTGCGAAGATCAAGTTGTTATGGTCTCCAACAATAACATTATAACAATACGAACCTTCATTACCATTTCAGCTCAATTAATTTTTAAATTGTTTTTCTTTTGTAAATAGTTTTATATTAAACTAGGTTAAATTAATAAAAAACGTGTTAATAATTTATTTACTTTATATACTATGCATTTATTAGTTTTGCTTTTGTTAATCAACTTTTAAAAATTAAAAATAATAAAAATTAGAATTTAAAAAAATATCGAATTAAAGACCTTTTGATTGTTCTATTACCCTTGTCTAAATTATTTTTTGATCTTATATTTTAATACGTGGAGAAATGAATTATAAAAGAAGTTCTTCTTGAACAATGAGTGATTGATATTTTAAAATAAACAAACTTAGAAACAAATCCATTCCTTTTATACTTTTCTACTTGTTTTCTTTGTAATTTCTCACTTTTTTTTATTCTTACAAGTACTTTTCTTATAAGAAAATAATTATCCTCGTGTTTAGAAATACATGGTTAGCCTTGGTTGAGAATCCAAGTGTAAATCAAAAGTCTCACATTAGATAGAAATGAGTAAGTAGAATACTATATAAAGATAAAATACCC
The DNA here is from genome assembly GCF_029865625.1 of Vigna umbellata. Taxonomy (NCBI): domain Eukaryota; kingdom Viridiplantae; phylum Streptophyta; class Magnoliopsida; order Fabales; family Fabaceae; genus Vigna; species Vigna umbellata. The sequence goes on along the minus strand of NC_142165.1, from coordinate 30,523,768 downwards.
ATTAATATATTATCTTAAGGTTTTGGGTAGAGAGTGATGTCAATCCCTTATATGGCTCGACTCATATCTCATTAGTATTGTGTCTCCCCAATGAACCTCCTCCTCGATAGACCCAACAGTGGTATCAGAATATAGGTCTCGGTTCAACAGGAACCGAGGCATAATAGACATATTAATTCGGTTACAAACTGCCCGAAGCGTATAATCTGTGTAACCGAGGCATAATAGACATATTAATTCGGTTAGAAACTACCCGAAGCGTATAATCTGCGTATAGGCACCGGTTGGAGGAAGGAATCGAGGCAGTAAAAGTTAATTACTTCGATTAAAGGAATAACCGAGGCAATTTACCCTACCTACCTACTCTTCTCTCTACTTCTCTTCTCTCTGCTGCATCCAAAAAACACTTCTCCACTCTTCTTCTCTCTCGCTGCATCGACATCCAAGAAATTCTTCTCTCTCGCTGCCATCCAATCACTGCCTCACTGTCGTGCCTCCCCGCTGCTGCTCACTCACCGCCGCGGCCTCCCCGTTGCTGCCTCGCCATCGCGTGGTCAAGACAGTGTTGCTGTCGTTCGTCGAGCTCCCTGTTGTCACCAGCTTCGTCCATTGGGGAGCAACGAAGCCACCAGAATCGCATCCTTAGCAAAATCGCGCTGGCGCTATCTTCCATGGCGATCTTCACAAAGCTCCGGCATTGGCCTTGCAACCTCCATCTACGTGCCACCATTCATCTTCATCACCAAGCCGCTCCAGATCCGCTTCAAATCCACTCCAGATCCGCTCCAGATCTGCTCCACAACGTCACCACCGCTGCCTCCCCGCTGTTGCCTTGTCGTCGCGTGGTGAAGACAGTGTTGCCGCCGCATTGCCGCCATCGTCATGTGGTCTTCCTGGGTTCTTGCTGCATCGTCGTGTTGTCTCTGATGGACGAAGATGATGATGGATGAAGGTGGTCTACGGTGGTGTTTTGGGTGGCCCGATGTGAGAAAGACGGTGGTGTTTGGGGGCGTGTGGTGTTTGGCGACGTGTGGTGTTTGGCGACGTGTGGTGTTTGGCAGCGTGAGAAAGACGACAGCGTCCTGATGGGGAAACCAGGAAGAGCATACTGCCTCGGTTCCCTTTGAACCGAGTTCTAATCCTATATTGTTTTGTCTCGGTTCACAAAACCGAGGCATAAAAGTGTAGACCTTTTACCTCGTCTGTATATGCTTCGGATCAAGAACCGGTGCCATAACCTCTGACTGCACTATTGTATAATGGTCGAAGGACTACTCGTGGTGGAAGGAACTCAAACTATGAGAAAGTAGAATACTATATAAAGATTGAAATTTGTTTGTAATACATTTTGTTTCTAAACTTTTAAAACGAATAGCTATAATTTTTTTAAACCAATGACGTTAACTTTTTTAACTTTTTTTAACATGTTAAACATATTTAATCCAAAAACCGATACAAATATGTACAAGTATTTAGCATACCATTTTTTAAATCTTTCTAATTTTCCTTACCTTTCTGTTTAGAAAATGAAAATTGAGATCCACAAGAAATGGAGAAGTGCATCTATAAGCGAAGACACCATAAACGTGCATGTCTCAGAAATCAATTAATCATTTGATATCAAGAATGAATCATCATAGCTTCAATTAGTCAACCTGAAATCTATTCACTTCGGAAGTGGCAAGTACACAAACATTTTGGTTCATTATCTCAAAGGGATGTCAAGTAATGTAAATGATAGTAATAATGATGTGAATGAACAAAGAACCTTGCCTATTCCAGTTTCTTCCCGTTAGAATGATGTGCATATTTCTATGATAGTGATTAATGCCTAATTAATTGTCATTGTTCAAGTGTTATCACTGACCAAGAGATAATGAAATGTATGTTAATCTAGCTGGTATAGTTCCGGCGGCTACTCAATGTCAAAACAGTTAGTCAATAAACAGTTAGTCAAACCTTAATTTTTTTGCATGCATTTGTTGTCATATTCAACATCTCCCTTAGGTTGTTGACCAAGTTCATCCCCTCATATCCTAAACATTCTCTGTGCCATAATAGTAATGAGAGCCAAAGGTTGGTATACTTGTGTTATTATTGTAAATTTTCTTTGAAAAGTAAGCATTCTAAAGCAAGAGAGATATTTTAAAATTCTTTGACTAATGGTTTAAAGCAATACCAGGTTTGATTATTCTTCGCAAGGAGACATTTATTTGGAGTAGCATGATTTTGTAATAAGTGTTAATAAAATTCTTTTATTGTTTTAATCATTTTACCAATTAAGAGTGTTGTTGTTGTTGACGTTGTTAAATTTGTGCATCTGAAAATTGAGGAAGGATGTGCATTAGGGTTTTCGTTTGCATGTGATGTGTCCTATCTATCACTTGCATATGCATAGATTTGTAGTGTAGTTGAAATATGATGATGGAAATATGAAGTTCTTAAGGATGAAGATGCACTTCTTAGCCAAAATGAGGCCGATTTCTGTTTCATTGATTTTCTTAGTTGAGGGAGGGTCTATGTATGCTTGAAAAGTTTGTATGGTTATTGTGTGGAGTTTTGTTAGTATTAATTTGTAGTATTAGTTAGGTTAAGATCCATCATGACCAAATTGGGCTCCACCGTACATTTAGAGACCAATGAATTTCATTTCTTTTGAGGTTTCATCTCCTCCTTCTTGACTATGTTGAAGTATATATGTGACAGTCATAAATGGTAGCTGCTTTATCAGAGAGGCCAATTTGATTCAAGAGCTGAAGTGACCACTGACCGGACGACACCACTTTCTTTTTTGAAAGTCAGGTTTGGGCTTCACCTATTTGTTGATTTAGAATGAGTTCCAAATGCGTAGAGTATCATAGTTTCATCTAACTTTGAAAAGATATACCAAGTAGTTGAGATGTGACAGAGTTAATTCTAATGGATACTAACAGAGAAACTATTGTGCAACAAATTTGTAATGGAGTATCCTCCTCGCATTGGTCATCAAATAATGAAAGTAAGTAATTTTAGTTTGCACAAATGTTGTAAAAAAACTATTCTTTTTATATAATATAACGGAAAGGTTAAAATGATTTTATGCTATAAAATGAATGGTATTTTTACTATGTTAAGACCAAAGTAGAAGTTTCCTCGGTTGAAATGTTTTCTTTTTGCGTGTTCTTCAAATAGTGAAACCAAAGAAAGTGAACGCCACTTTTAAAGTTGAATGAGAATTGTAGTTCTAATAGTTCATGAAACTTTAGTTTTAGATATCCCACGAGTGGTCGAAGCTGTTTGATCCGATTAATGAGTTCATTGATTTAGAAGCATTGGGGCATTACAAGTTCAGAGTTCCACTTGAAGAAGAATATGACACAAAAATGATGTCAAGATGGAGGCAAAGACTGAGATAAACCATCTATTATGGATGACCCATGTGTCAATTTTGTACAAGGAAGGGGTCCCTCCACATTCATCAAAATAAGGAGCCCTAATGGCAGTGTTAATGCTAAGGATGTGTTTACTTTTTGTGTGTGCATGTACTATATATGTAATGTGGGGGAAATGGATGAGAGTTCACAGGAAATAGAAAAGATAGATATTTGTAAAAACCAAAAAGTATTGTTGCGCATTGCACAAACGCTCATCTCCCAAAGTTTTCAAATCATGTTTAGGAATAGACAAAGATACTGAGGTAGGGGATGATGCTACTTTCCCTCTTTTGAAAACTTTTTCTTCAATGGCTATCTGTAATATGATTAAACTTTTGAGGGGCTAAATTGAGCAACTTATCTAAAGAGATTCCGACAATATGACTTGACTCGTGTATTATGGGTGATTTATGGACAAGAGCCATTTAATATTCTAGTGCATGTCTCATCCCTTCAATGGTCCACATATGTGATGGCAGGATCATTCGTGCATTGTTACACACCATGGATTTCAGCTAAAAGCAAAAATGATACTTTAAATCTAACACAGACTCTCTTAAGTCCTAATGACGTGTTCACTCTGCAATTGGACAGTTTTTATATGATGGTGTAAACTTCAAAGGGAAAAATCAAGTCTTGTAAAAATGTTAAAGCAAGTAGGGGGGGTTTCAATTGATGATTTGATTTCAACTAGTTGTGATTTGAGAGCACATTCCATGAACTGGAGATTAACTTGCTCATGATCAGATCCTTAAATGGGCCCAAACATATATCTCAGAAATCCCAATGCTCCATTTGCTACAAGAACAAGACCACCTCTGACAGCAGATGCAAACAAGATACCACGATTATTCTTAGCTTATACGTGTCTTACATCAGTGTCAATCTCATCCTGCAGACAACAAAGACAGTGAGGCACACCCACATAATGGGTACTCACCCAACAAACTTTGGAATCCTGATACTCTTCGCTGATGTGTACACAATGTGTATTCTACAACTATCCATCTTCTCACCTCTAAGAGATCAAAGTAAGGGAAGAGGAAAACAGCAATTGAGAAGGTATTCGATTACAACTTTGTGTGGGACCATGTTCCAATTTAGTACGTGTCTGTATTTTCTGAAGTGTTAAATCCACCGGATTGAGATAGAACCACGAAAACAGACATGATTTCTCGGTGAACAGACTACAGAATCTATTATTTTTTAAAGATATTGTATTAATTTCTTATCAAAAGAATAGGAAAATGTTATTGTTCTTAGAAAGTCAGCATTCTGCGTCACTGGATAAAGCTTTGAGCTTGCACACATACTGGGGGCAGTGTTATCATAATATACATTATTGATAAAGCGATCTGCGTAGCATACTCGTTTGCATAGCACATGAAGATTCATCTAACTTTCCTCTAAAGTTGCCATTCTGACATGGTCCAATACACATAAAAAAAATGTGAAACGGGTTAACTTGGGAATAAGTGAAGATCAGTCCTGGAAATAGTGCTTGGAAAGAAAAGAATGCGTGACTGATTATTTAATTTGAGATAAGATAATTGCATAGTGAAGTAGCTTAATCCAGTGGTGTGGCACACAGAGGACAGCATTCTTTAGTGGTTGACCTCGTGCTTAGATCAGCTACGAAATGTGCTTAACAGACAAAAGTTGTAAAAACCAAAAACCCTTTATAGTAGACTAGGTTTCACCGACCTTACTAATTTTTCCTTCCCCCACCAAGGCACCAACACCACCCACTGCCACTTCCAACTAGTTGTTGGCTTCCTTGTTTGTTGTTTTGTATGTTAGATTCTGCATTCTGGCTCTCCACCATTATTTTTATCAACCTCGATATCATTATTGATAAATGCATGATTATCTAATATCTTAATGTGCAACATGGCATTAATGTATCCAAACCCCAAAACCGTACACGTGGCCCACACAACCAAAAGATCAGGTGGGTGGGCCAGACCGTAGATGGGTCTTCACCAACCAGCCCAAAGAACCACCTTTTTAGAACTGCAACTCCATATAATTATTGTAAGTTATTATCAGAGCGTATGTGTGCTTAGTGAACAGTATAATGCATGTGACAACCTGATCGGGTTCGGGATATGTGTTGTTGATACTTGTTTATTGACGACCATGCAATTTGATGAAAAATTATTTAAAAAAGCGATGGACTTGATCTGAGGGGTGGCCAGTAGGTATGATAAGACCATCACATTGGTCATTCAAACGTATCCAATGGCTATAATTGAAACTAGTGTGACAGTGGAGGGGAATCAATCTACTCGTGGAAGGTCATTATCAATTTGTTTTCTCTTATTTTGTTTTTCTTTTCTCCTAGGGGACAGTGATGGCTACTCGTAAAGAAGAACGAAAGGCAAACAGAAAAAAGGATATGGTTAAAAGGCAAAGACAGCTATTGTATGGTAATGACCATCCCAGGGGCTATTCCCACCATGGGCAATAATATGGATAAGCCAAAGCCATGTTATGAGAAGGGAGTGACCCTTTATTTTGTTTGGGTTCAGTGTTCCCTGCACAAGGCTCTTATCCTCCCACCAAAGCAATCTGAGTCAGGGACATGGAAAGAGAAGGGAAAATAGCCAATTGTAAGGGGGCCAGTGGCAAGGAGACCATTGCGTTCACTCCACTAGCTGCAGTAGCAAATGGATAGACAAAAAAGAGAGCCAAAGCTTTGCTTCCCATCACTTAGTTGCATAGTCAGATCCCACTTTGATGTTATGTTCACTTTTACCATTCTGCCTAATGCCAGATTGAATACCAACAAGAGAGGGAGATGGATTTCTTACCTAATAATGAGAGAGAGAAGAGATAGTCCGTTAGTGGACTTGGCCGCTTTATAACGCAAACGCAGGAGGGGAGACCAGTCATCAAATTATTGGTCCCCCTCACCCCTGTTCAAGCCATATAATTTTATACACATTCATACATACATCACCCTAATATAATATCTATATTCCAAGCACAGGGAAAAATTCAGACTGTAGCTAATAATAAATTATACTTCAGTCTCTCAACATAAAGTAATAGGAATGAGAATTGAGAAGGTTTCTGTGAGGCAAAGTAACTAAGTGATGGAAAGAGTCCCTCACTGTTCTGATGGAAGTTCAGGACCATCAAACAATCCCTCCCTCTGTTCTTTTTTCTGATAAAAGATATGGATCCTCACGGCGTGTAAATGGAACCCCACGAGAAGAAAGGGGGTCCTGCAACGTGTACTTGAATAACACTTTCCACACAATTAATAGGTCTCACTGTCGTTCATTCCACATTCAGAAAACGAAAGATATAGACACAAAGATGGTCCATGCATATTCTGGCATTTATTAACCATCTCACAATTGCTAACAATAACAATAAATTCAACAGTCAGGTGCTACAGCAACACATCCGTGAATATAAAATTAAAAAAGAAAAAACATTTTAGGGAGATAGAGATAGGTTTATATCACAGTCTGGAGTTTGGATTCTGGCCAGCCAAAGCTTCGACTAAGTATCATTCGAATCCACATAAACAGACTAAGTTCCTTACAAAGTGAATACATTTTTTGCTTCTCTACTGGTAAGATATGATGGATAAGTTAGAGAACATCACCTCTCCAAAACCTCTGATTTGATCCTTCTGAATCTGCTCTCAATGTACCATCTATTAGACCAAGGAAATGAAATAATGCTTATTAACCAATCCTCATAGCAGCTTCAGCAATCTCTACTTCCCCCTCCTTGGGCAGTTTTTCGTTATGATAAATGAATATAAAGGAAAAAAAATTACATAAACTTAAACTGTGACGATACGACAACATTGAATTCTGCAGGTCTTCTTTCTGAATCATCCTCCCCCTACCCCTTCCCATTATTCTATTCCCTCTTCCAAACCTCAGTCCTGTAACATGAACAAGGGCAAATGGAGAACTTTTCTCAACCCCCCTCCCCAGTACCAGCTTTGGGGCCTGCCATCCCTGCAGCCCACACCACGAACAGGAATTGTAAGCTTAACTTCGTTTGCCATGGATATCAGAGAAATCTTCCGGCAGATTTATTTAAAATCCCCTGCTCAATCATGTTTCATCGACCAGCCACCACTGGAAAGAGTTAAAATCTTCTTGAATTAAAATGCAAAATCTAATGCAGAATGTTAACAAATCCTGGAGCATCATCCCGCGGTCCATCAAGTGACCGATACATGTACAATATCTCAATATCATCACCTGCATTCTCCACACTGTTGCTGATCACTTCCAAAACAAGATTGGGCAATGCTTGTGCAATCTCTTGGCAAGCTTGGCGTGTCAATTTGCAGCTCGACATCCAGAGGAATCTCATGTTGTAGTAATGATGCAAACCAGATCGAAGAGCTCCATCCCCAAAAGGACTATCCCTGATTTCAAGCTTTTGCAAATTAGGGCATCCTTCAAGCACATACTTAAGGCCCGTGTCGGTGTCCCCAGCAAAGGCAACCGACAGTGTCCTAACCAATTTCCCATACCTCCCAATGTACTCAAAAGCACGATCAGTGAGCAAACCAGACACAGCTAGCCTAGTGAGCTTCTTGCAATTCATAACAATAGCACCAAAACCCTCATCCATGGGTTCCTGAGTCACAGGATCTGGCCTATACCGCCCAATAATACACAGACGAAACACCACAAGATCTGGGCAGTTCTTTGACATAGCCACCACAGCCGCATTAGTCATCCTCTGGCAGAAATACAAAATCGACTCCAACTTCCTACAACCCTGCGAAATCGCTTCTAACCCAACCTCAGAGACAGGCCCTTCAGTATCCTCCCTTGCATCCACAGGAAAAACACGAAGCTCTCGCAAGTCCTTGCAAGTAGCAGCCACTGCCTGAAGTCCTTCATCACGTATCGAATCAAGTACCTGAAAAACAACACCCGAACAATCATAAGCCCAAATCTAAATTCAGATTCAAATCATTAACAATGCAGTCACAACAAAACTCACAATGCCACAACACAACACATACCCAGAATATCTGTAGCTTATGACAGTGGCGAATAACTGCCTTCAGCTGCTGCGCGTTAACATCGGCATAGCTCAAATTCAATGAGGTTAGATTGGCGCAGACCGGATAAATTGCGGGAAGGTAATCCGCCCAAATGTCCCTGAATCCAGACAGGCAAACCAAGGATCTGCAGGCCTCAAACGCTGCCGTGTAATCCGGTTCCAGCTCGCCAACTACCCCGGGCTCAGCAGCACTGAAGGAGCCTGTTCCAAGGTGAGTAAGCTGCGGGGCTCGAAGTAGCAAACGATGCAGCTGAGCCATGGAAACATATCGGTTCAACCGAAGCTTCTTCAAACGAGGCGACCTAGCCACCAAACTCTCCAAAGCCTCGAAATTAATAGGACACTCAACGCAATCAAACACAAGAGACTCCATGTTGATTTGGCTCTCGGGGAAACATATAATCCAATCCGCAATCTCCTCCTCGTCCTCAGAGTCCACAACAGATTCGACCAGCTCAAGCACCCTCAGCAGTCTAATATCAACACCACACCACACAACACAACAATGCTCAAAATTAGGAATCAACTAAGCTTGCTTTTGGACAAACAAACTTCCAAGAAAGTAAAATAAATCCAGTTCATGGGTTTTACAAAACTTGATTGAGATCTGTACCTGCACTTGGCAGCGACGGAGGCGAGACCGTGAGTGCTAAAGCCCTCGCAGCAGACGAGGACGAGTTCGCGGAAGCCTGAGAAGGAGTCGGCGATGAGGTCGAGGTCGTCGTCCGTGACGGTCATGCGTTTGAGATGGAGCTTCTCCAGCCAGGGGTAGGCCTGGGCCAAGGCGCTGGCCCAAGGAGTGAAGTGGGCCCCCCAATCGTGTGGCATCAGATCGAAGTCCGCGAAGCGCGGCTTACCCTTCACGGTGACGGACTTGACGCGCGTGAAACGCGTGGTGGCGCGGGCGGGGGAGAGAGAGTAGCAGTTCCCGATGAAGAGCTCGGATCGGGTGAGGGCCTCCGCGCGGTACCAGGAGCGGCACACCAATGAGGCGGCGTTGCGGTCGCGGCGCGAGGAGAGGAAGTGGAGCACGTTCTCCAGCACGTTCTCCAGCACCTGGTCCGGGAACGGAGCCTGCGGCTCCGATGAACCCGACCCGGAAGCCGGATCCGGAAACCCGCCGTAGTTTCGGGTCTTGGAGGTGGAGGATTCCGTGATTTCAGCTCGCGCCAGATCCAGCACGGAGGATCGCTGGTCTTCCTCGGAGTTTGTGGAAGGATGGTTCTCTCTCATTTGTTGAACTGGGTGGATGATGTTTAGTGTTGGGGTTGTTTGATCTGGGACAGTGGCTTTGGATTCAAAAGATGGAATCTTTGATTGGTTGATAGGGTATTGGATTTGTGGGGTTTGATTGGTTAGAGTGGGAATGAGGAGAAGGGAAAGTTGGAATTGGAATTGGAATTGGAATGAAGAGAATGAAAGAAGAGAGTGTGGAAGGTGAGATGATATGGGAGAGAGTGAGAGTGGGGATTTTTTAGTTTAATTGGTCAGAAAACAGGGCCAGGGAGTGACAACAGTAACCTCAGCTGTCTGTGTCTCTGCGCTTTAGCATTGGGATTCTTCATGCCCTCTCTCTTTCATCACAAATATCCAAACGCCCTTTCTCTCTCTTCTCCTTCATTATTTCACACATTCTATCTTCTCTCTTCTTCCCTTTCCAAGCTTTTCTACTTTTTTTTTTCTTCTTTTATCTTTCCATGTCCTTTGGTAATGGTTTTTAGCCATCACAGGTTTTCCATTCTGGTTAACTTTATGAAATGGAGAAAACAAGATCCAGTCCTAATTATTTTTACCTTTTCTGCAATTTTTAACTAAAAATGAATTTTCTTGTGATTAAGTTTTATAGGGTATGTGATGATTTTGGTTTGAATATAAAATGGATGAGGGATAAAATAAAATAAAAAGAAATGATAATTGCATATGCTGAAAATGCTTTACACCAACTCAGATTTTGAAGAAACTGAGTCTTAGCAAGTCACATTATATAATTATAGACCGCGGAACTACTTTTGAATAGAATTGACTGGACCACCACTTTCAAGGATTATCATCAATTTCCGTTGCGTTAGTCAAGTTTATATATGTGCTGCACTACTCATCACTTTCTTTCATTTTTTTTTTAATTATATTTCCCATTCTTCTTCGTCAACAACAACAACAAATTACTTCTTTTCATGCAGTTAAAAAATATCTAGAATTGACAGATTTGAAGAATTAAATTTAAAAATCCCGTTTAAGATCGTGTAAATGTGTAAGTAGAAAACTACTGAAAGCTGCGCATATTAAATAAATGATACACTCAATAATTTGATAGAAGTAGATCATAAAATATTGGAAACGAAAAAGTTATCGAAAAGATTTAACTTTAAATAGTTTTGGAAAATGTTTCTTAAACGGAAGACGATAATAATAATAATCATAATAATACTACGGTTTGTAATTAAAACCGAGGGAAGAAAGCAAACGAAAAAGCAAGGCACCATATCGTATGTACTAACGTACGTAAGAATGAATTAAACAATATTTAAATCTATAAAGCTGTGAGTATTTAAGAGGAAAATGGCCAAGGAAAAAGAAATATGTACGTTTAATTTGGCCACATACACGACCATTAACTATGTTTCAAATAACTTTATGGGCATCGGTCTTCCACAGTAAATTACACATATATTAATAGCACATTTAGAAATAATATGATTAATTTTCTTTAATAAAAACTATTAAAATCTTTGCAGCAGATAAAAAAGAATTAAAATTCTTAGAGAAAATAAATAAAGAAGAAGAAAAAAACTTTTGAGACATTTATTTCAATAAAAAATAATTAGTATATTTCATAACCAAATAAATGATTGTAATAATTAGTTCAACAAAATATGTTATACTTAGATTATTTAAGTGTCATATGGGGAGAAGATAAGAAAGATAGGAATTATAATTGTGGATGGCAAAAAAAAGTCAAGTCTAGCTGGCTAGCTTGCTAACTTGTAAAAAATAAAGTAAACCGAAACAAACTTTTTAATATGGAATTTGAACCAACCTATTTCGTCAAGCTTAATAGTCTGATATGCTAATATCGTGGGTTAATCAAGCCAGTCCATCAGTTCGGTTTCATTAAAAAAATTAGGATCTATATTATGAGACTTCATATCACAATCTAACAATTTAGTCAATATGACACATGTCGCTTAAGGTTTAATACAACTTATATAGTATGATATCTAAACCCAGCAGTTGTCAGCCACAACCGATAACTCTATCTACTATAGAGACGACTTGTCATCTTCCAACTATACCAAACGCTCGTCAACTATCCTATAATTGAAAGTGCTCGTCAAACTTCCATAAACAGGTCAAAGCGTTTGTCAAAAGTCAAGTGACATTCGTCAAAAGTCAAGTGACATTATGACACTCAGTTAACCAAATCAGGCCAAGATCAGCGCACGCTCAATTACGTTAAACGGGGTTGGCGGACGCTCAACACTTCAATAATTGGACCAATAATCCAGTTAAAGAAGAAATAGTCAAAAATATATAACCGTAATATGCAAATTACGGAGCCAACTAACCGAATATCAAGACTAACGTGGATTACGGGTAGGTAACCGAATTTACCAACTAACCGGATTTTAAGGTAATCGGTTTATTTTACTTTTTAGGTTAAATACAGGAGAACCTAAGGAAAAAAGGTACGTTTTGCTCTAAGATAAAAGAGATCACTTTGTGAGAAAATCATTGATTTAGAGAACTAAAGTTCCACTACTCATATCTGACTTTAGCATCGGAGTATCTTCGCAGGTACCCCCACTCTCATTGAAGGAAAGACAACGGTCCCAGACGTATAAGAGTAATAAAGCATCATCAACAAGGTTCGTATCTCGATCCCAAACAATTATACTAAAACACAACTCGAAATGATAACTCGTTTCAGTCCTTTTGACTTTGAATTAACATCAACTAGTTTTCATGTAAAATGTTAAATATTTTAGTCTATTTTCATATGAAATTAGACTTTCAATAATAGAAAAAAAAAATAGGCAGGCTAGCCCAACAATGGGCTAGACCGAGTTGTAAAGTTCAACCCATTTTTAATAAACAAGCCAACTCTGTCCAATTTTTATGGGCAAATGTCAGGTTGAGCTTAATTAAAAATAGTGAAAATTATATATGATTAATCTCTCTTGTGTTGTGTTGAATATACACATAGGGTACTCTATTTATAATAGAAGAAATATGGTTTAAGTCCTAAATACAAATAAAGAATAATAATAAACTAACTAAAGATAAAAGATAAAGATAATATATTTAACATTCCTCCTCAAGCTGGTACATACAAATCATATGTACCAAGCTTTTTACTAATATATTCAATAAAGACTTAGTGAAAATATCTACTTCTAAACTCGAGTGATACCATATTATTAATGATTTACGAAGACAACATAAAAACGAAATATCAACCCAGAAGACTCCTCTAAGAAACAAATCTAGAACGTTGCTCCATATAAATCTCTTCTTGCAAATCATCGTTAAGGAATGTATTATTAACACCTAGTTGATAAAGAGTGCGAACAAAGGTCGACAAACAACTAACAACAACTGTGGAAAATAATATTGGACAGTGGTGGAAAAATGTGAAAACTTCAACTAAGATGACTTTGACAAAGGAGATTGCCATCAATAATGGATGACGACCAACAGTGACTGAAAGCGACAAACTATGATAGACTAGGTTTCCATCAACAACGAATGATGGCCTACAACGATGAACAACGATAAATTGCAAGGACTAGATTATCATCCGTAATGGATGGAGCCTATAGTGGTGGACATCGATAGACTATAGGGAATATATTGGACCACATAGAAACAGATTCCTCCTCACAACGAACGACAAAAATGATGTTTCGTCAATGATAGAGAGTGAAGGTGGAAGATATGAATCTTTTAAAAAAATGGCCTCCTTTATTCATGAAAGAACCTAGAAACATACTTTCCTTCACAAGGAACGGCGGTGGATAGAGGCAACAAACACTGGACAAAAGTTAAAAAGACGTGACTAAGGTACTGAGACACAAGTGTTGAAAGACAAAATTCTTAGGTCGACCGATCTAGACGATCAAAATTGTGTTGTCATTGGTTAAAACCGATACTCCGACAATAACAACGGTAGACGCCGACGACGCCCACAACGGTGATAAACGACCACGCTACTGGCAACAGCGGTAGATGACGCTGGCCCTAGAAGCGGTGAGTGTAATGGCAAATGTAACATACATTTTTTCTCAAAAAAGAACCTATAGCTCACATACCATGTTGAATATAGTGAAAATTATGTATGAGATTAATCTTCCTTGTGTTAAATATATACATAGGATACTTTATCTATAATAGAAAAAATATGGGCTAAGTCCAAAATATAAATAAGAAATAATAATAAACTAACTAAAAATAAAAAATAAAGATAAGATAAAGATAATATATCTAAGACTTAATACCTCTTTTGGTCCCTCGAAAGAGGGGGAATGTTCAAATTCGTCCTACTTTTTTAAAAAGTTAAAAAGGGTCCCAACTTGTGCAAAAATTGTTCAAGTTAACCTTTTTTGGTTACGGCGTCAAAAATCTAACGGTGGCACACTGAGTTGTCCACTTTTTCTCATACGTGGCACACTGAGGTAATATGACATGCCAATTTTGAATTTAAAAAAAGAGAGTTGCTTGACACGTCAGCTTCATCTTCCATCTCTTAGAGCCACAAATGCCACCGTCAATATCTCATACCACCGCTAAGGCTACAAGCTTCTTTCTAACAACCAAATCACATTTTCTTCCTCCGTGTACCACTGCAACGAAACCAAAAAACACCATCATCTTTTCCGCCAGACCTTCGAAAAAACTCATAAACAAAACTCAAATTTTTGTCTTATGATCTTATTTTGCTCAATAACATTAGGTATACCGATGGCGCTTATACTGGGCAAGCCATCAGGTATTGAAGTTTATGTGGCAGATTAAATATGTATTTGGATTCTCGTGTTTGTTAACTAATAATCATTGACTATTTTTTCTATTCATTTTCCTTGTAATGCTTGTAATGTTGTAGCGTTTCTTTAGGCACCTAGGAGAAGAACCCCAAGATTTGTGCGTTTCTTGGAATCGGTGAACGTTTCCTCTGGAGTTTGTTATTGACCCACAGAGAATGTCGACGGACCTGCAATTGAAATCGAGTTGTAGCAGATGCGGATCAACAATGGATCTCTACGGAAGCAAGCACATGACTCTGCTTGAGTTGCGGCAAAACCACGGCCGAGAATCGCTCCAAAGGAAGAGGCACTCTGCAACTCCTGGTGTTTCAGTAAAAGGCAAGGTCAGAAAAGTAGCCAAGTGGTAACCTCCACCAATCTCCTCCTTCGAAACTGTAGAGATCTAAAGAAACTCAAATCGAGACTCATCCATAGTCGTCGAGAACCTACGAAAACCAAATTCCAAATGAACATTAATCGCATGACAGAAAATCCCAAATTAGGAACCCTAATCGCGATTTCATCGTGAATAAAAAATGTCCAACCTTCTCGCAAAAATCACCCAACCAAGATTCGCCATCAGCACATCAAACTCTTCGAACCTGCAAGCAAACCCTTCATCGCCAATCTTCATCACGCCATCAACATTTGCATATTCTTCAACGTAGAGAAAGCAGCCCCTACCCTCTATCAAAATATTTTTTTTTAAATTTAAATTTTACACGTCATTTAACCTCACACTTCCACGTAATGACATAAACTAGACACGTCATTATGTTTTGTCCAGGATAGCAGCTGCACCGTTAAAAATTTGACGTCGTAACCAAAAACGAATAACTTGAACAATTTTTTCACAAGTTGGGACCCTTTTTAACTTTTTAAAAAAGGTAGGACGAATTTGAACATTCCCCCTCTTTCGAGGGACCAAAAGAGGTATTAAGCCTATATCGAACAAGCTTAAACAAGTTGGGTTGACCCATTTTGTCAATACCGGGAATAAATACAATTTTATAATGTTAGAAAATAAAGAAGTGTTAACTTCTTCTTTTAGAATAATAAAACAAAATAGAGAAATAACTATAAGATGTCCATGTATTATTTCAAATTTATAATAATACAATGACTTAAACGACTTTAAGATTATATACTTTAAATATTTTATTCTAAAATTTGTAATAGATCATATAGTTTGTTCTTATAAGGTCGAATATATCCGGTATAGACTCCGACAAATACTTTAAACACTCCAAGCTTTCAACCTTAGGGATACTTGTCCTTAGCGAAGTAGAAATTGTGTTTATAGAAGACACTTCAACGCCCAAATCAGTAAATATTAAATGTCATAATTAATGAATGTAAATTGTTACCTCATAAATTTTGTTATTTAAAGTATTATCGGTGGGTTTTTTACCTGTGTGGGCCTATTCCATGTGGCTAATTACCTGGATTAATCCTTAGTTAATTAATTTGCTTAATTATACCTTAATCATGATCTTAACCTAGTTCCCCTACGTGTGCTGGTCATGATTAGTTGATATGTATTATGCCTATTGACTCTTGATATACTAATTTAAATAATATAGAAAATTTAATCTTTTTAATTATTTTAATTTTAATTTTTAATTTTTAAAAATAAATAAAAATTGTTCAAAAATTTGGTGCGCTAGGTGGGCCAAACTAGGTGGGTCAGGTCAAAATGAGTTGGAGGGTTGAAAATGTCAACCTGGCTCATCCCATTTTGGCGAGCTAGCCTGTAGATCACAACCAGTTTTGTCACTCTTATTTGACACCAACACTGACATGTGATACTAACATTGACCTTAAACCTTAAATTCATAAGAAATAAAAATCAAATTTACCAATGAATTTTGTGAACAAATTTTATCAACATATATTAGAATCTCAATTGCCAACTAAAATATTGATTGATAATGAATTCATCACTAAATTAGAATTGTATTATCGTCAAATATTTTCTATGGAAATATATATATAGTTAAATTTCATCAATAATTTATAGTTTTTAGTATTGACAAATTTTTCTGTTTGTAAAATAACATTAAACTTTCCTCTTTGGATTTTGATCGATTAGTGTAAAATTCGTTTTCTAATTTATAGTTCTTATTACCGACATATTTTTTTCATTGGTAAATTCGTCAATCATATGAGAATTAAATTTTTCATCAAATTTGATGATATTTCTTTTATAAATTAAATAGAAACAAGTAAGAAGAATAGGAGAATGAGGAGGACGAGATGTTGAAGCCCGTGATGATGGCGGTGGCTAAGGTGTAACAACAACTTGAAGGAAGAAGCCAATCCTAATCATAATATTTCTTGACAAATTTTGTTGATGGCCAAAATCTATCGTTAATTGTCAATAAATGATCATCGATGAATATCTACCGAAAATAAATTTTTGTTATTTAGTAATTACCAACATGTTTTTCAATCTGTTAGTAAAATTTATTAATGAACATGTTACATACAAATTTTTGGCCGTCGGTAATCCATTGATCAACTCAAATTATCAATGAATTTTTTCTGTTACCGAAAAATTTTATTCATCAATAATTAATGTTTTTTTGTAATTTTTTATTGGAAACAACTACTTCAAAATTGAAAAGAGAATTAATATCTTTATTTAAAATATAAAAAATGATAGTTTGATATTCTTTCAAAAGAAGAAAACACATCTTCTTGAAACCTACTTTAATATATAGATATTTTAAGTGAAAAATAAGAATTATAATTAAAATACTAATACTTTGAGTTGTGTGTATTTCTTTTGATCAAAATATCACTATCTATATATATTTCAAGTAATAAAAAGATTTTGAGAGAAATGTAGCAAAGAAGACATATAACTCTAAAACAAACAAGGTAAACAAACACTAGTACAGTAAAGTGAAACAAGAACGGTTATTTTTGCTTATACGCAGCGGTTTCGCAACCGAGACATATACAGGCGAGTCAAAAAGGGGTAGGCTTTTTGTCTCGGTTCTGAACCGAGACAAAAATGTGTGTGCTTTTGCCTCGGTTCAAATCCAACCGCGGCAATAGAGGGGTTTTTTTCTTTTTTATTCTTTTTTTTTGTTTTCACCATTCGTCAGGTGAGTTGTTAGCCCTTGGCCGCAAACGCTCATCGCTCCATCTCACACCACCATCATCAAAGATTCCCAACTACGAAGAACAAATAATGAGAACGACGCGCTCCCACCATCACCTGCAAAGAATCAATCAAACACCACCACTCCTGTAGATAATCAATCAAACATAAAACAACCCAATCGAAATCAGAAAAAGGGGACAAAAGGAAGCTTCCTCCTTCGCTGCGAATCATAATGGAGAGAAGAAGAAGAAGAACGAGAACGACCACCACGCCTTTGTGCCCCCGCCGCGTCTTCATCGGAACAGAGAAGAGGAAGGAAGCCTCCCTCTCGCCAACGAAAAAAATGGGAGAAAAGAGAGAAGCGACGCAACTTCTTTCTCTGTTCACGAAATTTAACCCTAAACACATGTTATTACCTCGGTTATTTTTTTAACCGAGACAATAAGGGTCTACGGCCTCAGTTCTATAAAGAACCGATGCCTAAACCCTCTATAAAAAATAAAAAATAAAAATTTATGCCTCGGTTCTTTAAACAACCGAGGTAATAGACCTTTGCGATAATTACAAAACTGTCACCGCGCCAGTTTTAGGTATTAATTCTTTTTGAACCGATGCATATACGTTTGCGATAATTAAAAAATGTCACCACATCATTTTTTGTTTCGGTTACAACTAAACCGATGTCAAATGCGCGAGTTAATTTTTTTTTTACTAGTGAAATTAGAGATAATCAAAATTAATAACGTTTAACTTTTTATATAATTTTTAATATGTATTTTGATTAAATGACAATAATATAATATTATATTACTTTTAGTTTTTTATTATATTTTATTTTTCTGTTTTGGTAAAAAGTTGAGTGTCCTAAATTGGAAAACAAGTATAAAGAATGGTTTAATTGCTTCCTTTGTCCCCAGTTTGGTTGAATTGTGTCAAATTCATCCTCATTTTTAAAAAAGTTTCATTGTCGTCCTCATGTGGTGTAAAAGTGTCAATTGAATCCAAACATAGAAAAAATTTGTGTCAATGTAGTCATCTCCGTTAAATACACACTAACGGTGTTAAGTGGCTGATTATTTGGCACCGACGTGTCAATGACGCTGGTCGCACTCTTCCTCACCGCCACCAAGCTCGCCGGAGCTCTCTTTACTCTCACCGTTGCCGCCAACGCCTTCTCCTACTCCTGCTTCCGCAAGAACAACCTTCGCCGATTCCGCTCCCCTATCGACGAAACTTCCAACAAAGAGAGCTCGGATTAAAATATACTCAGTGTCCTGGAGCTCTCTTCGTCCCCTCCGTAAACCTCGTCGCAGACGATTGCCTCTCCTTCTTCAACTCTATCAAACAACAAAACCCCCAATTCCAACACCTCCCCTCTTTTCTCTTCGGCGAGTCCATGGGCGCCGCCATCTGCCTCCTCATTCACTTCCTCTCCCCGGAACCCTTCAACGGCGCCGTTTTAGTCGCCCCCATGTGCAAAATCTCCGACAGCGTCAGACCCAGATGGCCCATTCCCCAGATCCTCACCTTCCTCGCCAGATTCTTCCCCACTCTCCCCATCGTCCCCACCCCCGATCTCCTCTTCAAGTCCGTCAAGGTTCCCCGCAAGAAACTCATCGCCAACATGAACCCTTTGAGGTATCGCGGAAAGCCGAGGTTGGGCACCGTCGTCGAACTTTTAAGGGTTACCGACTTCCTCAATCAGAGGCTCTCTGATGTCAACCTTCCTTTCATTGTCTTGCACGGCAGCGCCGATGCTGTCACCGACCCCGATGTGAGTAGGGAGTTGTACCGCGAAGCCAGGACCCTCGATAAGACCATCAAGGTTTACGACGGGATGATGCATTCCTTGCTGTTCGGAGAGACCGATGAAAATGTTGAGATTGTCAGAAACGATGTTCTATCGTGGCTGCTCGCTAGGTCTGGTGGGGAAACAAGACTTCAATGAAGAAGGTTTCAAGGTTCTGTTTTGTTAATTGTCTTGATGCATTTGGTGAATTCGATGCTACAAACAAAATTATATCATCGGACTGGCAACACCAAAATGTGAACTGTACTGTCCATTTCATCCAACAATTCTAATTTATTGATATATTGATGCAAGAAATTTATTCCCTTCACCAAATGTTCACTTCATCGTTTCTGTATGGGCAAATCATGAACAAAAGCTACCACTTTTGGCTCTGATAGTAAAGAGAGCTCCGGCGAGCTTGGTGGCGGTGAGGAAGAGCGCGACCAGCGTCATCGTAATGCGTGTTTCAGTTGCTAAGTAACCCTCTAAGTGCCACGTCATTGACACGTCAGTGCCAAATAATCAGCCACTTAACACCGTTAGTGTGTATTTAACGGAGATGACTACATTGACACAAATTTTTTCTATGTTTGGATTCAATTGACACTTTTACACCACGTGAGGACGACAATGAAACTTTTTTAAAAATGAGGATGAATTTGACACAATTCAACCAAACTGGGGACAAAGGAAGCAATTAAACCTAATTTTTAATATGTATTTTGATTAAATGACAATAATATAATATTATATTACTTTTAGTTTTTTATTATATTTTATTTTTCTGTTTTGGTAAAAAGTTGAGTGTCCTAAATTGGAAAACAAGTATAAAGAATGAATAATCTCATTTAAAGTCAGAGAATCTAAGTGTCTTAGTTTTGTGTTTGTATTTCTATTTATAAATAAAATGGTTAGAAATAATGTATCTTTTAAATAAAAATATAATATTTTAATTACAAAAATAATAATAAAATATAAATTTCATTATCTTTTGTTAAAATATCTCCTACATTATAAAATTTATTAATTATAAAACTTCTTATAAGAGTTAGGCCTAATTTCTCGACCAATAAATTTTGGCGACTTCCGAGTATTTTAAGTATCAAAATGTTACATTAAGGTCAAATTTATTTTTTATTTTATTATATTTATATTAATATATAACTTAATAGCAATATGATCCACTACAATCATGTTCAATTTTTGAAATTATAATTTTTTATATTAATGATAGTTTGATAATAAAATATATCATTGACAAAATTTTAATAAGCTAACTAACTGATAAATTCATAATTTATAAGTTTGAAGTTGGTAAACTACTTGTGAAATTAAAAGTATTGGTAAATATAAAAAAAATTTAAAAGGTATAATCATAAACCATAAGGTATAACTATGTAAGTTTTATTATATAAATGAAATTTGTATTTTTAAGAAAAATATATTATTATATAATTATAATTTAATTATTTTTAAAGTAACCCAACAAATGGTAGAAATAGTGTAATAACTACGTGTTTTATAACATTAAAATAGATAATGATAGTAACAAGAATTTAATGATAGAAAAACTATATTAAAATATAAGGAATGGTAACGAAAAAAAAAAATAGATAAGTTACAAGTAACATGTTAGAATGACTTATATAAACTAGAAATTTAACATTAGTTAAATAAACTTATAGCAAACGCATTCATATCATTCTTTATATATTCAAATTGACATACATTTAAATCAAAATTCAAAAACTATCAATTATTATAAAAACTTGGGTTAAATATGTTTTTAGTCCCTAAACTATTGGGCGTTTCTGGTTTTCGTCCCTCTTCCAAAGTAAGGTACAATTTGGTCCTCTTCTTTAGAAAAACGTTCGTTTTAGTCCTCAAAATTTTGTTTTTAGTCCTCGTTTTAGTCCTCAAAACGTTCGTTTTTTCGACTAAAACAAACGTTTTTTAAAGATTGAGGACTAAATTGTACCTTAGTTTGGAAGAGGGACGAAAACCAGAAACGGTCAATAGTTTAGGGACTAAAAACATATTTAACCCTAAAAACTTTATTATTTATTGGATAATTTTATGTTATCGAACTATTAATCATCCATATTTAATATTATATTTAATATGTAACATCCCAAAAATACAGTGTAAAACCATATAGAGAATAATCACATGTTAACAATACTACAGATCAGTTCAACGCTCGACTAAATATAATTACGGCCGAACCACCTTACATAACAGCAAGGAAATAAAAACTAACGCTAGTTACCACTACTCTAACTGCCACTAGACCGAACGTTATATAAAAGGAACTCATACCGAGCGGTCTTACAAAATAGAAAGCTAATATCCGACCGAACGTTCCTAAGGTTCGGCCTTCACTTCCTCCGTGTCTTCCAACACTTCTTCCAACAGCTCTTCTCCTTCTGCTCACATCCACACGGATGATCATTGCAACAGGACAACGACAAAACGTACCACATTGACAAAAATGATAAACAGGGTGAGCTTATGTAATTTAATTTATTCAATCACAACATCCAACATTCATAACAAAACCACCAACGACCACATCATAATTCATACATCCATGCATGCAAATAACGACCACATGACTCTGACTATCCGGACTTTATGAATCCTGTGTAGCTACAACGTTCGTGCACCCGGGTGATGTAGTAACTGGGATACCCTCAACAGCTGCCACCCGAAGTTGATCCGTTCTGTCCAAGTTAACCTTATGGACTAGGACCTCCTACCATTCCCACACGTGACTTACTCCTCTCTACATGAGAACGAGTAATTATGGAATATCAGGATGAATGCCCGCTAAGCTTTACCCACATTCATACTTTACCAGTCAATAACCACTTTCTGAGATATTCCTCCCTGGAATACTCGTTCATAATCAAACTATTTCATACACATCACATTTCAAATTCTCTCATACTTTATCATCCACATATTCAAATGAAATAAGATCATACGTTCTTATCATAGCCCAAGTACGATTTGTATAACGCTTCTTATAAACAAGACTGAGCGCTACTCATCTACTTTAATGAACAGACTCCTAAGAGTTCAAACCAGACGCCACGAAGCCTAGGTCGAGTACTAAGACTCTAGGCCGAACACCTTTTAAAGACCAACACTGACTTATACTAAGTAATAATACTGATGAGAAACTATGAATTAACGAACGCTATCTAGTTTGAATAAAGACTCTAATTCTAAGCACAGTAATACTATATTACAGAAAACAAGACCCAACGCTTGGTTTAAGACCGAGTCCTGTACAAGCCAAACACTATTGAACGAGCGCTGGTCCAAGACCAAGTGCTTATCAGGAACGAACGCTACTGAGACTGAAAGATTGGTCCAAGACCGATTGCTAATAAACTCACAGAAAACAAATGAATATATATATATATATATATATATACACACACACACACACACAATTGAGCCACCACTTATTCTGAATGAAAAGAACGATAACGTCTACGACCTTGAGTAACATATGACACGTTAACTAAACTGTTCAGAAAGTCTAAAGGAGAACTACACTTAGGCTGATCACTCATATTTACATTCTAATATTATAACACGCTCGTTATTACCGTAATTCCTTGTATAAGATAACCTAATATAGACGGACGCTCGACAAAATTACCACCTTTACTTATAATACTACAGTTGACGATCAATCCCTATCTCAACTCAATTCACCACATGCATCATTCATCCATCCACACGTCCAAACAAGCAGTGCACACATATCTCATATTCATCAAATAATCAAACAACGTATCATGCAAACATGCCAACGTTCAAACAAGAATTTAAATCAAATTATATAAGTTTCCCTTACCTCTATATGTAACCGAACGCTCAACGAGGCAGACTGTAACTCCCCACTACCAAAGACCTAACGTTCGACAATCCCGTTTTAGGAGTACTAGACCAAACAGAGAAACCAGGATACTCAGAATTATACTATCCCATCAGGCGACCAGAAATAGAGAGTTGCATGTGAGAATGAACGAACGTGCTTAAAGAGAAGGAAACTTACCAGCTCAGAATCACAAACCGATCGGTTTAAATGGAAGCTCTTGACGTCGGAAGTGTTCCAACAGTGCTTGAGAGGTGATCGGAAGAAGAAATGGTGAGGTTTTCTTAGAGAGAAGGAGGAGAAAAGAGCTTCAGCAGTTTGGAGAAGAAGAAAGGCATGCAGAGAAGTGACACGTTATTTGAAATTTGACCTTAAATACTGGCGTCACCTAAGACGAACAACCACTCTCCTACAGCCACCTGTTTTTCACTAACTGAGACGCTCACTCTCCTTTTAACACATGGATCCCACTACTTGGAGTTTTTGAGTGTGTTTTTAATGGATTCTGACATAATAAATATATATATATATATATAAGAAAATATATTATTTTATAAGATTGAAATAAACTCAAAATTGACTTCTTTACGCAACCACTTCTTTCATTATAAGTTTATATGTGATTATTTAATAGTATGATTTTATATTATAATCATATTTAATTTTTTTATTGATTCTGATTTATTTATATTAAGCAGTAAATTATAAAAGTCATAAGGTTAGTTTTAATGCGTTTAAATTGTATTGATTTGAATTTAAATTAAATTATTTTATTATAAATCTTCCTATAAATAAATAACACTTTAACAAGGGTTATTGACTAATTTTACATGGATGGAGTCACATATACAACTCTTTTTCAACTATACCTAACATTATATATTATATATATAACCCTTTATTTATTAAATAAAGTGAATAGATTTAATGCACGACCATCCATAATACTTAACATTTAGGGACCATTAAAGACATTATCCAATACCTTACTAATTAACCCATCAAAGTGCGTGTCAGTCAATCACCATTTTGCTAAAGTAGACAACTACAACTCCAAATATGCTAAAGTCACTACATATATATAAAGTAAATCTTTCACGTCTATTCTTTATTCTACTTTTGTTATTTAGAGTTAAATATGTTTTTGTCCTCAACTTTAAGTGAAAATTGAAATTAGTTTCATTTTAAAATTTTGTCCTAATTTAGTCTCCAAACTTTAAAAATGTGTGAATTTAGTCTTTTTAACTAAATTTTGTTAGGTTTATTTGATGTTTCAAGCGTGTTTCATGATAACATTTGAGTTATTTATAGCGTTTAACACATTTTTACTTCAATGTTAACTGAGAAATGCATTTGAAACATCAAATAAAGTTAACAAAATTTAGTTAAAAGGACTAAATTCACACATTTATAAAGTTTGGAGACTAAATTGATCTAAAATCTTAAAGAAAAATTAATTCTAATTTTCAATAAAAAATAAGGACAAAAACATATTTAACCCTATCATTTATTATATTTATATGTTTTTGTATTTTCCTCTCAAGGTGTTAAATAGAACCAAATTCCATTTTCATTTATACTAATTAAATTTTATACTACTTCTTTTACAAGTATAGTGAAAAACACGAGGAAACATAAAGTAATAAAAGTGACAAATTGTCTATAGTTTTATTATACGAATATGATATTTCATATTAATTAGTATATAGACGTGAGAAGCTGTCATGTCTCGTAACAATCACGAATTAATAGACTCACTGCTCCTTCTTCATAGATATATACATACATATATCTATAGATATAGATATATAGATATGTATAAATATCGACATCAGTTGTGACTAGGGTCAGAAGGCTATGAAATAATTAAGAAAACAATAACGTAATCATCTGCACTTGTTCTACTCATGAAATCTTTCAGCTTGGGTGACGTGCATCATATTCTGATTAAGCTTGCAGTATCTGTCAAGCGTGATTATATGATTCATTATTCAAACTATTAATTACAATTGATAGATTATGACAACACCCTTTGACGTGTTCTATGAATGGAAACACAATTTTAAGGTTCAAGATTCGGATACAATATATTATCACACGTACGTACGTGGCACATATATAGTAGAATATATCGACGAAAACAAGGTGGTTTTTTCTTCAGTTTCTCAAATAAGCTATTGACATATATAGTACCATGCTTTGCTTCTTCAGTTCAAGCCTAAATATGAAAGAAAACATGAAACGGGATGTAGCCAAAGCAGTATGAACCAAAGAAAAAAATGTATTTGCTATTAATATTTCCGTCTTCAATAATTTTTCTTTTTCTGTAAACAAAGAAACAATGCGAATGGGATAGAACATGACACTGCTCCTTTCCATTTTCACTAATTTTAGTCTATTAAATATATATGTTCAAATAATCTGTAGTTTATTGTAATATAATTATAACTTGATCGTAGTAATATAGTTAGGGTTTAAGTTGTTGTCGTATTCAAAATTATTTTATATTACAATAGTTACTATTATGACCTAATAAAATACGTTAAAAGTCTTCTATAACTAGATATAAAATTAATTTAAAATATATAAATAAACATAAATTTTATTTTATAAATTGATTTGGTGAGAGTTAGGTTTAAAATTTATTTATTAAAATTATTTACTAAATTTTATTTTAATAAAATTTATCATTTTTGATAAAAAATATATATTAAAAGTCTGACATTAATTAAAATAAAATTAATTTATAATATATAAACAAAATATAAACTTTATCTGGTTTTGTTATCACTTAAATAAATAAACAGAGTATATATATATATATATATATATATATATATATATATATATATATATATATATATATATATATATATATATATATATATATATATATATATAGCCTTGAGATAATTTGGCAGCTATCATCCCAATTTATCCCAGTTTCTAACATAAAGAAGGGTTATGATTCAAAATAAGACAAAATGGTCATCACTCACTATTTGACTCACATCAGTTAGATGCTCTTCATTCACATCATGCATTTTTTTCAAATCATATTTTATTTCTTCCTTAAAAAATGATTACTATATGGTACATAATATACCATATACAATAAGGATAAATAAAAAATTTCCATGTTTATAGTAAAAGAAAATTAATTATTTTATGAAATGTAGGCGAAAGCCGTGAGAAGAAATTAAAAGTAAACGCAAAATATAAGCTTTTGAGCGATAATAAACTGTAAAAGGTTATCTAATTATCTTCATTTATTCTACTTCCAGTAATGCTCGCTTAATTTTATTGTCACTATTTTTTTTTTTTTATTGGTGGGTTAACGGGGACAAAGTTATTGTTACAGTAAATAAAAAAGTTTCATTTTCATTATTATTCTTACATAGTTAAATATATCTGTAAAATATTTGATAAACTCCTCAAATATGTTAAGTATTTAACTTTGAAAATATTAGTAAAGTATTTGTCTTCTCTTAATCGAATGGAAAATGATACTTGAACAACCATTTTTGACAACATTTAGACACGCGCACACGTGTTTAAATTTGAGTGGTCCAGTTGGAAAAATTAAATGAAAATGGACCACTCAAATTTAGACACGTGTGCGCGTGTCTAAATGTTGTCAAAAATGGTTGTTCAAGTGTCATTTTCCTAATCGAATAGGCTAACATTCTGTTATTTAAGTTAGGCGAAAGCGTCAGAAAGCAATCAATGTGCTAACAGATAAGCTTAATTAATATATTTTGTAAAATATATTATTTATACTTATTATTCGTAGAGCCTTATTTGGATAGGTATGCGTCAAGTAACTTTAGTTATATGTTAATCTTGCGTTATCTTAATTAGTTATAGATCTTCTAATTTAAACTGTGAATTAATGTGATTAATAATATACTTGATATGACTTCGTCCTAGTTAAGTAGGTGTAGACTGGATACAAAGTTAGCAACATATCAAATTAGACGCAGATAATGCTACTTGCTACCTGATCTACAATAATAAAAAAAATTTACCCGTTATCCGTCGGATACCCTTATTAAAACATATCTACGGATATTTTAAAATCTGTAGGTATCCCGGGATACCCACAACCACAAATATTTAGAAAAAGATATTTTATAAATTTTTAAAATAAAATAAAATCTAAATAAAAGTACAAAAAATATATAATTAAGAAGTATATAGGTTTTTGTTCATTATCAATCTCCTGAACAATGGTTGCACTAATGACATTTGCAATATCCTTTATGTAGATCAAGATTAGCCGAGTAGTATTCGGTTTACACACAAGATCGACAAGGATGTCAAGATGTGCTTGAATTGCTCAAACTTGTTGTGACATTGGTCATCCCAAACAAACTTGGTAGAATTCTTCAATAAAATTGGGTAGGTCTTGTCCGGTAGCCTTGGGAGGAATTAGGAGATGGTTATTAACCTTCCGATGAGATGTTGTACCTCCTTTTAATATTCTTAGGACTTCTTATATCAATGATTGCTTTACATTTTTCAGGGTTCACCTTGATTCTTTTGTATATGTGCATGAATCCTAAGAACTTAACCCCCCCTCCCCTTAAAACACACTTTTTTGGGTTAAGGCATAGGTCATTGATAAGTGCCAAATTTAAGTGAATTTTAAGATAATTTTGGCACTTATCTTGTTTTTTTATTTTGTTTAAGTTATGCTTAATTTATCCTTATTTAGTTTGTTTTGTAGTTCTTGATATCAAATAGAGAGTCTAAGTGGAAAAATGATGAAAATAGAGGAGTTTTAAAAAAAATTATAGCAAATTGACTTTAATGCAGTTGCAACATGAAATCTAGAACTTGAGCCACAAGAAGAAAACCCACTCTGGAAGGAAACCTCAAGCCTTGACTTGAGGCTTAAGCCATGAAGAATCTTTCACCTAAAAGTAATCTCAAGAGGCTTCAACACAGAACACAAGGCCTAAGCCATAGAGGAAATTAACCTTAGGGGAGTCATGGAAGCACGAGACTTGAGTCATAGAGGAAACCCACGTTGGAAGGAAACCTTAAGCAACCACCTTTGAAAGGATTTAGAATATAAATTTTATGGCTTGAGCCAAAAAATATGTAGCTGAAGCTGCAGAGAGGCGGTTTGGGGAAATATAAAATAAATACTTTGTGGCTCAAACATCAAAAGTTATAGCTCAAGCCACGCCCTGAACAATTATAAAATAGACCTCATTTTTTCATTTTAGGCATTAAGTAGAGGACCAAATATGTAGTAATAGAGTAGGAATGAGTTTATGAGACTCGAGGGACATGTTTTCAATGTAAATCTTATGTCTAAATACCATTGGGATTGTATTGCAATACTCTATGAGTAGCTTAACTCTCTCGTGTCGAGGTTGAATGTAATCAATTCTAACTCTTTATACTTCAAGTTCTTGTTAATTGGTTTATACTTGTTAATTGGTTTATACTTGTTGTTGGATGAATTGATCACTCATTATTTCACTAGCTTGGGATTAACTGGAAACTAGTTTCAAGTTGTGATCTAATTAATTCTCATGTATGCTTTTAGATGCTAGGAATAGATCTAAGGTTGTAGTTGGGTACATAGTCCTGGTCTTAGTACAAGTGATTCATTTAAGCAGTCACTGAGAAATCATACTGAAGTTTGGTGATCCTAGGCTCTAGGTGCCAAGAATTGACCTAGAGTTACATTCAAAGAGAACTTCAAAGACAATGAATGATTTTTGTAAGTAAATAGACAAAATCAATACGGGTGCAGTGGTAGAGGATAAGATGAAATCCACTCATAGTCTCTACTTCACTCAATCTATATAATATATACTATTATCAACATTTTTCAAATACGTACTTTTTATAAAAAAAAACCCAAAACAAATTACCAATATGATTGCAAAATCCCTATATGATAAACTCATTCGGCTATACCATAAATGACTTGGTGCACTTGCCAATAAGTCACACAGCTAGATAAATCTTTTAAAACTTGATATTGTTGATGTTGAGGATTTTAGGGCTTGAGCCTAATGAACATAAAATTCACAACTTAAGTCCAACCCCATTAATTATAAACTTGTGAGGCCGAGAACACATCCAGACAAGTATAATAAATGTTGGTTGTTGAGACAAAATCAAAATGTCTAGCAACCTAAGTTTTGAAGCTTATCAAACAACACTTAACAAAATATTGTTCATAGAGAACTACGTCTAAGGAAAGAAGATGTTTTTCAAATAAATAATGTAATAGACAATATGTGTAACAAACAACGTTTTACAAACAATGTCAAAATGTTTAAAAGATCAACACATTACAAAAAGCATCTTAGAAAGTGAAACGTTTCTCTAAAGCTAAAATTATGTTTTACTCAAACAACATTTTATCAAACAGAAACGTATCATCTAATGAAAGCCACTAAACAATATCAAAAAAGATGTGTAAGCGTCTCATAATAAAGTGAACTCAGACTGGCGCTAAACGATAGAAAACTCCTAACAGAGTATCCAAACATCTTTACGTATGAACTAAAACGACATATGTATGATCAAAAGATAAAACATCTTAAACAATACATTGTATAATGAATGACCACTAAACACCATAGCCTTTAAAGAAGAAACTAATGTTCTATATCATCTAATGATAATACATGTTGTATGTTTTAGCATCAAACGATGCTTTAATTAAATGATATTGACAAATGCTCTAAACATATAATGTACTTTACAACCATCAACAGATAAAACATTTAATACTATACAAAAAAATGCTTTTGTGCTTGCATGCTTTGTTCTCTTTATCTGTGTAAGAAATGACAACACCAAGCTTTATCCGAAAGCTCTAAATAAAGAGACATTGAGAAACAAGAATCTCTATTCAAAGCCACTAGCCTAGAAGGACCGTACGAGCTACCTTTGATAAAGCTTTGCCAACCTACAACGTAGACCTAGTCTGATCAAGCTATCGAAAAAGGCTATGAAGCCTATTTTGATATTAAAGAATGTCAACTAAAGAGAAACAATTGTTAAAACAGAAGAGAGTTGAATAAGAAAAATAGAAGAAGGAAAATGAGAGAGAAAAAGAGGAAGAGTATGCTCAAGAAAGATCATCATTTATCATTTGTACTTTGTCTCAATGCTTATATCATATGATGCTCTTCAACCCAAGAAAAGTGATGAAAGCAAGCTCAAGCAAGAAAAAATGTAAAAAGAAAGCTATCGTCACATCTAACCTTCTACTTTATCTTCAAGCCTACAATGTTTGATGCTTCCAAAATGAGAGGAAGAGAAGAAGAAAAGAAAGAAAAAAAGAAGAAGAAGAAATGAAAGTAAAATAGAGAAGAAGAAAAGAGAAGAGGGAAGAGAAGAGCAAAGGACTATTATTGAATATCTATTCTGAAGTTTATCACCGAGATTATAATGCCTAATGCTCCTTAGAAAGATGAGAAGAGAAGAAAAGACAAAAAGAACTTCATGAGCTTATATCGTTTATTACTCTTCAACATAAGAGAAGGAACCTCATAACTTCACAGATTGTGTTATACTGTATTAATCATCTTCATGAGAGTTTATTCAATCAGTACTTGTCATCAAACACTAATTATGCTTATACTGAAACATTCATATTAAATTTTGTTCCAGTTAAGTTAGACTAGGGAACCAAGAGTGGTTGACAGTACTTGGGTACCAAGAGTAGTCATAATACTCAACAATCAGGAGCGAGTAAACTTAGACTAGTTGTGTTGACTAGGGAACCAGGAGCGGTTTATAATACTCAGACTAGTCAAGATTGACTAGAGGACCAGGAGTGGTAATAATACTTGTAACCAGGAGTAGGTTAAACTTGTTGTAATCTTTGATAAGATTAATGGAACCCCTAAAGAGTCCTTAAGGGAGAACTGAACGCATTTCAAGTTAAATGAACCAGTATAAAAGTTATCCTTTATTGCTTCCTTCTTTAAAAGTTTTTATACAGCTCTTTTTATAAATCATCGTTTGAACATATCCTCGTTTGTTAATCTTTTGAAAACTCATCAAACGTCATTTGCGAAAAGTTTTTAAAACAATATTCACCCCCTCTCTCTAGTGTTTTCCTGTGTATTTCATTGGGTAGGGTGAGGGACTTTTCAACCTTGTTATCTATGTACACCTCAACACTTTTTCCGACTAGGTGTCTGAATACTTTGTCTATAAGTCTCTAATTTTTTGACCCAACATTTTAAGGCCAAAAGATATGACGTCGTAGTAGTAATTGGCTTCCTTTGTAATGAAGTCGATCTTCAACCTATCACCATTAGCCGTAGGAATATGGTTATAGCTTGAGTTGCATCAAGGAATTTTAATATATTATGGATGACTGCTCCGTTTATTAGCTGATCAATATTGGGTAATGGATAGGCGTCCTTAGGACACGCCTTGTTGAGGTCATTATAGTTTGTGTAGTCCACAAACATCCGCCATTTTTCATGGACCTTTTTTACCAACACAACATTAGTCAACCATGTTTTGTAACATGCTTCCTTGACGAACTCGACTTGTAACAACTTCTCTACCTTAGCGACCATCCTTTTCTCTTTTTCTAGTTTCCTCTTCTTTTGTGAGATTGACCTAAGTTTGCCAAAGGTAGATAGCCTATGGGATGCTATCCTTGGGTCGACCCTTGGGAGGTCAGCTACGATCCATGCAAATAGGTTGACATTGTCGATTAAAACTTTTCCTATCGTCTACTATCACCTATATTTTCAAGGTTTAACCTTCTTGTAGAGGAAAAATCCTAGTTTCTCCAATAGGTTCCATACACGTGTCACTGCCTACTTGAGGGTCGAGATCATCCCTTTCCATGGTTGAGTTGCCTACTATTGCTTGCTCAACGCTGCTAGTGTTGAGTGGTGGGATTGTCGTCCTGGAATGTGATAATATCTCCTAATAAGGATGAAAACTCCATGGCAAGGTGGGGGGTGGATACCACGACACCCTATAGGTTAAGTGCTGATCGCCCCAACAGGATGTTATAAGACATGTTTGCGTCTGTAGCTAAGTACAACATTTGTATGATTTTTGTTAAACTACCTTCTCCAAAGGTGATATATATATCGTTATATCCCTTAGTGGACACTCTTTCTCCAGAAAAGTCGAATATAGGCTTATCGTATGAGGTTATCGCCTTCTTTGGCAATTTTAAGTCCTTTAAGTAGAGTATATCTATTCAACTGCCCTGATCAACCAAGACCTTCTTAATGGAAAAGTTTTCAATCTCCACTATAGTGACCATAGGGTCGTCTTGATCCGGATCCACCCCTTGAAAGTTGGCATCCATGAAGGTGAAATGTGGCATAATCTTCCTCCTAAAGCATCTAAATACTACATTAGCTGACTGCACAACCCTCAATGTCTTTTCCTTACTGAAAATGAAAATTCGCCTCCAACAAAACCTCTATATATAGTATTTATTGTACCCCTCAACTAGGGTTTTGCATCAGAGTGCCTATCCTCGTGCTGAGTTAGTTCCTTTTTCTTTTCTTCCTTCTCTCTATCCCTCCAACCTTCTTTTCTGTCATCAAACCTCAGATATCCAGAACGTGAGCTTCCCTCATCGTCACGTCTCACAAATAATTTAAGGTGTCCGACCCGAATTACTTTTCAACTTCATGTTTGAGCATAGTGAAGTCGTCTATAGTATGGCCATTATTGCGCTTATACTTGCAATACTTGCTTATATTAACATTTGACGAGTTTTGAGATTTTCTAGGTGGTGGTATGAGGTCCGCTTACAACATTCCTCCAACAAATATAAGACCTAGTAACGTCCAAAGGCGTGTAACATGAGAATCGGGTAGGTCTGGGCTCCATTTGGTGGGAACTACTCCTCTAAGGTGAGTCTTGATTGACTCTCTTCTTTTCGGTCGACATGGTCTCAGTCCAAATATTTCTTCTATATTCCCTTATTTCTTTTAGCACATAAACTTAGCAGTTCATTGCTACAACTCACCCATACCTGTAGATGACATCATACATAGATCATCCGCAAAAGGTCTCGGCCCCAACATCGTGATTATGTAGTGTAGAACTACCTCAGGATTTAAATTCCTAATCTTCAAAGCAACTTTATCGAACATATCGATGAAGGTTCATAAATATTCTCCCTCTTCTTGCTTGACATAGAGAAGTGTTAGGAAGGTGAGTGATGGTGTCGACTAATAGAAAACTGTGTCATGAAAGACGACATTAAGGTTTAAAAGTAGTTGATATAGTAGGGTGTAGGCGGGTGAACCACTCCAAAACAGGTCCTTTCAAGGTCGATAAGAAAGCCTTACACATGACAACTTTGTTAGTCAAGTAAATACTAACTTGGGTGACGTACACGACAATGTGTTCATCCGAGTCAATGTTCTCGTTATAGTAGTCCAAGGTGAGACTTTTCCACTACTAAGGGAGTGAGGTATCTATGATGCGGTCGACGAAGGGGTATCAACTCCTTTTGCCACCAAGGAGGCGTTAGTTGCTCCTCTAGTCTTACAACCATTTTCTCCTTCATTGTCATTGACTGTGCACCGATGAGATGAGATCTTATGCCCAAAGACAATGTTCTTGGGAGTCTTCTTTTCCTTTGCTTTATCTTCAACCTCAACCCTCCTCTTCAGCATTCACGTGCTTTAAGGCATCAATCTCTTTAGCGCTCTTTTTCTTAAACTTAGCAAATTTCTGCTGCATTTTCGCTTGAGCTTCTATGATAACTGCTATGTTGGCCAAGGAAGGTCCTGCTTCTTTCGTTCCAGTCATCCTATTCTCATGGACACCATAAATGTTTCTCTTTAAAGAATATAAGTCAGTTCCACGTAGGCGTTAATTGTTCCTACAAAACCAAATATATCATTTGAAGATTTCGACAAATACTCTAAACACTCCAAGCCTTCAACGTTAAGAATATTCTTCATCTTCAAGAATACTTGTCCACTCTTATCAAAATAAGAATTATGCTTGCAAAATATACTTTGACACTCAAGTTAGCCGGATAAATCAGAAGGTAATTAGTGTAGTAACAAATTAACGTAATTAATGTACTTTGTAAATTTTGCTATTTATATTTACTATTCATAGATTCTTATGTGGATGGATTAGACCATATAACCTAATTACTTACTAATATTAAGTTATTCGTAATTAATTATGAATTTTCTAATTTAATTTATAAATTAATATGACTAATAAGTATGACTGTAAACCGATTATGTCAACCTCGTATATAGACATGCATTAGACTAAGACGAAGTTATATAATTAATGTCATAGCAAAAAGCTACTGAACGTATTTTGGTCATCACTCACTATTTCACTCGCATGAGTCAGATGCTCCTTCATTCACATCATGAATTGTTTTCAAATCATATTTTATTTATTTCTTCCTTAAAAAATTATTACCGTGGTACATAATATAACTATATACAATCAGGATAGATAAAAAAAATTTCCACGTTCATAGTAAAAGAAAATTAATTATTTTATGAAAATGTAGAAGAAAGTCGTGAGAATAAATTAAAAGTAAACGCAAAAAATAAGCTTTTGAGCTATAATAAACTGTAAAAGGTTATCAAGTTATCTTCATTTATTCTACTTCCATTGGTGCTCGCTTATTTTTATTGTCACTATTTTTTTTTTCTCCATTCTAAGGTGGGTCAACGGGGTTTATTGTATCTATTAAAAAAAGTTTCATTTGCATGTTATTATTATTTATGGGGAAAATTGGTGAGTACACAATGATAAAAAAACTAATAATAGCAAAACCTTATGTACTTGTCTTTTTGTTCGATAGGTATATTCTTTGCGAATGTTAACAGAGAAAACTCAAAGAGTAAATAATAACGCTATTACTAAGATTATCTCCTCCACTTTCTAATATTTCATTTAATTCATCCCT
Source organism: Vigna umbellata (assembly GCF_029865625.1). Classification (NCBI taxonomy): domain Eukaryota; kingdom Viridiplantae; phylum Streptophyta; class Magnoliopsida; order Fabales; family Fabaceae; genus Vigna; species Vigna umbellata. Next base: position 30,488,567 of record NC_142165.1, on the reverse strand, counting down.
TATGTGTAAAAGAAAAGTTATATTAAAATTCTATAGATAAAATATATTAATGATAAATAATGCACACCATAATTATAAGCAAAATATTAATAAGTAAACTTTAAATTTATTTTAATCTTACAAAACCACCAAAATAAAATTTATATCATTATATATTATAATTTTTTTTATTATATTGATATAAATTTTTAATAATAATATGATAAAATTTTGATAGTAAATGAATAACCACACAAACAAAAATTATTATTAGAATAAATATGAGATGACTTTGATATTAAGAAAATAATATTAAATCTAATTCATTCTTATAAAATCACATATAAAGAATTATACTTATTTGTATGATGTAAATATGATTTAACTCTAGGTGATATAGGCTCATTGTACTGAAGGGAATGTGAAAGGAGAGAAATTTATTGCTAAAGTAGTATATTTTAGAGAAATTTCACTCACGAAACAATCTCACATTATTATTTAATCACAAATCATCACAATAAATTTATTACATGTAAACAGGTATAGTATTTTATAACATAAAAATTAAAAAAAAATGTAGTATATGCAAAAGTAAAGAAAATTTGATTAGTGGCATTCTGCAATTTATTGGAAAGATGAAGAGGTAGAGAGAGAAAAAGATAGGAAGATCCGTGATGAGAAGACAAGAAGCAGCAGGCATGTGCGTATGAAGAGAAGATAGAATTAAATTAAGAAGAGTGATTACAGAGGCGAAGGAAAGTGACTACTACAAGTACAGGTAGCAACAAGAGTATCTGTAATTAATATTCTTAGATAACCACGAAATCTGATACATTCATGTTTTCAATATCCAATAATTGATGCCTGATTTACCATACCAGAAAGATTCTGGAAAGTTGAGTAAGGAATGCGAAAGCACAAAAACTGAAAAGGATGGCTTATAGAGACATCACATTTTCAGTGTTTTTCTCACTTTTTTCTTTCTTAAACATTCTTTATCTTTCCTTAGGTTCATCCTTCTAAACACATTTTGTACATTAGTTAGGTTAGTATTTTTTTAATTAAGAATTAATTTGTCTTTTAAATATTTTTTATATAATTTTTAATGATAAGTTAATTAATCTGGTTTGTGTCAATTAAAAATTATTATTTTTTAATTATTTTTATATGATTCATTAAAAATAAATTAGATAAATTTATAAATTAATTTTTTCTTTCACATTTTATGTTATAGAATATTTTGTAAGTATGAGTAATAATTACAAATATTTCTAATATTATTTATAGTGAAAATAATGATAACAAAATACATCAAACCATATTTTATGACATGATATCAACTTAAACACAATCAAACCACTTTTTTTCTCATTTTAGCTTTGGACCTTTCTAGTTTCGTAGTTCTTATTCCTAGTTTCGTGACCTTGTACATTATCTTTGTTTGTGACCTTAGTTTGTGGTTCTCGTTTGTCGTTTTGTTTGGTTTCAAACCTCATTCTTTGCTCGTCCTTTTGATGGTCACTATGACTATGCCAGAGAAAAAAATAATTATTATGTTTACTTCACTGACAACAGTTATTTTGCTTGGGAATTTCAATTCAAAATGTAGTCAAAGGAAAAAGATTATGAAGTCACTTCAATGTGATAACGTCATCACCAAGGAAGAAGCTTCCTTCGCTACATGGGAAGTAAAATATGCTCAAATTATTTATTGGATCCTTAGCATTATTGATCCCCAAATGATCAACAATTTGCACACATTTACAATTGTTCAACAAATGTGGGATTATTTAAATCGCATTTACAACCAAGAAAATACGGCCAAACGTTTTCAATTGGAAATGGAGATAGCCAATCATAACCAAGGTAATTTGTCTATTTAAGAGTATTATTCTTTCGGAATTTATGCACAAAACATTATGCCATTTTATATGGTGTGGTTCCCAAAACTTCACTCTCAACTATTCAAGAAGTCTACAACATTAGTAAGCACAATTAGTTTCCTATGAAATTCCATTATGAGTTTGAGGCTATCATAAATGCTTTGTTGAATACAAGTCATGTTCCATCTTTGGATACATGTGTTTACATATGTTGGTGAACTTCTTAGAGAAGAACAACATTTACTTACCTAAGGATCCATGACTTATGATGTTTCTCTTTTTGAACCTGCTCCGGTTGCATATGTTACCTATAATAAAAGTAAAGATTGTGATATGAAACAAGTTCAATGCTTTTCCTACAAACAATTAGGTCATACTACTATAATTGTCATAAGAAGTTTTGGAATTATTGCATGCAACATGGTCATATGATTGTTGACTATCTCATGCATCCCTCACAAGAACACAACGCCTGTACAAGCATTCCATGTCACTGCCAATGACCTAGTTGTCCTCCTACCCAATGTTCATATGATGGTGGTGCTCTCTAACTTCAAATGATTCAACAAATGATACTTTTTGTTCTCTCAACCTTGGGTATTCAGGGTAAATTCACTAATTTTTCTCACTGATGGTTTCTTGATTCTGGTGTATCCAATCACATGACAAGTTCTCCTAAATTTGAATAAAATGCATTTTTATAATAGTACTGAGAAAATACAAATTGTTGATGATAATACTCATTCTATCACTAATATTTGTGACTTGATTTTTGTAAGATTTAGAAATAGCTAAGAATAAAGATGGAACTTGAATATTTTTTTCTAAATTTTCTATCACTATCTTTATCCTTTCAAAGATCAAATCTCGTCATTCAGATCCTAACATAAATTAGAGTAATCCTAGTCGATCAAAATATTCTTTTGAGTAAGCTCATCTTTAACCCTTCTTTCGAGTGAAAATTTTAAAAATTTTGCATCTATGAGCTTTACAGCTATCACATTTGGTTCAAATGGGTTCAAGATGAATATGTGTTCATTTAGAGTAGCTACAGGATATGTTTATATAATTGATATGAGTTTTTATATATAGTAATAGTATCTCATGAGAGTTAGAGCCGTTGGATCTTAGTTAAATCAAAGCATAGTTTATGTAAGGAAGGCTAGTTGATTTTCTACTATTATGATAAGTTAAATGATTTAAATGTTTGGATGTTATAGTTATTACACTTGAACTGATTTGTTTGATGTCTTTTAAGGAACAGTTGTTGAATATTGATTAAGGTGTTGAATTGAAATATATTTTATGACTTATGACCAAATTCAAGATAAATATATTAGTTTGGTTAAATTGGCTTAATATACTATATTTTAGAACTAAAACGTATTTGTTGTGACTTGTAAAATAGATAAAAATATTAGTTGAAGCTAGCTTAATGTTAAAAAAAATGTAACTATGAGAATATTTTAAGTAGAAGGACTAAGTTGTAATGAGTTAAAGAGAAAATAGTTTTTTGTGATGTTGATTAATATGTATGTTTGACTTCGATGAAATTTTATTTTAAAAGATTTATTTAAAGAAGATTATATATATATATATATATATATATATATATATATATATATATATATATAATATGTGTATGTGAGTATGCATATAATATAACCCTTAGAAGAGAATATTAGAATTTTCAATACATATATTAATTTATGCTTATGATATTATTTAATCAATGATAATAGATAACAAAAACATACATTTGTATAATCTAAAATAACAATAAGTCTACATGTATCATTATTTGATTTTAAGAAATTAAAATATAAGCCTATAAATTTTATAATATCTTCATATACTATAGCTCCATCCAAACATAATATTTCGATCACTATAATTTTAGGATATTTTTGGGCTTTCCTAAGCCCATCCTAAGAAAAACTCAGCCGATGGACTTTAAAAGTTTGGACTAGCGTTGGGAATTTTGGATTATTTCGTTTGCACCACAATGATTTTCTTCTTTACTTCATAGAGTGTGTAAAAGACAAAACTATTCTCTTATTGTTACCTTTACCGCTCTTGCCTCCTTATCCATCTAATGTGTCATGAACTCTTGCAAGAAACAATTAACTTTAAATTGCATAAAAAAAACGACTTTCGAATTATATGATATAAAAAAATGTATTTTGGATTAAAATGTAAAACATTTTTTTCTCATAAAAATATTTTTATATTATTAATTTAAAAGTACCTTTCAAATTACATAATTCATAAACTCTCCTTTTTATATGAAAGAAAAAACTATTAGATTGTGTAATCTAACAAAGACAGTATTAACTTTTAAATTATTCTTAAGTTTCAGATTACACAATAAAGAAAAAATTTAAACAAAGGACAAAGTAGAGATATTGATATTTATGGGGGTGCAAAAGAAAAGCTTGCTGTGCAAAAACAAATTCGAGAATTTAGAAGCCTAAAATTTGTACATGGCCCAGATTGCGTACGTGAGCAAGAAAAATCAAACCAAAAACCAGAAAGGATGTTCTTTGCAGCCCATTATTTTCTTCTTGCACCACAAAGTTTCCTGTGATTTCCATTTTACCCCTACTAATTAACAAGAATCGGATTATGTAATCCAGGTTTGCTTTGTGTACATGGGAATATGAAATCCAATTTCAAGCTCTAAATCCAGACATGATAACCGGTTTGCTTCGTAAACCGGAACACACAATCGGAGGTGTTTTTTAGGACTACCGAACTGCAAAATCCGGAAAACACGAAACCTCATGCAGGGCAGCTGGAAATTATTATTACACAACCCAATGCAGTGCTTGATAGACTTTTCCCAACCACTCAATTAAATCATAGAAAAACAAGTGGAGAACAGCTTCTCAAGGACCGTGTTTTTTGTGCTTTATACAATGAAGTTTTTCCTTCAGCAATTGTAGTAAGTGGAAAGCACCACCGAGAAGTAGAAAACGAAGAGGCAGCGGAGACTTCAAATTCTCCACAAGGAATAGTCGCAGCTCATTCACTTTCGTCAAGCATTGATGCAGTGTCCATTTTGCTTCCACCAGCCACAATCTTCTGCAAAACCCTAATCCTCTCACTTATTCTCTCCCTTCTTTTTTGATTGAGGAGAAGAAATAATTGCAAAAGGGGAATGGCAGAACCGCAATGGAGGAGTGAGAAAGAATGACAATGGTGGTTAGGGTAGAGAGTTATGAACAAGAGAGGGAAAAAATGACAATGGTGGTTAGGGTAGATTGTGAACAAGAGAGGGAGATTAGGGAGAACAAGTTCTAACTATTGGGGAAACTTATCCTTTGCCAAATCAGAAATTGGGAGGAACTAAAATTGGGAGAGGAAAATCTCAATTTTTGATTTCATATAATTGATGCACGTATTGACAGTTACATTCTCTCGATGATGACTGACGACCTATCAGCTAATAATTTAACTGCATATATCTGTCAGTAAGTAATCACTCTTGCTATCATTAGTAAATTTATCAATAAATTTGATTTATCGACTAAATGTGGCTCTTAGTAATTATCCTTACAAAAATATCTTTTTTCATTAGTGTGATATATCATCCGGATTCTATAATCCGAAAATGATTTATTGGAGGGATAACCTCCTGGACACCAACAATTGAAGTTTGACTGCAGCGGCAGCAAGCGAGCTGAGATTTGTGAAAAGAACCAACCAACCCCTGTGGCGCGTGTGCTACCAGATTCGGAATGTATTAATATATAATTAGGAGAGGGCAATGAAAATTTTGGAAGTGCAGGAAGTAAACAATGGGGTGCAGGAAGCTCCCAACCACGATTCAGATCGCAGCACAGGTTGGTTACAAATAGAATTACATTTTTAACTTGGCCTTGTAAGGAAAAATTTTGTTTTTTTTTTCTTAAATTTCGAGTGTGTGGAAACTTTTCTCAATAGGTGTTATGTCGCATCACATCCAGAATCATTCGGATATTATATGGATACTTCAACTACTTTTCAATCTTTATTTTTCAACTTTGAAAGCAGTTGAAATTAGAACACTACAATTAGTAATTTTTTTCGTATCTTTTCATGTATATCAAATCATTTTATTTTTCAGACATAAAATCTTTCCAGTGTGTTGTGTTACTAAAAAAATTTGTATTAAAAATTCTTATTAGATTAAGTTTACAAGTATATATAAACTTTTAAAAACATTTAATATTTTCTTAAATACCCTGATTTAACGTATAAAAATACACACATAAATAACTGTAAGATTGTACAACTAAATATGTCAAATTTACCTAAAACTTTACATTCGTAATGGCTAAGTTTAAAGTTATTGAAGCCTTCAAAATTTTATGTAAACTTGTAGAACTTTATAATATCACAGTTAACAAAAATGTAATGCGTACGAATTAAATCTATATGTTGTCTTGTTCAAAGCTATCTATATTTTGAAATATATTATGAGTTAAATTACACTTATTTAATGAAATATTAACGAAAAAATTGTTGTTTTAAAATATAATTATATTTCATCAACTAGTACAAGAAATATAAATTTTATGTTATACAAAAACAGAATGTCAATTTATATGTAATATATAGTTATAAACCAACCTATTTTACACATGACTTTAGTTTGAGATTCAACTATCGGTAGTATATTCAATTGAAACATTTATTTAATAGTTACATTAACAAAATTAAATATGTAAGAGTTAAAGAAAGTAGTTTTACTACGATATCTCCTTTAATGACAAAATATAATAAAACAATCTTTACAAAAAAGAAAAGTAATATGTAAATATAAATAAAAACTATTCAACCATAAAGAAAACTTCTACTACGTTTGGATTGTATAATATTTTTTATTTTATTTTAAATTGTTTTGGAATTCAACATCATTTTAAAATGAAATTTATTTAAATTTAAATTAAAAAAATTGTAATTTTTTTAATTTTAAAAAAAAATTATAATTAAGTGAGTCAGTGAGTCAATCCGTTTAATCCACTAACCCGTGGTGGGTCAGATTAGATTCGGATTTTTTCAGCTCACTAATAAATGAAATGAGTTGGGTTAACTCACTAAGTGACAAACCTGTGGTGGGTAGGGTCGAGTCGAGCTAGGTTACTCGTTTTGACAGTTCTACCGATGACGATTATCACACTAACAACAACGAAAAACATCAATAGTGTCGATGAAACCAAATCATAATATTTATTGAAGAAAAATATTTTATAAATAATTACCGACAAATAATTATCCACGAATATTTATTGATAAATTTAAACTATAAGTAACTATCAATAAATTTATAAGGCTTAAATGCTTACTTCGTCCCCATGTTAAGAGGTGAATTTCTGTTTAGTAATCGGTTTTAAAAATAAACCTATTGAGTCCCAAAATTGTAAAAATTGTATAAATAAAGTCCCCTCCGTTAAATTAGCATAAACGAAGTTAAGTTCGTGCTGACCTGGATGCACTTTTTTTCTCTTTCCTCTGATGTTGCTGCCATCTTTCTCTCTCTCTCTCTTTTTCTCTCCCCAATCAAGGTTTTTTTTATTCTCCTTCGTATCTTTATCACCCAAAGAGCCTTCCTAAAACATTCAACCCCAACCATTAATTCAACAAATTCATCACAATTTTTCAATTCCAATACCCATGCCCATATTGCAATCCCTGCTAAATCAAAATGCAGACCCTACATAAACTACACATTACTTTTGACTCAACCACTTCCATCATCAGCACCCAAATTCCCTCAACACTACCCTTTTACTTCACGCCATGGTCAAGTCCAATAATCTCCTTTCTCACCATCTAATTACTGTTGTTACGCTTTGCTACCTGGGTCTTTTATCTTTGTTAGGGCGTTAGTACCTGAAAGAACAACTCCATCACCGTGGAGATCATAGCTTCGTCATACTCAATGAAATTTGTCAACATTAAAACCCATCACCAGATCTCACAACAATAAATAACAAAATAGCAAAAACAAACCCTTAATCCTTGGATCAAAGTTAAAAGGGAGAAAGGGTTTCTCCTAGGCTGTCATGAGGGCGCGACTTGCTTGTCGTGTTGTAGAGATGATTCACGTTTTTTATGGTTGTGTGGTTTTGGATCTGGATTGTTTGGTTTCTCTTCTTGCAGGTGCGAGACGAGCGACTTTGGTGGTGCATCTAGTTTGCGTAGAAGATTGGGGGTGGTGCGTCTGGCTTGAACAGCGGCGCGATTTAGGTTGGTGAAGGTTTCACAATGGAGGTTGTTGCGCGAGAATGATGGAAAAGGGGGTGGGTCGGTGGTGTCCTGGTTACGCGAAGCTATGGAGGTTTTTGGTGAAGAAGATGAGTGTGACGGCTTCGTAGTGGCTTCGCGATTGGGGTTTTTCTAATTGCAAGTATGTGTTGATGGTGGTGAGGCGAAATAAGGTTTGATGGCGGTGAAGATGATTAGCGGTGGTGCTAGGTTGCGGTGGTGGCTTATGGTGGTCCACTTCCCACAACACATCCTCGTCACCATCGCCCAGGACCACTTATCCCTCGTCACCACCAAACTGCAAAAAGAGAAAAAGAAAAAAAAAATGTCCGTTTATGAAAATCATTAATATAGAAAGAGAAAAAGCTGAACGTTGCAGAAAGAAAAGATGATAAAGAAGAAAAAAAAGTCAGATTTTATAGCCACGTCAGCGCGGAGTTAACTCTGTTTAAGCCAATTTAACGGAGGGGACTTCATTTATACAATTTTTACAACTTTGAGACTTAATAGATAAATTTTTAAAACTAGATACTAAACTGAAAAAATTCACTTAACATAGGGACCAATTAAACAATTAAGCCAATTTATAATTATTACTAATGAATTATTAATATTGTTAAATTTATAATTTATAATTATTATTTATTGTTGAATTTTTTTATTTTTCAAATGATGAATTTTTTTAATGGAAGAGGTGGCTTGCTAACACATTTATTTACTTAAAAATTAAAATAAAAAATAGACTATCATATTATTAGTAATGGAAATATGCAATAATATATTAACTTATATCATTAATACTTTCAAAGTTCAAGTTCTACCTATTCATCATAATAAAGTAATATAACTTTGAAAGATGATAATTATTTTAATTTATTAAGTTAGGAACATTAATTAATCAATTTAAAATTTTAAAAAATAGGTACATAATTAAGTGTAAATAATATATATATATATATATATATATATATATATATGTATAAACTAAATTTAGAAGAGAAAAAATAAAAAAATAAAAACTAAATTATCAAATATAATAAATTTAAAAAAAAATGGTGGAATGGGAGGGCAGATCAAAATTTCAAATCTGCTTTATTATACTAGACATGTTGAGACAAAACATGTTACAACGAATTGATCTATTTTAAAAGCTATATAATATAATACTTTTTTAAAAGCTTTTTATGATTATTTGTTTTGCAATTTGAAGTTTAAAATATTTATAAAATATGAAATCATAATATTTGAAAGGATTTTATGGATTTAGAAACATTCAAAAGATTGCTTGCATGTCTCTTTACGTTTCTACCATGAAATACATATTTACATATTATCCTATTATACGAAACTGTACTTTCATGGCACAACGAGAAAGATAACAAAGAAAACATAAAGTTTGGATAAAAAAGTATAAAATTCAAGTAAATTATAATGACTCGTTGACTCTAGTTTATTATTATCCTATATAACATTTGTCTACATATCTAAATTATAGTGGTCCTTCACGTATTAAATTATTCTCACTTTCTCTTGGATCTGAACAACAAGTTCAAAATTATAATCTATTTTTTATTATCTAATCATGCACATTAGATCTCCCTGTTTAGTAATATGAGTTTAACGAGGGTTGTAACTTACGAAAGAAATTATGAGTTTAAACATCATATCACAAATTTTAATTTTATTTTTCATGGTTTCTTGGATTTTCTTACAAATATTAATATCAAATTCTTGTAATATCAAATTTTAAATTTTAAATTGAAGCATATTGGAAAGAAAAAACAAAGAGTGAAAAACTTGTAATATCAAATACTTTACAAAAAACAAAGTTAATATGCATTTATAATGGAGTAATTGATGAAGTAAGCATTTGTTTGATTCCATGTTAGGAAAAGAGGATTAGGTGTATCCTTGAGGGAGACAATGAAGGAAAAGGTTTTTGTTCTCTTTACCAAAAAGGTTGAGTGAAGGCTTGCTTTCATGGTCCCTACTTATTTTTCAGAAAAAGGCTGGCCCATGAGGGAGATTTGTTTAGTGACCCTTACATAGTGGGCCTCACGGTTGATCAGAGTATGATAGGATGAAACCTTCTTGAGGCCCATATGGTTAATATTTTGTTTAGAGTAGGGCCCAGAATGGCCCATATCTGAGCTCGTTACTCATCAACCCAGCAACCCTGTCTCCATAACAACAACCATAATTGAAGGAACTTCACACCTAGTCTACTCTACGATACAGAAATTCTATTGGGTGGTAATGGAATCTAGTTTGCTTTCTGATACAGAAAAATGCTGAATGAAAACTAATTCAAACATATGTAATAAATTATTCTTATTAAAGTTTGAAAAATAGTTACTACGCATTCTTTTTTTCAATTGATTATGCTACATGTTAATTCAAAAACAAAGTGAATTCATTATGTAACTTTTTCTCAAATTAATAAACACATAATTATGCTCTATGCTTTGATTAGTTAACCAAACTTATAATCAATGATCATTTTCTGAAACATCTCACGAACAATTACTGGTTACATTAAACTTGAACCGGTTAAGGTAATGATATAATCTTTTTCTCATATTTTTTAACTTTTCAAAGACAATTTTCTTTTGATTAATTTTTATATAGGTTTTTGTCATGAACTGAAAACCATATGAATATCTTGTGTGAAAAACTCTCAATCCTATAAAATGAAAGCTAAATCATCATTTTCGAACATCATAATCAAAACAACTTCTCTTTAGACTTGAGTCTACTCTTCAAGTTTAACAAAAATAATTTTGGTTGAGAAAAGAAAAGAAAAAGATAATAATAAAAGATAATGATAATAATATTGGGAATAAATAGATTAGTGTTAGTATCTACATTTATTCTCAAAACAAGAATTTTCTGTTTACTTTTTATTTATAATAAATTAAAATAATTTTAAATTTTTTATTCTCGCATAGAGTAATCTCAATGCAAAAGATTATACACCATAAGTGTATTGTTGCTTGTGAAAAAGAGTGTGCTGTCAGTAAATAAATTGTTACGTTGTTGAAGAGTTATATATATATTTGACTTTCAGAAATTGACCATCTCCAATCTAAATCTAAATTTGATAAAATTGAAGTCCTAAAACTTATGATTTTTTTGTGTAGGCGTCTTCTAATATACACATTCCATATGTAGATAAAAATAAATAAAATTGATGTATAAGAGATTAATAATAAGATTTTTTTTCTAACAATCTTGTATATACAATCTTAGTGAAGAAATCAATAAATTTATTTTACTCATAACATTTTTTCTTTTACAAATTCCGATTGGGATGATTTTTAAACTTAATTCTAGGTTTTCTTACCAAAAATAATTTAATTCTTTGACTGATAATCATCAAAAAATATTTTTCGAGTAATAGTATCATGACACATTTTTAAATTCATTTGACATAGAGTACAAAGGTAAAATGGTCATAAAAGTGTAAACTTTTGTATTTTTTCAAGAAAAAAAAAGTAAAAAGTAAAAAAATGGTATTGTCAAATGAATGTAAAAAATTTAGGTATGTCAAAGTATCATTTTTCTTTTCTTAAGTAGGAACTTGAGGCTCAAAGACCTAAGGAGGATCGTTGAAAGTAATTCTAGGAGAAGTCAATGTCATAACTTCATAACATCCAAGGACAAAGATTTGAAAGGAGGCCTCATATGAACATACACACCACAAGGCTATTTGAAAGGGGGCCTCATATGAACATACACCACAAGGCAATTTGAAAATCGGACCAATGAAGATTCCACACAGATTTGGCCCATAGCAGAAAAATTGACACCAATCATGGGGTCGGCTTGTATTTTGTGAAGAAATCTTTTATGGTATCCATGAGAAACAGGATGGTTGGAGAAAGATATGTGAGACCCTCCTCGACTGACATAGCTACGATCCTAGAAGCCTATGTATAGATGCAATAGGAGTCAGCCGAGTTTAAAAAGAGAAGTTTTAAGGAGAAGCACGCTCTAGGGGAGGAGAACACAAGGTTGAAAAGGACGGTTGAGGCTGAATTAACGACTTAGGAAGAAACTGGGAAGGAAACCCATGAAAGCATGCAATCGGTGTAGAGAACCCCCACCTCGCACTAGTCTTGTCCGTGGAAATGAAGAGGAAAGTGAATACAACCCTACCCCTAAGACACACAACTCCTCGACAGTAGGGAGTCGCCAATAACCCTTCATAGACAGCACAACTGATACCCCCTTCCTAAGCATTGGAAAGCTTTTAACCTGAACCGGTATGATAATAACACTAACCTAGATAAGTATGTTTTCGCCTACACCACCTAAGTTAGTTTGTACTCGACTAAAGACGACATCATGTGCAAATCTTTTTCCACCATTTGAAGAGGGTAGCCTTGGAGTGGCTCAACCACTTTCCCCTATATTCCATCGATTGTTTCAACACATTGGAATTGTCTTTTAGAACACAGTTCACCATGAGCCACCATCATTACCTTACCTCCTTCGTATTCCTCAACATTTGGCAAGAAAGCGGAGAACCTTTGTGAACCTTTATTGAAATGTTCAGTAAAGTGGCCCTAAAGATAAAAATCTTGAACCTTAAGGTGGTTCTTCTATTTATGATCATGACGCTAAAGTTGAGCCCTTTTGTTGATGGCTTGTGTATAACCTTGCCTGCGAGTACGAATGTGCTAAGTCAATGAGCCACTAAGTTCATGCGGCTAGAGAATGTAAGAGAATGTCAAAACAAGACAAGAGTTGAGACCATGCTAGTTGAGGAGAAAGGTGTCAAATAGGACTTGCATAAAAAAGGTAGTTCCTGTTATAGAGAACCTAGACATGCCCGATTCTCACCTTACACACCCTTCAACTCTCCTAGGTCCCATGTGTTGGAGGAAGCATTGCAGGTACATCTCATAGCACCGCCCAGGAAATATCAAAACCTGTTGAATGCTAACATGAACAAATACTGCAAGTACCATTGCAACAATGGTCACATAATAGATGAATGTGTCGCACTTAGAGATAAGGTCAAAGAATTTATCCGAACAAACACCTGAAGTGGTTTGTAAGGCACAATGGTGAAGAAAGTTTGTGTTTTGTATACCGAAGGTCCAATGACTGAAGAAACGGTAGGAAATATATGGAAAATGAAGAGAAGAGAAATGAATAAACCCAACATGAAGACAGGTGTTCTGATGCTAGACCCCCTTTGAAGGGTACAATAAACACAATATATGGAGGGTTTATTGAAGGGGGATCCTCATGCTCAGCCGGAAAAAGACATCTGAGGCAGTACAATTAGTGAACATGGATACGATATCTAGAAACTATCGATGAATGAGGATGTCGTCTATCACGTTCATGGATGTGCACATTCAGTGAGTAGAACAGGATCAAGATAACCATGTGGACATAAAATTTGAAACAGAGAACTTCGCTATCAAGAAGGGCATAGTTAACCAGGGTAGTTTAGTTATATACTCTACTAAAAGACCTATAAGAAGTTTGAGTTACCAAAGGAAACAATAACACCTTATAATGAACTTGTATACAATTTTTGTTGAGAAAAGGTGTCTACCAGAGAATACATCGACCTTCATACTACTTTTGGCAAAGGAAGTTTAACCAAGACCATATCAATTTGGTATTTGGTCGTAGATGCCAACACGTCCTATAATGTCTTGTTGGGTTAGTCATAACTTAACCTATTAGGTGCCATGGTGTTTACCCCTCACCTTGTTATAAATTTATCGTCTTTGTCCGGAGATATTATCATAGTCCACTATGACCAGAAGACGACCCAAGAAGGCTACATTACAAGTCTACGACTATTGTTAAGTACTATTAATGTTTAATGATAGAGAGCAGATGACACAATCATAGAAAGAGATTAACTTGACCCCAAAATAGGCAACCATGCAAGGACAGAGCCTGTAGGGAAAAACCAAAAAGTTGGCTTTACTAGAAGACCAAAGTTTGAAGATAAGAGTAACAATGGGAGAAGAAGGAGAAAATGTAAATAGGCAAAGTCCTATATAATAATGTCGACCTATTCGCGTAGATAGGAATTAACCTCTATTAACACATTGGCAAGTGTACCAAATCGTATCAAGTAATATAAAATGGAAAGACAAAGTATTGTATCCCATAAGACTCACGACACTAGACATTCATGTAATACCTTAACTAATTAAGACTTAAGAGCAATTTCATTTGTTTAGAATGCAAAATGCAGAAAAAGTAAATATGAATGCAATTTGATCAATTGGGGCAAAATACAAAAGTGAATGGATGATTATAATAATATGAGATGAGTATGTTGTTGGGGTTTAGATTTCACCATCCTTACTCTCATGCATATAAGAATTCATCTTCTTCATTCAATTATTAATGTCACTATCTAAATTACTTAAAACTCGATCCCTAAGCAAAGAAAACTTATCCTTGATTATTAGACTACAATACCTTGCATCCCTAATAATTAATTATGCATTACGAATAGAAGCTTAAGACAACCAAACCTCCTATCCCCATCCTTGGATAATATTGCTTTTGGGAGAAATTTTCCAAATCGTGGTTTCTAGGTATTTCCCAATAACAAAGAAGACCATAAAATCATGCCATGAATGATCAAAACATAAGAAGCATAGAGCAAAGGAGAAAATCCCTAACAATTAATGAAATAAGTATATAACAATTTTGAACAAATTCAAATACATGAGAGTTTAGAGGTTACATCTTCCCCAACAACAAATAAGATTAGTTCTCCATCATCATGAAGAAACTCGGTGTACAATGGAATGAAAGAGATAGAAAAACCTAGAAACTGAAGAGGAGAGATCCCGCATCCAATTCTGCCTCCAAAGAGTGGAAAAATGTGTTTCTGCGTCTCTGCTGCCCAAAGATACTCCCTCTAGGATGTCCAAGTCCTTATATACAGCTGAATTGGATCATGGGCCAACATTGTCAGCGCTCAGCACCCCAACTTAGGGCGCCCAAGCGAGCTTGCGAGAGAACTGGCACTCAGCGCCCTAGGAAGGGCGCCCAAGCTTTGAGTGATACATGAAACTGGCGCTCAACGCCCCTTTCTGGCGCTCAGCGCCCCTTTCTGGTGCTCAGCTTTGACTGCTGGTGCTCAAGGCCCCTTTCTGGAAATCAAACATACTCTACTCAACTCAAGGCAAGGATTTAAAAAAAAGGTTTTTTCAAATTTCAAATTTAGGCTCAAGGTTCAAAGGATAGAAAAAATATTGTTCTTTGTTTGGTTCACATATTGGCATTGGCTTATATGGGAGAAGAACAAATGGCCTTGATCATGTGTAACAAGCAAGCAAGAGGTCTAATCATAAAAACTTAGGCAAAATCAATCATGCTTCGAAAGCAATAGCATTCAATCAATCAAAGACTCTGGAGTCCAACCTCTCACAAGTTAAATCAAGTTCCACAATTTAATAAACATCCTCCGAGCATATTAATCACAATTTAACTTCATGCATTTGTTTTTAAAACAACTATGAGCAACCACCATCTATGCTTAAAAGCTAAACCAATCATTACTCAACATGCATCATAGAACAATAGAGCAAACACAAGAATATTACTCATCACAAACAACAGTTTATCACATCATACCAAACCATTGCAACACAATTCATTAAACCAAGTACATAAGCAATCTAAAATAAAAACAAAATAAAAAAAATTCAAATAAGCAAAATAAAAATAAAGCAAAATAAATCCTGATCTAGTAGTATCTATCAATAGATGCTATCAGTAACATCCATCAGCATATGTCTAGTAGCATAGTATCCATCAGTAGATGCTTTCAGTAACATCCATCAGTAGATGTCTAGTAGCATAGCATCCATCAGTAGATGCCCAATCTAGTAGCATCCATCAGTAGATGCTCTCATCTTAATCATCCTAACATCCATCAGTAGATGCTATCATCTGAGTCCTCCTAGTATCCCTCAGTAGATGTTGCCCAACATCCATCAGTAGATGTTATCAAATCCAAACCACACAAATACTCAATTAGAAAAAAAAGTTAGAAACTGGGTTGCCTCCTAATAAGCGCTTGTTTAACGTCACGAGCCTGACACCATTAATCACAATCCGTATTTTTGATGTTGGTTCTCTTCTCTCTTTCATTACACTGACATAACTTCAAAGCTTCCTAGTGACCATCTTTACTCTCCTTGAATAAAGAGCCTCAATCTCAATAGCTTTAATCACCCATAACCTGTTCTTGTAACTCACTAGTGAACTAGCTTTTCTTCATTATCTGCCTTCTTCATCTACTATTAGCAGTCTTCTCTACTTCCATACCTAAAAAGAAAAATTCTAATGATCTTGTGCTCCTAGTACAGATTTTTAGATCTTATCCTGCAGACACTAAAGACCACTGCACTAGAGCACCCAATTAGCCCAAAAATTAAAAAAAAAACAAATAAAAAACAAAAGTTAAAAACAGAAAAATTAAAGATAAAGTTTAACTGGTTAAGAATCACACAAAAGTATAGTTTAAACCACGAGTCTCCGACAACGGCGCCAAAAACTTGTTAACACATCGACAAGTGTACCGAATCGTATCAAATAATAATAAATGGTAAGACCAAGTATCGTTCCCAAGAGACTCACGACACTAGACAATTGTGTAATTACTTAACTAATTAAGACTGAAAAGATATTTTGTTGGTTTTTAAATGCAAATGCAACAAAAGTAAATATGAATGCAAATTGATTAATTGAGGCTAAAATACAAGAGTGAATAGATGATGTTGATAATATGAGATGAAAATGTTGTTGGGGTTTAGATTTCACCTAATCATTCCCATGCATATAAGAATTCATCTTCTTCATTAAATTGTTAACATAACTCTCTAAATTACTTAAAACCCGATCCCTCGACGAAGAAAACCTATCCTTAATTATTAGACCACAATCCCTTGCATCCCTAATAGTTAATTTTGCATTACGAACAGAAGCTTAAGACAACCAAACCTCCTATCCCCATCCCTAGACAATATTGCTTTTGGGAGAAATTCTCCAGATCGTGGTTTCTAGGTATTTCCTAATAACAAAGAAGACCATAAAATCATGCCATGAATGATCAAAACATAAGAAGCATAGAGCAAAGGAGAAAATCCCTAACAATTAATGAAATAAGTATATAATAATTTTGAACAAATTCAAATACATGAGAGTTTAGAGGTTACATCTTCCCCAACAACAAATAAGATTAGTTCTCCATCATCATGAAGAAACTCGGTGTATAATGGAATGAAAGAGATAGAAAAACCCTAGAAACTGAAGAAGAGAGCTCCCGCATCCCCAAATATGCGTCCAAAGGGGCAAAACGTGTGTTTCTGTGCTCAAGCCATCAAGAGATACCAACCTTAGGGCATGCAAGTTCTTAAATAGAGCAAAAATAAAGTTCAAGCCCAATAACGTTGGCGCTCAACACCCTAAGTGGGGGGCAAGCAGGCGAAACTGCGAGAGAATTAGCGCTCAGCGCTCCTGGAAGGGCGCCCAGGCGGTGTGCGATACATGAAACTGGCGCTCAGGGCCCCTGGCTGGCGCTCAGGGCCCATGAGGGGGCCCTCAACTTCAGCTTTACTTTTCTGCACTGCGTCTTTTTCTCTTTTTCTGCATTCCAACTCCTTGGTATTTTAACTCTCTTTCAAATCATTCCAATAACCTACAAAATCAAGAGAATTTAGTGATAAAATCATCAAGTATACTCTCTACTCACTTACTCACAAAACTAAACTAAAAACATAAGTTCAAGCAAACTTCTAAGTTTAAAAGGGTTGATTTAGTATCAAAATTGCATCACAGATAACGGTATTTTCAACCATTTTCACCATGGCAGCATGAATCCTACAAGTTGGATATGAATCTTTGGTCAGACAATCAAGTTGTGTTAATATGAAGTGTTGTGACGTGGGTTCCAATTTTTTAATGAAATCGGACTAGCCCAACTAGCTCATAAGACTGACTTGCAAAACTGTTGAGCTTGACATATATGATTGAATTTGGACACCCAGATTGAAAATGTTGTCTCGACCCACCCTTTTTTTAATGGACTAACTGGCTACTTGACTCATTTTGCCATATCTAATTTATTTTCTATCTTTTTTTATATAATCATTTAGATTGAATTTATATAACATTTATATAACATTTATATATAAAATTGCACACATAATATATATATATATATATAGGTTTGTTATATGACATTACATGAAAATGTTATGTCTAAATACATTTTTAAAATTTAAAAACTTAAAAATAAATTTTTTATAAATAAAAATGATTTATTTGGTATGATTATTTTCTTCTTTATATCTAATAATATTATTCTGTCGCAACCGGAATCGCGACGGGACGACGATCCAAAAAAGAAATTAGGTTTCGAAAAAGAGATTTTGGAGTCGCCACCATAGTTTATTATGGGAAACTACGGAAAAACCATAAAAAGGATAAGGCATGGTCTACCAGAACCAGATTCTGGGTTCGGGAGTCGGTTACGTGTAGGGAAGGTGTTAGCACCCTACAACGCCTGCCCTAAGGCAGTACCTTTAACTAAATGCGCCAATATGATGTGGTTTTCAAAATATTTAATTATCCCCTAAAATAAAATTCTAAATAAACAAAATATATTTTTTTAGTTTTTTGGGCCCGACAAGGATTGACCTTGCTCCTACGTATTCTCATTCAAAATGAGAAATCAGGGTTACGTAGTTCTTTTAAAACTTTGTTGGAAATTTTGTTTATAAAATGGTTTGAGAATTTCGCTTAGAAATGATTTTGGATTTTTGGGAAAGTGAACCTGACAAGGACTGGCCTTACTCCTACGTATCTCCACTCTTGATGGAGAATCAAGGATCACGTAGTTCTGGTAGCAATTTGTTTGTTGTTCGAAAATATGGATGTTTTTTTAGTCTTTGAAGATTTTATATTTTTTTGAATTTTTTGTATTTAGGAAAGAGAAAAGGTTTTTAGCACAAGGACGATGCGTGCGATCACACATGTGCTTAACCTATAAAACATATTTTGTAATTTTATTTAAGAAAGAGAAAAGGTTTTTAGCACAAGGACGATGCGTGCGATCACACATGTGCCTAAACCTTTTAAACATATTTTTGTAATTTTATTATAAAGAAAGAGAAAATGTTTTTAGCACAAGGACGATGCGTGCGATCACACATGTGCCTAAACCTTTAAAACATATTTTTTTTGTAATTTTAATTAAGAAAGAGAAAAGGTTTTTAGCACAAGGACGATGCGTGCGATCACACATGTGCCCAAACCCTTTAAACATATTTTATTATTATTTGAGAAAAGAAGAAGAAAAGGTTTTAGCACAAGGACGATGCGTGCAATCACACATGTGTCTAACCCCTTTAAAACATATTTTTGTAATTTTATTATAAAGAAAGAGAAAATGTTTTTAGCACAAGGACGATGCGTGCGATCACACATGTGCCTAAACCCTTTAAACATATTTTATTATTATTTGAGAAAAGAAGAAGAAAAGGTTTTAGCACAAGGACGATCCGTGCGATCACACATGTGCCTAACCCCTTTAAAACATATTTTTGTAATTTTTAATTTATATTTTTATTTTGTATTTTCCTTTTTGTTTTGTCTTTTAATTTTAATTTTTTTTATATTTATTAGATTTTTTTATGAACAAACCCGGCAAAACATAAGATGCATACATAGCCACATACAATAATATGAAAAGAAAACAATCAAGTAAAAGCAAAAAAAAACATTAAAGAGCATAAAACAAAGCAACCAATAAGCATAAAAGTGTAGAGATAAAAACCAGAGGTGTGGAAAGAATTGAAGCTCTTTGGTTTGAGCCCAAAACTCTTCTTCTTCAACTTTGGATCTGCTAGGGGTGTAAACATGAAATTTGGAGTGCATCCCGAAATGTTTGCCCAGATTCAATTTTCCTTTTTTCTTATAAAAAGCGTGGGCTTAAGCCCGAACGAGATGGGGGTGGGAATGGAATGCAAGTGGCAGGAAGAAAGAAGCAGCCCACGCCGAGCCCCAGGTCCATTTCTTTTTTCTCAGAACAGGATTCTCACCTTCTCATTCAAGCGCAAAACCTAGAGTCTCTCTTCCAAGGCAGCCAACGGAGGTCCCTCCACCCAGTCACGCAACGCCACTGCCTCAGCCAACACCGGCTTCCGCCAGCTGCAGTCAAAGCCACCGCCGGTACGCTGACCACCGCCGCTCACCACCGGAGTCCCACGCTCCCCTTTTTCTCTTTTCCTCGCGTGTGTGAGGCCGCCTCTGCCAAGCCGGCTGCCGCGAAGAGCTCTCCGCCTGATCTCTAATGTCGCCGGCAGTTCACAGGCGTTTCCAAGGCCGCCGCTGGCCGCAGTGTCAGATCTTGCCCCCTCTCCGCTGTTGATGGTGATTTGGGAATGGGTTGGGTTATTTGGTTGTGTTGTGGTTAGTTTATGGGTGATGGTGTGAGGTGTGGTTACGCGAAGCTGATGGTGATGGAGGTTCGGTTCAATCTTCACGATTACGGGTGGATGCTGAAGGGTGTGTGAATGACGATGAAGGTGATAGGCTGTTTGGCCAAGGGATAAAGTGTAGAAGGGGATGGATGATGATACGAAGAAGAAAGGGATGAAGATTAAGGTGCTACCATGAAATGGTATAAGGATGAAGAAAGGTGGCCGTGAGGTGTGTTGGAGATGAAGGTGATGATCTGGGCTGTGTGTGAATATGGAGGATGGGTGTTTGGCCGTGTCAAGATGGCTGTGGTAGTGGGTGAATATGGAGGATGGGCAGTCCCTAATAGCTGTGTTTGGGTTGTTGGAATGGATGAAGATTGGGTGATGGATAATGGAAGTTTGAGGTTAGGCTGTGATCACGCAGTATTGGAGGTCCAGTGTTGGAGATCTATGGTGTTGGAGATGAAAATTGATGAAGAAGGTGGTATTATGATGGTTGTGGTAAGGTGAAAATGATGATGTTGGCTGGGAGGAAAAGATGAAGAAGGGGTGATAGCAGAGAGGGATCAATGCCCCTGAATGGCCGTGTGTGTATGATGATGGTCATGGGAGATCATCTTGTTGAGTTCGAAAAATGTGAGATGATGAATCCCCCAAGAGGACCCCTGTGTCTGTTGTAGTGCTCGCCAGACTGTACAGATGGAATCTGTACAGGCACCACATGGGCACCCGTGGCAGACAAAAGTGAAGGTGTCAGCCAAAAATATTCTCTTTTTCAGAAACCCATGCTGTCAATAACTTTCGCTTTAGACAAAATCGAAGGTGGGAATCATTACTGGGAATAATTTGAGACGTAGTGGTAGGCCCCTTCTAAAACACAGCCAGCCCCGCGAACGACCATTAGAAAAACTCAATATCTGTTTGGACGAACGCCATCAAGACCGAACACGCCTAGCCAGCACCGCACATGACGAGCGACCGTTTTAAAACAAATTACCGTTTGGACGAGCGGTAGATGAGGGGGAGCGACCAAGACGAGAGGTAGAAGGGGAAGTGACCGAACGTTATTGAGGTCGAACACTGTGAAATCAAACCTAGGCCGAACGCTCAACATCGAACGCTAATCATCACTACTAAACCAAAACCGAACGCTCGATACCTAAGAACAAATATGATCAAACATTATTAAACCGGATACCATTGGGACGAACGTTTAGAGTCTTGGTCGAACACCTAGATCACTTGGGGCCAAGGATGACCGAACGGTGAGGACGAACGGCCAACAACATGTCAGGCCGAACGGGCAAATGGTGGAATGCTTGTGGATGGCCGAACAGTAGATCCTGAGAGTTGCCGAACGTCAATGAGAATAAATAACCGAACGGTTGAGGACAAGCGACCGAACGACCTTGAGGTCGAATGGACGAGCATCAGTGGGATACAATGACTGAACGTTGGAGCGCTCGTTGCAGTGAAGGGTCGAATGGTTGTGCAGTGTAAATGGCGAACCGTCGAATAGGGTAGAGGACGAACGCTTTTTTTTTTTTTTTGTTAAATGTTTTATTTTTATTTTTATTTTATTTTTTTATTTTTATTTTACACTCATGAATAAAACAAATCTATTAGTCAATCCGGACGAAATTGGGTGTTGACATATTCTTGTGCCTTTCTTTTTTTTTTTCTAAGCTTTAGTTGTAAAACGCACTATATATGTCATTATTTTTAAAATTAAGCAGATTGATTTGAAAAAGAAATTGGAGGCCTATTTTGTATTCATTTTAAATGCATTGAAATTGGTTTTAAGAAAAATATCAAAGAACTTGGTCAAATAAATCAGTAAATCCGTGGAAAACATTATTGTTGAGACTTAAATCTAACTATTATCATACATTTTACATGGTTTTTTTTAAAAGAAAAAGAATGAATTGGTGTAATGTTTTTGTTTATAAAAAAATGATAGAAACGTTGTGAAAACAATACCAAAAATAACAAAATTGGACAATAGAATGATAAAGCCAATTGTGTATATTTGATATGGCTCCTGTGTGTATTTTAAGATTAAGAAATTATAAAGTAGTGTATTTTTGTTTTTTTTTTGCAGCTTATAGTAGTATAAATTTATGTTTATTATGAGAAAAATATCATATAATTATTACTAAATAATAATAATAATTTGTCTATGTAAAAGTTGTAAATAGTTATAAATAGTTATTTGAACTATTTGAACAGGTATCGAATTTGAAAAGTTGGAAAATAAACAGAAACATAACTTTTTCATGTAAACAAGTTCCAATAACGTGTGTTGAGGGGTAATTCTTTAGGAATGAATAGTTGGAAACATAAATGCAGCAGAAGGTTCAACGTCATGTCTTAACTAATACATGAAGATGCATGTTAACGTGTGGATGATGTTGCAAGTGGCAACCTTACCTCAGTTTTGATTTGACCTTGTCGTGTAGTAAGACAGTGTACCACTATTATATTATTGCTTCTTCCCTTACAATTACAACAACTCCATCGAACAGAACAGTGATGGTACCACTCTGCTGCTAACAGTGTTCATCGATCCATTCAGCCCAAAAATGATCAAACGGATACAGAAAAAGAGAAAGGGAATGTATGACCACCTTCTTCTACTGTTGTAATCTGTAAGCCATTCCACGACATGCTTTCAACTTCAAAGACAACTGTTACTACCGTTCCAAAACTCAACAACAAATTTTAAATCATGCCAAAATATTATAAATAAATCAAATATATCTCCTCAAATTTATTTATTTATCTGCTGCTATTAAGTTCATGCATGTGTCCTAAACCTATGTTCCCAAGTTACAATATCCGCTGCAGTTGATCATATATAGTTTTATGAACAAACTGTTATGATCTCTAAACAAAGCTGAAAGAATGAATAGTTGTTTTATAAAAAGAAATCTGGATAGCATATCTATGTTCATTTACGAGTAATTAAGGTTATTTTATGATAATTTTCATATAAACACTTTTTTTCTAATTTAAGATATTGTTTGTTTATTTCCTCCTTTCTCTGAAAATAGGGTTGTGACGTGTTTAGGCGTATGACTAAATCCAGAATACTCCTACTAAGTCAAGTATATGCTTTAAACAAGTCTGGTACATGTTTTTAGTGTTAAAAGGAGTAAGTTTCAGTGCGTTAATTACACATCCAACATACATAAATTAATATAACTAAAATAGTAATAATAATAATACTTATTACAATTAATATATATGATTTTTGTACTGTAATAATTTCATATTCTATACTTGTTATAATCTGAATAAATATAATTATTGCTCTTCATATATATAGAAGTATGGACATAATAGCCTTTCTATTTTTTTCTTTTGGTTTTGTTGAAGCTGCTCAACCATTAACCACTACTGTAATTTATTTTCTCTATCCTTGCTTGTGTAAAAAACTTGCAGGAATGTTAACAAATATCAATACCCTTTCTTTATTAATTTATTTATCCCCAAGTTAACCACAGTGTTTCAGTTTATTATTGATGATTTCATATTTTTAAGTATTTATTTGCTTAATAAATACACATAGTCACTTTTTTTTTAATTGTAATGCAAATTTTAACATATAGTTTTTAGTTAAAATTAGTTCAAAAATATATATAACGAAATTAATTTTACCCAAATTTAAAAAATAAGGAATCTTGAGGATTAGTAAAACTCACTTACAACCATTTCTGTATTTAACCTTTCAAATTCAAATTGTTTCTAACTCTGAGACAAATATTTCTTAGTTCAGTTAGTTGTTTTTTCTTTTATCTGAAGGTAACCCACCAAAAACCTTTGTATGTATACAATAGGTAAGAATTAATATCCATTATATTGAGCTTGTTGGAGTGATTATAAGGAGATCACCAGTAATTCATGATAAGTACATATCCATAACTAAGCGAACCGTAGCAAAAAGTAGCAATAAAACTCCCATGTGCATGTTACGAAACCTCACTAGATTATATATAAATCAAGATTTATACTTTGTAATTATGTTAAATTAAATTGAAGATGAAGGTCGATTTATTTTTTATTCTGCGACTTATAATTTAGATGTAATTGATCCTCTCTTCATCTGCATCACCCCAAGCTTGAGCTTTCAAATGCATGTAAAATAGAAGCTTCGTTTTCTTTTTATTTACACTTTTTGAAGTCTTATTTAAAGTTGATCTTTTACAAACTGACCTTGAGGAACTAATTCGATAATTCAAGAGCTAGGAATTCATAAAGTCAACTTCATTCTTTGTTCAAAATGAACAATCATCACTCAAACAGTAAAACAGTAATAAACATCAGCAGTTTGTTCAGCTAAATTTCGAAAGGAAAAATGATGCAATCAAACTAATAAGATTTTTAAATTAGTCACAGAATAGAATCAAATAAAATCAAATTTAACTTATTTATTTTTAGTTGTAACATGCATAATATAAAAATAACATTTTTTTAGATTAAATAAGTTTTAATATCTAAATTTGAACATGAAATTTAAATTCTGTATCCAAAAGTTTGATATATTTTAATCCTCTACTTTAAAACTAAATAAATATAATCACTAACATTGACTTTTTCTTTACATGCTATATACTGTTATCTAAACTATGTCAAATTGTATAAATAGTTTAAATGTAACATGAAATACAAAATGTATCGTAGCTTTAATATTTTTCTCATAAATAATAATGATATGATAAAAAATCATAACATTATTATTTATAGAAACAATTAAATATATATTTAGCTCACGTAAAGTTAACAAAGTTTATTCCTACAAAATATTTTTTTAATTCATCCCTACATAATTTTAAATCACTATTTTTAGTTCTGTATTTATTTTAAAGCATATAGATAATTCTTATTTTACGAATCTTAAGACTTTATTTCAGAAGTCAGATGCTCACTTTCCTATATCAAAACATCAGTATATATTACTTAAAATAATTATTTGACCGTTTATTCCTTTAAAAAAGAATAATTAACCAGTATCATATACACTAAAGATAAAAAACAAAATTCAAAAACGAAAATAAAAATTGACTTATTTTCCCGACAATAAAAACATGTTTAACTAAAAAAGAAAAATGATGGAAAATCATAAGACGTTAAAAGGGTTTTGGCTTAACTTAAAGAATGGCATTTTGAGAAAACATATAAATAAGACAGCATTTGACCTGTAGTTGTAGGTGGATAATTTTAGTAACAGAGGCAGTAAAAGAAGAAAAAAAGGTCGATGAAGAGCAGTGAGGAAAGGAGAATAAAAGGATTGGAAGAAAAATAAAAATAGAAGAAAGAGGTTGCATGCAATATTAGAGAGAAATAAATAAAATATATTTAATTTGATTATTTGGAAAATGGGAAATGATAATGGGAAAAGGGGTGGAGGAGGGTTCTGCACTTCTGTTCTGCAAGTCTGTAATCTGTGCATGACCCGACAGACTAACACTGTACGATATTGCCGCGTGAATACCCACCCACTCCCTCTCCTATAGTTTATTTTCTTCTTTCATTACTTTCTCGCTTTTCACACCGCACTAACCAAACATATACGAGAATGGGATTGAATCATTGAACCCTCACCAATTCATTTACCACCCTTTTTCCCTTTTCCCTTTTCCCACTAAAAAAAATGCCAAACAATACAACAACAAACTCTAACTCAAACTCTCCCACCAATTAATATCCATCTTCCTCGTCTCTCTCACTATATTTATCAATTTCTCACCCTTCACCCTAGGTTGAATAAATGTGTCCAAAACGGGAACAAAAATGGTTGGTGGGGACTTTCAGCTGTTAATGCAAACAACAAATTAAAAGCTGCTGGTGCAGTGAATCTCATCCAATGCACAAAAATATTACAAACCCTCGATTAATCACTCGTAACATTTTCCATTTGCATGTCTTACACGTTCGCTTTATCTTGCTAAACCTCATTTATCGCTTCTGCTAATCTTTCACATATCATATCATTATACAATGTACAAACGCTGTCTTTTTTTTTTCCATAAACTTCGCTGCCTTGTCTTTATTTGGTCTCGATCTCTTTACAGACAAACTAATCACCAGAATTAATTCGCCATTAATGTACAATAATAGTACATGTTAACCTAATCATGCACTTTAAGCACTCCTTACTTCGGCAACACGGGAATAAACTCAAACTAAAATTAACGAAAGGAAGAGCCCTAGCTTCGTCTCCATTAATTAAATTTCAAATTACAGTTTTCTCTCTGGAAGCGAACGGAAAGATCGAGAGAAAGAATATTATATATTATATTAATAACAATAATTCCGAAATTAGGGTTTCTTACCGAGAGTGTTCTTGTTATTGTGCATCCAAACTTTGAGAACTTTTCTCTCCACATTGGTCTCGGCACAGAACTGTTCCACAGCAGATTCATCGTGCTTCTGGATTCTCCACCCCAGCTGTTCCGCGAATGCCAGCATCTTATCCTTCTGTTCCTGCGTGAACTTCGTTCGGAACCGTTTTTTGGATCCTCCGCCACCTCCGCCGCCGCTGCTGCTCGGATTCGAGATGTCTTCGTCTTCGCGGCTGAGTCCTCCGCCGGAGGCCGCTGCCGGGAGGGCGAGCGGGCGGTGCTGCGCCATTGGAGGTGTGGCGAGGTGGTGGTGAAGGTAGCCGCCGGCGCCGGGGTGCTGCGGGACTCGGTGGTGGTAGTACGGGGAGAACTGATGGTGGTGGTGCAGAGGCGGCGGTGGCTGCGCTCGGTGGTGAAAGGAGGTCATCTCGCCGTCGATCTCCTTGCGGTGAAAATTCCGGTGGCAGTTGCAGGCAGCGCAAATCACGGCCTCCAGAGTGCCGTCCTCGCCGGCCGGCATGAACTCGCAGCATCCGTCGACAGCGTGGCCGCCGAAGCTCACGGCGTGGTTCTTCTGGCATTCTCGGTATCGTACCGCGGCGGCGCCGAACGCGCCCTTTCGTCCCTCGGCGCCGACTTTGGAGCGAGCCGCGGAGTTTCCAAGCGAGTCGTAACTTGCGACCGGCGCTGGCACCGGCGGGTCCGGCATCCCCATTTCCTCCTCCTGCTCCTCTTGCTCGTCGAATTCCATATCGCTCTCCACCTTCTCTCCCTAAAAAGATGATTTTTTTTTTTTACCAACGAAATTGAGTTGTGTGTGTTAGGGTTTCTAGAACCGAGAGGAAGTGGAAGTAAGTGGGGGAGAAAGTTGAAGATCTATTCTACTATACTCTACATGTGAGTTTGGGCAAGGGAGTTTTGAGTTTCACCAAGACAGAGTATAGGTAGATTTGAAGATAATAATAAAAACTAAGCAGCTAAGTAAGATTGTGTTTGTGTATATATTTATATGGGATTTAAATTAATGAATATATTTAATATATAATAATGGTAAGAATTATTTAATAAAATAATGTTATTATTGTTGTTTGAAGATAAGAGATCGAAGAGGATGTGGTCATGAATAAGCGGTCTGAAGAAAAGAGCTGTTTCACTCAGAAAAGGGTTTCAAATACTTGCCATTACATAATTAACACCTGTACCATTCTTGTTCAGACATTTACTTTTTACTTTAACTGACCATAACCCATTTCTGCACCCTTTTTCCAACCTTGTGTCTTTTTTTATTAAAGATATTGCAAAATGCAAGGAAGCCACATTATTTAAGAATGTAGAAGAGTGGAAGGCATAATAATAATAATAAAAATGCAGAGATTAGAGAAAAGGTTTTATTGTAGGTAGGATGTTTGGGATGATAAGGGTAATTAGTTGAGTGGAGAGAGAAGAGATAAGAGAGAAGAGAGAAGGGAATATGGTTGGTGAGAAAGCAGGAGGAGAAAAGGAGGAGTGGAAGTGGAAGAAGGAGAAGTGAATGTGGTTGAAGAATTTGGGAGCAGAAATGGAACCATAAAAATAAAACTTAAGACACGGACTTAACATCGGACCAATTAATCTGTCTGCATTTATGGGAGCTGCCTACGTGCCCTCCTTCTCCGACAGGACATGACATCACTCTTCCCTCACACTCCTAACTCCTAAATTCTCTTATTATCATTATTCTCTCTTTCTCATTCTCATCCATTACCATTAACTTAATTACCTTATCCTCCTCCACTTCTCTTCTCTCTCATTTCACCTCCTTCTTTTCTTTATCCCTCTCAATCTCAATTAATCATAAATATACCACTTAATCACTGCTTCTTTCATTATTCTAAAAAATCTCCATACATTTTATTAACTGCTTATTTGGTTTTTTCTTCTCACAATTTCCGCTCATGTCCATCCACAACAATCTCCATTAATGTTCTTATCTACAGTGATGAGGTTCTACTAGGTGACAACAATTCTATTCCAGCACAAATCAAGGAACCATGTTTTTAGAGAGGGGCTGAGGATCATGGACTTTATGGTGCTTGTAGGCTTTGTTGATTCAACTCTATGGTATTTCTGGAATACACCTTTTCAATTCTTCATAGCTTCAATATGAAAAAACAAAAACAAAAACTCACGGTTATAATGTAAGTGATTAAAACTTTATCCCTTCTCTCTCTCTCTCTCTCTCTCTCTCTTCACAATTTCAAATAACATGTGTTCCATTGACTCTGGTAACGAAAGAAAAACAAAGGAAGATCTTGCAAAGGGTCACATATATAGATGTCATTTCAAAACATTAATTAGTTGTTGTTTATCTTGGATTTAATATGTAACACTTTGAATCTTTATATTAGAAATATATATAGTATATATTGTATATAATTGCAGCATCTCTAAAGGTAAAACAAAAAAGAATTTTAGAGATTGGATCTTGATTATATATATAGTCTTTATATTTAACTATTAGTAGGTGTTATAAAATAACTATTTAAATATAAAAAAATTACAATCCCCTATTTGGTAAGTATCTCCATGTCTTTTTTGGTAAGTATAGCAATCAAACTATTTTTCTTTCTCTGAAACCAAAGCACATGGTGCCCTAACCACCTATCCCAGCTGAATCGTTTCGTTGTACATGACAAGCTTTTCGACAAAAACTTCAGGTACAAGAAATTTTGCTTTGGTAGGATTCGATGTTGATTAAGTAACCTTAAAGAATTAGTTAGATGCCATATAGATTTATAACACTATTTAGATATTCTATCTCACTTATTTTTTGGAACCACATTAAATGCAAAGAACATTCTTAAAAAATGTTGAAATAGAAGAGTAAAAATTGAAGTATAAGAAAAACTCAACACAGAATCTCCATTTATGTATGGAGTATATATAAGAGATGTGAATGATACATGATTGAATTAGGAGAAGAAGAATAAGAGAAAAGGATGGAAAGCAATTATGAATAGCAAGAAGCATTATTGGTGTAGACAAAGGAGGCCCAAGTTCAGAGAAGCTGACCCTCGAAACATGTTCAAAATAATTCATGTGAAGAACTCAAACAAGATTTGGTCAGATCTCGAGGAGCTTCAGGTGTAAGTTTTCCCAACCTACAATTTATCAAACAGTTTTCATTTTTGAAGACCAAATGTTGAATATTAGGGTTTTTCTTTTCTTTTCAGAGGAATCTTTTTTCCCTAGACAATCTCATGGGAGATATCCTCATCATGCTATCAAAAAGAAAAAAAATTGCTTAATAATGTGAAAACAATAAACCAATTAATAAACAAGTATTTTGTACATACCTTCGTAACACTTTGGAATGAAGATATAGTTTTATAGAATTTTTTCTATGTACAAGTGATTAAGAGATAATATAATTAAGTTTCAACTCTCTATTTAGTCTATTAAGTTTGTTTTGTGTATTGAGTACTTACATTTTTTTTATATTTTTAATTAAATTTTTTATAGTTTACTTTTTTTATTAATTGGATGACGTTTTGTCTCCTACATAAAAATCATTAACAAATATGATAACTTTGTTATGTAATGTGTTTTCAATAAAAATAATAATAATAATTTATTATCTTATTAAGTGTGATATTACTTTTATATTAACTTTATCACCTTGTAATTTTTAAGATGTAAATAAATAAACAGAAAACAGGTCAGAATAACATCAACGTCATAAAAAAAATTGAATAATATAAAAAGGGCAATAGAAACTTGATTAAATACATTAGTTTAGAAAAGACTTTAAACTTAATAAGTCTTAAAAGTAAGTTATGTGGATGTGCTATACTATTTCTTTGGCTAGAAATTTCTTGAAAGGGACTGCACGACAAGAAATTGAAAATGAAAAATGATTTGAGTTCTTTAAATTAATTTAAGACTAGTTTGTATAAACCCTTTCAGATTACTTTTCAAAGCAAAACAATTATTTTTCTAAGAGAAACTTGTCTATATATATAAGTTAAAAAGAAAAATTCACAGAAATAAATGTGATATTTTTATAAACTAATTTCATAAACTAACTTAACTCACGAAGAAACCTATTTAAATATTTTTCCCCATTCCTTGTTGTACAAATGTTTTTGGGAAAAATGATTCGAAATAAACTCTAATTCAATTATGAATGCTTATAGAAATTAACTTTTTTTCAAAAGTTAAGATGCATGTAACTTTAACTAACAATTAAAAAAAAACATTCAACACGGCAATGCTTTTTATTTTTTAAGAGGAAAAATTGATACTTTTTTTTATATGTTTTATGCTTTTGTCTTTCTTAGAAGTACTGGAGAACACCTAGAGTTGGCTTGATTTTCTTAAAAGGAATGAACATTTGGAATTGCTTTCTTGGACCATACCTGATGGATGAGGGATCATTCATGGTGTATTTGATTTTCTGTTTGGAATAGTTTGGACAAAAGCTGTGTATTATAACAAATAAGCTTTCTAGATTCTTTTTCTTTTCAATAAAAAATTCTAAATTAAATATATAAAATTTAATTTAATTATTTAAAAAGAAAGTAATATAATATTTTATAAAGATAAATAAGGAATAATAGATGGAGTGATGGTGAAGGGTAAAAAAAAGTTTGAAATGTTAGAATTAATTAAGACGGAAAAGAAAATGAAGATGAATGAGAGGGATGGGAGGGTTTTTGTTTTATGAGTGGTGACCGTACTCCTGTCACTATCATGTCAGCGGGACGGAAACCACATTTGGCCTCCATTTTCCTGAAAAAGAGACACCAACCAACACAGTAAATTATGCTCATTACTTTTCCTTTGCATTCAACTCAATACTCATTTTAATATATTAATATTTTAATATATTTTAAAATATTAAAAAAAGTTTTTTTTTTAAGAAATTGCACCAAAAATCTATTACAAAATTCAAATTCCATTCTACTCTTCTTCTGCTCCAAGAGAGAAAAATAAATATACTAAATGTTTAAAAATTTGAAAACCACTCGTATAGTTTCTTCTGTTTAATTCCTGTATTATTAAAAATGTTAATTTTTTATCTTTTAAATCAACGTCAATTTTGTCAATATAGTGTGACAGTGCCATTTGTACCCATTAAAAATAATTTAAACATTAGAAAACTTTAATGAGGAATTTAATACATCCAACTGAATTAAATAAGATATCAAAGCATAGAAATTAAATAATTGATTTAACCTTATTTTTTCAGTTTTCATAAATTAAAAGATTAGTCTAACACAAAATTTACGCTTATATTTTTATAAAGGGTGAAGCTCGTTGTTCTCTACACCCAAAATCTATTTTTTTATTTTATTTTAGGTTAATTCAACGCAAAATCTAAGTACATTAATTTTATTACGTAATTATTTGATGAAATAGCTTGTTGTCATAAAGATTAGAAATTCCAGTCGAACAAGACAGACCCTTTACAATAAGTGATTTTTTTTTTTATTATTCACTTATATGTCACTTTGGTTTCTTGTTGTAACTGTTAAATTTTTATGTAGAAAATTAGATGGATTTTAATGTAAATTTACATGCAATTGTTTTATATAAATTTTGCCCTAAACTCCTAATTGAGCCGAGAGCCTTACACTAGATGGGTGTCCAAAAATTAATTAGCCAAATTTATGTCATTTGATTAATTAGCTATTGACTAAACAAGATAAAAACTTGTTTTGAACCTCATGCAAGAACTCATAAACAAGTTTTAGGTTGTGTACATTTTCGGTCCAATAAAGATGTTAAGTAAGAAAATTTAATAAAATTCATTCAACATTATTAACTTAAATTACGAAATATTTTTATATATATTTATTGATGTAAACATCTATATAATGTTTTATTAATCATGCAAGGCATCATATTTTTGTTGATTATCCTACGATAAGTTATTATTTTTATTGATATTATTTTATGTCATCTTGATATTATTTATTTTTATCATATAAATTATAAAATTAATGAATCTTATAATTATATATGGTATTTTATTAAAAAATATATATTCTTTTATATTCTTTTTTGAATAAGAATTAAATTTTTTCTACTAATTTGAATTTCGAAAAGCAGGTGAAATTTTTTGTGTTCTAATCCTTAAGAATAAATTAAGAAAAAAAGTTAAGATTATTCGATCATTCATATTTTGCTTCTAAAGGTCTATACTCAGGGTTGATAATAATAGGTTGTAAAAGCCTAGTGTTAAAGAAAGGTGAGTTTAGGAGAAGAAAAGGTGAAACCTTTAAGTTCACAAAACTCAATATAAGTTTGTACTTTATTGGAATAAGAAGAAAAAGAAAGTATGTTCTTAAGAGTTTGGGAAAATGAGTGTTGCAATGGAGTGAAATGAGAGAGTTATAGCGTGGTTGTATATTTACAGAAGATTTTTATATTTAAATTCTCTATTAAAGAATATTGTTTTTATCTGTTTGTTTGTGTAGGGTGTTTTCAAAATATATTAATTTTTAATATTTTAAATTATACTTAAAAAGTTTAATATATCAAAATCAACGTATTTTAAGGATATATTTAAAATAAAATAAGATTTTTAAGTATTTTAAGATGAGATTGGGTGCAAAAATATATTTAAATACTGCTTAAGAGATTAGTATAGCATAAAAGCTCTAACTAGTTAATGAGAACAAAATTAGATCAAATTTATGGAGTACTTTGAGGCCAAAATTCATAATATATATTGGTACGATTCTATGGAAAAGCTCTCATAACTTTTACTTTTATATATTATTTGAAATAATACAAAAGTTAACATAAATTAAACTAAAATACATTAAATTATAATTTTTCAAACATATTGACTCTTAAACTATCTATAAAACTGTGAGCAGAGTTATCGTGTATACTACTAACTTACCAAAACTATCTTAATTAAATATAAGAAATTCTTCTTCTAATAATTATTTAAAATATTTATAAAAGTTTTACAAATAAATTTTCACTTTAACCTGTTACAGAACTTTCTTTATCATTATAATAAAATATTAAAAATATAAATAAGTGGGTCTCTCTAAATAAATAATTGTATATGAAGATCAGAAACAGATCCTTTACTGCTTTTTCTCCCAATAAAGTCATTTTATGGTGTATTTTCTTGTTTACGTTATCTTAACATTGTTTAAGGCTTATAATCCATTAAAACGTCTATTTCTTCGAACCATGGCACAAAGATGTCAGATTCTCAAGGTGTCTCCTTTGCATGCATTGGTGAAATCTCTTTTTCTTGTAAGAAATAAAGTAAATATTTTGTCTTTTGTGTTGACTTGGAATTCGAAAAATATTTTAGAAAATCCAGTTGTGTTTTATTATCACTCTGTCAAGATCCTTGCGTTACTCCCCATATAACGTTCGTTTCCCACGAAAATAAATAAATAATATTTTATCTATAATTAAATTCTGAATTTCTGAAGTGATTAAAATATATTAACCAAGCTTAAATCATCACAGGTTGGATTGCATGGAAGTGTGTTCATTTGCTAGATCAAATTTATCAAATGCTTTGATGATAATAAACGTTATGTTCTCGTTCAACAAGACACTCAATACCATTGCTCTTGTGAACATGATTTTAGTTAATAGATGACAAGATCAACCTTTATGAAATTTTGATAAAAAGCTAATTTTGTTCCATTCACTAGAATCATTAAATGCAAACACATAATCAAGTTTTGACTTATTTTTTATTTGTCTATGGTATTAGAGATCAAATCTCAGCTGGTTAATGTTCTTTTCAAATCATGAATCAAGTATATTTAAGTCTATATTATAGATCAATTATGATAATGTTGTTAAAAGACTTAAATAACTTTTGTTAAAAAAACATACGAATCATAATTTTTTTTTTAATTTTTAACAAAAAGAACTAATTTTTAATTTTTTTTCTCTCTCTTAAGGATTGATATTCTCTAAAGCAAAATTACAATCTTTTCACTCCTTACCTCTCTTTATTCAATTATAAACCAAAGTACACCTTGAAATATTTTATGAAGATAATAAGCTGACACTTAGTCTCCATTAAGAATTTCTTGAATCAGCAAAAGTGTAAATGTATGGTACTAGAAATATCGAAGCAGAAACACAATAAAGTCAAAACCCCCTTGTAGGTTTCTAAAGACTACATGTAGGGTAATAAGCATTACAAGAGCAGCCATAGAAAAACCAGAGCAAACTATCTTGCTGAGAATGAGAAGATTTCACCCACAACACTCCTACATAGTTGATTAACATAAGTAACCAATTTTGGTAAGACTAAGTAAAATAATATGCGTTTAAGAAGTGGAATTGTTGGTGTGTGAAAGAGGGTGGTGGACATGATTATGCAGAAGAAAAAGAGAGTGAAAAAGGTGGGGGTATGGTTGATTTTCCATTTAAAATATATTGTTGATGGCAGCCTTATAGTTTGTTCCTTCTCTTGTGTGATGTAAGGATTCTATATCTGTGATTTCCTTCACACTAACACTAACAGACACTCATCTTCTGCTACGGTGGGCCCTCCATTTGTGATGCCTCCATATTCCTATTACCTAAAACCCTTGACCCACTCAGATTAGATTCTCATATCTTGTCATAATCAACTTACGATTTATCTACCCTCAATATTTCCAAATGCTCCTCTCGTACATACATATATGTCAACTCCAACACCATGTGCACACACTCAAACAAACATCCACTTCTTTCTTCATTCTTAAGGCATTAGGGTTAATATTTTTCATTTTAATTATTGCCACTCATCATACCTACCACATACGTTGTCCAACCCAAAAAGGGGTGCTAGAGAATAACCTTTCCTCCTCGCTTTTTTTTCTTCATCCAAACTATTCCCTCCTTTTCATTAACCAAAACCTCCCCATATAAGCTCATTTCAATTACATAAATGCTTTTCAATTGTAATTTCACATAGGACAAGTAAAAGACACCTTGTAGGTGCTCACTAAGTTCCCAATAATGTCTCGTTTTGTCCATTGTCGATTCTGTCATCTCAGACAACAAAAGCTCCAAATTATGCCTCGGATAAAACAACTGACCAAGTCTTATTCTGAGCCATTATTCATACTATACGACTTCAACTTATGATATACATGCCCAACAATTATTTTTTTCCCCTTTGGCGCTCGTAATTATTCGCTACACTGATCAAAGTTCGTAAATTTCTAAATATCACACTCTTTTGTGTTAGTGATGGCAGTTTGAATTACATTGTTGTAACATTCCAAAATATAGCATAATACTATATTATAGATTTATCACATATAATAATATGATAGATCAGTTCTTCAAGAGTTAGTAAAGTATTTAACATTACAGTTATCCAAAAATAACCATAAAACGAGTAACATAAGTCTGATACAAAACATAGGAAACTAAACTGAACGGTTCTACAAACAAACTTATACAATTCATTACATACCGAACAGTTATACAGCACACCGTATAAACCGATTGGTTTACAAAAGATGAGTTAAGCCTAAAGACCGAACGGTCCTAACTAAGCTGCAGGATCCTCGCCTTCTAGCGCTTGTTTCACTGAACACTCATCGCCTTCTACTCTCATCCAAAAGATGATCATTGCAAGAGAAAAGACAATCGAACAGACAATACAAGACAACACAAGTAGCCGTCCTTGAAGAGGTAAGCAAATCAGGTTCACTTTGAACTGACGACCCTTAACCACTATTGGACATTTAGCACAATAAGTAGCCGTCCTAACCTTCCCAACTGCTGGGGTTGACACCACCAGATCAAACTGAAGCTCATCTACGGACAATCCCAACTTCTCAACACATTCCTTCGAGATAAAGGAATGTGTTGCCCCCGAATAAAAAAACACACAACAAGATATTCCATACAGCAAGTAAGAACTGATAATAAGATTACTTGAACTTGCTGCTTCTGTTCCTGTCAGTGCATATACTCGACCAACAACCTGAGCTCTTCCACCACCACCACCACCTCTTGGCTGAAACCTTCCTGCCTGTTGTGGTTGACCATTAGCTCTTCTTCCCAAATTATAGTCTCTCTCATAGTGCCCTACACTTCTACAACGATTACACCATCTGCTACTATCCTTCTAAGGACAAACTGATTGATAGTGTGGACCCCCACAAGTAAAACACCTCACATTCACAGGGTTTTGCTGCCCGAATGGTACTGGAGGTCTTGGAGACTGACCTCTATATCTTGAAGAAGAAGGTCCTGCGTAAGGAATCTTCCTAGTACCGAGACCACTCTTGGAGGAAATTGATCCTCCAACTTTCGGCTGTTGTCTTTGTTGTCTATCCAATTCCATCTTGGTCTTCTCTAAGACCTTGGCTCTCTCCACCAAAGAGGGAAACTCCTTGATACATAAACCAGCAACCATCAACTTGAGATCCCCTCTCAATCCATTCTCAAACTTTCTACACTGCCATTCTTCATCCATGGCCAGCGTATGAAACCTCAACAGATGTTTGAACTTATCTACATATTCAGATACTAACATCCCTCCTTGAATCAATTCAAGAAATTCCACCTCCTTAGCAAACCGAACACTATCAGGGAAGTATTCAGCATAAAAGTTCATCTTGAAAATTTCCCAAGAGATGGGAGTACCGTTGCTTTCTAGTAGCATCCTCATGCTACTCCACCAGTGACTAGCTTCTCCCGTCAACATGTACTTAGAATATGCCAACCTATTATCGTCCGGACACCTCTTTGAATTATAAATCTATTCCATATCTCAAAACCACTGATCTCTTCATCTGCGCTGCACTTGCCATCAAACTTGGCCAGATGGTGTTGAAGAAAACTCTCAAGACTCCACTCTGGCTAATAATTGGCAGAAAAAGTAGATGGTCCAGCTGTAGCTCTGTCGCTCGCCATCAAGTCTACATATTGTCTCTGAGACACTTCAGCTGATAACCAAGCAGTTTCCAAATGTAGTAACGCAACAATATTCTGTTGAACTAATGCAACATTCAGTTGTTGCATTGGCGTGAGTACCGACTCCATCATCCGCATCAAATCCGATGTACGAGAATTCGCGGTTGGAGAAGAAGGAGGAGACCGAGATGCCATCTCTGATCATTCATAGAGAAAGAACCATCAGTCTAAACCAAGGAGACAAGGATATTGTCTAAAACTAACACTGAGTACACAACACAAGCATGACATACTCATAACCTACAGGATTCTAAGGAAAGAGCTGCTCTGATACTATTAATGTAACATCCCAAAATATAGCATAATATTATATCATAGATTTATCACATATAATAATATGATAGATCAGTTCTTCAAGAGTTAGTAAAGTATTTAACATTACAGTTATCCAAAAATAACCATAAAACTAAAATTTTACAGAGTAACATAAGTCTGATACAAAACATAGGAAACTAAACCGAACGATTCTACAAACAAACTTATACAATTCATTACATACCGAACGATTATACAACACACCATATAAATCGATCGGTTTACAAAAGATGAGCTAAGCCTAATGACCGAACGGTGCTAACTAAGCTGCAGGATCCTCGCCGTCTAGCGCCTGTTCCACTGAACACTCATCGCCTTCTGCTCACATCCAAAGGATGATCATTGCAAGAGAAAAGACAATCGAATGAACAATACAAGACAACACAAGAAAGTAGGGTAAGCTAATGTAATTTAATTATAAATACATCTATACATTTCATACAAGTTCGAACCATGCGAAACCGAGCGTTACCTCATGCCAACAACGAATACAAATAATCACATACAAACCGAACACCATAATTCATATGTATATATAGACGGAACACTATGACTTGACCATCTGGATTGTATGAATATGTAGCTACAGTCGTCCTTGCACTTGTGGTAGTGTAACAACTGACACCAATCAAACTACTACCCAAGGTTAATCCCATAATACCTACCTCGTCACCCTGAGGTGGTAGGACCTCCTGCTATTCTCACAAATGAAATATCTCTCTATGTGAGAATGATACTCATAGAATTTCACGATGAACGCCAGCTTAGCATATCCATGTTCATACTTTACAATTCAAAAACCATCCACGAGACATTCTGCCTTGGAATTCTCTTCCACAGTATTTGAACATCAAAATTCTCATATTTAACATAAACAATCATTCATAAGTTATATTTTCATTCATAGAACAAAGAGAAAACCTGTGAACGTTGGAACCCGAACACCTTCACACTACCCAACCGAGAGGACTGAACGGTTCATAAGAGACAAAACAGAATAAATGACCGAACGCTATTATTGACCGACCACTATAGAAAACCAACTACTAGGAACTTGGCCTAAACCCGAAGAGCTTAAACCGAACACTCATAGCTCAAACCGAACTCTTAAAAGCTTAGACTGAATGCTTATACCAGATCGAGTACTTAGAGCGTACTGGATACTCTATCTAGACCGAATACTAGTTTAATATAGAAAAACTATGATTAGACCGAACAATCATAAATAGATAACACCTCTAATAGACGAACCAAGTTAATGACTGAGTATGTGACACGACCGAACGGTCAACAAAACAAGATTCTGAATAACACTTCTTAGACCAAAACAAGATATTTTTTTTTCTTAATTTCTAAACCTCCAAACTTGATTCATAAGTTATTTTAAACCTTTTCCACTGAACCTATTTCACGCTGACCCCAACTCACATTTTCACATACTCTCTTTCCCAAACCAGAAATGACAGAACGTTCTACAGCAGGAAACTCCAAACCAGTTCACAAGTCTCGGCCAAACACAAAATTTGAATACAATTCAATCAAACATTCCATTATTCATACATGCAAGTGTTCAAACATAAATTCCAAACACAGAAAAACATAATTAAATTACTAGCTTCCCTTACCTCGAATAAACCAGACACTTCCTAAGCTTCCACCGTTCGGACTAACCAGCAAACAACTTCTAAGGCAACCTACTAAATTTCTGATCGGTGAAAAGGGACAAATCAGAGGATCAAAGACAGAAAATAGATTCAGAGAGATAGATGATGAACACATGCAAGCTAAACAGTGCTTGAATGTATCAGAAAATATAGAACTTCAAAGAACGAATGAATTTACTTACCCACTTCACACAACTAGATTGATGGAAAGGGAAACTCTTACCACCAAGGAAGAACTCAGACACCGCCTAGATGATGATCAGAAGAAGGAGAAAGTGAGAATTTGTAGAGAGAAGAAGGAGAATTGTAGAGAGAAGGAGGAGAAAACTCAGAAAGTTTGGAGAGAAGAGGTGCATGCAGAAAGTGACTCGACGTTTTAAAAAATTTACTTATAGACTACCGTCAAAAACCGATTGGCCAATCAGCTACACACACCTGTCTTCCATTTTCTGGATTTCTAAATCTGTACACCTACACCTGACTTTCACTCATTGCTGAATTTAATGGTCCTGACAATTATCAATGTAAGAACCTTGTTGTAAAAAGCTTTCCTAACATTCGGTAAGCAAAGAGACATTCTCATCTTGGTAAGTATAACATACCTAAACTTATATCTAATTCAATCTCAATAAGATAAGATTTATCTCTAATTATATAGTATAATTTTGTTTTAGACATATTAATACAAGATATCAATACACTTTCTTACATAGAATATCGAATATTAAAATCGAGAAGAATTAATGATGATACGATAGACTCAAATATTCATTAACTCCTAATTTTAATATCATTTTATGAAGATAAACTTATGCTCGAATTAAACTTATGCTTAACTTAACTTCATTAAATCAAATTAATAAGATCATATTTATTTTCCATATATAATATTATTTTGTCTTATTTCTAACAAATATGTTCCAACAAATTTATTATAATTTCAATTGACTTGTAATATATGAGTGTAAATTTAATTTTATAAACTACTTTGAGATTGTGTTAAACTTAAGCTTATTTCTATAAGATATTATTGTAACTTGTATTGACAAGGTTTATCAAACTAATGGTTTTATTTGTTATCAGATCTCCTTTTAGTTATTATGTTTGATGTGTTTGACATGGTGAGATATGTGAAAGATTTTACATCAACAAAAAATTTAATTAAATTAATTATAATATAACTATCCCATATATATATATATATATATATATATATATATATATATATATATATATATATATATATATATATATATATATATATATATATATATATATATATATATATATATATATATATATATATATGGCATGTATTAAAAATAAGTTAGACTATATTTTTAGAACTATCCTATATTATTGAAGCGTTTGAATTTAACCATAATCTGACAAATATGTTTTTAAGATAAAACGTCTTTTAAAAATAGTTCAACAATTTAAAAAAAAAAATTCTGTAAATTTATTTTGTTCGCATAAATTATGAATTATGTAGAATCCATTTTCACAGCTTAATTCAATTTTAATATGGTTATAACATTTTAACCCAGTCTTAACTTCACATGTCAATATGAACTTTTACATTTGATAGGAATAACTAAAATCGAACAAAAATAAATGAGAAAAACTCAAATAAAATGCCTTCAAATTTACCTATTGGTTGGTGACTCAATTGTGAAGAATTCTTTGAGAGTTTTCTTCTCTTTCTAGCAAGAATATGGAAGTGACGCATACTATGTAATATTTGGGACTTTCTTTCTACACGTTAATGTTTTTCCTACACCTTCAAATTTTTCCAAATTTTTAAATTACCCTGAAACTTTTTTACCAGATAAAAAAACAAAAAAAAAATCTCTCTTTATATTTATCTATCCATTTACTTTTTCTCACATTTTATTTTCTTAAACCTAGCGCAGGCTGGAATCTTCCCTCTTCCTAATGGAAAATCCCCTAGTCATGACACTAGTGCAGTAAAGAGAAATGACCTTGGTTATTTTCGCTTATAGACACTGGTTTCGCAATCGAGACATATACAGACGAGGTAAAAAGGGTAGGCATTTTGCCCCCGATTCTGAACCGAGTCAAAAGGGCTTGAATTCTGCTTCGGTTCACAGACAACCGAGGTAGTAGAGTTTTTTAACTTTTTTAATCTCAACCGAGATCATTTTTTGGTTTCTCGTTCTTTTATGGTTTCTCGTTCTCGTTCAGTTCTGCAATCAAGTGGAAAATGACACTAGAGTTGCTCTTCTTAGATGTTATGAAGAAGTTCATAACATTGTTTCTGGTGATGACTGAGTTTCAATAAAAAGTGGATGTGATGAGTATGAGATAAAATTTGCGAAAGACATATTTGTGAAAGGAATGAACTTGACAACCATGAAGTATGTGTTTTGGATGACTGGCGCTTACAAATCAAACCTTGATCCAAACTATGATCCCAAAGCACTACCCAATATTACTGGGATAAATTACAGAGACGTTGTTGCAACAGAGGTCAAGATATCTGCAAGACTCCATGGAATTTTTAACAACCCTTTCACAAATATTTGCATCTCCAATGTCACCATCCCATTCAATGAAAAACCAAAGAAGCATCAATGGAATTGCACTGATGTTTCTGGAGTCACAAACAAGGTCACTCCTCCTCCTTCCGAATCGTTGCCAGAGAAAGAGCAATCAGAAGCGGATGGAGGAGACGAGAAAGGAGGTTCAGAGAAACACTATTCGAACCAAAAACCAAAAACGCAGATCCATTTCACCATCCACCTGCAGAGAAACAGAACCAAAAACCAGAAACCAAAAACGTAGATCCAGCGCCTAACCGCCACAAGGCCGTCGCCGCATCCTCGTCGCTCTGTCATCGCAGCCGCCATCGCAGTACCGTCGATGCTCTCTCGCCGCACCGTCGCGGGCTCTCTCGCCGCACCGTTGCGGGCTCTCGTCGCACTGTCGCGGGTTCTCGCTGCACTATCGCGGACTCTCTCGCCGCACCGTCGCAGGCTCTCGCTGCACCGTCGCGAGCTCTCTCTTCTTCATGGCCGTGGGCACCGTCCTGAGGTATGCCGCGGAGTCCTATAGCGGCCTCCACCTCTGAGCGCTTAAACCCTAAGAGCCGAGGTCGTTTTGGGGGATGCGGAGGGAGGATAAGAGGGTGGTGAGGGAATGGTGGAGTTGAGGGAGAGGGGAGTGGAGAAGGGAAGGGTTGCAAGAGAGGAAGGAGGGGATGAGGGAAGAGGGAAACCGTACTTCTGGAATGGGGGAAATGAAGATACGAAATGGCTATATGCCTCGGTCCCCGCCTAAACCGAGGCATAACCGTGGTTTTGGACTGGTTCTGAATGAACCGAAGCCATAGGCTTTGTGCAGACTTCAAATTTCAGACTTGTTAGGCGAAAAGGTAGACTTTTAGGCATTAGTTTTACTATCAATCGAGTTAATATTCCTTATATGTTTCAGGTCCCCTTGAACCGAGGCATATAAGTTCGCCTAAACTACAAAAATGCCACCGCATTTTGATAGACTTCGGTTTTTCCTAAACCGAAGCCTATAGGACGAGTTAAAAAACAACTTTTTTACTAGTGTGGTCAAGCACTTTCAAGAGAGTGGAAGCCATCCACAAAGATGACATCAACTCTACCTTGTGGGCCATCTTTGGAGCATGGATTGAAGAGTAGTGTAGGAATTTAGGCCATTGTATTAGGCCATGTAGTGTAGGTTTGTTTAAGGTTTGTATTAAGGCCTAAGTAGCATAGGATTTTGCTTAAAAGTTAGACATCCAAACCAAGTGGAAAGTGTGTGCCATGTTTCATGCTTCCATTAGAGATGATTTACTTTTTAAAAGTTAGCCACATGGCACCTTAGGAGTGGAGATTTTTTGCTTTTAGTAGTGGTCACATGACATTCTAGGAATGAAGATGATTGTGTTTTGTGAGTGGCCACATGTCCTCCCATCATTGGAGAGAATTTGTGGACACTTGTCCACTCCTTAGAAGGCCCCATTTTTGGCCAATGAGAGCAAAGGTGAGAGATCATGCTTTTAGGGTTAGAAGGAGACACCCTTGTCCTATAAATAGAGGTGTCTCCACCCTTGTATTTCATCTTTGATGTTGAGTAATGTTATGCTGCCCATTTTTGGCCATACTACTCATCTTAGATTAAGACTAGAGCAACCCACGAGGCCCCTCTAGTCACCTTCCTCCTTGAGTTGGCCTAACCTCTCTTGGAGCCACCAAACACTACACCACCACCACCATATCTCCTAGAGGCTTTGAGCTTCAACACCATTCATACATTAACTCATCATCCTTGGACCATTTACCACCACATTTTCGCACCATACATCCAAGGAATACCTCTCCATGCACATCTCCTAGCTTTGGCCCAACCTAGCCAAGAAGGTTGCCATCACTTCCTCACTCCACTTTCCCTTGCCTCCTATACAATGCAAGTCTACACATCCCTTTCCCTCTCCTTGCACAATCGACCATACAACACTCGTGCTACCAATAATAAACAAGACATACATTAAATTTATTATATATTAGGATAGAAATTTGTATGTATTTTGTTAATTGGATGTCGAAAACTGGGTAGGAAACAAATTTAGGGATTGATTTACACATTTTGAGATTTATAGTTGAATATCAGATTTTGAAATTCAGATAAGGAGTATACTGCATTTTGAAATCCAGTTAAAAGCTAGATTTGGGTTAAATACCAAATTTTAAAATCTGGTAAAGATTGCACTAGATTTCGAAATTAGGTTAAAAAGTTCATCGGATTTTAAAATTCGATTAAAGAGTTCATCATATATCTAAATCTGATTAAGGAGTTTATTGAATTTCGA
Organism: Vigna umbellata; assembly: GCF_029865625.1. Taxonomy (NCBI): domain Eukaryota; kingdom Viridiplantae; phylum Streptophyta; class Magnoliopsida; order Fabales; family Fabaceae; genus Vigna; species Vigna umbellata. Next base: position 30,443,852 of record NC_142165.1, on the reverse strand, counting down.
AATCTGATTAAAAAGTTCACTCAATTTGAAAATTCAGTTTTGGAATTCATTATATTTTGAAATCCAATACACTCCTTAATTGAATTTAAAAATTCGATGAACTCCTTAGTCAAATTTATTATACCCAATTTCGAAATCTAGTATTTATATATAATTTATTTTTCAATTTTTTATTTTAATTGTTATTTTAATTTTTTTAAATTTTCTTTTAATGTATTTTTAATGGCCATTTACTATGTGTGTGTTTTTCAGGGTTTAAGTTTTTCCATTTTTTTATATTTTGTTTTTAATTGTTTTAATGGGATATGATTTTGTATTTTTTTAATTTTATTTACAGCGTGTGTTCTTGTTTAGAGTATATGGTGTACGGTTTATGATTTAAGGTTTAAGATTTATATATATATATATATATATATATATATATATATGTTCCTCGTAATTTTATTATTTCTATAAGGTTTAATAGGTTCGGAGGTCCCTATATTTGTAGGTTCGTTTCAATTGGGTCCTCCAATTTTGTAAGTGATCAATTGGGTCCTTAATTTGGTCAATTTGATTCAATAACAGCCTTTCCGTTAAATGCAGTTAATGACGTTAACTTTTTTAATATGTGGCAAACTGAGGTATCCTTGTGGCACTGTTTGAGCTGTATAAGTGGAATTTTAACATTTTTAAATTATTGACAAATAAAATAAAAACAGAATAATGAATAAATGAATTTTTGAAATATAATTATAACTAATTAAACCAAAACAATTTTTCCTATTTTGGGTCAGGTAGCTCGTGTCTGCAAAATTGGTAAAATCTGCAAAATTGGGGAAATTAGAGAAATTAGGGTTCGTTCTTGTATTTGAAGGTCAGGGTCCAAGCCATAACCATGCATGTCCACGTCTTCCTCTTCTTAACGCTTGCCATCTTTTCGGCAACACCGTCGATGTCTCAGTCGCAAACCGCAGCTTCCTGCAATGGAATATTAGTCTCCTATGTCTACACCGGCGGTGAGCGGCTGCCGCCGAACGTTTCCGACGCGACGCAGCAGCCCTACCGGTTCTAGGAGCTGAAGTCTTGGAAGGTGTTCGTGGGGTTTCAGAACGGTGAGTGGTTGGTTTCCGCGTCGAACGCCATGCTCGCTGACGGTACAAGTATTCCCAATGCGGTTGGGAACGACACCGTGTTGAGCGGGTCGTCAGTGAAGGATCTGAAGATGGCGGTGGCGACTGCCGGCGACTTGACCCAAATGCAGGTTCAGGTGGAGATGGTGGGGAGCCTTCTTGGGGTAGCACCACCTTCCGTGCCGATGCCTCGGTCGGTTACTTTGGCTAACGATGGATTCGTCTCTGGTCAACCCTCTGGAGAAGGTAGTTTTTAGTTTTTATTTTATTTGTTCAGTTTTTTGGAACAGAGAAAAAAGTGTGAAAAAAGATTTATGTATAAACGTCAAATATTACAATTTGGTCATGGATTTATAAAAATATTTAAAAAACACAGGGATTTCACCTTCAAATACAAGGACGAACACAGAACACAGGGATTTGACCTTCAAATAGTGCCACCTGGATGCCTCAGCTTGTTACATGTTAAAAAAGTTAACTGTCGTTAACTGCATTTAACGGAAAGGCTCTTATTGAATCAAATTGACCAAATTAAAGACCTAATTGATCACTTCTAAAATTGAAGGACCCAATTGAAACGAACCCGCAAATATAGGGACCTCCGAACCTATTAAACCTTTATATAATTTGTCATCTCCTAAGTTTTAGTTTTTGTGATAGATTTGTTGTGTGAAGACCTTCTATTCTACATTTCATGTTCCTAAGCAATGTTTAATGTTTTGAGTATTTTACAATCTTAGACTATTTTTACGTATAAGAGCACTACATACATATGTATCGTACTTGATACTCTTCAGAGACCTGCAAACATGTTACAAATATGCTAGGAGAGATGTACTTGCCCACATGCACGAGTAGCTTGGAGATGATAGCATTGTATAGACAAAGCAATTACTAGATATCTAATCTTTTTATAGGTACACATATATCTTACACATAAATTTCATTTATTGTTTCATTATTGAAATATATTTTTACTTTTTATAGAGTTAGATATATGTACACTTTCTTGGGATGGGAAGGAAGTAGCTATTGGCTAGTTATGATGATGGTAGACCTCGGGTCACACATTTTGTGACAGGAGGAAGATTTCCAGTCTGTGTAAGGTAGGATACAATTGGATGCCTTGACATATAATAGGGTGAAATGACCCAATACGAATAGCATTGGATTAGTTGTCCACATTTGATATTCAGTATGTTCTCTGACTTCATCAAAGTGGGTGGAATTGTACACCATCACCTGCCTGAACATTTGTTAAGGGAATTTGGGTATGAGCAACCTATGATGCGATTGCCAAATGTTATTCCAAAAGTTGACTTATCAACCATTGATAATTGTTGGTTGCACTTCACCGAGAACGTTTTGGTGAATGTCACAGCGGTGTCCTCTCCATCTACATTTTTAAGGGATACCTCTAGGGGTTCAAAAGGGTATCTCATTCTTATGTTATTCTTACATGGAATGATCAAAGAGACATTGTTATATTCAAAGAATATAAGCCATGAAATACACACATGATGAAGGTCATCAACACAATCACTAAACGTTGATTCATGTTCACAATCCATGATATTTTCCCATGCTTCCATGAAAACATCCCATGCCTCAACAAATTGATTAACATTTTTCACTTGACTTGTACATTTTTGTAAATAAGGAAACGACATAGGAGATGATAACATTTAGGGAATACAGTGCTAGTGACATTCACTAAAGCTAGGTCTTTATCACTAACAATGACTTGTTAACCACCCTCAAATGTCATAAATAATCCTCTTAGCCTTTCTAGAGCTCTAGTGGAATTATTTTTTCGTTCACTTTATAATAATACAAAGGCAGCTGAAAAATTCAACATTATTGATGTTGATAGGGGGATCAATATGAGTGTTAAATCTAATCCCTAATGTGTTTGTTTTTTATGATGAATACACATTGATTGTAACAACAATAGATGTTGTCATGACACAACAAAAATGTGTATCTATGATTGATACATATGTATGTGGGTATGAAAATGTTTATTGTTGATTAATACATATGTTCATATACTATTTAGTCTGCATACTATTGTGATCATGATGTGTTTATATCTCTGTATGCATACTGAACGTTTTTGTGTGTTAAAACCACAAGCATAAAACAACTTTGTATCAGTTAATCGATTATAGTGATGTTGTAATCAATTAAATTCACCTGACAAGTTATGTTTTAAACTATGGCAAAACAACAAGATTTGAATCGATTACATTAAGTGTTAAATCAATTAAAACTCGTGTCTTTGTAGACATCTTGTTGAAATGTGATGTGATGAGTTTTTGAAGAGAAACAGTTTTCAAAATCTGTTTGAGTCAAGAGCTTAATCGATTACACTGGTTATGTAATCAATTAAGTCTCTTATCTTTTAAAAACTATTTTCAAGCTAAGTCAAAACAATTATAACAGTCATATTTTTAGATATGTTTGACTGGCATTTCCAAATCGATTACATTAGTTGTGCACTCAATTAGAACTGTGTTAGTTGAAATTATGTTACATCTGATTTTAATGTAACCGATTACATTACTAACATAATCGATTGTTTTGCGTCTGTCACGATGAAAACTATAAATTGACGCATTACATGCAACTCTGTAAGAACTTTTGATCATTTGTAAACTGTCATATCTGATATCTTTGATTTGAGAAAAGTACTACATGTTGTTGAGACGCTCCGAGAATCAAGATTTGAATAATTGGAAGAAACTTGAAGGATTCTTGAGAGAAACATTATGGACGAACAAACTGATCTCTATCTACACTGCTGAGGTGTTTCTACGTTGATCAGAAATTTGTATTTTGAAATCATGGATTGTGCTACCCTATTCGTGTGTGACAAGAAGTAGAACAAGGAGTTCTTGGACTTTGAGAAGTGGTCTCAAAGGGTTCTGCAACAAGGACGTGTGATTCTTTGTGCAGGTGTTTTCTTTCTATATTTGAATCTTGAGTGGGAGAGGTGTTGACATTTGAGAGAGTCTTTGTAAAGCCTTTGGTGAAAAACTCAAATTATTATAGTGAAAGATCCTTCAATCTCAGGTTCATTGGAAGGAAATTGGATGTAGGCATTGAAGCCGAACCAGAATAAAAACCTTGTGTTTGTTCTTCTTTCCTTATTTCTTTTACTTTCATTGCATACGCGTATTACTTAGATTACAAGAAAGGTTAAAGATCATTCTAAGTTTGCGAAAAGATTTAAAAAACATTTGTTTTTATTGATCACCAATTCATCCCCCCTCTTGGTGTTAAGAAACAAGGCTCTTCATTTCTAACAATCGATGTGACCCAGCTATATCAAGTTGTCACTTACCACCATAGGTTCGTCTACATTACATCATCATGAGATGCTTTAATTCATTTTTCGAACATCTCAATGATCTTTTTTAAGTGTATCTCGCATTATATACTTGCTTAGTTGTTGTCACATTACACTCATTGCTTTCTTTGAGAGTAATGAGAGTGTTTGTAGGCTTTACTTGACTCTTAAACATATCAAGAAGCAATGAGTGTTCAGTGAATTTTAGCCTTCCAGCAAAAAGGTGACAAGCTAAAATCTATGACAAATCATGGTTATGATATCCACACATTACGTTTAATACTCACCCATCTCCATTATAAATTGGTTTGTTTATCAATTTAAAAGGACAATCACATTTTCTTGTGCTAGATGTACTAGGTTGAACATCAAATTTGTATTTCTTGTACTTTCTACCCCTTTCACAACATAACAATACATACATCTTTCTCTTAAATTGAGCATTAACTTTATTAGCTTTGTTAAAAAATAAGTGTTTCGTTTCTCACACCAAGAGGGGAGGGGTGAGTTGGTGTTGTATAAAAATGATAGCTTTTTTAAATCTTTTTCGCAAAACAGAAAGTCTTTAAACTTTTCTTGAATCGTAAGTAAGAATGTGTGCAATGCAGCAATTCACTTAATCAAATGTAATGACAGTATAATCGATTTAATGTAGAGAGAAGGGATAAGAAAATTCAAACACTGAGCTTTTATACTGGTTCGGCCAGGCCTACATCTAGTGTCCTTCCAATCAACCTGAGTTGGAACCCAATGCACTATATATATCTGAGTGTTTACACCAAGGGATTTACAACGACCTCACGTCAAAATGTAAATCACCTCTCTAACTCACTAATCTAACTAATAGGCAATACAACAAACAAACAAGTAGCAAGAACAATCCTCTTCTGCTGTCAACCTTGCTCCTCAAGAAATCTTCAAGACTTTATCACCACAGTAGTTCTTGATTCTGGGAGCTTTTCTCTCTTCTATAAGACGTTCAATCAATCACTGAAAGCAGATATGAAAGTGTAAAATTGTTAATCTCTTCTTGAATTCAAATCATGCATCTATATATTATATAACCCGAATCAGACACGTTTTAATCGATTACGCTATTAATCTAATCGAATACATTTAGCAGTTAAAACAGATTAATAGCAATCAAGCAAGTAATTGAATGTACAATTAATGTAATCGACTTGTAATAAATGCTTGGTCAACATATTTAAAAATATGACCGTTGTGACAATTTTATCAAGCATTTAAGCAGTTTTCAAAAGTATAACCAACTTAATTGAATACAAGTCACATACAATGGATTAAGTAGAAGCACTTAGAATATTTTTGAAAACCTTTCCTTGAAAAATAATTGTGCAAACACACGATTTTTAATCGATTTAACGAATAACGTAATCGACTTAAAACTTGTTGTTTTGCCATACTTTAAAACTATAATAGCCGAAGCTAGGTGCTTGTTTTTTTTTATTTCCAAAACTTCATATTTTGCATACACAGATAAAATCACATATCAAATACAATGGTATGCAATGATCAACACAACACAATATGCTTGTACAAATATAACACAGTAAGCATAAGCATAAGCATATAGCATGTATAACACAGTATAACACATCATACATGTGTAACACAATATAACACACTATAACATGTGTTAATATTCATTATGTGTTGTCATCATCAAAAACAAAAATATCACTGAGATTGTGGGTTAAGCTAATCTTGTACTCCTCCTATCAACAATCTCAACAATCTTCCCCTTTTTTGATGATGCACAACCCATGATTAATAAAACCATGTTGTACAGCCACAGTTCAAACACAAATTATCCTCAATTACAATTCTCCCCAATTTCATCAAATATTCTCCCCCTTTGAGCATTAGCAAAAAAGGTATTCATACTATAATTGAAATAAAGATAATTAAGCATGTGGAGATGCATCAATTACAATAACAGAAACATTTGATGCTCCCCCTATCAATGATATTCACATTAGTTCATTATTTTCTTCCCCCTTATTGGAAACATGTGAACAAATAAGCAATATGCAACGCTCCCCCTGTCATTATGCATGTTTCAATATCAAATCACAGATGCATGATATAAACATATCAGAGTATGTAACACTTAGCATATAACAGCATATACAACCAATGTATCAGAGAAATTATTATCACTTCATATTAGAGCAGTTTGATACATTTTGAGTCAGCAAATCAAGTTAATCACTTATTATCTCAAAATATATTCACAGTGGATTAACTCAGAGATATAAGTTGAATAAACACTCAACAGATAATAAAATAAGGTTTAAAAATATCATATAACAAAAGTTTGGAATCTTCAAACCGAATGGCAAAAACCAATCGATTAGATTTTCATCATAATCGATTTCTTGTTGTAGTGTAATGTTGATTTTCCATCTTAGTTTTGTTAGCAAGCATTGTCCCCTCATAACCTTTCAGGCTTAAGTTGATCAAGCATTTTAGTAGCAATGTAGTGTAGTAATTATCACAGTTATGAATATGCAATGGTATGATATAACAATGACATGATTAGATAGCATACATACACACAAGTTAATCGAGTTTCAATTAGATTAAGTCAACAATCACAAATTCATACTCAAATTGATTAAAACCGAAATTAACTTTCATTCAAATAACCAAAGTATTACAACTGGATGAGAACAAAACAAAAGGTATGGCAATCAATGCCAATCAGCAATAGAGAAACAACAAGGTAAGAACAAAATAACCAAAGATTTTAGAAACTATTCCTAGACATTCTTCTTATTTTTCTTTCTCTTAAAGTTGTAGATAAGCATGTCACTAGCACTTTCCTTAGCAACGCTGTCATCTTCATTCTCCTCTTGTTCACTTTCTTCTGGAGTACTTCCTTCTTCACCAGTCTCTTCTTCACCTACATCCCCTTCATCAGAATCATTCAAGTTCAGATGCTCTTTGATTTTCAAAACATCTTGTCTAGTCTTCTGACAAAGAATCTTAAGAGATAACATCTCCTTGACAATGGATTTCTCAAATTCCGAACGTGGTCGATAAGGAATAAAAGATGGTTCTATAATATCTTCATCATCTTCAGCATACTCATCCTTAAATTGCCACCCTTTAGGACCATGTTGCAAACCCATACAATGTAAAGCAGTTTTGTCAATCATATTTGTTCTGCTGTAAGACTCGTTGGATACATTCACACACTCCGCTCCGAAATGAATTAATACTTTTGATATGAAGACACAATATGGAAGCATTGTTAACTCAAGTCTGGTTACCTTGAGCATATTATCAGATATAGCAGCAGGCCAATCAACTCTTATATTTTCTTTGATAGCCTTCAGCAGATACAGGTCCTCTATTGTGGCCTGTGCATGGTTGCTTCCCTTTGACATCAGTATCCAAGAGATGAGAAAAACAACTAGCCGATCGTCCTTATTCATTCTACCAGTCTTGTAGTGAGAGTAATCCTTTACTTCATCAGGATTTCTTCGACTGTCTTGATACACGGAGAATTTGTGGAAACCTTCCATGATGAAATGACACTTTTCTCATCCCAGTTGGAAACCAGCAATGTCAGTCCATACCTCATCTGTCAACTTAATATCCACACCTTTCACTCTGGAACAAAGTGTTCCATCACTTATCTTGAGGTTTGAGTAAAAGACCCTTACTAGGTCAGGATACCATGGGTCTGCCATATCAATAAACCTTTTTAGGCCCTGCCGGTTTAGCCAACTTTGAAAGACAAACCCCTCATTTCTGAAGAAGCTTAGTTTCATATACTTGTGTGATATCAGCTTTCTCGTTTTCCAACTATCCAGAAAAATTGATTGAGTACTATTGTCGCTGATCCACCCGTCCAGATTTGATGTCTGCCTCAAATTTTTGTTACCAAGTGTTTTCGCTCTCTTCTTTTGAGATGATGAGAACACCATTGATATAGAATGTAGAAGTTAAATCTCCGAAAGCTCAAGAAGGAAAGATTACGATGTTTGCGGAGAAAGTGTGGGTGACAAACTTCTTTGTTTAGAGATAAAGAAAAAGAATATGGAGGGAACCCTACACTTTTATTTTCGCGCTGAAACAAAAGCTTAATCGTTTTCAACAATTTTAAATTTAAAAAAAAAAAGAGATCCCATAATAGATAAATTTAATCGATTTTATTCTTCTTAGAATCGGTTCTATGCTTAACATTGTTTTACCCAGAAACAAAGAACTACAAACACTGAACATAATTGTTTGATAATGCTAATTCTTACCATTATCTAAGCATCATTTTAGTAGCAAAATCAACTCTTCTTTAGCTTATTACTTGCTTAAATCCTCTATTTTATTTAGTTTTAGTATTTATCTATATTTTGAGCTACATTACGTAAATAATACTCTAATCCCTTGTTTTTTGATCTATTTCGATGTTTGGAAGATCCTCCATTACATTGAAGAGCCTCGGTGATCCAGGAAGTCATTGATTTAAAAGTCATTTTCGCTTAAGCAAGAATAATTTAGCTTAAGCGAGAATGACTATCTTCTCCAAGAAGTTTATTCTCGCTTAAGTGAGAATAATTTAGCTTAAGCGAGAATTCGGGCAGTATATATACTCACGAGGCAGAAAGAAAAAGGGTCTTTGGTTCTTTAGAGGCACGATTTCACATCTGGAGCTCGTGGAGGGCGCGAGGAGCTTGTGGGAACTTCTCCTCCTCTTCCTTTGGGTCTCCTTCTTCTTCCATCTTCCATGTTTGTAAGCTTTACGGTTCTCCATGGAAATGAAGAACCAGATTCATCTTGTTAGGGTTAGATGTAGCCTATGAACTCTTGTGTAATGAATGATTGTTTCGTATTTATAAATGCCTTTTCTATCTATTACTAGTATTCTTGTTTCCGATCTTAAAGCTTGCATGTAATGGGGACGTTCATGACTTGATTTTGGGGTTTCATTGAGCCAGGGATGGGATATGAAATCTTGAACTGAAACAAGAGTCCTTGTCGGTCATTGAGCCAGGGATGGGATATGATTCACATGTTGTCTTAGATCCTAGTTCTTAATGCGGGTTTGCTTGTTAGATTGTCCAAGGGATTGGAGTTTGATAAGGAAAACCTAGACTCTTTCACCTAAGGGATTAGGGTTAGAGTGTTTTAGTGGATTGACTTTAGTAAATTGATAGAGAGGAGATGAAATTGGTTATACACAAGAGTGCATTGGTGAAAACTAACCTTAACAATGTCATTTCATACCATTTCTAGTCTTTTCCTTTTCCAGGTGCCTTCAATACCAAAGTCCAACCTTGTAATTACTTGTGAATTTATCTTTTTGCACATATTCTTAAATGATGAGTTGTTCTTGAGTCTATATGAGTTGTTAATCGCACAATTTTCTACTATTACGAGTCTCTTGGGAAAACGATACCTGGTCTTACCACGGTTTATTACTTGAATGATTTGGTGCACTTGCCAAAGAGATTAAAAATAATCCAATCGATTAAAAGTCGTGCAAACAAACTTTCATACAATCAGATCAATCAAATAAACACTCATCAAACATGCAAATAACAATCATTCATACAGGTATTTATGATGCATGAGTGCGTGAATATAATTGTTCTCTTTACCACATTTAGATACTCAAGAACTTGTGATTTATTCCATTGCAGTTCATCCTTGAGCATTGTACTGCTTCAGTCAGAAGCTTACTTTCCTGCAAAACAATTAACAGATTTTGATACAGGTACCTAGAAAAACCTGGGTCGTTTTTTGTTAGTTGCAGGAGGTTGTTCCTTAGGTATCCACTTGTATTTTCCTTTGGGAACCCCAACCTTTCTGTAGTAACAAATTCTAACAGTATGACCAATAGTATTGCAATAGAAACAAACATTTGTAACAGGTTTACTCAAATCAATAAACTTCTTAGAATTAATCTTATTACTCTTTGCTTTATAACCAATGCCTTGCCTATTTATTGCTCTTCTTGAAGATCTTAACACAACATCTAGATTATCTTTTCCTTGAGTGAATTTTCTAGAGTGCTAGTTAAGTAGTCAATTTTCTCTAACTGAACAGGACAATTTTTACAATTCTTTTCTACAATCTGTATTTCAATTTTAACATTTGTTGCAGATTGTAAAACATTTTTTAACTCCTGAATAAGCTTCTCATTATCTTTAACAAGATTATCAATTTGATATTCATAATCCCTTCTTTTAGAGCTTAATCGATTTACCTTAGACTCTAGTTTCATAGCTTCTGCATGTATTTCTTGAAAAGCATCTAGTAGGATGTGATACTTCACTTCGAAAGGCTCATTTTCAAAATCATCATCAATATCTTCAGATTGTGTAGAACCTGCCATGAGACACAAATTGGTCTCCTCTTCAACATTACAATCATCATCATTGGAAGAGTCATCGTCACTATTTTCCCAAGAAATATAAGCTTTCTTATGCTTGCTTCTTCTCATCTCCTGAGGATACTTGGTGTCAGCTTTCATCCTGTTTTTCACTTTAGGACAATTCGACTTTATGTGACTCTTCTTTCCACATTCATAGCATGTGATCGTGTTGTTCCTTGAGTTCTTCTTTCCTCCTCTTGAATAACCTGCATTATCAGTTGCAATATTTCTATTTTTCATGAATTTATTAAACTTTCTTACCATCATCTTCATGATTTCCTTTTCTGACATTTCTGTATCTGACTCAACTTCAGATTCAGCTTTCTTGGAGGTTCTCTTGCTTGTAGCTTTCAGAGCAATCAATTATTTTTGCTCAATTTCTTCTTCCTCTACTAATCTACCAAGCTCTAGTACATGTTCCCTAAGGTTGACAAATAGGATTGCCATATTCATATTAGTCAAATCTTTAGATTCTGATATAGCAGTTACCTTTGGCTGCCAGCTTCTGTTCAGGCTCTTCAAGATTTTGATGTTAATTTCTTCCTTGTCAATTACCTTGCCGAGAGCCATCAAGTGGTTTACTATATGTGTGAATCTCTTCTGCACATCATAGATAGTCTCTCCAGCCTTCATCCTGAACATCTCGTATAACTGCACAAGAGAATTCTTTCTGGCACGTTTTACCTCATCAGTTCCTTCATGTGTTACTTCAAGAACATTCCATATTTCTTTTGCTGTCTTGCATTTGGAAATTCTGAAAAAATCATCCATTGTTAGTGCAAAGGCAATTACATTTCTAGCCTTAACATCATTTTGTGCTCTTCGGTTCTCATATTGAGTCCACTAAAAAAAAAAATTTAAAACAGTTTTTCCATTTACAACATGAGTGGATTCAAAGGGACCATTGAGTGTAGCATCCCATACACCCTTATCTACAAATGCAATAAAATTTTGCATTCTAATTTTCCAGAAAGCATAGTTTTCCCCCGCAAATAAAGGAGGTCTATTTGTTGAAGCACCTTCATCGAAAGTTTGAGAAATGAAATCCATTTTTAGGATCGAATCGATTAGACAGAAAAGTTAATCGATTTGTTTCTCAAATATCTTTTGAAAACCAACTCTAGTGCCAATTGTTAAAAAAATAAGTGTTTCGTTTCTCATACCAAGAGGGGAGGGGTGAGTTGGTGTTGTATAAAAATGATAGCTTTTTTAAATCTTTTTCGCAAAACAGAAAGTCTTTAAACTTTTCTTGAATTGTAAGTAAGAATGTGTGCAATGCAGCAATTCACTTAATCGAATGTAATGACAGTATAATCGATTTAATGTAGAGAGAAGGGATAAGAAAATTCAAACACTGAGCTTTTATACTGGTTCGGCCAGGCCTACATCCAGTGTCCTTCCAATCAACCTGAGTTGGAAGTCAATGCACTATATAGATATGATTTTTTACACCAAGGGCTTTACAGCGACCTCACGTCAAATTGTAAATCACCTCTCTAACTCACTAATCTAACTATAGGCAATACAATAAACAGACAAGCAACAAGAACAATCCTCTTCTGCTGTCAACCCCTTTGAGACATCCTCAAAGTCAAGAACCACGTTCTTCTTCCTATAACGCCACAGGGAAACCAACAACACTCAGCGTTTTCCAAAGCTTTTCCTGATCAAACAGAATGCACCTTCTTATGCATAACGATCAAACTTTGTATATCAACCTTGCTCGTCAAGAAATCTTCAAGACTTTATCACCACGGTAGTTCTTGATTCTTAGAGCTTTTATCTCTTCTATAAGAGGTTCAATCAATCACTGAAAGCAGATATGAAAGTGTAATATTTTTATTCTCTTCTTGAATTCAAATCATGCGTCTATATATAATATAACTCGAATCAAACACGTTTTAATCGATTACGCTATTAATCTAATCGAATACATTTAGCAGGTATAACAGATTAATAGCAATCAAACAATTAATTGAATGTACAATTAATGTAATCGATTTGTAATAAATGTTTGGTCAACATATTTAAAAATATGACCGTTGTGACAGTTATGTCAAGCATTTAATCGAATACAAGTCGCATACAATCGAGTAAGTAGAAGCACTTAGAATATTTTTGAAAACCTTTCTTTTTGAAATACATCATAACACTCTTGAAAAATAATTGTGCAAACAGACGAGTTTTAATCGATTTAACCAATAATGTAATCAACTTAAAACTTGTTGTTTTGCCATACTTTAAAACTCAAATAGCCGAAGCTAGGTGCTTGTGTTTTTTTATTTCCAAAACTTCATATTTTGCATACAAAGATAAAATCACATATCAAATACAGTGGTATGCAATGATCAACACAACACAATATGCTTGTACAAATATAACATAGTAAGCATAAGCATATAACATGTATAACACATTATAACACAACAAAACATGTGTAACATAGTATAACACAGTATAACATGTGTTAATATTCCTTATGTGTTGTCATGATAAAAAACACAAATATCATTGAGATTGTGGATTAAAAGCTAATCCTGTGCTCCCCCTATCAACAATTTCAACAAGCTCTTATAATGATAACAACAAAACCAAAATCAAAAGCAATCCCTTGAATCTACTAAATTAACTTATCACGTGTGAGAAAAATTTGATAAGTTGTAAAGTTTTTTATGTAATCTCCTTCGCACATTTCATTCATAAAAAAAGAGAAATATGACATGAAGCTTAAATTTACTTATGATTCTATCAAACTTAAAGGATAATTGTTCACCTAAGACTATAATTACCGATAACAAGACATCACCATTGAATACCTCACCTGTTCAATAATAATAATAATTAGAGATAAAGAAATTAAAAAACAAAACATGCAAAACAAATTAGAAATTTTTTTTTAAAATAATTAAAAGTACCATATTTCAAAATACGGGAGAAAGTTTTCGAGATTTTGAAATATTGGAAAAGTGTTAAGAAGTGGACTTTAAGTCTAACTCAACCCCAAAAAATCGACTTGTAAGGCGAGGTTTGCACCCACATACACACACACACACACACACAGATATATATATATATATATATATATATATATATATATATATATATTATAAATTGGCCTTATATCTAGTCGATGTGAGTCTTCCAACACACCTCCCTCACACCGAGGTATAAACATCATCTCGAGCGTAAGACTAGAAATTAATGAGTGGTCTGATAATGGCCCGATAGCGGGTGGAACAACATACCTAACAATCAACAAATATCGCTAGGATAGACTTAACCATAACTTTGATACTATGTTAAGAAGTAGACTTTAAGCCTAACTCAACCTCACAAAACCGACTTGTAAAATGAGATTTGCACCCACTTATATATTATACATTAGCCTTATCTCTAGTTGATATAAGACTTCCAACAAAGAAAATTTCACCAGATTTTAAAATCCGATGATTTTCCTAAACATATTTCAAAATTGGGTTAGTACTTTTAGAAACTATATTTCTAAATCTATACATGTGAAATATAATAAAAACAAATAACAAGTTTCAAACGAAGATGAATGAAAATTATAACCAAATAAAAGTGGATATAATGTGTACATAAACGAAGAAAAGAGTTTTAAAGAGACCAAATAAAAAGAAATGAAGGAGGCTAAAGGAAAAGAAATTAAACATCGTTCATAAAAGAAGATAAAAAAAAAGAAAACTTCATTGCTTCAAAAATGACTTGGAAATGCAACGACCAAGTAAATATACAAGTTTGTGCAGTAAGAAATTTGGAGGTGCAGGAAGAAAACAAATTAGAGATACATAAAGAAAGCCCCGTAATACTTAATAACTGTAGCTCACTTTTATAGCCCACACTAACGCACCAGATGTCAAGCCCATTTGATAAAATGCCTTCTTTTCAAACGAGTACTATACTAATAAATCTAATATTTAAAACTATAAAAATATTACTTTAAAATTATAGAATGATATTTATTTTACCTTAGAATTATAGAAATAAATTTTAAATTGACCGATGTTTGATAATTAAATTATTTCAGATGACAATTTTACTGGAGTTTAAGAAATAAGATTGAGTTATAATCATATTTTCAGTAACTATTTAAAAAGGTTAACTAATGACCAGAATAAGATAGAATAGTAAAATTATGTTGAGTGATGTATCATTTTCATTTCTTAAAGCTATCAACAGTCTTTAGTTTGTTCTTGAAATAATTTTAGTAAACATTTAAATCTTTAAAATTTTTGTCATTAGCAAGTTATCTTTACACTAATAACTATGTTAACCTATCCATACCAGATTCTTTTTTTATATACTCTTTTCTATTTTTTATTTTTCCAAATAACTTCTCTCCAAATTTATTTGCCGACAAATATTAATTATCGTTAGCTTACAAACCGATCATTCAACTATATTTAAATCATTTTTTAGTTTTTCAAAATACTTTAGTTTAATTAGAATTTCAAATATAGATATATTTATATTTTAAATTAAATTAAGACTTTAAGTTATCTTCAATACATTCAAATATTTTAAAATTCCTTATCAACTTAATTATTTAAGTTTTATTTAAGAAGCATAGATATTTTAATACTTTTAGGTATTTAAACTTTTATAAATATATTATTTTATCCAAAAAATATAAAAATATTTTTAAATAATAATTATTTACCTTTTTATTTCTACTGTAAGGACTTATAAAATAATTAAGAATAAAAATGGTTTTGATGTTTAAATGTTTTATTATTAAAATACAAAATTTATAAATAGAAAAATTATTGAGTCAAATTGAATTTTTGAAGGGAATAATCTCTTTAGAAACCATTTCCCTTCTTTTTATCATGTATTCTCTATAAACTTCTAACCACCGTGTTTTTTCTTTAATAAAAGATATTATTGGGAAATGACATAGAGTAGAGCAAACCTATTTGACAACAAATATTCTTGTAAGCAAGTTCATCTTCACTCATTTGTTAAGTTAAATTTTATAAAGTTATAAAATTATGAAGGTAAAATTATAAAATTATAGTATTATAAAATTATAAAACTATAAAAATATAAGAGTAAGATTATAAGATTATAATAATTGTAACTCACATATAAAAAGTTTTAAATTTTTTAGAATTCAGTTGACCAAAAAATATGTTAGAGACATAATCGAAAGTTTCCAAATTTATCCTTAATTCATAATCTAATAAAAGCTATGAGAGAAGAATTTGGATATTTAAAAAGAAACTCAGGAATCGAAAGTTTCCAA
The DNA here is from genome assembly GCF_029865625.1 of Vigna umbellata. Lineage (NCBI taxonomy): Eukaryota > Viridiplantae > Streptophyta > Magnoliopsida > Fabales > Fabaceae > Vigna > Vigna umbellata. Next base: position 30,427,719 of record NC_142165.1, on the reverse strand, counting down.
ATTTATCCCTAATTCATAATCTAATTAAAGCTATGAGAGAAGAATTTGGATATCTAAGAAGAAACTCAGGAAGTTGATCGGGATTGGCCTTATATGTCATACAACATTTGAAGTAGAGATGACAACAGGTCAGATCGGATACAAATAATGTTTATCTGCAATCCGACCCGCATGACAAAATTATACTGTTAGATACTCACATAAAAAATCAGTGAATTTTTGTCAACCTGTGATACCCGTTTTCAACTAGCGAATATTTAAAAAAAATTATTCTATAAGTTTTTAAATGAAATCCAAATTAAATTGTAAAAGAATATAAATAATATCTAAAACATATATTCAAGTAAAGTCCACGGATAAGTAAAAAAATTTGAAACATAAACTCAAATTAATACAAATTAGTAGTAAAACATATATCCAAATACCAGTAATTTTAAAAATGATTCTTCTAAAAATAACACTTTAAGATTATTGTTTTTTCTCCTATATCTTCATTTTGACCACTTAATTCCTCAAACAAATAATATACAAATAAAGTCATCATTCAAGGACATAGTGACACTATTAATAAAATTAGATTAAAATATTATAAAGAAAACTACTAACTCATAATCAATTATCTCCTCTAGTATTGTATTAAGCTTCATGTTATCCACTTTCAATTTTGAAGAACCTAAAAAAGGAAAAAAAATTCATTTGTCATAACCAATCATTTGAATGAATATAAATATGTAATTTGAAGTGTTCATCTAATTACCTTGTATGTCACTCCATAACCAATCTTGAACACTCATCAATACCTCTAAAGTGTCTAGGTGTAATCTATTGCGATGTGGAGTAAGAAACTGACCACTAGTACTAAAAGAAGACTCAGAAGCAACTGTTGAGATGAGAATGACTAGAATATCTTTTGCACTCAATTGTAAGATTGGATATTTTAGCCCATTAGTCATCCACCAAATTAAAATGTCAAATTCTTCATCTGAATTTGGTAGTGTTGGTTTCTCCAAGTAATAATAAAGTTCTAACTTATAATTTGATTATTCATTTTTCTTTACAATCTGATGTTTTGGAAAATATCTCCTCCAAGCATCTTTTCTTCCATCAATAATTTGGCCTACATTTATGTTCAGATTTTGACATGAAGAAATTGACTTCTTACCTTTCATGTACATTTCATACTCTCTTACCAAATCCTTAAAAAGAATCTTCACCTTTTCAATTTCACAATTCATTACCATATATATGAGAGAAAAAATAATCCAACAAATCAATTTTGTACATGGGATCTAACACAATACCTACAGTCATCACTCCAATGATCACACTCCAATACTTGTTAAACTTTAAAACCATAGATGCAACCATTTGTTGAATAATAGAATTGGGAGAGTTAAGCCATTCCATCAAATCCAACTTAATTTCACCTACCTTGGGAAAGAAAATATTGGCAGTTGAATAAGAGGTACTAGAAAACAAGAGTGTCACATAATAAAATATTTCCAACTTTTGGAAAACTTCATTTTCCATTTGCCAATCATGTGCGCTAGGCAAAACTTTATATTAACTCTCTTGTTGTTATAAATGATCAAATACATCTTTGTATTGTATGATTACTTGAAACATTCATAATGTAAAATTCCACCTAGTTCTGCAATTAACAACTAATTTTCTTCTGAATGAAATATTCAATTCACCACATGTTTCTATAAATTTCTCTTCTCTTTTAGGTGTAGATGTAAAAAAATTAGCACTTTCTCTCACCTTTTCAATGACATTAGCAATTATGGACAAACCATTCTTCACAATCAAATTTAATATATGTGCACAACATCGCATGTGAAACAATTGGCCACCTATAAGAGACCTAAGTGAAATCTTGTCTAAAATGCGATTAATCATAGCATCATTCTTAGTGCAATTATCAATTGTCAAAGAAACTTTTCTATCTAGATTCCAATTCATTAAATGTTCAACCAATAATTCAGCAAGAACTTGACTAGTATAAGGAGCAGACACATACATAAACCTAAAATTGAAAGTCATATTTTATTAATTTAGTCAAGAAGAACAAAGTTACTATAAATATTATAATTAAAATAGAGTATAATCTTATTACCACTAATACAAAAATATCGTATAACGTTGGTGATTTTCGGCTTATCACGTCGAATTCGAGACCGACGTCATATCGAGAGATATTAAATTGACGTCAAATTTAAAAAATTCGACGTTAATTGACGTTAATTAACGTCAGACATAGAACAATCTGACGTTAGACATAAAACAAATTGACATCGGATATTGTTTTATGTTCGACCTTAATTTATGGGTTTTTTCAAAAAAAAAAATTGTAAATATTTCTTCAACTGAAACCATGAAAAAGTAATATACAACACAAGAGTACACCACAAAAATTCCCAAAATTTTAGAAGTGGTAACAACCAATAAAAAGTGCAATAACTAATGAAAATGCAACAACCAATACACATAAAAAATAAAGGTTTAATCCTTTCGAACATCCCTATTTCTGTAGGATCGTCTCAAGTAGGTCCTCGTATTGTAAATGTTCTCGATTAGGTCCCTTATTATGAAAAATTGAATCAATTTAGGCCTTACCGTTAGTTTCATACTAACACCTTTAAAAGGGGTGACACGTGTCAGTTCGTGGTTTTTTTTGAATTTTTTAATTATATATTTATTATTTTTATTTTTATTTTTATTTTTTATTTTATTTTTTATTTTTTTAAAAGTAAAATTTAAAAATGCAACGTGTCAAACTGATAGTGTGCCACGTGTCAAACTGACGGTGAAGGTGAGACAGTAGACAGGTGCCGCTATGAGAGTAAGGAGTAGACAACCACCACCGAAGAGGGAAAAAAGAGAACTCAATGGTGCTCCAAATGGTTTCTATGCACGAAACTAATTGGTTAAAATGAAAGGAAATCATACATAAAGTCATCAATCAACGATTTTTTGTGTTAAGTGGAACAAAACATTACCTTTGGTGGTCCCCGAAGAGAACTCAACAGTGCTTCAAATGGTGTTTATGCATGAAACTAATCGATTAAAATGAAAGGAAATCATACATATTAAGTCATCAATTAACGGACATTTGTGTTAAGTGGAAGAAACATTACCTTTGGTGGTCGCTGAAAACTTCCCTAGAGACGTTCGACCCGCAATGAATCAAGTGTTCTTTCTCGCACTTTTAAAATATTTTCACGCTCAAATTAACGTATGTTCCTCTTACCAACCTACGTCTAATGGGTCTCTTAAAATATCTTCACGCTCAATTTTTTATGAATTTGAAAACTAAAAGACGTCTATTGTTTCTCCAACAGACTTTAAATTGGCAATTAACGTTTGTTCCTCTAACCAATTGACGTCTAACGAGTCTTTTAAAATATCTTCGTGCTCAATTTTTTTAAGAATTTGAAAACTAAAAGACGTTTGTTCTTTCTCCAATAGACTTCAAAAGGTAATTAACGTCTATTCCTCTAACCAACCGACGTCTAACGAGTCTCTTAAAATATCTTTGCGCTCAATTTTTTATGAATTTGAAAACTAGAAGACGTTTGTTGTTTCTCCAACAGACTTCAAAAAGGCAATTAACGTTTGTTCCTCTAACTAACCGACGTTTAACGAGTCTCTTAGAATATCTTTGTGCTTAATTTTTTATGAATTTGAAAAGTAAAAGACGTTTGTTCTTTCTTCAACAGACTTCAAAAGGTAATTAACGTCTGTTCCTCTAACCAACCGATGTCTAACGAGTCTCTTAAAATATCTTCGCGCTCAAGCATTATGAATTTGAAACTAAAAGACGTTTTTTCTTTCTCCAATAGACTTCAAAAAGGCAATTAACGTCTGTTCCTCTAACCAACCTATGTCTAACGGGTCTCTTAAAATATATTCCCGCTCAATTTTTTATGAATATGAAAAATAAAAGACGTTTGTTCTTTCTCCATTAGACTTCGAAAGGTAATTAACGTCTGTTCCTCTAACCAACCAACGTCTAACGAGTCTCTTAAATATCTTCGTGCTCAATTGTTTATGAATTTGAAAACTAGAAGACGTCTGTTCTTTGTCCAACAGACTTTAAAACGACAATTAACGTCTGTTCCTCTAACCAATCAACATCAATCGTGTGATTTTATTTACAATATTGCCACCGGTCATTTTTAACGTTGGCTGCTTGGTTGTCCGAAGTTGAGCATTAGACGTTGTACGTCCATTTTGTACTAGTGTACCTCACAAGTCGACTTTTGTAGCATCCATAAATCATCAATAAAATGATTTGTTATAATCATGTAACCTCTATTTTGATTAATAACAGTCCACATATCAGTTATAATTGCAACTCGACTTTGAATCTTTGACAAAAATTTTAATTTCTCTTTTTCGACATTGTAATCCTTCATAGTATCTTTTTTTAAGGTGTTTCGAGAAACCACTTTAAATAGAGGTTGTACAGCAACATAAAATTCTTTAAAACCTATGTGATCAACCATTGAAATTGAATACTCATGTAGAATTATCATCTTACAGAGTGCATCTCTAACTATTTGTTGATTAAACACATAATTGCCAACAACTATGGTTTCACTACTTTCTTTATGAGTTTTTAAAAATGATTGCTTATGTCTCATGTTTTTCGAAGCTGACAACTCTTGAAATGATTTAGCAAATGTGATGTACCTTGCGTTGCATCACCTAAAAGACTTTTGGAACAATAATTGCACATCACTTTCCATTTTTCATCTACCTTTTGTCTCTTAAAGTGATTCTAAACATTTGACAACAATCTTCTTGAGTTAATAGTAGGAGTTTAACTTTCAAATTGATTTGAATCTATAGGAACATCATTTTGATTTGAATATCCTACATTAGGTTCTATAAATTGTCCTTGTTGGTCATCATCTATAGGACAAAATGTATCTTGGGTACACATCCTAAAAATATAATTGATCAGCATAAGTTACTCAGTTTGTAACTTATTCTATTTTATATTGAAATGAAAACATGTACAAATTAAAGGTTTTACATTTGACCTACTAGTAAATGTAAGGATTGATTGTTACAGGGAATATGGAGGGAATATGGTTCTGGTCCTCTTGCAAAAGCAGGATGGTTTTGGGTTACTCTAGATGAGGCTTAGATAATAAAAAATCATAGAACTCAGGTGGCTAGAGCTTGCTGCAACTTTAGAGGAAAAAGAAGGTGGTGCTTATCTAGAATGCCTATTCAAAATACTATTGATGATTTGTATAGCTACTTTAGATTCTTGAAGTATGATCCTTATTCTGCATATAAATCATTCTACAACACCATAAAAGTTCTTATAGCCTGAGATACCATTCAAGGTTATAAGAAACTTCAAGCAATTTTAAAGGCTATGATGCTACTTGGTACAAAAGGTTAATTTACTATATTTTGATTTCTCATGCACCAATTGATGATAGATTTTATATGATTACCCTTTTCCTGGTGGTATAAGTTTTTTGTCTCCTTGCTAAGTTCTCATTGATCTCTGCTTAAGTCTAGTCATTACTTCTACAATATGTCTAAGTAGGTAGAATTTCAGGTTTGGTTTCTCACATTCACTTGATAGGGGAACTACTTAATCCTACACCAAACAAGTCAGGTTTGGAAAATATCCATAAACACCACAAAAAATAAGCTTCATGGCAGTAGCATATAATTATTGTTACAGAGTCAAGGCCATTCGAACTGAAGAATATTGGAGCAACCTAATGTATTTTATGGGATTTCTTTTTAAAGCATTTTGGAACCCTAGTTTGATGAGTCACGTGGAGAGTGGACTCTGGGGCTGATGTGACATACTTTGAGACAATACAAAATATGAAAAATGGGACATTTAAAGGCTTATTAAATTAGGTTAAGACCGAAACTTTTGCTAGCGGAAACGGAGGCAGAAACATGAGTATGCCATGATAAATCTGGGACGGAATTGTATTGATGTATAAAGTGATCTTTCATACTATTGTCGGATAATTTATGATTAAAATTGATATACATTGGTGTTGAGGTATAAAGTATGTATGTGTTATTTATGCTTATCGGGATTGTTTCGTTTTATGTGAATTACTTTTGGTGTGTATGTCGTGAAAGTGCAACTTTGATTTTATAAATATCATAACGTTAATCTTTTAATGCTATAAGAAATGGCAGCATAGGGTTTTAAGAGGTTGGTGATGTTTGTTTTTGCGTCTCGAATAAATAAATTTACGAGCTAGAGGTGAGTACTACTTTGTCGAAGCTAGCCAATCCCTACCTGGTGTACTTATCATATACTTTAAAGACCTTGGTCGAGATGTATCAGACCTTTGTCGTGATGTATCAGACCTTGGCTAAGATGTTTCAGACCTTGACCGAGTTGTATTTGACCTTGATCGAAATGTTTCACACCTTGGCCGAACTGTATTAGACCTTGGATGAGATGTTTCAGACCTTAGGCGAGCTGTATCAAACCTTGGCCCAGATGTTTCAGACCTTGGCCAAGATGTATGGAACCTTAACTGAGCTGTATCCAGTTGTAAAAAATAAGCCTTCCATATCTAGTGTTTAATGTTAGTATTGAAAAATTTAACGTTAAAAATGATCGGTGACATTGCTGCAAATAATTCACCAATTTAGACATCGAAAATGCCCCTATTCTCACGTCATATGCTTAATTGAAGTTAGAATTATTAGATTTCGACGTCAATTAACGTTGGAAAGTAACTCCTCATACGTTATATAGTTGCATGAATCATTTCAACCTAAATAGAAATGACTCTCAAGCAGTCAAGGCAACAATTAGACGTCTAAAGAGTGAAATTTTGATGTTAATTAACGTTGGAGTTTTACTTTTTAGACGTTATATGTCTTTTAAATTTGGTGAATTCATTAAAACGTTTGACAGACAATTATAAAATTTACTAACATAAGATGTTTGATCCTTAGTTTCTGACATCAAATGCCCATAAGACGTTGGAATTACTCTCTTTGCGACGTTATATGTCCTATAAAAATTTGTAAAACATAACCCATATGCATTGTTTCTTCGTGCTTTCATTTCTACTTGAACCTGTGTTTTCGAAGACGAGTGCGAAGAAGAAGAAAGATTAGTTTTTTGTCACTTACCTCTTGGAAAAGTGTTTCTCTTGCCTTTATTGGGATCTTTTGTTAGTTGTGACTGATTTATATCATTTTTTTGTTTAGTATTGACATTGTTTACTTAAGTTGAAACATCATCACCCCTAAGACTTTCCACAAACAGAGTTTTGCAAAAGATTAACACTTTGCAACTCCCACACTCATGAAACACTATCTTTACTTCCATCTAAGGCATCCTCCTCCTTAAAGCAGTTGTTGCTCCACCTCCCTATCAATAGGGGCCTGGCTCTTAAGCAATGCGACATGAGCAACAAGTTCTTCATATGAAAGGGTGCTCAACTTTAACACAACTTAAGGACTATTTAGCAATCATTACAACAAAAAGTGCCTAGATAACATTTTTTTTCCTTTATCATAGATTGCGCTTTTTAAGCGTTCTCTATGTAAGTGTTATCTACTAATTGATAAAGCTTCTAAAAAAAGGGCTATCTATCGATGTCTGACAATAGATATCACTTTTTAAGTGCTATCTATGTGAGCGTTATCTATTAATGGATACGCTTCTAAAAAAAATATTATCTATTGGTGTTTGACAATACATAACACTTATTTAAATAAACGCCATCTATTGTCATACACCAATAAATAATGTTTTTTTAAATAAGCGTTATTTATTGTCAAACACCAATAGATAGTACTTTTTTAAATTAAACGTTATCTATTGGTGGTCAACAATAGACAACGCTTATTTAAATAAACATTGTCTATTGTCACACACCAATAGATAGCGCTTTTTTAAATAAGCGCTATCTATTGATCTAACGTTTTTTAGAATAAAATTAATTTTTCAAAAATATAGTTTGAAAAATATAAAATAATTTTTCAAAAGAAAATATATAATACTAGTTCTATTATGTACAATCTTACTCTATCTATTGGTTCTATTATATACAAAGAATATAAAATATTAAGAAAAATATGACAAAGACAAAGGTCTCAAAAAAAATATTCATTACTTTAGTGTATGAATAAAAACTATTGGTACAATAATATTTCGAAATATAATTGTTGAGTCGTTGAGTACGTGTGATGGCATGACATTGCTTTATAAAACAATACATACAACCATAATGTGTGTGTGTATATATACATATATATATATATATATATATATATATATATACATATATATATATATATATATATACATATATATATATATACATATATATATATATATACATATATATATATATATATATATATGTATCTATAAGCGTGTACATCACCATAACATAACCTATAAGCATGTACTAATTACATGTAAATACCAATGTTTCCTAACTTCAACGATTTGATTCTCACGATATTGTTGACATCTACAAGTAGAAAAATACTGCAAGAAAGAAAATAATATAAAATTAGTCAATTAAATTTTTACTACAAATTAATTATGACAATGAAGATAACTTATATTAGTTAGAATTATCCCTCCTTCATAGTATGTGATAATTTCTTTCATATATCGACACACGTTATACCTACAATCATTTTCATTGGGTTGTTTTGGTCACTATTAACACTTCGGCAAGTGTACCGAATAGTATCAAGTAATAATAATTGGTAAGACCAAGTATCGTTTCCCTAGAGACTCACGACCTATACATTCATATGGTTTCTTGATTAATTAGGACTTGTAAACGAAATCATTGTGTCTATATTGCGGAAAATAAATATGAATGCAAGTGTTGATCAATTGGATTGAAAGATGAAAAGGTGATTGATATAAAATAATGAATGATTATGTTGTTGGGGTTTCCAACTTATTCTATCCACTCTAATGTATTTATGAATTCATCTTCTTCATTAATGTTAATGTCACTTTCTAATTTACCTTACACCCGATCTCTTGGTGAAGAAAGCCTACTCCTAATTACTAGTTCACAATATCTTGTCTCCCTAGCAATTAATCATGCATTACATTCGCACAGAAGCTTAAAGGCAACCAACCCTCCTATCCCTATGTCTAGGTAATATTGCTTTTGGGAGAATTTCCCCAGTTCTAGATCTTCTCATATGTGTCCATAGTGACAAAATCAATAATCATGCAATTGAATGAGTTAAACAAAGCATGCATAGAGTAAAGAGGAAAAACCCTAACAATTAATGAAGTAAAGCATTTTATAATAAGAATCAATTCAATACATGAGAGTTTCAAAGGATTACATTGTTTCCCCAACAACAATGGAGGTTTAGTTCACCATAGACATGGTGAAACTAGATGAAAATAATTAAAAGAATGAAAGATAGAACCCTAAAAGTTGAAGATCGGAGCTTCCGCATCCAAAATCCGCCACCGAGGGGTGAAAGGAGTGTAATTTCGCCTCTTTCTGTACAAAGATATGAACCCTAGAATGTCCAAAACCTTAAATAGTTTCTTAAAAATACAAAAAATGGCCCAAGCTCAAGTCGTCAGCGCTCAGCGCCCCAAAATAACACTCAGCGGTAGTTGTGACACTCTTTCGACCCTCAACGGTGGCGCCCAAGCGTGAAATAGTGCTGTGAAAATCAAACTGGCGCTCAGCGATGGCGCCCAAGCATGAAACAGTGCTTTCAGAACTAAGTTGGCGCTCAGCGGTGGCGCCCAGACGTGAAACAGTGGTTGCACTTCCAGACTGGCGCTCAGCGGGGGTGCCCAGGCGTGAAACAGTGGTTCCTATGTGCCACTTTTCCAGCCTTTCATGACTCCAACTCCTTGCTACTTCAACTTCTTCATCCAATTCATCTTAATTCCTATCAAAACAATGAAAAATAAGCATAAAACTCATTTAACTCTCTTATTCTCATAACTTAAGCAAAAACATGATTTCAAGCTAGTTTCTAATTCATTAAAGGTGTTTTTAATATTAAAATTAAGTATAAAAATAACGGTTTTTCAACCGTTATCAGTCACTAGAAAACCAAAATTAGAAAACATCTTTACAATGTGAACATAACAGAAAATCAGAACCCTAATAAACTCCAAACATATTCAATGCATGGTAACAAACAACTATATACCATATACAAGTCTAAACACTTAATAGTTATTTAGCTAACTAATACAATACAATAAGGAAATAAGTCTTCATCCATTTAAGAATACAAGTTATTAACCTAACCAGTATAATGCAGCCAACCACAACGTGAACTAAAAGTCACATTAGGTCATTCAACAATTTAATTATCACAACCAAGAATATACTACACAAAACATATTAGAGTAATGTACAAAAACAAACAAAAATGAAAAGAAATGTATGGATGAGCTATTGAATAAACATTGGATATACCATATCAAATTACAATGATTAAAGCATTATAATTAATACCATTCACCCAAAACTTAAGCATCATATAATCATTTAATAAAAACACTTCTCAATATCTAACAATATCAAGCATCACAAGTATCATCTCATTTCAATTATAAACATATAGAGACTCTAATTACGTATTTGAACATCTAAAAGCAATTTAAATACTAACCGCACGTTCAACTATCATAAACCAACCACCATTACACCGAAACATAATAAAAACATTCTAATTTTACCTTAAACATAAATTAAGTAAAAAAATCATATCCAAATCAGTTTTGGCACACATTAGCGTGACTAGGAAGGAGGAAGACATGTTCCTCTCATGTCATGTATTAACATGGTCAAGGAAATACTTATGAACTTGAAGGTTCCCGTCTAAACTCAAATAAGGTTCAATCAGATTTCTAATTTAATGAGGTTTTCTTCAACATGAATCAGATTCAAAACCAGATTCAAATTGTCATAAATTTACAAGAGTTTACTTTCAACCAAGAGGGGTGAATTGGTTAGCCCTTTAAAAAATTTGATTTTTTAAAAGCTTTTAAAAAATATTTAAGGTTTTTTGAAATGCAATATAACAAGTATATGAATCAACAAAAAAGAGAAGGAAGAGTGAGATCAACACAAAGATTTATACTGGTTTGACCAAACCTACATCCAGTCTTCCTTCAACAACCTGAGTTGAAGGGAACCACTATATTGATAGAGTTTACATGCAAGAATACAAAGAACTCTCCTCTCAATGCATTCTCCTTCGCCAACTCGACATCACCTATGGTACAAGATCTGAATTACCTCACAATCTTACAACCTATAAAGCAATCCCAACTTTTTGTAACCTTAGAGCAATCTCAACTCTAATATGAAGAACACTCACGTTCTCTTCCTGGCTCACAACAACATAGCACACAATCCTCTTGATTATAGGTAGACACTGATCTCCAAGAATACACCTCAAGTGTAGAATATGATTAACAAAGTGTAAGAAAACCTATCTTGCAAGAATCTTTATGAATTTCCTTCCAAATGAGTAATCTTGATTCTCCAAGAAGATTAGACTGCTCTTGCAATTAATTCTCAACAAACAAATCAGTTATAAAAGTGTAAGATAGTAAAATCATGTTGAAGTAGCGAGGAATGCGTCTATTTATAGAATTTTCAAACTCTGACGCAGTTTAATCGATTAAGCACATAGTGTAATCTGTTAAGCTTTTCCTTTCTACTTTAATAGTTTTACATCTGTTTCAGATTTAATAGATTAAATGGTGCATGCAATTGATTAAGTAAATCATACAGGCCAACAACTAACAAATATGATCGTTATAGGCAGTTATGACTTTCAAAGAAAATTATTTTCACAAGAAACACATTTTAACCAATTAGGAAAACAATGTAACCGGTTAAGTTCCATACTTAAGCAAATTTGAAAACATTTTCCATTCTAAATATATCAATGCACTCAACAAACACATGTTTTAATTGATTATACAACTAATGTAATTAGTTAAATCATAGTTGTTTTGAACCTGATAAACATGTACTAAAATATGAAGAAATTTAACAGATTATATAAATAGTGTAATCAATTATTTCTTCCATTTATGCAATGTGCATTGTTTCAACCAATGATTCATTTCATACAATGAATACATATACCAATCAGTTCAAGCACAAACACATATATGATCAAGCAATTATTTTGCCATTTGTTGTGGAAGAAACTATAAAACATCTCTTTTGTTCATCATCTCTTTTTGTGCACAAACATTTAGCAATACATAGCTCCCCCTATCAACAATAATCCAATTCAGTCCAATTACAGTAATTCAGTGACTAGTGTTGTCAAAATGGGTTGTAACCCGTGAGCCAACCCGGCTCACCACGGGTTTGAGCCGGGTTGGATTTGAAAAAAATGTAATTTTTTTATGCGGGTTAGTTTTCAACCTGGCTCACTTAGAACTCAGCTCACTCGGGTTGAACCCGTGGTGAGCCGGGTTAGCTCACCAGCCCACCAAATTTAACTTAATTATTTATTATTTTGTGTTTCAATATTATTAGTTAGAATTTTTTTATATTATTATTGGGATAAAAAAAAATCTTTCAAGAGAGAAAAATACTATAGATTTATCTATTCAAGACTCTAATATTATACATGGACAAGTGATATAAGAATTATCAGTATTAAAAACTTATTTGTTTGCCTTGTGTGCTTGTTTTTAGATTATGCTTGGATTGCATGATATTTTTTTTAATTGTCTTTGAAGTTTAACATCATTTTAGAGTGAAATTTATATAGATTTGAATTAAAAAAAGGGTTAAATATGTTTTTAGTCCCTAAACTATTGGCCGTTTCTGATTTTCGTCCCTATTTCAAAGTAAGGTACAATTTGATCCTCATTCTTTTCGAAACGTTCGTTTTAGTCCTCGGAATTTTGGTTTTAGTCCTCATTTGTTGCTAAATGAGGACCAAATTTTTAAACAGTGTTTAGTTTTCGAGGACTAAAACGAACGTTTCGAAAAGAATGAGGACCAAATTGTACCTTACTTTGAAAGAGGGACGAAAACCAGAAACGGCCAATAGTTTAGGGACTAAAAACATATTTAACCCTTAAAAAAATTATAATTTTTTTCATTTAAAAAAAAACTTATAAATAAGTGAACTAGTGAGTCAACCCGTTTAATCCACCAACCCGTGGTGGGTCGTACTGGGTTCAAATATTTTCAGCTCGCTAATAAATGAGTTGGGTTGGGTTAGCTCACTAAGTGACCAACCCGTGGTGGGTCGGGCCGGGTCGAGTTAGGTTACCCATTTTGACAACCCTATCAGAAAGTAAACAAAAAATAAAACATAAGGCAGCAAACACAATTTTAAATCATTGAGACATAATCTGATTTGAATTCAATTGGAATTATAGTGAAAAAGGTTCATACCCACCAACATAAGCAGAGAGAACGTGCAATTATCTGATAACAAGAATATAATCAAACACACAAAGATTTAACACCCCATACTTGAAATTTCTGCTCTTCCACAACCAAAATCACAAGACACATGAAGAAAAACCCCTTTGAATCCCTAAACCCCTGATACGCTATCGTTGAAGCTATCAAAATAATATTACTTTTTAAGGCAACTTTAATATTGTCAAGTAGTATTCAAGAAAGTAGATAGGGTTAAAGTAACTCTAAGTCGTCTCCCAACGAATACAGAATTGCTTTTCAATATTTGACTTTTATGAAATGCTCAAGAATTAAAGTGAGAAACTATGCTAATGGAATTAATATTTGAAGAATGTTTGAAGAACAAATAGGAAACTTAGAAACAATTATGATGAAATAGGCTAATTCCACTGCTTTTCCAAGATGGATTCATCACCGGTTATCCACAGATCATTATTCAATTGATTATTGTTCAAGTTTCAAATTAATTAAATTACATTCTTAATTAATTTGATGGCCATCATGCAGTTAACCAAAGTAGATTCTCAATCGAATGCAAGACCTTTCTAGATTATTCATAACGAATTCAACCAAAGTACATTGTTACTCAAATTTTATTGTGTTTAATCATGTCTATTCTTAAATCTCCTAACCAAATTAAAAGCTAATTAATCAAAGTAAATTCTCAATTAATTATAGTTGAAATTATTACCACCAATCAAAGTACATTCTCAATTGATAGCAAAAGCCCCGTTTAATCATATGAAAGTTCATAAATTTAATCAAAATAGATTCTCAATGAAACCTAGAAACCCTTGAACTCATAATATGCATGTAGACTCAAACACCTTATGATGCAAAAATAATTGCTTTTAATATGATTGATAGATGAAAGACATAGAAAGAGAGGAACTCAAATCAATAATCAAAAGAAACAATTGCATTAATTCAACTTAACCTCAAAATCCATAATGAAATTACAGTGGAATAGCCCTAGGAGCTTAGCCCTCCATGAATGAAGTAAAACACATGGTAAAATAAAAGTGAGAGGAGTGGTGGATGATGACTTCTAGTGGAGGAGTCTGAGAATGAATCAATTATGATTTCTGCCTCCCCTAGGTCTCTTTATATAAGCTTGATTGGGCTTGGATTCTGAATCTTTTGTTGATAAGATATTTTATCTTCTATCTAATATCTTTCAAATATTCAACATATTTAATCGGTTTTTGAGAATATTTGATAATATATTTTCTAGATTCAAAAAGATTTGGCAAATATTATCTTTTGATATTTATTGATATAGTTAAATAAGGTTATTATTTAATAATATCAAATAAAATATCTTAATATATATTTTCTCAAAATTATCTTTTAAAATATCTAACAGATTTGAACTTGTCCAAAATACAATTCAGCCCTTTTTATTTTATTCAAAATTGCACAGAAGTCTAGAAATTTCCTCTAATTGCACTTTAGTCTTTTCTTTATTTTCAAAATTGCAATTCAAACTTTAATTCCAAATGCATCAACAAACATTATACTCTTCAAAATAATTTATACAACTAAAATCACATTTTAAGCCTCTTTAATTCCCAAATCCGATAAAGCGAATCATGCAAAATCTTATTCAAATCAATCATTTAAGCACAATTATTCCACTAAAATTTTGAAATTAAATCTAAAATATGGGCATAAATATGCACTTATCACACACCCATACTTATCCTTTTGCACTCTTGGGCAAAATTGATTAATTCCAAGATTTTGTTCTAGGTCATTTTATTCCATTTTTGCATCTGGATCACAAGAATGAATAACACTAGATATTGATCAATCATCTAGAAATCGATTTGTCATGGACATGCAAATGAAATCACTCATTCTTCACACATGAGTTGACCTTTTGAATTCACAAGAAAATCAAATATGAAAGATATCGCTAAAGTCGAAATGTATCTATTTCTCCCCAACTCTCTTAAGTGTGTTTTGGCTTGTGTTTATGCTCAAAATACACATGTAAGTAGACAGCCTTGATATTTAGCAAGACCCTAACATTCACATACTTCAGAAAGCCTGTAATTATTGATCATGAGAGCTTTTTAAAGGTTCCATTGAGGCCAAGGCAAAGGTAGGAATTGTTTTTGGAATTTTTGAGTTTTTGAAATTGATATAGAAAGAGTA
The DNA here is from genome assembly GCF_029865625.1 of Vigna umbellata. NCBI lineage: Eukaryota > Viridiplantae > Streptophyta > Magnoliopsida > Fabales > Fabaceae > Vigna > Vigna umbellata. The sequence continues at coordinate 30,412,117 of NC_142165.1, read as the reverse complement.
ATGACACTTTATTTCAAAAACAACTTTATTACTTGCTCTTTTAAGGAAGATTTTTTTTTTCAAAACTCTAACTTTCGTGGCGAAGCCCATCGTCACCACGAAACTGGAGGAGAACGCATACCCTTGCACCGCGAAGACATCATCACCGTGGTACCCACCACGCTTCGAGCATAGAGGTCGTGCCTAGCCACCGAAACTTGCCTCTCCTCTCTGCCAAAAACGAACCCAAACTCGAAATAGAGGAGACAATAACCTCCTCCCTTGCCCTACTCCTTGCGTGAGAAAGAATCCTCTAAACCTTATGTCCTCTCTCTCACGCCATTTTTCATACTCTAGGGTTTTCTAAAAGAAGAAAAAGAAAGGAGGATAGAGAAATGATGAGAAAAGAAAACAAAACAGAAGAGAAGGAGGGAACGAGGGATCATACCTGAACCTAGTAGACAAATAGAGTGAAAAAAAACACGAAGATGAATGAGTGAAACCAAGCACGAAGCGAAACAAGACAGGAAGCAGAACAAGACAACAAGCGGAACAAACAAAATGAAATACAAAGTCGAGCAATTGTCTTTGAAGCACAAAGGAAAAATGAAAAAAACGGAGAAATGTAAGAGAAGCACGAAGATGAAGGGGGAACTAAAAACCCCTTTTAATTTTTTTTAAACATCTAATAGATAACGGTTATCCAAAGAAGCTCTATCCATTGTAATAAATATCATTTTTTTTAAATACGCTATTTATTGGTCTATTTCAAATTATTATTAGATATCTTAGATGTCCTATTTTTATCTTATCTTTATCTTTTACCTTTAGTTAGTTTTTTATTACTCCTTATTAGTATTTGGCACTTTGCTCATATTTCTTCTATTATAAATAGAGTACCATATGTATATTCAACACAAGAAAAATTAATCTCATACATAGTAGTTACTATATTAGACAACTCTTATTTATATAAAAACTTTGGCCCTTACAAAAAAAAGGATAGAAACTTTGAGGGTGAGAAGGAAAGTTTGATCTGGTGAAGGTCTGTGAGAGCTTAAGAGAGTTGTTGAAAGACATTGTTTATTCTAGGAAAAAGTCTTAGTGGGAAACTCGGGTAAGGGGAGTTTACATTCTTGATTTGTTACATTCTTGATTTTTGTTTTCTTGTTTTCCTTTCTTTCCTTGTTATTGGGTATGTTGTCAAAATATTTGGTATGATGCTATCTTGTTTAGGTTTGTTGTCAAATTGTTTGTGATGACAGTTAAGCCGTAGGGGTTATTGGCTGTTTCATTCTGTTTTGTTGCCAAGTTGTGTGGTTGGTTGTTGTGATGTTTGAACATGAATGTATTGCTTCTTATTGGTTGTAAGTGTGTGAGGATAGACAGGTTGTTGTGGGATCGTTTCGACGTACCTAGTAAATCCAGTGATGACTCTTTTGGTCGTGCGATGCGGGAAAGCGGCTTTCTTTAGCCTTGTGTGCGAAAAGAAAGTGGCGTTCAAGTGTTGCACCCTGTTTCTTTAAGGGGGATGATGTTTGGGTTTTGGCTCATTGGGTTTTATTAGCATATTTCTAATAAAAAGTTATATGTTTAGCATAAGTAGAGTGTAGCTTAGATGGTTAAAGCATCTCGTATGGATACGTGGTTATGTGTTTGATTCTTGTGTATGATTAATTTAACTTGTTTTATTTATTTTATTATCATGATTAATGTAATGTGTTGAATAAGCTTATGAGAATTGTGCAAGGTGTGATAGATGGTTTGGTAGATATGCTTTTTGATTGCATTGGGGAAGGGTTAGAACCCTGGTTGGCCTATAGGAATGCATTGTGCTTTATTTATTTTTGGGTTAAATATGTTTTTAGTCCTTAAACTATTGGCCGTTTCTGGTTTTCGTCCCTCTTTCAAAGTAAGGTACAATTTGGTCCTCATTCTCACTAGTGCAAAATATGTTTTTTATACCCATTTTTTAAACCTGTTAGAAATTTATTAGGTATAAAAATTAATACGATTGTAGTATCGTAAATAAAATAAATTTTTTTATACCTATTTTACTGGGAACAGGAATAAAAAATAATAAATAAGTATTTTGTACCGGTTATCCTCGAGATAGGTGTAAAAAATTATTTTTTCCATACCTATTAAACTTATATTAGGTATAAACGTTGTTAATTTCTACACCGGTCAGATAATATAATCGGTATAAAAATTTTGACATTCTATCCTAAATCCTTTTTCTCGATTCACTTTTCTCTTCTCCATCTTTCTCTCTACAATTCCTTTCTCTCTCTTCTATAGCAATTGTGGCTATGCTCATGGATGCATCAGGTTATGTTAGCGTTTGTTGCTTCGGTGGGTTATGGTTGCTCTCGTAGTGGAGATGGAAGTAGTTCTAAGAAGGTGTAATTGACGTCGTGGAGAGGTTTACGGAGTCGATCTCCTTCGACAAACAACTCTACAAGCAAGGCATAAAATGGAAGAAGAGCGCATGCGTCGATTGCTCACTAGGTCAGTCACAATCTTTCACTCTTCTAATTCAAGGCTCAGCTAAACACTCACTGTTCTTTGTTTAGGGTCTGATAAAGTGCGAGCGACAAAAACTCCATTCTCGAAGGTTTGGAGGAAATAGAGAGGCGCATTGAGAGTGGAGAGTTCAATTGGAGAGCAAACAAAAAGGACATGCACATGAACATCGGTGAGCCTACGAAGAAGCTTCTCACCGCTCGAAGTAGGAACAATCAGTTTTTGTCTGACTTTCGCCTCTGGTGTCGCGACGCTATCGATGGGATCCTCGTGAGCATGAAGCAGCTTCAGGATGATGTTAGTCTCCTCCGATCGCTGCCTGCTAAATTCATCTGTCACACTGACGCCGAACCTGTATTAATCAACCCTTCATCTCTCTCGCCCCTTGATTTGCCATTCATTATTCAACTTCGAATTTTGATACGTTTTCTCTGCCTACTTTGATGCAATTTTGTTATGTTTGGTTGATTTATTTTGGATAAATCTCAGGTATATGAAGGAGTGTGCCAAAGGGGTTTTAGGACATTGAGTTTGGGACGTTGTAATTTATCCAGAGTTATTGGGAACTTATTTCCAAAAGGTATGTGTTGAAGATAATAATACAATTTTCAATTTTTGCTTTAAATTTTTAATTTTGTTGTGTGCGATTATACAAAGGAATAAGACTCTGATTGAGTCAATTATTTTTGGATTAGTTTGACAATTGTTGGTCCTAATATTGTTTTCATTATGTTGTATTGAACATCTTATTAAAAAAGTGAACTCTATGATATTCTGTGTTCTTTTGCTGATCCTTTTCTTACCTATCTAATTGCAGTTGGAAATGGTTTTACTTTGAAGAACTGATTGTTGTATGGAGCAACTAATACATATTGGGGTACATCCAGGTCCATTCATGCGTCGGGTATAAGATGTTGGATTAGCTTTGTGTGCTTGCCTTACTTTTCATTCTTGCTGATGTCACACCGAAATGCATTGGGAAATCTTGTTTGGTTATTCATGGCTTGTATTTTGTCTTTTTCTTTGGTGATGATGTCTAAATGGCCTAAAGTTAATGCTACTTTTGTTTAATTAGCTCTGTAATTTTTGTTTTGGTCATTCCCTTGGATGGATATATTTGTTTATTGTCCCTTGAATTTGAATGATTGATTTTTTTTCTCCTCAATTTCTTTTCAGCATATATTTGATGTAATTACTTGACTTAGTTTTTTGTGTGTGCTATTTTCATGTGCTTATGAAGACTTTCGGTAGAAATTGGAGATTTTATAATGAATTTGTGTAATTCTGTGACTCTCCGTGCAATATCAAGTAGCCAATGGTTGTGGAAGATGTAGACTTTATTTTGATATCTACTTAGCTATAAGCTACGAAATGACTAGAATGTTTTTTTACTGTAATCCCTGAGTGAATGGTTTTAGGTCAGTGATTGTGTTGTGAGGGATTCAGTTGATATATGAAGCAATGATCTTAATAACATTTTTTGTGAAATATGGTTTCGTAAAGGTTGAAGAGCAGGTAATATGTTGCTAGCAGAAGGAATTAAAGCCGCTGGTTTTTGCCGTGAAATGTTGGTTGGAATGTTAAGGTGAATGAAATTCATTGTGATGCTATGGTGATAGTAACATTACTGATTTTTGCTGCCTAGATGTTATTATTTTCCTTTTAATTTGAAAATTGTGGCTATTAAAATTCTTTGATGTTTAGTGATAGTGGAAAAAATTATGTAAAACAACAGCTGAAGCAGGGGCCTTTTTCCTCTGCTTTCCATAGTTTTTCCTCTGATTAATTTGGTATAAAATTGTTATTTAGTTACATTGTATTATTGTTGTCTGTATCTTTTTACAAATCATGCTTGTGTATGATTCATAGTTCATTCTTTGCTTGAATATGTGAAGGATATTGAGTACTTGAAATCTTTACTTCAATTGTTGAATCTTACTAAAAAGCAATTATTTTAAGCTTGAATATTCTGATTTCAGCAGTCTTGTTACTTGTATTTTCACTTTTGAAGATGTTATTTCTCTTTAAAAATAAATGCTGGTTGAACCTAGATGTAATAAGTAATGTATGGTTTTCATCTAGTTTATTTGCCTATAGAAGATGTATTGACTAAGTTTTATTTCAGAATTTTTGATAGTTGCAGAAGAGTGAATATGGTTTCTTAATTACTTTTAGAAAAGGCAGATAAAGAGATAAAGTTCAGTGGTATAGAAAAGGAGTATTATTCCTTCTATTCCAAACATACAACTTTAGTCATTTTGTTGTTAGAAGTTTTGTTTGATAAGTGTATATGTTGTTTATCTAGGCTAGCAAAAGATGTCTTTTCATTCCATCTTATGATGCATTTGAATGGTTTCTGCCATGTGGTATATGCTGAAGAGTTTTTTTTTTTGAACAAGGCTAGCTATCGTTCATGGTCCAGCTAAAATGAGTGTTCTTCTGAAACTTTTAAATAATTTAAAGATGCTATTACGGTCTTGGCATGTAGGTGCTAATTTGTATAAAAAAAATATAATTAAGTTGGTAGCATGGGTTTTCCTTTCATTGTCCACCGTATGGGCTAAAGTTGGCCTTCCTCTTTTCTATTCTTGTTTTAATCTTTAAATAAAACATAATAGATATTTCACATGAAATTGGACAATTACTTAGTCTCATTTCTCTTTCTGTTTTTATTTTCCATTATTTTATTTACATATAAAAATCTATACATTTCTATCTTAAGTATGCTTAGACTAATCTTCTTGATTTAAGGTAAAGCAAACTTTTTTATAATTTTATTTCTACCTCCAATTTAAAGGTCTAATGGAAGTGGAAAAGTGGGTGATAAGAGCCTGGTTCGAGCTATTGACGTGACTGCATTTGAGTTTGATCTACTAGAAGAATATGATTCACACTTTAAGAAGCTGAGTCTAGGTGATAAATTGCTTATCGAATTCTTCAAGTGATTAATTGTTAGAAAGACAAGTTATTGAATTATAGACAATGTAATTGTTAATTTTTTAAGTTGGATTACAAATAATGTAATTTTCCATTTCTATGTATAACCGTTTCAAGTTATTAATTATTTAGAATTATGAAATTGAATTTTATACCGGTTTGAATATGGATAGTAGCACATACAAATCAAATATTCAAAAACAAAACGTCATTTTTATACTTGTTATAATAGCTACAGATATAAAAGTAAGATTCTTTTATACCTGTTGTGCAATCAGCAGGTGTAAAAATGGTTTTTTTCCTTATGACTTTTTATACCTGCTCCCAGAATGATAGGTATGAATACCAACTTTTATACCAGAGCAAGAACCGGTGTGAAAAGGTGAAAACTTTCTATACCCCCTACTTCTATACCTACTCGAAAATAGGTATAAAAAACCTTTTTTAATAGGTATAAAAAACCTTTTTTGCACTAGTGTCTTTTCGAAACGTTCGTTTTAGTCCTCGAAAACTAAACACTGTTTAAAAATTTGGTCCTCATTTAGCAACAAATGAGGACTAAAACCAAAATTCCGAGGACTAAAACGAACGTTTCGAAAAGAATGAGGACCAAATTGTACCTTACTTTGAAATAGGGACGAAAATCAGAAACGGCCAATAGTTTAGGGACTAAAAACATATTTAACCCTTTATTTTTTTACCGTCACGCTGTTTTATTTTTACTTGCTGTTTAAGTGAATGAGAGCTAGTCAAGTTCAGTACACGGTGACTAAAGTTGTAGACTAGCTAAAACGGATAATATGGAAATTGTTGTCCATAGTACAACCAAGTATATCCTACCACCACGTGAATTATAGGTTAGATAAGGTAACTAACAGAAAGAGATACAGGGCATGCAAATTCTGATTATGATTGCCATATTTTGATCTTAAAAGGGAGAACCATAAAAGGTCGGAAATAGTGTGATTCACTCACTAATAAACAACTTTTTGGGAACCGCAGGGAGGATGGTCAGCGACAGTATTAGGGTAAGAAGCTTGGGTTAGATATATATAACCACACTAAACCAGAAACCTAGGGCGGCATTTAGGGCAAGAAACATAGTAAAACAGTGAGGCAATGTGTGTATCCGCTAGGAGCTGTGTGGTTTGGCTGAGAGCTTTGAGGTCAGAAGCTGTGTGATGTGCGTTTGGGAGAGAAGAGGTAGGGATTGAAGGGCTGCTGGAATAGGTAATGGGAGCTAACCTCTGATGTGATGCAGTGGCCTCTCTAGGCATAATTTTGTTATGTGGTAGTGCGGTTTGCCTTGTATGTGTGTGTGACCACCTTTTCTTGATAACCTTATGAATGGTGATTGTCGCTTGGTCCATATTAAGTGATAAGATCGTGGCCTGTTGATGATGTGTTCTTTGATTATGATTTTTTTTTTCGCATGGAATTTTGGTTTGACCATGTTTCGGCTGCATCACCAATTGTGGTTCATTGTTTCTAGCAAACACTTCTTTATAAAACGGTGCAACGCTACTCAGTTGACAAGGTAGAATGGTTTCTCACTGTTTCTACATGATTTTCTTTTCACCATGCTGCTAAGCATTACCAATCGTGTTGTCCAAGTTTCTTATATTTTTAAACCATACTCCCTTGGATTAAAAACCATATTTTTATTGCTTTTCATGACTTGACGATAGAGGATTTTAACTGAGTCTACATCTCTGCTCTAGGCCGAAGTGTTGAATATTGAGAACTAGTATGTTTTGACTTGGCAATTGGTTCCTTAACTCGGTGCTAATCTAATTATTGGTGTGAGAGAAAAGATTTTCACATTGCACCTCCATTGATTCTCCCAAAACAGCTTGTTTTTGGTCCTAATATATGTTTCTGCTAACTGAGCCACATGAGGTCAATTACGTGAGTGACTTTATCACTATCAAATATTAGTGACCTATATAATTGGTACATGCACGGTGAATATATATATCATTCTAGACCATACTGTACTTTACACTTTAAATTCTTTGGCTTGTTAGGTGCTAATTGCTTACGGTGAATGCCCATACGGCACATTAGATATGGCTATTGGCTTGTTTTGGTGCTAATTGCTGATACACTTCATGCTATGCACTGAAAATTGATCTGTCAGAGTTGCTTTGTGCATTAAATAAATACCTTATTCTTGATCATTGTTTAATTGGTCTAATAAATGGCGATATACATAATCAGATGCATGTCTTTGGATTGGAACATGTTTGAAATTAAGTGTTTTATGGCCTTCGGTGCAGTGTTTAATTCCCTTTAAAACTGGTGCAACCACTATTTCTCTTAAAAAGTGTTTTTTGGGTTTTTCGGTGCAATGATGCTTATTATCCCCTTTTAAATCTGTGCTGCCACTGCTTCATTTTAAAAAATTTTCTGGCCTTAGTGAGGATTTTAGTATTTGAGATAGATGGATGAATTTGAAGAAATTCGAAAGTAGATTGAGTTTTTTTTTTTTTTAAGGAATTTCAAAATAGATGAGAATGAATTTAGAAGTAAAGTTTATGAAAATTAAGATAGAATTTAACTAATATAACCGATAAAAGAATATTTTAATTAATAAAAAAATAAAAATTATTAAAATATCTTTGGTAAAAGTAATATAAAATTATATTTATTGATAAAAAATATTATAAGAAGGAGAAAGAATTAAAATTATTTTTTAAAATAAAAAAATTATATTTAAGTAAAATCAAATATTATATTTAAAATATAACTTATAAGAATAGAGTATTATTTACTAAATACCCCGATTCAAAATATTTTAACCAAACAAAATAATTAAAAGAACAGACCATTTTAAATTAAAAAAACATTTCAATTCAATGTATTTTAATTCCTCAGTAAAAATGGAATAAACTGACAATGATAAATGATAAAAGTAAAAAAAAAACGTAGAAAGAAAGAAATAATCTAGCTAAGAAATTGGATAGGTAAAAGTCTAAATTGTAACATAAATAGAAATGCATGTGTTTGAATGGGAGGAATTTACATACAATATATTTAATTGATAGGTTTTTGTATAGTGAGAGGAGAGGAATAGGAAGAATAATGTGTGAAAAAGTTAATACGTTTCTAAAGATTGTTTAACTCTATTGTGGTGTTATGGAGAAACCTCATCATCATCGTTACTTTGAAATCCTTAAAATCGATGGTGTCGTCGTCTTCTTTATCAACATTGTTGATCATTTGTCACTCCGCTAGGGAGCATTACTTCCTTAGGTTGTACATCACCATGTTTAGCTACTCTACAATGTGCTTCATATTTTTATCTATGTGTAAGTATGAACTATGACCAGATCTGTTGAGTGTTGAGAGCATGGTTGAGATTGAGAGATACTATGAGTTTGTCTAGATATGGAATTGACTTTTGCATGATTGTGATTCTACATACATACACACACTTTTTGGTTAAGGATGTGAAAGGCATTGTTATTATTGATTGCATAGCTTCTTGGCCAAATAGCCAACCTGGATACATCATATATGATACATTTGTGAACCCTTTTGAACCTTGATTTCTTTCTCCCACCTTGAGCCTATTATATGTTATCCTACCATACACCCTAGAAGAGAACATGTATTATGCTTTAAAAGAGGGTAAGGTTGAATTTAAGTTTGGGGGAAGAAAAGATGTTCATATAAAAAAAAGAAAAAAAAAGGTTGATCAAAAGGGTGCTTGAATTGAAAAAAGGTTGAATTGTGAAAGAATATGGTATGGAATGAGCGATATATATTGAGATTTGATTACTCCGTTGAGAATTGAAGCATGTACTGGTGTTCTCTTCTTAAGTGGTGACTTTGAATCCAAGAAAAACCATGATTCTTTTTCTAGCCAAGCCAAGCTTTAACCTGAAAAGACCTTTTGACTTAACCAATGATGTGTGAAGTATGTGAATTAGATGAGGTGCAAAAGCTGATGAAGTTCTATGACAAATCTACTATCATGTGAGGACAAACACTTAATTGGTGAGGATGTTAAATTTTGATCTGGTTGTTCATATTATATGCATAGGTGAACTTTTGGGTGATGAACGCACCATGTCATACTTGTTTGAAATCTTTGGAAATGCATGTGACTTTTTCTGATGTGCAAGGTCATTTTATCAAAATGTCAGATGTCTATGGTTTTGTTTGTATTGTGATTTCATGAGGACATGAAATAATTCAAGTTTGGGGGAATTGATAAGTATGAAAAATACATGTTTTCAGACTTATTAATTAACTCAAAATTTGTATTTATTCATGAAATAATGTGTTTTGCTCATTGAAAAATTGTAATTAGAAGTAGGAAAGTGTGCAGTAAATTGTACAGGAATTTATACATCAAAGTGGAGTGCTATTAGATGTTTCTCGCTAAGCCAACATTAAATCGCTCAGCTAAATAGAGTTTTATTCGCTCAGCGCACCAGCACAACTCGCTGAGCGAATAAAGGACAATTAAAGATATGTTACAGTTGAATATTCGCTTGGCACATAAAGAGTTGTGCGCTTAGCGAATTAGTTATTTTTTCAATTGGCTTTTTAAAGTGGGAAATAGTCAGAAAGAGCTCCTGAGAGAAGTTCTGGACAGAGGAAAGAAACGAAAACAACTCAGGAACTTCAGGAGACTACTTCAAGGCATCAAGACACCATTGTTGCATGGGATTGCTTCAAATGTGTATGTTCTAGATGACTAGGAGCAGTTAAATTTTTCTTTCGTTGGAATTGGATATAATGAACTCACTCTGATGTAATTTTCCTGTTCAATATATCGTTATTCGTTTATACGCTCTTTCTTGAATTTAATATCATTGTATGGAAATATAATGTTATTTGAATGTTTCCGATTACTGGAAAATAACTTTGAACATGGACATAGATAGAGCACCTAAGTGATTTGGGATCTAGGGATAGACTCAATAACTTGGTCATTCTTAGCATCGGACTTAATGCAAATTGTATGTTAAATTGACTAAGGGATTAACAGTTTGATATATTAATTTAGAACTAGTTGCTAAGGGATTAGGACTAGTATGCCTTGATGTGAATGTTTGAATGAAATAATGATATATTGTATAGAGTTTTATCTTCATATGATTCATAAAACCCAATTCCAACGAAGTTTCTTTTAAATATAAATTCCTTGCACACCAACTATTTGATAAAATACCAAAAAGAGTTTCTTAAGTTGTTTTGTGCATTTTGATGTCTAATTGAGTTATAAAAGGAAGAATTGTCATGTGTTGCACAAGTCCTTTGAGAGAACGATACTCTGAACTTACTCTATATTACTTGGAACGATTTGGTATACTTGCCAAAAAGTTATCATATGTCCACGTCAAACACGGAGAATGCATCCTTCAAGTTCTTCATCACCTCGTTGGAGTCCACGCCCTTACTGTTCAACTCAATGAACTCTTGCAGGCTGATGCACCTGTCATCGTCACCGTCCACTTGGAATTGAACAGACTATTCCACCTGATGGTTTAACTCGTGGTGTCATGGAGAAATCCCATCATCATCATCACTCTGAACTCCTCAAAGTCGATGGTGTCATCACTGTCTCTATCAACATTGTTGATCATCCTCCGTCACTCCGCTAGGGAGCATTACTCCCTTAGGCTCTACATCACTGTGTTTAGCTCCTCCGTTTTGATAAACCCATTCATGTCCATGTCGAACACGGAGAATGCATCACTCAAGTTCTTCATTACCTCGTTGGAGTCCACGCCCTTTCTGTTTAGCTCAATGCACCTGTCATCGTCACCATCCACTTGGAATTGAACACGTTATTCAACCTGATTCGTTGTGGTTCGTCTCCAACCTTGAGTGCTTCAGTCCACGTCCATACCCCACACCATTTCGAGGACACAAAGCTCGATGTCATTTCCAGCACCAAGGAGCCTATCATGTACCCAACAAATAGGAGGGGTAAAATGGATTTTTCAGAGATAATAAACTCAAATCTCTTCCATCAGCGGGGATGAAAAATGCATTGCATCCTGCAAGTCTTCGCCCTTCACTCCTTTCAAATTCGTGAATGCGAACACAGATTATCATCCAAATCTGTCTTTCCTAATTCGCTTGAACAGTAAAATCCACTGAAGTGAACACGACATCAAACTGTTGCAACCATGGGTTTACTTTAATATATGTGTACGTTGTAGGCCTTCTTGTTTGTGGTGCAGACTAGTCTTCTTTTCTTCCAATTATAGGCCATCAAGTTTATTTTATTAATATATATGTGTGCAGTGTAGCCTTAATTTTTTGCTAAGGATTTTGGTGCTAATCAATGATCACTTTATAATGCTTTACATGCATTTTAATGCTTGCGGTGCTTATCTATGTCCACTTTCATGATGCTTTACATGAATTATAAAATTTGAAGTGTTTGTTCCAAGTCAACGCTGATGATGCTTTATAAGCTTTAAGAAACTAGAAGTTAAGTAAAAATGAGACAAACATGCATATTGATAGTAGACGTGTCTCATTCCGTGAACTGAAGTATAATACTGCAGTTTTGTTGCACACACAAAGATCACACAACCATACATAAACACACACACACACAGAGGCACATACAAATACACATAGATACACATGAACACACATACACACACACAAGCACACATACACTAACAAAGACACACAAATATACACACACAAACACACAGATACACACAGGCACACATAGACACACATAGACACATACTGACATAGACACACATACACGGACACAAACACACACAGAGACAAATACACAAATACACAAATACTCACAGACACAGACTCATAAACACACACACACACACAGACATATAGATACACAGACACACAAATAAAGACACACACAGAGACACACAAACACATACGTAGACACATACACACAAACACAGACATAAACACACAAACACAAAAATAAACACACAGAGATACACATACTCACACAGACATATAGACATAAACACACAAACACAGAAACACATAGTCACACAAACACACACACACAGACATACACAAACACATATAAAAACATAGACACACAAACATAGAGACACAGACACATAAACACAGACATACACATAGACACACAGACACAAACATATAGACACACAAACACACACACACACACACACACAAATACAAACACACATATACACACAAATATAGACACAAAGACACACACGCACACAAGAACAAAGACACATATACATACATATACATACATAAACACACACACAGAGACAAACATAGACACAAATACAAAAACATAAACACACACACACAGAGACAAACATAGACACAAATACAAAAACATAAACACACACAGACACACACACGAACACAAGCACATACTCACAGTGACACATAAACACACAAACATAGACCCAAATACAGACACAAACAACAAACATGTAAAGATTATAGAAAATTGTTCTTTGATTCTATCTGATCCTAATTAGTTAATCTCTAGCTAAAATTTTTTTAACGATTTTTCTATAATTTTTTATAATAAATTAAAGTGATAATTCTTTGGTGTTTTAAATTATTATTTTTATTTTCACGTTGATTAAAGATAAAATGTTGATTAAAAAGATAAAATGATATTATATTTTATAAGTGAATAAAATTTTAAAAAATTAATTTTGTTGGATTAAATTAGATTTATTTAAAATAATATCAAAATAATTTAAAGTGTATCGAAAATTCTAAATTAATTAAAGATAAAACAAATTTTAAATATATAACTAGATGTGCGAAGCTCACTTTGGACGTGAGGGTATTTAAAGATCACACAATCACTAAAAAACTGAGATGAATTTACTCTATAAAATTAGTTGAATTAGACTTTAAATGTAAGTTTTTAATTCTCGTTTGTTTCAACAATCTAAGACTGGATTGTTTTTATGACGTTAGGCTTTTTACCAACCTTTTCATATCAAGTGTAAGGGATTGTATAGTGGTAAGTTTTTATGGACCTTTACACAAAAATATTGTCTCACTAATTAATACAAAGTAGAGATAGTTAGACAACCTAAGACAAATGTTGGTAAATGCAAACCAAAACCTGCTGTAATAAATGAATGATCGATTTACCTTTGCCGTAGACTCTAAGTGGATCTGAGCATCTGAACACTAATGGAGAGAAATGTGAATAAATAAAATAAAAAAACCTCTTATTCTGTGTTGGGACAGTTCATAAGGATCCAAAATGCATTAAATGCACGCAGCACTACATAACAGCCCCGTAGGAAAGGGAACAAGAGATATCATCCAAACACTCACGACTCTGTACAGTTACTGTATAACAACCACATGTTTCTGGGTGTTATATTTTCCCACAAGACAATCAATCTAGCTTTAAATGCTCTATGCTTGTTGCCTGTCATTGCTAGACATGCTCCACTGTTTCTCTTTCATTTTGTGGTCGTGATCTTGTTTATGTTGCCTCATGTCGGTCACTCGCATCTTTCATGGCCCTCACTATATGCGCATATCATGAGTAATCGTGATATACGGTATTTAAGTGTTCTGGTTGGATTATATTGAGATGTTGGTGTGATATGTATGTATATTCATTATGTTCTTGCTGGATTAAGAAGAGAGTTACTTTGTTTCTTGGTCTATAAAAATTTGGAAAAGAACACATTTGCAAAGTAAGAAATGAAAAACAACCTCGACATCAAAATCAAGAATATTATTATTAATATGACTAGGTCAGCAATTTCTTTTCTGTTGACAAGTAAGATGCTAAAGTGTTAGTGGTATCCACATGCACCAAATCGTTTCTGGGTAACCCTCTTCCCATGCATGTGTATCAAAAACTCAATCACAAAAGCAATATATGCTACTCAGTTACTTCGATTCTCTAGTCCAAATTCTTATCCACAATACCCAACTTTGAAAGTTCCATCTCTGTGGAACTCACTCTAACGTAATCATTGTTATGAGTATCGTTATGCCTCTCATGACACGTATTTGATTCATTACCATAATGTTTCAAAAGCCCCATAGACATCGATCTCTTTAGCCTTACCTTCCTATACCCGAACCCGAATTGGTTAGGGTACCGTTCCATGACCGAGTTAATTTTCACATCCCCGAAAAAACCAGAACCAACGGATCTTGACCTAACCGTGTGATTTGCGGGTCCATTCTCATACTGTACACCCAACATGCTAGATACCTTCCCATTCCTTCTACTCTTTCTACTCCCGCCTTTAACTAATCTCACATACTCCTCACTCCTGTCCCAATCATCGCCACGCGCCTTCACCACGCGCCGTATCATTCTCATCCACACCAGTGATGCGTCAAAATTCTTTTTTACCGCCGTCAGACACTCCACCACCTCCGCAATCGTCGGCCGACTCTCCGCCGTTGACGTCACACACCTCGCGGCTAGCACCATCATCCTGCGGAACGCTGCCATGTTCGGCGGCACCCCGATCCGGGGGTCGCAAATATCCCGGAACTGGCCACGGCGGACCAACGGCACCGCCCAATCCAACACCGACGGCGGACTGTGCCTCACGTCAATCGCGTGCCTCCCACTCGCTATCTCCAGCAGCAAGATTCCAAAACTGAAGACATCGCTCTTGGGACTCAAGTCCCCCGGCGCAAGATAGCTCGGGTCGAGGTACCCTAACGTCCCCGCTGGCGGCACGCGAGAATCCGCCATGTGTCCTCGAAACGCGAGTCCGAAGTCACCGAGTCGCGCTTTCCACTTATCGTCGATTAACACGTTGGACGATTTAATATCACGGTGAATAACGGGAGGTTCCGACGAGTGCAAAAAACGAACAGCTTTTGCGACGTGAACCGCGAACCGGACACGGGCTGTCCAACCGGGAGGCCCAACCGTTTTGGTGGAGTGGAGAAGGTCGTGGAGCGAACCGTTGGGCATATACTCCACAACAATGAGTTTGTTATTGTTGCAGTTAGTTCGGTCGTTGCAGAAGCCAATTAGGTTGACCAAGCGCGGGCTTTTGAGGTGGGAGAGAATTTCTATCTCCTTAGAAGGTTTGGTTTTTTTGACGGCAGCGATGAGCGCGCCGCCGTGGAGGGTGGCTTTGTAGACTCTGCCGTGGCTGCCTTTGCCTAAGAAGGTGTCGGCGGAGAAAGCGTTCGTGGCGGCGAGGATGTCGGAGTAGGCGAAGTGTGGCACGGTGTGGGCCTGTGTTGGGCTTGTGGGCCTTTTGTTCTTCTTGGGGGAGTGAGGGTGGCATATGGCTATTGCTGTCTCGGCGTTGCAAGTGAGGTAGCGCATTGTTTTTGCGTTGTGAGTGAGAAATTAGAAAAGAGAGGGCGTAACTGTGACGAGAGAAACATTTAAAATATAGATAGATCGATTTATTATATTGGGTGATTGAATTAAATGGAAATAAATAAATGGTTCAAAGCTTGAAGGAACGTATTACAATAGTAAGTGATCTGAGAACATTTAAACAATCCTCTGATCCCACACTAATAATAATTTGTTCGTTAATAATAGAATGTCTTCAAATCAATGATTTCCACGTTTTTATTTTATTTTTGAAAATGTTTTTTTAATGTCAATGCATTCAAGAGGCTTGCAAACTCTCGAGCATATTTAATCGCGGAATGAAAGGAAAGAATTTGGATTTTCTGTTTGGGTTTTTCTGTGTTATTTTCTTGCTGTGTTTCAAATTATACTGATGAATATTATTGATGTTTCAAAATATATTCAAATAATTTTTAAAATACTAATATGAATGTATTCATAATGCTTATTGTAAGACAGCACAAAAAAAAACCCACCAAAAATAATCTTTATTCGAAGAGAATCCAAAAACCTGTGAGAAAAAAATGTAGAAAAGAATTCAGAAAAAAAAAAGTGACAGAAAAAAAACATATAGAATCCACGTAAACTTAGATCTAAAAGTGGGGGATGGTATGCTATAACTAAACATGACAAAAACCAAAGATGGATGATTTTTTTTTCATTTTATAAAAACACAAAGAAATAAACTTTATTTATTGGGCGGGAAAATGTTTTTCATTTCTTCACATATCTTGTTTCCATTATATATATTTCTGATTAATTAGTGTAATCAATATCTGCTCTAATACTGCTTTGAAATAATTTATAAAGTCAATTCTTCATCTAGAAAACACTTTCTAAATAATAAGAATGATAATAATTTTTCGTCAAATACTAAAAAGTTTTTAATTTATCATGGTTTAAATATGCTAATTGTATGATAACATTTTTTTTATCTATATCTCTTTTATATTTCTTCACATCTTAAATATATATATATATATATATATATATATATATATATATATATATATATAATATTAATAATATTGTACATAGATAATAACAAATTATGTGTGACTACAAAAAGTTGAACAAAGGATTTATGTTGTACATATGCTTTATAAAAAACTTTGAAATACAACACACAACTTGCATTGTACTTTGATTCAATTAAATAGAAGTTGATAGACTTAATTTATATGAAAATAAAGGAGCCACAGGAACAACTAAATGTTATGAAATAGAAATCTCTGTCAAATACTAACTTATTCTATAACAAAAATGTAAAGACATGAAAAATAGAGTATTATAGAGTAGATTGGTGTATTAGAATAATGAGATAGATTATTTTACTTTAAAATAATCTTATAATATAAATAGAATTCTTATAAACACTTCTCATTATTCTAAGAACATTTCATCTCTCTAGAACTGTATTCCTCAGAGTTTTCTGAATTCTCTCTAAGATTTCTTCTTGCTGAGTTATCTGTTCAACGATCAGGAAGTGCTTAGGCGATCCTGGCGTTGAGGGCTTGAGTTTAGACCGATCAATTTCTCGTTCTTCAGTTGGTAAGTTGTCTCCCTTTTCTGTTCGTTCTTCTCTGTGCTGTGAGCATGCAACGATTCTGGTTGCATGTGATCAGTAGTTATTCCTTCCATTTCTAGCTCAAATTAGGTTCTAAGTGTGGTTCTCTATCACCAATTGGTGAGTTGTAGGTTTCTGTTGAGTTTCCTTGCTGTGCAAGGTACGACTGGAACGTTTCTGTGTACGTGGTTGTTGTCTCTGAGGTAAGGGGAGCTAGCTGTTGTATTGAATTGTCATATGATCTGTATATGTTTTGAATTTGATAGTATGTGACTGCTTGGGTTTAAACTGTTAGTTCTAGAGTAATGTGAATTGATTGTGTTGAAAGGATGAAATTGTGAAACTGTGATAGGTTGTTGATAAATTGGTTTAGATGAATATATGTGTTGTAATTGTGTAAATTTGAGATTGTTGATGAATGAAATCTGTTGTGGTTATGAGGTAGTAAAGTGTTAAGTGAATTTGGGCTAGTTTGGTGTATTTGAGAGGAAGTGAGATAGTGAATTTGAGAATTAGTAGTCAAGGGCTGTTGGTGACTGTTGGGATAGGGTAGATAGGTTATATGTGACTGGTTTGAGTCATCAAAATAGTCAAAAACAGGTGCAAAGTGGTAGAATTGGTTTTGAGTCTCTAAGTTGATGAATTGGAGGTTTTAGAGTAGAGATTTGTGCATAAACACTTTAGATTGGTATTAGGAAGGTTTAGAATCCCTTAGGCAAGTTTAATTTAGTATATACATTGAATTAGAAGTGTTAGAAGTTGGCTAAGTTGAGTGGAAGTGGTAAAGAGTGGTTGAGTTGTGTAATTCTGCAGAATTTCATTTTGCAGATTATGCAGACTCGCTGTGTGAATCCATTCGCACAGCGAGTTACCTTGGCGAGGTGCTCTCTGCCAATGTACCCGCATAGCGAATGGGTGCGCTGTGCGAGTGAATTGAGAGGGTTGCTCTCTGTTTGTCAATCCGCAAAGCGAATTAGATCGCTATGCGACTGGTTGGGGTCTGGAATTATTATTCAGTTTATTCGATTAGCGAGTGGGTCTCGCTCTACGAGTGGTTGGGGGTGTCAAGTCTCTGGATGAGGTTCTAGAGTAGCGAGATTTGGTCGCTATGCGAGGGGTAGGGGTCTGATGCTTTTCATACTTTATTCGTATAGCCAGTTTAGTCGCTATGCGAGAGATCCAGAGTAGTTGGTCTCTGTCTAAGGTTTTTCGCAAGGCGAGTTAGGTCGCTATGCGAGAAGCTTATAGCCTCGCTAGGCGAGTGTGTGCGCTATGCGAGGGGTGCGTTCTAGTCAAGTCTTGTGTACTCTTATGTTGTTTGATATGAATCAATGTGTGTTGTATGAAGTAAGTTGAGGTTGTATCATGTAATATCTGTGGTGATTGTGATATGTTATAATCAAAAAGTGTAAAGTTTCAATATGGTATGGACGTAATTCCATGATCCTCAAGGAGAGGAGACATGGTGGTGCCTTGTTGTGATTCAAAGTGGAATCTCTAGTTGAGATTCAAGTAAGTTTAGAATGAATGCAGGAGCTTAGTCTTGGGGGTTATCCTGAAACTCCAATGGTCTTTCATTCTCAAGTAGAGAGGATTGATCCATGTCGTGAGGAGTAGCAGGAGGTCCTAGTCTTGGGCGCTTCCAGTATGGCCCAAGGTGACTGATAACGGACTAACCTCGTGAGTGTGGTAGGGTGAAACCCATTGGCAATGGCTTTGCAAAGCAGTAAAAGCCACCACGAGTGCACGACCCGCCATAGCTTGACAATCATTTTAAGTCCGGATAGTCAGAGTCAGAGTGTGTTATGTGTGAAGGGTTTAAGTGATGTGATTGTATAATATGCTTGTAAGAAGTTAAATAATTGTTGTATGATTGATCTTTGTTTAAACTAGCTTACCTTGTTGTGTGCTTATGTTTTGTATGTTCTGCTGTTCTTCTTCTGCGATGACCATCCTTTGGATGTGAGCAGCAGAAGAAGAGGTCTCGTTGGAGCAAGCCTTGGACGCAGGTGATGCTGCTGCTGAGTAGTTATTTCTGTTCTGTAGAGCCTTGTATATAGTTTTTTTAGTCTGTATATAAAGTTTTAAATTTATAGTCGTTTTTGGGATGACTGTAAAGGTATCACTTTATGTCTTAGATGGATAACTGTACTACTTTATCATGCATGTTGCTCCTCTTTATTATAGTTTCCACTATATATTGGGATGTTACATTAATATTGTAATAAATTTGTAACTAATTTCAAAATTAACTTACTATTTGAAATAGTTACATTAACTCTTACTATTTTAAATGTCCCCCTAAATGAAGTAGTGTTTTTCTACCACACTAAGTTTGTCATGTAAGAACTATAAAACAAAATTTGTTAACACTTTTGTTTGGCAGTTTGCAATTTGATCATGTGAAGATGCATTCCAAATTTCAAGATCATTACTTAAAATCATGTCTCTAACAAAATGAACATCACTTTTAATCTTTTAATAAGGTTTATTCAAGCATCGTAAACAAGATATGAAGCAAGAGTAGTTACACTAAGTTATCTACTAGAAAATGAAAATTCTTTAAGAAAAGAAATTATCCAAGATATTTTTGCTCTATGATTAGTTAGATATATGTATTGAGATTTAGTATTTGACCTTGCTACAACATGTTGCTTTTAAGAAAACCATTAGAAAATCATTGTATCACCAAAATACACACTACAACTGAACAATGATTATCTGAAAAACTTACCTTGTAAAAGAGAATCTACTCAGATATTTTGTCACTATATTTGATATATAACTCAATTGAAACAATCCCACTCAAGTAACGTAGGGTTCTTTTCATGGCTTGCCAATGAATCATGGTTGGTTGTTGAAGAAGTTAACTTAGCTTGTTCACATAGTAAACTATATTTGGTTGGAAATGTGTGAGATACAAAAACGCTTCAATAATTTGTCTATAAGGAATTGAATTCTCATGACTTCTCCCTCTTTTGTAGAAAATTTTTCTTGATAGCAAGTAGTGTTAAACAAGATTTAGAGTGACTTATCTAATTTTCTTAATAATTCTTAAATATATAGAGTGACCAAGATTTCTTTTGTGAACTCTCACCTTGGTCTTAGGGCACGCTTCTAGAGAGCTCCTAAGACCTAAACCGAGCGGGTGAGGCAGATTTCTTTTGTGAACTCTCACCTTGGTCTTAGGGCACGCTTCTAGAGAGCTCCTAAGACCTAAACCGAGCGGGTGAGGCAGATTTCTTTCGTGAACTCTCACCTTGGTCTTAGGGCACGCTTCTAGAGAGCTCCTAAGACCTAAACCGAGCGGGTGAGGCAGATTTCTTTTGTGAACTCTCACCTTGGTCTTAGAGCACGCTTCTAGAGAGCTCCTAAGACCTAAACCGAGCGGGTGAGGTAGATTTCTTTCGTGAACTCTCACCTTGGTCTTAGGGCACGCTTCTAGAGAGCTCCTAAGACCTAAACCGAGCGGGTGAGGCAGATTTCTTTTGTGATCTCTCACCTTGGTCTTAGGGCACGCTTCTAGAGAGCTCCTAACACCTAAACCGAGCGGGTGAGGCAGATTTCTTTTGTGAACTCTCACCTAGGTCTTAGGGCACGCTTCTTGAGAGCTCCTAAGACCTAAACCGAGCAGGTGAGGCAGATTTCTTTTGTGAACTCTCACCTTGGTCTTAGGGCACGCTTCTAGAAAGCTCCTAAGACCTAAACCGAGCGGGTGAGGCAGATTTCTTTCATGAACTCTCACCTTGGTCTTAGGGCACGCTTCCAGAGAGCTCCTAAGACCGAAACCGAGCGGGTGAGGCAGATTTCTTTCGTGAACTCTCACCTTGGTTTTAGGGCACGCTTCTAGAGAGCTCCTAAGACCTAAACCGAGCGGGTGATGCAGATTTCTTTCGTGAACTCTCACCTTGGTCTTAGGGCACGCTTCTAGAGAGCTCCTAAGACCTAAACCGAGCGAGTGAGGCAGATTTCTTTCGTGAACTCTCACCTTGGTCTTAGGGCACGCTTCTAGAGAGCTCCTAAGACCTAAACCGAGCGGGTGAGGCAGATTTCTTTCGTGAACTATCACCTTGGTCTTAGGGCACGCTTCTAGAGAGCTCCTAAGACCTAAACCGAGTGGGTGAGGCAGATTTCTTTCGTGAAATCTCACCTTGGTCTTAGGGCACGCTTCTAGAGAGCTCCTAAGACCTAAACCGAGTGGAACTCTTACGAGGCAAATCAAGCACGAAGCGAAAAAGATATGCGCGAAAAGACAAGTAAAACACGAAAGTGCAATAAACATGGAGAAGGCAAAAGGAACTTGTATTTTCATTAACTTCAAAAAATGTTACAAGTAAAGTTCAAAAGCAGTAAAATCCTAGGTCTAAACACTTAGGATTGGCCTTCAGCTTCAGCTTCAGCTTCACCGGTCTCTCCAACCACCTCGACGGCAGCTTCGACATTTGGGGCGACCGGAGGAGAGGATGGGGGAATGTGGATTGGAAATAGCTTGTTATCCACCACCATCATGCTCACGTCAAGGCGGGGATCGTCGGTAGGCACTTGAAAGAGGAGGTTGCATTGGGCGAGGGCCTTGTCAAAACCGAGCACATGCTCGTTTACCACTTCATCACCCAACAACTTGTTTTCTGCCTCCAGCTTGGTTACCCGATCAAGGAGAGAATCCCGCTCGGCCGTCAAAGTCGCGTTGGAAGAAGTGGCCTTTTGGAGGTCAAGCTTAGCATCATCTAAAGACCGTTGCATACGGCGCTGGGTAGCACGCGCCTCGACCAACAGAGTGCTGGCTGTTTTCTTGTCTTCTTCCGCTATCCGTTCGGTCTCGGCCAGTCGAAGGGTAAGGTCCTGGTTGGCCTTGAAAGTGGAGTCGAACTTCGCTTGGAGCGCTTGAAGCTTTGCGGAAGCAGAAGCTTTTTTCTGGGCGGCATAGGTCAAACACATGGCCGACCGCGCCGTCAACTCCAGAGCCATGTGGGAGGCCTCTTCCTCGGTCGTCCCACTGACCAGGGCCTTTTCTTCAGAGAAAAGGTCAAAGTGGAGGCGCTTCGCTACCCAAGAGTTTGGACTCAGTAGACCGGGGAGAGGAGGACCGTCGGGCAGATGCCTCTTAGCACGCTTGGACTCAGCTGATGACTCCCGAGCGACTTTTCGTTTCCCCTTCTTCTCGGTGTTAGACTCGACCGCGGGAGCCTGGTCGGGAACAACCTCAACCGGGGGTGGAGGAATGGAAGCCTGTGGGACTGGTCGAGAGGTTGCAGGTGCAACGACTGTGGAGGAGGCAAGGGACGAGCTCCTGCTCGGTTTCCTTACTTCACCCCCCCCTCTGAGCGAACAGGCGGGCGAAGGTGATGTTCTTCGATGGATCCATCTTGGACAGATAATCTGTAAGACAAAAGAAAATTCAGATAAGTTCCAAATGGTTGCTCAACAGAAGGCGGTCAAAAATAGCTTACCAAACACGTTAGAAGGAGGGTTCTTGTTGCCTAGGAAATCGATCAGAACACGGCAGGAGGACTTAGGGGGTAGCTGACAAAGCTGATTTATCAAGTCCAGATCCTCGGGAGTCATTTGGGGCTTAGGCCAAGAAAGGACCTTCCGGGGATCTCGGGTCCAGTAAAAAGGAAACTTGGCCTCTTTGGCCGAAGAGCAAAAGCTCTGATATCCAGTTTCCGTGGGCACGACTTTAAAGAAGTGCCCTTTAAAATCTTTGTAGGAGCTATTATACAGAGTCAGTAGGTGCTTGTTCCCGACCGTCCGAAGGAAGTAAAGGAAGTAAAGGAAGGCTGCAGGAGTCGGTTTGAGAGCTAAACCGGAGCAGATGGCGGAGAACGCTTGCATGAAGGCCCAGCCGTTCGGATGAAGCTGGGTGGGAGCCAAGTTAAGTGTTCTCAATACACCCATCCGGAAATCAGAGAAGGGCAGAAGAACCTTCAAATCCTTGAACATTGTGGCATAAACGTAGAAGAAGTCGGTGGGGTAGTTACCCCGACCGTGGCAGACACGTTCGGTCCTCTGACAGATGGCTAATTTGAAATGTCTAGCGTCGGCAGCCGCCTTGACCAGACAGATGTGGTTGATTAAATCGCGGAAGGCCTGGCGATGGTAAAAAGAAGAGGGAATTTGCCTAACTTCATGAGGCACCCAGTCGTAGCCGGGGACGGGTGGCCAAGCTCGGGGCTTCCCATCCCAAGCACCAGTTGAGTCCACGTGGATGACAACTTCGTCAGGAGCATCACTGTCAACCAGGAGATCAGAGGAATTCCCCGAAGGTGAGGCCCTAGCGCCGGGACCGGTAAAAGCAACCAGGGATGAAGATGGACTGGCGATGTCATCGTCAGCATACCCCCTACCCTCATCGCCGGAGAAGTCAGAAGACATGTTACCTGAGGAGTGGAAGACGAGCAGGACAGAGGAAGCAGAGAGGAAGAAGAGGCTGGCGATGGCGAGGAAACTGAAGTAAAAAATTAGGGCAAACATATGAGTATTTATACAAAGGTAGGGACCGACTCAACGGGAACATTCGAAGCGTCAACCGCCTAAAGATCTGACGGTCCAACTGACTTGACGGTTCAGATATAGAAAGATCTGATGGACCAAGCGATTTGACGTTTCGTTTTTCTGCGTTTCCCACCTAAAATTTGCAATCATGACTTCACGTTTCTCCTAAGAGCGAGAGTCAGTAAGAGAAAGAGGAGAGCCGAACGGAGATCACTTCAAAACCCTACGCAAAAAGGTATTTTTGCAAGGGTTTGGGGGACTTGTGTTACTACCGAGGCTGGAGTAACCGACCGGGAATATACAGACGCGTCCGATCGGGTTTCTCATGTACCATGTGTCCGATCGGGTTTCTTGAGTCCAAGATGACCGATCAGGAGGGCTTCTAAAACTGTCTGGAGACAGTGGTTGAATGCTCATGAATGTGTAATTAACGAGGTAACGGTCGTTGTCGAGTATTTAAGATTAGCATTGAAAGTCATTAAGAGGTAAATTAATGGGTAATATTCTTTGAAATCATATAAATAGCAATCGAAGGAGAAGGTAAACTCTCGGTTCTTTGATAATTATATAGACTTGCAAAAGCCCATTCTGACTTGAGCGTCGGAGTGTTTGCTGCAGGTCAACCCATTTGTGTGACGAAGAGGTGCGAGGAGAGCGAAGGGAGAAGGACCGATCGGTGAAGGAGGAATGTTTCCGAACGGAGGTAGCAGGAGCTTTCCCTGGTCTCATTCAGCAAAAACAAAATATAATCAATTTTAACTAAAACTATGTATTATTTGAAATACTATTTCTTCTAAAAATTGAATATTGAATTTGTTTGAATATATTCGTCTAGTTTTGTCTAAATAAGCTAAAATCGAATTAATTACTAAATATATAAGTATGCCTGTTTCTAATAATAAATATTTTAAAATAAAATTAATAGTATTCTATTAAAACGTGTACCTATGCTAGAGTTTATAAAGAAAATCAAAAATTAAAATATGTGATAAATTTAATTTATGTAATATCAATTTTAAAAATTAAAAATTTAATTTAACATTTTAAGAACATTTTGTCTTTTAAATAAAGTGAAAATCAATTAAAACTTTTGACCATTTAAAACATACTCAAATGGAACCGGCACAGTTTTTCGTGTGCCCATCATGCTTTACTTCATGTTGGTTCTAATTAGGATGGGTGCGTGTTTTTAATTTTGGGCCTTCCTTAAATTCTGAATTCAGCCCAACTTGGGCTTCTATTTTGTTTTTTCTTTAAACGATACACTTTTAGCTTGTTCCAAATATAAAACTAAACCATGTGCTGCTGCTGATGGAAATATTCAATTAATTGAGCGTGTGGTTAAGAAAGAAGCTATATACATACATACATATATATATATATGAGATTAATTTCAAAGATTCAAATGAGAAAAAGTCAAAGATGTATTGGAGTTTTTCTTAATTTCACTAACTAATCGGTATTGAGATCCAATTTTAAAGACTAAAATTACCATCTACTCTATTTAAAAAGTGAAAGTTTTAAGAGTATACAAGTTAATGACACTACCAAAGGAAGAAAAATTACAAACGTAGTCTTAAGAGTTCAAATGTCTTAAGTAAAGGTTTGAGTTTGAAATTTTTACTAGAACTAGAAGCCCACTAAAAAAGTAGTTAATCAAGGTCATTAATTTTATTAACAAATAAATATAAATATTTGATACTAACACCATGTTGTCATAAATAGGAAAATAAAGTTCTCCCGTTAAGGTGCTAAAAAGATATAGAGTCAAATGCGTATTTAAATTTAAATCCTCCAATAAAGGGAAGACAAATATATATATTACGTGTTATAGAAACATCCTATATTTGTATTGGTTTGTTATGTTACGCCAGAAGAAAGTGCCCTCATGTATTTGAAATCAAACATTAACATAATTGTTGTTAACATAAAACATGAATTCAAGTGAGAATTACTAAAGAAAATGCTTCATTTTGGTAGGACAGTTAGGAGAGGGATGTCTGTGTGGTTGAGTTTGTCTACACATTTATAATAAACAGCTCCACAAAAAAATTTAACCCTCGAAAAATACATCATTAAAATTAAGATCGTACGTATTTAAGATATTATCAGTTTTAAAATCTAAAACTAATATCACCATTTTTTCCCATAAGAGAATGAAGGAAAGAGATGTTAGATGATGCTTTTGGTGTAGCAAGGCAAAATAAAGCTTAGTTGTTTCATAAAAAGTGTTCAGAATTAGCATATAAATACTTTTATGTAGTACAAGTTCAATAATTAATTGTGTGCAATAAGTATGCCTTTTGCCTTTCTAACATTCTCCTTATATAAAACTCGTCCTCGAGCAGCGCCAGAGAATAATGCTACATGCACTCCTCCAATTAGGGTCCTTTAATTCCATTTTAAGATGTATTACTCATCAAGTGTGTGTTGTAATGTGAAC
The DNA here is from genome assembly GCF_029865625.1 of Vigna umbellata. Classification (NCBI taxonomy): domain Eukaryota; kingdom Viridiplantae; phylum Streptophyta; class Magnoliopsida; order Fabales; family Fabaceae; genus Vigna; species Vigna umbellata. The sequence continues at coordinate 30,385,849 of NC_142165.1, read as the reverse complement.
CAACGTGCGTGCCATTTTTTTATTGCTCCAAATTGCACATTAAACTTCATATATAACGACCGTTTGACGTTAATATTTATAAGCCAATTGCGTCCGAATTTCAAAAGGAAAAAGAAAAAATTTAAGCAAAGAAAGTCGTAAATCATACTTGGATCAATCTCATCCCAGGAAAATGTCTTTTCTTTTTCTAATTTTAGTCTCAGCATTAACAGAAAGTGATTGGCTTGTATGGCATGGCATCAAGTTTCCACGATGCACTTTACAAGTCAACTTATTCTAATGAATCATTTTCGTCGTAATTAGCCTTTAAAACAAACCATCTTTTCCATATTTTCCTAGGAATCTATTGCGCTTGGCAAACCATATTCAAAGGGCAGAAAAAAAATATTCTTGTGGGAAAGCAAATCGCTGTCCACTATCCAGGATTTTAGGTCTCTTGTAGCCATTGATTAATCTTCACATAATATGCGGGGAGGGATTTGCCAGAATTGAAGGTGTGTTGAAATTTGACAAAAATTAAAACTGAGTCAGATCAACAATATATAAATAAAAACATTCTTAAATTCATAATGTTGTGCAGTTTTTGGTTGTAGTAAACTAGTTGACAACTCACTCCCAAGAAAAACTTCACAATTCATGCAATTAATTATGCAATGACTCATATTTTATCTATAAATCTAACTCAAAAGTATGTATTCCAGATAAGAACATGTATGGTATGATGTTCATTCCTTTAACGGTGCTTATTCATGACTGCATGGATATAAGAAACTCATTTCCATGTGCAGTTGACCCCATTGTCAAGCTTTGTCTGGTACTGTGTTAATTGATTCTTTGTCAAGGACCAAACCCCACTTCAAAGCGTGTGCCGATGTTACCAAGAAATTTCTGGCAAACTTTTGGAAACGCTCTCTCCAATCCATAGACTTTTGGCATGCAAGACGCGTGGCTATCATCACTCACTTAACGGTTAATGACTTCAACCTCAAGGGTCTTTTATCTCTTTCAATCACCTTAATCTCATTCACATCGAAGTTGGAAAAACAAAACGCTAATTAAGCATCATGTTTTACGCCACCGTGGAAAAAGGGTCTGTGATTTTCTGTCTAAACCTAAAACTAAGCAAATTATCAACTTCATTACCTCACCCCTAATACTTTTTATATATGCAATTAGAGCACTCTTCTTCTAACGGCATTGAGTAATCAATTGACAGATTGAATTCAGATATTCTGAAAATGGAAAAAAGGAAATGACAACTGAGTCTAAGCTCTAAAACACGTTTTGCTCATTCATTAGTTCACCATTGTGCTGTACATGTATTGGGACAAAACTTCGAAGGAAAAAACACAAAAGGCACGAAAACCCATGACCTTCTTTTTCTTTGTTGTGTACCGGTTCATCATCTCTCACATAACTCTCTTCGTTCTAAGCCTTCTTGTTGTTGACGTTGTTATTATTATTATTATTTTGTTTATTTTAACTAGAAACTTCTTCCAAAAGCTTGTACCTTCTGACCTTATTCCTGAAGACCTGTTTGGTGGCACCACTCGACTTTGCGATATCTTCTGACCTGGTCCTCCTCAGTCTCTCTTCCAAGGCGCCGTTGGTGACTATTCTCTTACGGGTTGAAACCAGAACCGGTGAAGATTTTTGGGGGGATGTGGAGGCTGATGGTGATCTTGATGACTCCGGTGACTTTGGTTTCTTAATGGGTTTCTGAATTTGGAGATGAAGGATACCACTCCCTTTAACTCCCTTCTTCCACCCAATGTTTTTAGCACTGTTGTTGCTGCCACCATTCTTTATTTTCTTGATCCTGCTCTCACCATCGTTGTTCCAAATTGACGAGGAGGAATTCGAAGAATTGGTTGACTTCTCTTTGGTGTCCTCTCTCTGACTCAAACACCAATTGCAGGTTCCAACAGACTCTTTCTCGGGGTACAGATTGCTGCAGTATCTGCCAAATTATAGAAACACGAGGCTTAATTAATTTCGAAAGAATGAAATTAACAGACATACCCAAATGAAAAACCAGTGAGTCACGATTCCCTCGTACAAACGGGACTAATCTATTAGCCTAGTTTTGTTGAGATATCAAATCAAAATTCAAACGTTTGATAGAAGAAGTGTGTTAGTTTAGTATACGACAGTGTCTGGAACGTGACGAGGAAAAATATATTGTTTTGAACATATGTACCCACCTGTGCTGAGATCTGAATTGGCAGACTTTGCAATGAAAAAGCTGATCAGAGAAACCAAGATCCCCACACATGCAACACTCTGTATTGGGTTGAGAGTGAGATGTTCCTTTGGTTGTCATGTTTTGGTGGTGTTTTTCATTGAGAGAGAGAAGATATTGATAATTGAGGAATGAATAGCTATGGGTGTATGGCCGCAGAAGAAAAGGCGAGGAGACCCACAAATGACAAAACAAAGTCCATATAAATAAAACACATGGACTTAGTTTCCGTGTGACCGTGTTTGTGAAGCTTGTTGTGTTGGGTTGTATTTATATGTATATTTTAAATGAGGCAATTTCGTGTTGAGGTAGGAAAGGAAAATTAATTAATAATGGAGGCTGTTTGAGGAATGGCAAGGGGATAGATAGAGACATTCCTTCCAAGCTAGCTACCCTTTAAAAAATAAAATCAAAAAATTAAAAAAAAAATTAATTGTAATTGATTGGTTTGTGGGTTGGTCCAGATAGACCCCATGAATATGATATTGGAAAAGGGAGGGTCATGGTCATGGCCTAAGAGCCTCACCTGGCCTAGTCATAGACTCGTGAAGGAATGGTAGACGAGGACTTGTAATGCTAAAATGGAACATTGGTTGGTTAGGCCAAAAAGGCTAAGCACAATTAAGAGGAACCTTATCTAACACAATCAACTCACCATGCTTTTCTCCTTCCACATTCAGAGAACTACATAATTTCTCAACTTTTTTTTTCTTCATAATGGGTTTTTTTGCTACACCTTTTATAATTAAGAGATGCCGAGAGAAACTAGAGAGATACGATGGGAAAATACTTATAAAAAGATGACGTGAAAAAGTGTGTAAGAATAAGCTTGCTAGCTACACACCTCAATTTTTCATATCGTTTTTCTCACTTTCGTTACATGTTATAAGACGCGTGAAAATTCTTTTTCTGGAAGGGTATACACTCTCCATACGGAAAGAGAGATCAAAAAGGGGAAATAAGAAATAAATGTTATGAATACTGTCTCATAACGATATGATAAAAATGGAGAAAGAAATATACGTATACATGACTGTTTTTAAAATTGGAAGGTGAAATAATTAGGCATGGTTAGAGGTGTACCAAAAATTATAACCAGTCAAGAATCAATAACCTCTACTTCCACGTAGTTTGCTCAATAATAAGAAAACACACTAAATTATATGTTTAAGGTATGAATATAAGTTATTCCTTTTATTCATGGATCAAAGTGATATATTAATATTGTTCACCATGGTGTCTCTTCAAGATAAATATGATTTTATTCATAAGTACTTCATACTTATACAGGGATCTCACTAAACATTCTTATTTTTTTTAAGGTTACTATTATTTTATTTGAAAGACAAAATATATTGTGATACACGAACTTATAAAGTAAATATCGTGATAAATTATTTTGAAACAAGTATATTTTGTGTCCATTGTGTAATCAAGAGACACCTCACTCTTCATCATCACAGACAATAATGGAAAGATCATATTAATTGAAACTATGAACACCAATAAATGTATCTTGACTTCCCAAGATCCAACTCAAAGGAATTTGAGAGGGCAAGTTGAACTACAAATTTGACCGAAAACCCAATTAACCCCTCCTCAAATTTCTTATATATGAGTTTAGAGAAAAGAAATATCAAGAAAACATGTCAAAGAACTATGATTATAAGAAAATAGAATCCAATAATTTGAGTTTGATACGAATGACTAAAAACAAATATAATCTAACTTTCTTCTCAGACACCACACATGACACACAAATACTAGTGCAAAAGTATCTTTTTATGATCGGATATTGCATTGATTCCTTTAAAACAATTTGTAAAAATAAAAGTCATATTAATTTTGTAATTAGAATTTATATAAGTTTTTATGCAATTGACTTATAACATTAATGTAAAATAATTTTAAAATGTGAAACTACATTGGTTCTTATTACAACTGGTGTAGTATTGTCTTAAAATCACATAGTTTCGTTGTCTCTACCAAACAATGTCGTGTTTTATTTTCATCACTTCTCTCTTACGTGTAATTGTACATCTTCACCTTCATTTTTGTTTTGGAGCTTCGTCTTTGTTCTTGTCACGTTCCTTCATCATCATCTTCATGTCGCTCGTGAATCTCATTGGTACTCATGGAAGGATTAAACCAAAGTTGTGCTTCCTCAAATATCTTTTCGATTTTAGGACAAACCGTTTTCAAGACAGAAGGTGTAATGGAATCTGTTTTGGGAACTAAAGGAGATCCATGAAGGGAGTATCAACTTAAGCTAAGGCTAGGACATTAAGAAGAAGGACTTTCAAGCTTGTTCTTGTTGTCCCTTAAGCCTTAGAAGACTTTGGACCTCTCACAAAGAGCCATGGTCAAAGAAGATGGAAGAAGAAGATGAAGCTTTAAGGATTCTACTCTTGTGGACGATCACATTTTAGTTTTCTTCTTTATCTTAAAACACTTTTTGTAAATATGTAATATAGCTCACTTTGAGCCTTGTATTTGGCCAAGACACTTTGTTTAGCTTTGTTTAGAAGGCTTGGTGGCTTTAAGAGAGAGTTAGCACACCGTTAGGTCCTTAGTTAGAAGGTAGCACCTAAAATGGGCTAGAAATGGGTTAAAAATGGTTTTGGAAGGAGTTAGTTACAAGGAGCCTTTTGCACTAAATGCTTTGATTATGTTAGTTACAAAGCATACGACTCATCACATTTAATATTTAGACTCCTCATTTAATGCTTAGGCTCCTCATTTAATGAGTCTCCTCATTAAATGATGGAAAGGCTCCTAAATATTCCATGTACTCTAACCTTCTCCTTCACCTATAAAAGGAAAGGCACCATTATGTAATCCTTAGAACTTGATTGAATGTAAAGTTTTTTTACTAAAATTACAAGACTTCTCTTCCTGAGTTCTCACCTTATAAAATTGTCTTCTTCTAGACTTTTTCATACCTTCTCCTTCATGGTTGGACTAAGTTCCTAAAAGGACATCTACCAAGATCATACAACACCAACATCTTCATCTATTCATCTTTATTTGCTTTCTCTACTTTCATTGATCATCATGGAGTTCATCTCTTTGAAGAAGCTTCACCAACTCATCATGGAGATGATCTTATGTTGAAGGAGCCTCCTCAAAGCAATCTTTGAGGTTTCTCTCACTTTTCTTCTCAACTCGAAAAAATTTAGCAATGTGACTGGACTTATCACAACTGTAGCACTTTCTCCATCTGCATTCATTTGTATAATGGCCACGCTTGTCACACTTAAAACACTTCACTCTGACTGATCTCCTCAGCCTTTCTCTTGTCCTCGGTCATGCCAATTTTTCTAACCGGTTTACTCTTTACTATCATTCTCAAAATTATCTCGGCCATATCCACCTCGTCCTCGGCATCCACCTTCAGAAGCTCGACTCTGAGGATTATGAGTTTCATTCGAGTCAAACTGTGCCTATAGTGCTTGATCGAGAAGTTCAACCCGTTCATCCCAACTCTTTCTCCTTTGTTCATGGGCTTCTAATGACCCAACAAGTTCATCCATTGTGAGAACTGACAAGTCCTTCAATTCTTCAATGGCGCACACTATATTTTCGAAATCTTTTGTGAGGGATCTCAAGATTTTTCTCACAACCCGGCTAGGTGGCATTTGTTTACCAAAAAAGAGGGCATTATCGACGGCCCGAGTCCGTTGGAAACAACAGAAAGTTGTCGGTAATGCCTATTACCGACAGATTACTGACGGCCTACAGGCCGTTATTAAATCATTTGTCGCTAACCATTACCGACGACCTTTGCCCTTCGGATTTTACCGAAAGGCAAAGGCAAAGGCAGATGCTCTAGTTTCACTTCACTAGTTTAGATTATGAAATTTTTCATGACATCAAGTCAAACTAACCACTGATATTTCTACTAGAGAAGGACAGTTGAAAAGGAGATATCAAATGATATTGCATAATATGTTTGTAGTATTTTACATAAGATTATTGCTGCCAAAACAAAGCTAAAACTACAGTAGGCTAATACAAGCCTATTACAAATCAAAATTACACAAAAAAAACAAAATAACCCAATCAATCCTATGCTACGGTCTGGTACTAGTTCAGTTACGGCCACAGTCCAAATCGACTTCTGCTGAAGTTTTCACGTGCCTCCACTATTGCTTCTTGACAACTTCAAGCTTCTATCTTTTGTCCAATCCTACAAGACATATGAGCAAAGCTTCGATCAATATTCCCTTATAGCTAAAACAGATTGCACAAAAAGACATAGGGCAATAAGAACTTCCCTTTCTCGGTCTTGTTGTTCAATTGGTGCCTGATTGCTCTCAATTGTAACCTGCTGCACAAGTTTTCCAATTCTCATCAATCCCAAATCTACACAAATATTCACACCAGATTCAACAATTCACATAATCCAACAAATTGCATAACAAAAACAGTTTAAACAAACATTCCCTTAATTTTCTAATCTCCCATGTGAGGTGTTTTTGCTTCAGTAACCTTCTGCTCAAACGAATGATTCACTCAATTCAGCTCTGCACATCTAAGTCACACCACAATCCAATAAATACACATGAAAATGAATAGTTAACCAACTTCAAATTTGATATGATTCAAAACAAGAACTAAACTAGTTAAACATCAATCCAAGCTAGTCAAAATTGATGGACTAAACTGGTCTATCCAATGAACAAGAACAATGTGATACGACCATGCAATCAAAATTGGAAATGCATTGCTTTAGTCACTATGAATGAGATATGACAGTTTAATTGGGATGAAACTAAATGGCAATCAAGAATATACAACAATCAAACTGGACAAATTGACATCTGCACATAAATCAACAAACAAATTTAAAAGTTGGAAGTGAATGTAGTAGTAGTAAACAATTTTAGTAAGTCAGCTTGACACACTCACCAGTTCTGACCATTCCAGCACTTTTAATAAGTCAATTTGAGATTATTTGGCTCATGTGAGTGATAGAAATCACAAAGTAAACTGAAATTGCAAATTTGAAAGCTTACACAACAATTTATGCATCAATTTGACTTAACTAAACCATAAACTCTGCAATTTCAGAATTAAAATGACTAGACAGCTTTGGAAATAACTTTTGGAAAGTGATTTTACACTGACTTCAGCCCTAATCTAAGGCTAAATATGAGTGACACTCAAATTGGAAATTGCAAAGAATTGAGCACGGTGAAAAGCTCACAAAATGAATTAAACAGTGATGTGTGTTTCTGGTTTAGCAACCGAGCTATACCAAGGCATTTCTTTGCTCATTTGGTATGCCTAACCTTACACAACATCAACAAGATCCAAACAACTTTGAACACACGTCAACAGATTTAAATGAACTCATATTTGCATAAATAGATTGCATTTAGTGATAAGAAATGGTATTAAAAACTATGCACTGGCTCACATCACCAAGGCTAGATTTATCATCTCACTGCCTTTCTTTGGTTGATATAAGGCACACACAAATCACTAAATCAGACCAACATAGTTTCAAAGCAGTTTAACAATGATTTTAGCACAATTGAAGAAAACTGCATCAGCTAATTACACAACACATGACCATTAAACAAAACTGAACTTGGATTTCAAAAGAACATTTCACTAGTACAAAAACAACATACAACGTCGAATATTTTGGATCTTTCACGTCAAATTCGAGAACGACGTCATATCGGGAGACGTTAAATTGACATCGAAGTTAAAAAACTTGACGTTAAATTTAACATCGAATTTAACAATAAACGACATTAATCAATTTTTTTTATTTTTTTAATTAATTGTGATCCATTTTTACAACTCTATGAGAACTGAAAAGTAGAAAAACAACAAATTTCAGTTTTTTGGAATTTTGTAAAGAATGAACTATGAATGTGTAATATAGTATCAACAACAAACAACAATGACAAACAACAAACAAGTTCAATCAAACAACAAACAAGTTCAATAAAAAAAATAACAACAAACAAGTTCAACAAATAAGTTTTTCAAAACGAAAACGAAAACTAACCTTGGTTCATCAGAAGAAAGTGTTGCCACAAGTGAGAGAGAAAGCAGAATGCGCCTATGAAGGACAAGAACACGAAAATAATCGGTCAAAACAAACAAAAATCATACCTAAAGTAGTAAATTAACATGCATTAGTATCAAATGAAAGAAAGATTACATGTGATGGTCGTCAAACTTCGTTAGAGAAAAGTTTGAGCAGAGAAGAGGGTCTCGCGCGCTAAGATAAAGTGAATGAATTTTCAATCTCCCGCTTAAATTTTTATTGAATTCACTAACCTTTTGACGTCTAACGCTGGGGCATTAGACGTTTTATATCTTTTTACGTCGAATTACAATTCTAAACGATGTTTAATAATTGCATTTATTTACAAAAATGCCACCGGTCATTTTTAACGTTGGCTATTGAGTGGTTCGACGTTGAACGCGTGATGTTATACGTTGTTTTTGCACTAGTGTTTGAGTCAAAAATAAAATGCACCGATTTAAAATGATGAAACATTGACTCAAAGCACACAAAACGCACATACACAAAATTATAGAATCCTAAACACGAAACTCATAACAACGAAGACAAACACTCAAGACAAATGACTCGAAACAGAATTACAATGCAGAAAATGGAGAACGACCAACACACAGATTGAATCACACAAGACCAAAACAGATCAACACAATTAATCGAAGACAATATGCAAAGCCAAAGAAAATACTTAGCTCCGTGCAGATGCACCTAACCTAGGCTCTGAATACTACTTGATAGCTCCAGGTCGAGGCAGATCGATGAGGAATCATGGAAACTGGCACAGATCGAGCAAATCGAAGAAGAAGAACATTAGATGATAGACAACGGAGGCAAACCCTAGATTGAGTGGTTTGATCGGTGTAGATTCTAGGGTTGTAGATTTGGGACTTTTTGATCGGTCGAGAGAAATGATTCCACAATTGAATCGATGGAATGGAACGAAAAGAGGTTTTAATCGGGCAAAAGTGAAGATAGATGTGATGATAGGTTTAATCAGTGAAAAATGGATTTTATGGTGGATTAGGCTGAGGCAAGGGAGAAATGTACAGGAGAATGAAGATCTAGAGACTAATCGTGGCTGGTGGATGAAGATCTGAGGCGAAGGAACTCGAAGTATGGATCGGAGACGAGTGAAGGTTTGAGAGAAAAAGAGATGTGTGCGGGTGGATCTCTCGAGAGAATGGCTGGATGAAGATGTGGTTCGCATATGATGAGGCATCAGGCATTACCGAAGGGCAAAAGCCCTCGGTATTTAATTTCACCAATACATTACCGAAGGCCTAAAGGTTGTCGATAATAAGCCTTTGGTAATACGCGCATTTATTGTAGTGCATTCCTGCCGAGTTGGTTGGCCACCTTTTTCACCCGAGTGATGTACTCAGTTACCTGCTCTTTGAGCCTCATCTTCAACTGTTCAAACTCCCCTCTGAGAGCTTGCATTCAGACTTGTTTTACTAGGTTGTCACCTTTATACGCAACCTCCAATGTCTCCAAAACTTCCTTTGCTAATGCGACATTCGTTATTTTTTCGAATTTTGACTCATATACTGCATTATATAGAAAATACAATGCTGACCCATCTATTGCACGTGATTTCTTCAATGCGATCATATGTGACACCATTTGATATTCGTCCCCATGAGGTTCATTGTACCCGTCTTCCACCATATCCCAAATGTCTTGGGATCTTAATAACGCCTTCATTTGTAGGTACTAATTATCATAATTGATTTTTTTCGTCAGTTGTGACACACTTATACCATTGACAACCTTTGTCATCTCTTTCACAAAATACTCAAACACTCATTGTTTCCCTCACGGTGTTGGACTCTCCCCTCTCTTTTTTTTCTCATGATAGTAATAGCATAATGCTCTGATACCACTTTGCTAAAATAACCTAACGCATCAAAAATATAGTTTGCAAACTATACTGCGCTACACTCTTTGATTGAGATAAAGGCTATTAAAATAGCCACTTACAGACGCCGAATGAAATAAAAACAGCTCTAAACCAGAAAAACCAAAATATCTCCTAAATGACCGGGCTTTAAAACATAATGACCACTAAGGTCTGTTACCTAGTTGCTGTAGTGCAACAAAAACTAGAAAAATAAAAACCACCTAGATGTTAACTGATTACAACATTGGACAAATAAAGTTTATGGAAAAATTACGAATAAATTTTTTTTAATTTAAGTTTATTTAACAAAGATGAGCTTAACGCAATGTAGTTGCTATCAGAAGAACAAGAGTAATGCATGAGCACATCCACCTTCAATGCAAGTTTCACGAACCCATGATTGACTTACACTATAACTCCATTAATGATTCGGGCCCTGACGCTTTATCAACGTTGATACATTGGTTGGATCGTCTTCTCTTATCTTTACTGTGTCGTTGTATGTTAGTGGTTTTTTTGAAATTTTTAAATAGTATATAAGTTAATTGATTATTTATTGATTATTTTAATAAATTAATTTATTTGTGTTTAAATAAAGATTGAATTTCAATATATAATAATAAGTATCATCAATAAACATACAATAATACAGTACGATTATAATTGTGAATAACTTGTATTAAAATTCAGCATTTGAATTGTATAATGGTATGAGTTTTCTAAAAACAATAGAATATATTAACTACATAAATTTAAATTTATTAAAATATAATTATAATCCAATATAAATATTTTATTTTTTAAAATTGAATAATAATATTTTATCATTTTTATCGTAAAAATTTAGCTAAATTATTTATGTATTTTTTTCATAAAATATATATTATCATACAATTGTTACGAACAATATATAATAATTGAACAAACTAAAATAAAGAATATAAATCGAAATTCAATCATTCATATATGAAATTAAAATAAATTCTACAAACTAAATTGTAATGAAATGGAAAATTGAGATTTCGATATCAACATCCAGACATTTATATCAAATACCTGATGTTTTTGTCCAAATCATATATATATATATTAATGTTATATATATTAAAAAAGTAACAATATAAAATAATATTAATGTTATTAATACTAATAATATTAAAAATTCAACAAAATATTTAAATTAAAATTTATAATAATTCTTTAAAAATAATCATGGATTAATATATATAATAATGGATTAAATAATAATAATATTTATTAAAGAAAAAATTTGAATACAATATAATTATTTAATATACTAATAATAATAACAACAATATTTATATTAAAAATAAAAATAAAAAATAACGGCTGATTATAGTTGTAATAACCGTATTAATAATTAAAAAAATAAAATAAAATAAAATATAGTTATTAAATGAAGTTATAACAATTGTAATAATGGTTATTGATCTTAGTGGGAATTACGAGTCTTTAGACAAGTAACAAGAGTTCAGAAGTGTTTTGTTCAAATAATTTATATTCAGTTTGAGTTTTAGTGTGTTCAGGAAATTGAATTTCGTATTCCTTGCTAGTTATATTTATAGGATTAGTTATGAATCATGAACCTATTTTATATCAGAATAATACTTATATAATAAATAATAACTATATAATAAATAATAAATTAAATAAAAACAATAACATAATAACGAGAGAATCAAATTATTGAGATTTAGTCACAATAATATAAATAGATGTAGTTTTTGAATCTGTTTTATGATAAAAAGAGATGTTATTAGGTCACACTCCTGATATCCTTATTTGATCCGAAAGAAACAATGGCATTAATAATTAAGAAATAGAGTATATGAATATACTCTTAAACTTATTTTTTAAAGTAAAATATGACCACTCTGATTAAAATAATTTGATGTCAAGATAATTAAAAAAACAAATTAATACTGTAATTGACCTTGTAAATTAAAGTAATAAAATTGAATCAACCTATTCAGTTTCCAATAAATATCAATTCAAATTTTGTAGGATGAAAATTAAACAAATAATTTAAAATAAGATATTATTATTATTGATTATAGTAATGATTATAATAATAATAATAACAGTAATAAAAGTAATTATAACAATATTACCAATTAAAAAAAGATAATGTTTGAATACAATATAAATATTTACTAAAATAATAATAGTAATAAAAATAAAATTAATAATGAAAGAAATAAGTTAAAATAAAATATAATTGGGTGATTAAATAATAATAATAATAATTATAATAGTATTAATAACGTAGTAATTAAAACATGTTATAATAAAATATAATTATTGAAAACCATTATAATAACTAAAGAAAACATATGCGTATGATAACAAAAATAACAAAATATAATCATAAAAATAAATATAAATAATTTTTATAGTTTTCTTTTTATTTTTTAATTTTTTAAAATAATTATTATTTATTTAATTTAAAAAAGATGGTTTCACCTTTTCCAAACAAATAATATGCTTAATCTTTTTCCAAACAAAGAGTATGCATAAGAAAATGAGTTGTGAAGTTATCAATTTCATTCCAATGGAGGAAGATCTAACCTATTCAAGTAAGCACATAACTGAGAGATAAAAATACATACCACAAATTTATAATAATTGGCACATAAACTATAAATTGAAAATGAAAATAATGAAAAAAATATGGATTTTGAGGGTGGTTAAAATTTACCAGAGGAATAGAAGGCAGCTAGCGTTTACCAACGAAAGAAAAGAGAAGAGTTTAAGAGAAGCTTGGACACATGTCACTGTTCTAGATAAAACACATGGCACATTTTTCTGCTTCCACATCAATGACCATTTTTAGTTAAAAGGGATAAAAGAAATTGGGCTTTTGGGATAGTGTTAAGATGAGTGAGTCGGAGGTGGCGATATGTCTTAGAGATTGTTTTTTTTTTTTTTTGTTTTCATTGTATTATTATTCTGACATTCTAATTTATCGGGTAGTAAAATATATAATTAAAACAAATTACATAATTTAAAATAAAATTTTATTTTTATGTTATTGAAAATCTTAATAAAAAAATATTGACTCCATTTTTTAGGATTGTATATCTTCCTCAACATTTATACTATTATTTATTACATAAAAATATAATTGTATGTGTAAATCACAGCCTTAGCCTTAGGTGGATGAATTAATATACAAACATCAAAATATCAAAGTAGAATATAAATCAAACAAATACATGTGTTCCCACCAGCACAAAGATTCTCTACTATAAAAACTTCTAACTTTCATTATTTTTTACTTTTAATATGAGACCAAGTTCTGACATCTTAGTTACTGACGTCAAATTGATCTTGGAGGCCAAAACCAACGTCAAAAGACATCGATCGTGGGTGAAACTCATGTCAATTGACAATAAATTACTCCATAAACTGGCGTTTAAAAGCGTTGAACGACATAACTACACCATTGAGAATGGATTTTTGTGAATGTTTTGAGGTTGAACAGAAGTAGATACTATTGAGCACCATCTTCGTACTGGAAATGGGCAGCATTTGACGTCTGTTAGTACACTAACAAACATCAATTGTAGCGTTTTCTTTAAAATAATTTTTTTGTTTTTACAATTTTTCCAAACCTGAAAAACAGAACACATCCAGCACAATTGTTTTCCAATGCAGTGTCAAGATTAAAACTTTGAACTAATTAAAACTAAGACTAAAACTAAAGTTATCAAAACTAAAGTTAATTAAAACTAAACTAATCAACATCTTGAAGAAAAATACAGTTATTGCTATTGTGGGTCCTACCTCTATCGTTCCAGAAAATATGTGTTTGCTCCTATCATATCTTCTTCATTATGTCATCCGTTATAAGTGATGGATTCTTGAAGCGCTGCAAAAATAACACAAATTCATTATGTTTGCATACTAATGTTTAAAGTTTATGTGATTTGTAATATGTGAAAGGTATATAGTATTACCTCAATCCAATCATCTCTAGTTCCTACTCGAAGGATGGTTTTGATCAAAGACATGACATAGCAGTCACATGCCTATGAATCTGGCTATTTGTTACATTAAACATTACAAAGAAAATAATCATATATTAAGGTCATAAATTGAAATGCAAAAATTAATAACTTAAAAATCAATGAGTTCAAACATTTGGATATAGTATTTGAATTTGTTGTGCTCTAGGATTACCCACAACTCTAATTAAATTTGAAACATAAGAAACATAGCTTAATATTAATATAACTAAGTAAATTATATGAAAAAAAGTAACACCTACATTTGCAACATGAATTTTAAGTCAAGTTTCATCTTTCTAAGCATGGAATGAAACCATGCAACTCTGGATTGTCTTGGTATGATGACCATTAGTTACCAATGAGTCCTATCATGAATCACAAATAGTTAGTCGATTAAGTAAACAAAAGAAGTAACTTGTCGAGGGGGAGATGGTTGACGGTCATCAAGAATTGCCTGAGCATCATCTTGTTTGTGAATCGAGTGTCCATATGCAATTTTAACAAAGTCAAAGGAACTGATAACTTCAGCACCAATTTTGAATGACCTCTCCACTGGAATAAATGGCTCATCATCCAAAGGAACTTTAAAATGCTCCATAAAAATAGTAATAAGGTGTTGATATGGTAAATGAGCATTGTCCCTTGCGACCTTTTTCATGCTATGCCTCATGAGATGAGCTTGGTTAATCTCCCTTGATGTGAGAAGTTTCCATATCAAAATAAGATCTTCCTCTGTAGCTTGTGCAATGTTAGTTAAACGAGAAACCAAAACGCGACATATAATGTAATGAAGGATTCTTGTATCATCTTTCATCGACCCCGCTAGTATTCTACTTGAAATGTTTCCATCTAGGTTACAAATCATTTGTCTAGCATATAGGCCAGAGTACTCATCTGTCTACTCATAATGTATATTACCTTCAAAAGACAGTCCTATAAAAGATGTGTTTGTAAAGGAATAAAAAAGTGGTGGAGTTATGGTCATTTTGACTTTTATGCCTCATTATGAATGATTCCATCATCAGAAATACGCATATTATTGTAAAAGACTCATACTAACTCAGGATAATAATTTTTTGTGACAAATAAAATCAACTAGATTAACATTTGCCGACAGATTGAAACACTCAAAATTTTCATTGTTAAAAAAGTTAGGATCTAGGTATTTTGGTTCAATAATGTCATGCTAAAAAAACTTGGAACAATACCTTTCATATTGAGTAGTGGTAGAAAATAATAGATCAAGGCATGTGGTTGGGAGAGATGGATTTGATGGTGATGGTCAGTTCTCTATGGTTTGACGATGGCGACGTCCCACAATAGAACAAAACCCCTTAGCCTTTGTCTCTTTTAGGATTTTTCCATTGATGATTTATGGAAGTTTTAATATGTGGAAATGGTAGAGATTTGATAAGAATATGATATTTTAGTGTTTAAAAGCGAATGGAAGATGAAAAGGAGGAGAAGGGAAGCTTTTTTATGCCCAAAAATGGAGGAAACACCATTGTGCAGAGGGGAATTAGGAATTCTATGAGAGAAGAGAGAAAATGAGGTATTTATAGTAGAAGGTCTCTAAGAATCGATTACATTAACTGTGTTACCGATTACCAGAGGCATTTTGTAATCGATTACAATGTTACTATAATCGATTACGAGAGGCAATGTGTAATCGATTACATTATGAGTGTAATATACTGTAATCGATTACCAAATATTTGTTTCTGTAATCGATTACGCACTTGTTGTAATCGACTCCCATAAACAATTTTGGCCTACATAATAGATTTGGACTATGTAATTATTTATGAAAAAGAAAATCATTGTATGATTTGTCTTTTTTTCCACTGATTGATCATTTATGAAATATCATTGTCACATTAGATTTTCACTATATCATGCAAAAGTTGGTTGTTATATACCTTTATTGGATGACAATAATCAATGTGGGTGATTATTTTGTGGTCACTACAATGGATTATCTCACTTATTTTTTCTACCAGTTGATTGAAAGTGCAATTGTGTTTGATGGAGAGGCTTACCAAACTGTCTTATCTGAATTCAAGTCCGTAACCACACTAACTTTCTATTATGCTTGCATCTTTTAGAGGACTACCAAATTATATTATTGCTGGTGATCTTGGCATGGGGGTTGTGGTTGTGGAAGTTGAACTTGATGCGGTTGTTGGATTCATAAGACTCACTATTTAATCAGTAGACCTGGACCAGGTAACACATAATTCTATAATCATGTTAATCGAAAATTGAGACTTATAGTTCAAGATTTGTAACACACCTTCATTTGTTACTATTTGAAGAGCTTCATACGTTATTTTATTATTTGCGTTCATTGTGGATATGTGGAAGTACAAGGTGTTGATTGATGAGTTTGTTGGTCTATCAAAAGTCATGCAAACTTTTTTCTTTAAGGACGTTGAATGTGCAGTTGTATGGAATGCAAAAAGAGTTTTGGTCTCATATAGATAAATTTGACACCATGTTCACCAAATTTGATTTTGTCATCTTGAAATAAAGCTCTCAGGAACAAATTGTATATATTCTCTGTCTCAATTATGGTAATCATATCACCATGAAAGTTGGCCATGTTGCAAAAGAACTTGAGAAACTATTTGAGAAAGCAACTTGACACAAGGACTTGAGCAAAGGAGTTAAGAATGGAGTTCAAAAAGGATAAGGTAAAGGTGTAAGGTAATGAAGTTAGTGAGTAGGGGATTTTATAATGGAATGATGAATAAGAGACAAAATACAACTAATAATGTCCACACATTATTTATCATATATATATATATATATATATATATATATATATATATATATATATATATATATATATATATATATTGTTAGAAAAGTGGCCCTTATATTTCAAGCCATGAGGGGTGAACTGGATTTCAAAAGCTTTTTAAATCTTTAAAGAATCTTGAATCTTGAAATCAATAACCAAAGATGTTTGAATCAACCAATTAAAGAAAGATGAAAGAAAGATCAAAAGACACAAAGATTTATACTGATTCATCTCATCACAAGCCTACATCCAGTCTTCCCTCAATAATCTTAATTAGGGGATAATCCACTAATCAAGATTTGAGTACAAGAATACAATGATACTCTTAATTTTTATCCTCACCACACTCAAATCTGAAAATAAAAATAAAAGAGAGGATACACTAACTCTCAATAAATACAAGAGCGGATTCACTCAATCTCTAGCATGGCCTACCCAGCACAGGTACCAAATCACATCAAATGAATAAGAACTTGATTATATAACACTCCTATAGTGTAGAAAAATCAGAACATATGAACTCTAATGTGTCTTGAATGAATTCTTGATTGCTTGATCACTAATGAAACTTCAAATCCTCCAAGAACAATCTTGAGAAAACCTATACTCAAAACTCAGAAAGAATATATATATATATATATATATATATATATATATATATATATATATATATATATATATATATAAGAACAACTACAAAACTCCTTCTTATAAAACATTGTGTTATAATGATATATAATTCATATATGTCCTTTGGTGCCACAAGTAGGTCGATTTATTTGTCGTTGTGGTCATTTATTGATGTGGAGGAGGAAGGAGGAGGGGGTTTGATGTCTTTATTAGTTTCTTTTGTTTCAATAAACTAACTTTGACCTTCTGATGGCTGATAAGGCCTCATCGGTCGATGAAAGTTGTGTGATGGAGGACCTCCTTGGTATGCAGACGGTGGAGTCATAATAGATATGGCAATCATGTTTGAAGGACCGCCACTAAATGATGAAGGACCTGCAAACATGTTTGAAGGACCGCCATAAGAACTTAGAACTTGCTAATAGGATGATTGAAGTGGGAAGTTTTGTTCCAAGTGCCCATACGAAAACTAATTGTGTGCATACTACAGGTGTTCAAATGAAGACCTATGAGGGTTAGGGAAGGACGCTTGGGGGTGGTATGAATGTGTTTGAGGTTGATGAGGTTGATGTGGTGTGTCATACCTAAAACAAAAATTAAAATTGTTATAATGAAATCACTAATGGAGAAATAAAATTAAAGCAATGTACCTCAACATCTGAAGATTCTTTAATAAGTGAAAGATAACGGATAATATGGATTATATACCATATCATGCACAATGTGTTGTCGCGTAGATGGTCGTTTCCTTAAGATTGTATCTCATTAATAATACAATTGTGTCGTTCATTCCATATTACGATCCAGAATTGATGGTATTCTTCCCAGTTTCTATCCGCTCTTCCTCTTATGTCCTATTTATGAGCATCATCGAGATTAATTAGGTTTTATGAAATGTTTTGTCTAAACTCAAATTGACGCATTACACGATATGTTTGTTTATATTCAATAGTTGAAAAACATATTCGTGTGTCTATTGCTCGATTAACGGGAGAAACATCAATTATAATCGATCGATGAATCTCTTGCCACATTATGGGGTCTAGCAGAACTATCCAATTTTTTGAACCATTTGGATAAAATTTCAAATGTATTCAAACTAAATACATTTAACACAGTGAAGTAATTTGCAAAGCTATCTAAGTTGAAGGTCGTCAAACTTTTGATGAAATTTAGTCACATTGGTGGTGTTGTGAAATATGGATGACATTGTACGACACCACATTCTGCCCAAGGGGAAATCTACACCTGTAGCAATATCTTTATCGGCCAATAGATTAATTTAAGGAGAAATGCATGTTATTCTCTCCCAAGACCAAAATTGTAATAAAAGTGTGCATCCTCCTATGTTGTCCTAATCGAACCTTGTACCATGATCTAGTGCATGGTACAAGCATGTCAAAACCGTAGAACCCCAACTGTAGTTCGAAGCATTTGCCAAGCTCCTTAGAAGTAACAGGTATATTAATGCACCATACTATAAGAAGTATCCGGCATTAAAATACTCTTAATCAAAGTTAATATATATGCTTGTGGCTATTGAGCTTTGACGATATCAGTCGCCTCATCCGACAATTGGCAAAATTTGTTGCTCAACCAAGATGATTTTATTCAATTTTCTCTTAAGAATGTCTCATGGGGAACATCTCCAATAGTTTGAAACATTGATTCAGTAGTGTGCCACTACTGATTCCAGTGATCGCCTCCCATTCAATGCGAAGAACAAATTGCAATGCCACAACTTGTAGGGTTACGGTGGTTTCCCCGAGTGGCAAGTTAAAAGTGTGAGTTTTAGTCCTCTACCTTTCAACTAGAGAAATGACAATCAAGTGATTAATCTCCACATTTTGTAATCTTAAGATAAATTCAAATCTAGCTGTGATGGCAAACTCATAGCCAAGGGTCCAATCACAAGAAGTATGGCAAGCTCCTTCAAGAAGAACCATCCATAAAAGGAGAAACAAAGGTGTGTTTCACTTGGGCCATCATGGAAGAAGAAGGAGTAGTATAGGATTTAGGCCTTGTATTCGGCCATGTAGTGTAGGTTTGATTAAGGTTTGTATTAAGGCATAAATCGCATAGGATTTTCCTTAAGTTAGATATCCAAACCAAAGGAAAATTTGTGTCATGTGTCATGCTTCCATTGGAGAGGATTTTCTTTATAAAAGGTAGTCGCATGACACCCTAGGAGTGTAGAGGACTTCTTTTTTGTATTGGTCACATGTCCCTCCACCATTGGAGATTATTTACTTTTAGTAGTGGCCACGTGGCACTCTAGGATTAGAGAGGATTATGTTTTTTCAGTGGCCACATATCCTCCCATCATTGAAGAGGTCAGAAGGCCTTATTTTTGCCCAATGCAAGAAAAGGTGGGAGATCTTTCCCAACCTTTTTCCCTTGCAGTGAGCTTTTCTTTCTTTTCTTTTCATTTTTCTTTTCTTTTGATTTCTCTTTTTCTTTTCCTGCAACCCCAAACTTGAACATTTATCTATACCTCACAAATATTCTCAACTCAACTCGAGGTAAAGATTTTCAAAAAGGGTTTTCAAAGCATGCATAAGGCTCAAGGTTCAAAGGGTAAAACAAATTGTTTTCTTTTCATTGGACAAAAATCATGTGAAGGTTAAGAAAAATAAGGGATAACAAAAGATGGCCTTGATCATATGAAACCTGCAAGCAAGTAGTTCAATCACAAAAAATTTGGGCAAAATCATTCATGCTTCCAAAGTAATAGCAATTATTCACAACAACTCTGAACCCCAAAACTCACACAAGTAAACTCTCAAGTCCTAGAATTCAGAAAAACACCCTACTCAGTATCTCAATCAAGTTTTACCTCATTTTTGGCCAATGCAAGCAAAGGTGGGAGATCATGCTTTTAGTGTTAGAAGAAGACACCCTTGGCTTATAAATAGAGGTGTCTCTTCCCTTGTATTTCATCTAAAAAATTAGTAATGTTAGAACAACCGTAGAGGCCCTTCTTGTCACCTACCTCATAGAGGTTGCCTAACCTCTCCTTGAACCTTCAAACAATACACTATCTCCATCCTAGCACTAAACTTCGTGAGCCTATCACCACACCACCATCATTTGCACATCATATCACCCCTTTCCCACCCATTTCCACAATCATATCCATCACAAGGACCATTTCCTTCTTCCTCCTAGGTTTGGCCCAACCTAGCACAAGGAGGTTGTCATCAAGCTACATCAACTAAATGTGTCACCCATGCATCAACTTTGTCTAGATGTTTCAAAATCCAGATTGCATGTCTTATAGGGCAGACAACTCTTTCATTTCGCTCCCATGTTGATGGGAATATAACTTTTAAACGCCATTATGAACTAATAAAAAAATTAGTACATTAATTAATTTACATAAAAAACATTAAAAAGAAAAAATAAAATTAAGTGACTTACCTCTGAATATAGTAGCCTAAAGGATTGAAGGAGCTTCACTTTCCCTTTCACTTTACGTTGTGTATTGTGTGCAAGGAATAACTCTACTTTCTCTTTCATTTATAATTACATCAGCATCTTTTAATTTCGCAAAAGGCCAAAGTGGAAAGCAAATGAATAACATCTCATATTCCTATTTCCATTCTCATGAGGGAATAATTGAACCAAAGTAATGTTACTTCTGCCATTTGATTTAAATCAAACTAAAACAATCAATGCAATGAGTGAACCAAGGAAGTTAAAGGAAATGTGCAGTCCTCACATGCATGACCAAGATTCTTTGCATTATTTCAATCTCAGAAAATTAAAGATTCTTGTGAGCGAAAGATGAATAGGAAATATTAATACACTGAAGTCGTATGGGGTACATGACCTCACGCTTCAAGTTGTATGGGGGTACACAACTTCAGGCTTAAAGTCGTATACTCCCATATGACATCAAATTGAAAGTCGTGTACCCCCATACGATTTCAGTGTTAATCGATGAGCACTGTTTTCATTAAATTTTTCAACATTCTATCTAGGTAGGACTACATATCTACATTCATTATTTGTACTCCCGTTACAGTGATTAGTTGTTCATACATTTGTTTCTTAGTTCAATGCAATCTCGTTCACTGCATTGTGTGTATGTAAGAGTGCATCATTAACATCAGAAAAACTTGTGCTCAATCAAAACTTCTAAGCAATCAATTATTGCAAACAATTTTCTCTCCAATCCCGTTTCCCCTCTCACAAACACTACCTATTAGTGGTATCCTAAAACTTTGGAGCATCTTCATTGTCACAAATCATCAATGATGAATAATTAATTAGATAATGTCGATGAATTTAGTGACGATGATGAGTTGGATAGCATACTTCACGATGAACAAAATGATGACCACCAATTGATATATTCATCTTAACATGCTCAACTAGAGCTACAAGAACGTATGTAATTTGAATCAAAGGAGGAAACAGTTTGTGCAATCAAGCAATATCACATCAACAACGAATATAAATTCAGTAGTTTTAATTGAAGCCTAAAATATACGTAGTCCGATGTCTAGATTACCACAACGATTTACGGGCAAGCTACAACAAAGTTCACCAACATTGGAAATCAAGAACATTAAGGGACCTCCTACTTGTTTTTCAACCCTAGTCTCTCAAGATCATACAAATCTTGACAATAATCACATTGCATTTGTTGAGATTGTTGATAGGGGAGCACGATTGTTGCTTAGCCAATTCTTAGAAATATCTGTGTTTTTTATGATGACAACACATTATTAATAACACATGTATATTTTGTGTCACATGTTCTATGTTTACATATTATATGTTGTTCTTTAATGAGTTAAATTTGTTTGAGCATATATGAGAACATGATTGTGGTGGCCATTGCATATCATTGTGTTAAATATGTGATTTTATATGTGAATGCATGACATATGTTTTTGGAAAAGGAATACCACATGCACTTTAGTTCAACTTTAAATATCTGGCAAAACAGAAGTTTTAAGTCGATTACATTATGGGGTGAATCGATTAAAACTCGTGTGTTTGCACATAATCTTTTCAAGTGTGTAGTGAGATTTTTCAAGAAGAAAAGTTTTCAAAACTATGCTAAGTATTGTTCCTTAATCGATTGCATGTGATTTGTATTCGACTAAGTTGGTTGATGTTTTGAAAAATTGTTAAATGCTTGTCACAACTAACATAACAGCCATATTTTTAATTGTGTTGACCAAGCATTAAATGATAGTCAATTGCGTTAATTGTAAATTAAATTAATTGTTGTGATTGCTGCTAAACTGTTATAATTGAATGGTGAATTTGATTACGTTAGTAGCAAAGTCGATTAAAATGTGTCTTATATGTGTTTAACTATAAATTGACGCTTATTTGAATTATGTAAGAACTTTTGTGATTCTAACACTTTCATATCTTTACAGAAAGCTTTGTGATCTTACAGAGAAAGGAAAAGCTCCAAGAATCAAGATTGACCGTGGTGATCAAAGATTCTTAGATTTGTTGAGGAGCAAGACTAGTTCTGTTTCAAACTTCTAATCAATCTGCACATTTGGGTGTTTACTGTGTGATTAGGATCTGTAATCTTGTGAAGAAGTTCACATTTCATGTTCTTGACTTTGAGGGTGCCTCAAAGGGGTTAGACAGCAGAAGAGAGTGTTCTTGCTGCTAGTGTTGTTGTTGACTACCTATATTAGATTAGAGGGTTAGAGAGGTGTAAAAACCTTGTTGTAAAAACCTTGATATTTATACTTCATTGGCTTCCTATGGTTGGAAGGACACTAGATGTAGGCTTGGCCGAACCAATATAAAAACATAGTGTTTGAATTTTCTAATCCCTACTCTCTTTTATTCATTATATTAAGTTCTTTGCATATTCGATTAAGTTTCCGCTGCATTGCAAATAATTTACCTTGCGATTCAAGAATAGTGTAAAGACATCACATTTTTTGAAAAAGATTTTAAAAGCTTTTGTTTTTACACTTCACCAATTCACCCCCCTCTTGGTGTGAGAAACTGAGGCATTATATTTTAACAATTGGCACCAGAGCTGGTTTTCATAAAATATTTAAAAAACTAATTGATTACTCTTTCTGTTTAATCGATTGATCATGGAAAATGGCTTCCTTTTCTCAAACAACAAAGACAAGTGAATCTGTGTTTGAACTTGTGCATGTTACTTATAATGCTAAGTCAAATTCCATCACTAATGGCTTTTATGAATCTCTTGAAACAGGTGTCTTGCGAAACAAGAAAAATGATGTAGATGGATTAAAATACAGGGCTGACAGAATAAATCTACAGGCTGAAAAGTTTAGAAGATTTCTAAATGAGAGGAAAAGTCACAAGCATCAAATTGATAGTAAAGAGAATGTGTCAGGAAGTAATCTCATCATGAGGGCAAAATCTGAAAAGGCAAAAGCATCTTTGGAACGAGAAGCAAAAGGCTCCATGTGGTATCTGGACAGCGGATGCTCAAGGCACATGACAGAAGATCCAACAAATTTACAAGCATTACTTACAAGACTACTGGACACGTAACTTACGGGGATAACAACAATGAAAAAATCATCGGTATTGGTAAAATTCAAACTCCCTCTGCATATGAAATTGACAATGTGCTGCTCGTTGAAGGATTGAAACATAATTTACTCAGCATTAGTCATTTGTGTGATAAAGGGCTAAAAATAACTTTTGAACCAAAATACTGTTTGATTAGCAACGGGTCAACTGATGAGTTGTTATTAATCGAAAAAAGATATAACAACATTTACATAATCGACTTTAGAAAAACTTCATTCAAATTTTGTTGTTTGTCTTATGTCTAAAAAAGATGATGCATGGTTATGGCACAAAAGACTAGCTCGTATTAATATGGGTCAATTGAACAAGCCAGTGTCTAAAGATCTTGTCATTGGTTTTCCTAATATACGCTATGCTTATGAAAGATTGTGTGATGCTTGTCAAAGAGGAAAACAAACAAGACAATCCTTTAAAAATAAAAGAGAAATGTCAACCACCAGACCTCTGCAACTATTACACATGGACTTATTTGGTCCCTCAAAGGTTAGGAGTCTTGGAGGTAACTTGTATGGCTTAGTTATTGTTGATGACTATTCTCGATTTACTTGGACTTTCTTCATTCCTACCAAGAGTGAAACTTTCAAGGTGTTCAAGAAATTTGTTGTAGCTATTCAAAATGAATAAGAGCTCAAAATAAAGTGCATAAGAAGTGATCATGGGAAAGAATTCCAGAATGAAACATTTGATGAATATTGTGCGGAGATGGGAATCACTCACAACTTTCCTACTCCAAGGACACCTCAATAGAATGGAGTTGTAGAAAGGAAACATAGAGCACTAGAAGAACTTGCAAGAACCATGCTAAACGAGAGGGACTTGCCGAAGTACTTCTGGGCAGACGTAGTGAGCACAACCTGTTATGTATTAAACAGAACAGTGATAAGATCAATGCTGAAAGTGACTCCCTATGAATTGTTCAAGGGAAGAAAGCCTAACATCTCACATCTGTGGATCTTTGGATGCAAATTTTTTGTTCTAAATAATTGTAAGGAAAGCCTTGGTAAGTTTGATTCCAAAGTCGATTAGGCTGTCTTTATTGGCTATTCTCTTACAAGTAAAGCTTATCATGTTTATAACAAAAGAACAATGTATGTTGAAGAATCTGTTCATGTAGCCTTTGATGAGCATATTGATGTTATAACTAATCTTGTTCATTCTAGAAAGTCAATAGATGCAGATGATTCTGCTGAAGAGGGAAAAAGGAAATGAAGAAATTCTAGAAGAAGAAAATTCTGAGAATGTAATCGATCCCCACAAAGCTGAATCGATTAAGGAGTGGAAAACACCAAGAAATGTCTCGACAAGCAACATCATTGATGATATCACGAGAGGAGATTCCACCAAACGTCAACTTAATCAATTCTCCATGAATGTAGCGTATGTTTCTAAGATTGAACCCAAAGGTATTGATACTGCACTTGCTGATGAAAATTGGATGATGGCCATGCAAGAGGAACTAAATCAGTTTAAGAGGAACAACGTATGGGAGCTGGTTCCAATAAGTGAAAACCTTCACGTTATAGGCACTAAGTGGGTCTTTAGAAAAAAGATGGATGTTTATTAATCATTGTTGTGCGTCATCAATAAAGGGGGAGATTGTTGAGATTGTTTATAGGGGGAGCACAGTTGTTGCTTAACCCAATCTTAGAAATATTTGTGTTTTTTATGATGACAACACATAATTAATAACACATGTATATTTTGTGTTACATGTTCTATGTTTACATATTATAAGTTGTTCTTTAATGAGTTAAATCTGTTTGAGCATATATGAGAACATGATTGTGTTGGTCATTGCATATCATTGTGTTAAATATGTGATTTTATATGTGAATGCATGACATATGTTTTTGGAAAAGGAAAACCACGTGCACTTTAGTTGAACTTTAAATATGTGACAAAACAACAATTTTAAGTTGATTACATTATGGGGTGAATCGGTTGAAACTCGTGCGTTTGCAAGAATCTTTTCAAGTATGTTGTGAGATTTTTCAAGAAGAAAAGTTTTCAAAACTGTTCTAAGTATTTTTGCTTAATCGATTGCATGTGATTTGTATTTGACTAAGTTGGTTGATGTTTTGAAAAACTATTAAATGCCTATCACAACTAACATAACGGTCATATATTTAATTGTATTGACCAAGCATTAAATGATAGTCGATTGCATTAATTGTACATTCAATTAATTGTTGTCATTGCTGCTAAATTGTTATAATTGAATGGGGCATTTGATTACGTTAGTAGCAAAGTCGATTAAAATGTGTATGATATGTGTTTAACTATAAATTGACGCTGATTTGAATTTTGTAAGAACTTTTGTGATTCTAACACTTTCATATTCTTTACAGAAAGCTTTGTGATATTACGGATAATGGAAAAGCTCCAAGAATCAAGATTGACCGCGGTGATCAAAGATTTTTAGATTTGTTGAGGAGCAAGACTAGCTGTGTTTCAAACGTCTGAACAATCTACACATTTGGGTGTTTACTGTGTGATCAGGATCTGCAATCTTGTGAAGATTGGCTTGGTTTCCCTGTTGTGATTACAGGAAGAAGAACAGTGGTGTTCTTGACTTTGAGGGTGCCTCAAAGTGGTTAGACAATAGAAGAGGGTGTTCTTGTTGTTGGTCTTGTTGTTGACTACCTATATTAGATTAGAGGGTTAGAGAGGTGTTTTATATTTTTGACGTGAGATCTCTATAAAAACCTTGTTGTAAAAACCTTGATCTTTATAGTGCATTGGCTTCCTGTGGTTGGAAGGACACTAGATGTAGGCTTGGCCGAACCAGTATGAAACACAGCGTTTGAATTTTCTGATCTCTACTCTCTTTTATTCATTCAATTAAGTTCTTGGCATATTCAATTAAGTTTCTGCTGCATTGCAAATCATTTACCTTGTGATTCAAGAAAAGTGTAAAGACATCACATTTTGTTAAAAAGATTTTAAAAGCTTTTATTTTTACACTTCACCGATTCAACCCCCCCCCCCCCCCCCCTCCCCCCTCCCTCCCTCTTGGTGTGAGAAATTGAGTCATTCTATTTTAACACCATCCATCATGTCCAACTTTGTAAGGACAAATCCCTTCATTCCCATCAAAATTTTGATTGAAGAAATTAAAAATCGTTTCGGATATTCTGTGTCATACAGAAAATCTTTGATCTTAAAACAAAAGGTCGTTGCAATGAAGTTTGATGATTTAGAAGAATCTTATAATCATCTTCTAAGATGGTTACAGGCTTTCCAAGATTCAAATCCAGGTACAATTATCCAACGCACTAGTTCTCCTATGGATGTTGATGGAGTATCAAACACCACATGTTATGTTATGGAAAGAGTTTTCTTGTTGTTCGGTCCATGCATAGAAGGGTTCAAATATTGTAAACTCATTCGCCAAGTCAATGGAACTTTTTTAACGGGTAAATATTATGGAACTTTGCTCACTATGATCACTTAGGACGACAATAGAAATATTTTTCCATTAGCATGTGGTATTGTAGAATGAGACATTAATACGATTTTTTCAATTACTTCAAGAGCATGTTACCCCTCAACAAAATCTTTGCATCATCACTAACAGAGGGAATGACATCTTATCAACCTAGGGATGGCAATGAGTCGGGTCGGGAACAGATAGTGCCTACCCGCAACCCAACCTGCTGGATAAAATTCTACCTGTTACCTGCCCTGTTACCCGTTGGATACTCGCATAAAAAATATCCACAAATTTTTTCAACCCGCGAGTACCCATTGCATACTCATTTTATACCGCGAATATTTTAAAAAAATTATTTTATAAGTTTTTAAATGAAATCCAAATTAAAGTGTAAAAAAGTACAAATAACATTTAAAACATAGATCCAAGTAAAGTCAATTGATAAGTAAATAAAGTTAAAACTAAAATTCAAATTAATACAAATTAATAATAAAACATATATCCAAATACAAGTAATTTTAAAAATAATTGTTCTAAAAATAACACTCCAAGATTTATGTTTCTTCTCCCACATCTTCATTTTAACCACTTAATTCTTGAAACAAATAAATACAAATAAAGTCATCAATCAATGACAAGGGGACATTATTAATAAAATTAGATTAAAATATTATAAACAAAACTACTAACATCATCATTAATTATCTCCTCTAGTATTGTATTAAGCTTTATGTTATCCACTTTCAATTTTGAAGAACCTCAAAAAGGAAAATAAATTCATTTGTCACAGCCAATCATTTGAATGAATATAAATTTGTAATTTGAATTGTTCATTTAATTACCTTTTATGTCACTCCATAGCCAATCTTGAACACACATCAAAGCTTCTAAAGCGTCTCGGTGTAATCTATTCCAATATGGAGTAAGAAATCGACCATCATTACTACAAAAATCGTGTACAACGTCGAATATTTTGGGATTTTAATAGCGAATTCGCGAACGACGTCATATCAGGAGACGTTAAATTGACGTCGAATTTAAAAAAATTTGACGTTAAATTAACGTCGAATTTTGTCAATATACGACGTTAATCAACATTTTTTGTTTTTTTAATTAATTGTGATCCTTTTTTACAACTCTACGAGACCTGAAAAACAGAAAAACAACAAATTTCAGTTTATGGTATTTTATAAAGTAAGAACTATGAACGTGTAGTTTAGTATCAACAACAGACAACAATAACCAACAACAAACAAGTTCAATCAAACAACAACAACAAACAAGTTCAACCAAACAACAACAAACAAGTTCAACAAAAAAGCAACAAACAAGTTCAACAAATAAGTTCTTCAAAACCAAAATGAAAAAACCTTCAAAAAGTGGGTTCGTCGGAATAAAGTGTCGTCACCAGTGACAGAGAAAGCAAAATGCGCCCATGAAGGACAAGAGCACAAAAATAATCAAAACAAACAAAAATCATACATAAAGTAGTTAATTAACATGCATTTGTATCAAATGAAAGAAAGATTACATGTGATGGTCGTCAAGCTTCGTTCGAAAAAAGTTTGAGAAGAGAAGAGGGTCTCGCCCGCTAAGATACAGTGAATGAATTTTCAATCTCCCACTCAAGTTTTTATTAACTTCACTAACCTTTTGACGTCTAACTTTGGGGCATTCGACGTTTTATACCCTTTTACATCGAATTACAATTCTAAATGACATTTAATAATTGCATTTATTTTAAAAAAATGTCACCGATCATTTTTTAACGTTGGCTATTCAGTGGTTGGATGTTGAACGTGTGACGTTATACACTGTTTTTGTACTAGTACACTAGTACTAAAAGAAGACTCAAAAGCTACTATTGAGATAGGAATGGCTAGAAAATCTCTTGCAATCATTTGTAACATTGGATATTTTAATCCATTAGTCTTCCACCAAATTAAAATGTCAGATTCTTCATCTGAATCCGGTAATGTCGATTCCTTCAAGTAATAATCAAGTTCTAACATATAATTTGATGGTTCTTTTTTCTTTGCAATCTAATGTTTTGCAAAATCTCTCCTCCAAGCATCTTTTCTTCATCAACAATTTGGCCTACATTTATGTTCGGATTTTGACATGAAGAAACTGACTTCTTACCTTTCATGTACATTTCATACTCTCTTACCAACTCCTTAAAAAGAATCTTCACCTTTTCAATTTCACAATCAGATTCGTTGCCATATATCTGAGGGAAAAAATAATCCAACAAATCAATTTTGTACCTGGGATCTAAGACAATACCTATAGCCATCACTCCACTGGTCATACTTCAATACTTGTTAAACTTTAAAACCATAGATGTAGTCATTTGCCAATCATGTGCGCTAGGCAAACATTTATATTGACCCTCTCGTTGTGATAAACGATCAAATACATCTTTGTATTGCATGGCTACTTAAAGTATTAAAAATGTAGAATTACACCTAGTTCTGCAATCAAAAATTAATTTTCTTCTGAATGGAATATTCAATTGAGCACATGTCTCTATTATTTCTCTTCTCTTTTAGGTGTAGTTGTCCAAAAATTAGCAATTTCTCTGAATTTCTCAATGACATTAACAATTATGGGCAAACCATCCTTCACAATCAAACTCAATATATGTGCACAACATCGCATGTGAAACAATTGACCACTCAAAATAAGAGACCTAGGTGAAATCTTGTCTAAAATGCGATCAATCATAGCATCATTTGTAGTGCAATTATCAACTGTCAAAGTAGAAACTTTTCTATCTAGATTCTAATCCATTAAACATTCAACCAACAACTCAGCAAAAACTTGACTTGTATGAGGAGTAGGCACATACATAAACCTAAAATTGAAAGTCATATTTTATTAATTTAGTGAAGAAGAACAATGTTAATATAAAATTACCCTTAAAATAGAGTATAGTGTTATTACCTCACAAGTCGACTTTGTAGCCCCCATAAATCATCAATTAAGTGAGTTGTTATAGTCATGTAGCCTCTATTTCGATTACTAGCAGTCCACATTTCAGTTGTAATTGGAACTCGGCTTTGAATCCTTGACAACAATAATTTCAAATTCTCTTTTTCGACATTGTAATCCTTCATAATATCCTTTTTTAAGGTATTTTGAGAAACCACTTTAAATATAAGTTGTACAATAGCATAAAATTCTTTAAAGCCTATGTGATCAACCATTGACATTGGATACTCATGTAGAATTATCATCTTACGAAGTGCATCTCTAGCTATTTGTTGATTAAACACATAATTGCCAACAACTACGATTTCACCACCTTCATATGAGTTTTTAAACATGATTGCCTAATGTCCCATGTTGTTCGAAGCTTGCAACTCTTGAAATGGTTTCTCAAATGTGACATGTTTTGCATCACCAAGAAGACTTTTTAAATAATAACTGCACATCGGTCTCCATTTTCCATCTACCTTTTGTCTCTTAAAGTGATTCCAAACATCTGACAATAATCTTCTTGAGTTAACATTAGGAGTTGAACTTTCAGTTTGATTTGAATCTACAGGAACATTATTTTGATTTGAATCTCCTACATTATGTTCTACAAACTGTCCTTATTGGCCATCTTCTATAGGAGAAAATTTATTTTGGGTAGACATCCTGAAAAATTGATCAGCATAAACGTTTCAATATACATATACAAATCAAATTCAGCCAGCGAATAAGATTATTGACTTCTTAAGTGAAAATGAAGTTCCATGGTGATAATTGTATGGCCAAATAGCAAAAAAAATAATGGAATTATGTAATAGGTGAAAATGAAGTTTCATGGTGATAAAATTTGTTAAAAAAAGGAAGAATTACAATCCTTATTCAAGTTAATCAAATAAATATCAAACCTGAAACAAATAGTCTTATAACTTCAATCAACCAACAATCATATGGTTCATCCATTTAGATTAATCATTATGTGGCAGCAAATATCTACAAGCGTCAATTTGGCATTTTGGAGTTGAGCATGGAATTCACACTTGAAACTAAAATTGTGTCTATTAACTAATTCTAATTTTTATATTTAGATGTCCTTCTGAAATTCAAATCATAAATTCCAAGATCAGTAAAGGGAATTACAAAACAATTAGCTCAAGTCATTTCTAATTCATAAATCATCACCCTGAATTGAAATTGTACTTATAGTCCTAATTTTGTGTCAAACAATGCATGACCATGCATGAAATCTATAATTCTAAACCAATTCCAATTGTCAAAATTGGAGTTAAGATTACAATTCTAAACTATAATTTCAAATCCATCATCCTAACAAACTACTACTAACAATAATAATACACATTTGTTTACTTTTAACATCCAATGAAAACAAAGCCCAACACTCCCTTCTTCTCTCGATCAAATCTCCCTATTGTTGTTATCTTAATTCCACCCTCCACACCCATTTTCTTCTAAAAAAATGAAACTCATACTCTAAAAGAAGAAGTTTCTTCTCCTTTGTGCCTACAACGTTCACATACCTCTAAAATAATACTTCCTTTTGACTTCTCATCAAGGGACCCACGCTTTTAATTGAACCCAAATAAACCCAAATAAATACAACAAAATATATGTATTATAGTGTTCATGATAACTTACTGAAAGTGAGACTTACAAAGTCAGCATTGCACAACAAAATTTCAAATGTACAATTTACTACACAAGCTAAATAGAAGATATACAGAGTACGCTTAATCTGTAATGAACCAAATTTTCAAATCTACGATTTGAACATACACAACAAAATTTTCAAATCTATAATTTATTAGACCCGCTTAATGGAAAAAATCATTTATAAAGAATCAATTTCACCACGAAATTATACAAAATGGTAAACAAAGATTACTATGTTTTAAGTAACCGAAACATTACAAAAATCAGCATAGTTGACAAAAGACTTAAGAGTATGAGACACTCCATTGTCAAAAGGAAAGCACAAAACAAATCTTCAACGACAACAATCAAAATCCACAAAACCAAATCGAAACGTGTAAGTAGTAAATAACATAGCACAACAAACTATTTATTTTCGATCACAATCCTAGGACCCAAATTGGTTGTGATGATACCCTTAGTTTCTTCCCCAAATGCAAAGTAAAACCCCCAAATAAACCAAACAACACAAAAATTAATCCCTTCCCCAAACCCAATACCCTACCGAAAAGAGGTAGTTGGAAAAGATTTAAAGTATCATTCATGGTCGGCAATGTGCGTATTCGACATTGAACACCGATGGTAGTATAGTGCAGTGTGTGTCCTAGTCGTAAAGAGAGAAAGATTTTGAATATTTTGGTTCTGGTGCAAAGAGGCACGGGACTATAGGGATGTAGAAAGGGCAAAGAAGCAAAAATAAAACCATAAAACCTAATTTAAAATAAGGATAAAAAAGTAATTTAAATTTTTTAGTGGGTAGCGAGTACCCGTGGATACGGATAATGTAATACCCGAACACGACCAGTTAATGAGCGGGTATTAAAATACTCGTTACCCGCTACCCGCGGGTACCTATTACCCACAGGTACCAACTATCCATAACGAGTTTTATCCACCGATACCCAGCGGGCACGGGTTTTTTTTGTCATCCCTATATCAGCCTTAAGATCAGAAGAAGTTGGTTGGGAAGCGGATGGAATAAACTCTATTTATTGCATACGTCATTTAGCCTCTAACTTCAATAAAAAAAATAAAAAATCAGGAACTCGACCAAAATTCATAAACTTGGGTATTAATTAACTAACTTTTACTACCAATTTACTTTTTTAATTTCATACACTAAAATCTTAATATCTTATTTTTATTATGTTCTTACAACTTACAAGATGAAGCAACCCATTATAACGCTAAAATTTACCGCAATGAGAGATCAATTCCCCTAACAAGTAGTTTAGATAGATAAAATACCATCAAAGAAATGGTCTCAAGCTTTTGATGGAGGCAGGAGATATGGACATACGATGACAAATCTTGTTGAGCGCATGAACTATGTGCTAAAGGAAGCACGTTCATTGCCAATTTATAGTCAAAACAATATTTCAGAGGACACAATCATGGTTTGTTGAATGAGGCTTAAAAGCACAATACATGTTACAAGCAGGCCACCAACATTCAGAAGAAATTACTGACATTATTAAAAAAAATCAACAATAATTTGCATTTTATCATGTTCATCGCTATGATTGAGAAAATTCTAAACTTCATGTTAAGAAAATCTCAACACCCCACCAATATCGCCCACATCCAATTTCGTATAACATCAGGTTAAATGAATGTTGGTGTGATTATGGTCACTTCCAAACTATTTGTCTCCCGTGTCATCATTTCATTGTCTATTGTGAATATCCACATATACCACTAATCCAATATATTGATATGGTTTACATTCTTCACAATATTTACAAGGCATATGAAATTTCACCCCCTTCGATATGAAGATTATTGGTCTGCGTATACTTGTCCAAACTTCATACCAAATTTGTGACATAAGGTATCGAGAAGACCAACTACTACCAGAATCCATATTGAGATGGATCAGCAAACCTCGGATAAACCCAAAAAATGTTCATATTGCCGCAATGAAGGTCATCATAGTGGAATATGTCTATATTGTCAAAAAAAATTACATATTTGTATTAATAATTTTTTAAATATTAATAAACTACAATTTTTGCATTAAATTGTATCTTATTTTCTACTTTAATAAATAATTGATCCAATTTATGATGAGTATAAAGCAAACTTGACAACAATTTTATACACAAATCCCTCTGGTAATCGATTTTAACCATAGTAATCGATTACTTTCATGTGCTTCAACCATTTTTCCTTGTTGTAATCGATTACAACGGCCTATAATTCAAATTTCAATCATTGGTAATCGATTACGGAAATGGTGTAATAAATTACCACAAAATTTGTGCATCCCCTACACGATTTTAGCACTATGTAATCGATTACAACTGCTCTTGATCGACTACCAGGTGCTGAAAACGTGTAGGGTGCATGATTTCACCTTTTTAATTAGGTTTAATCCTTTCAGACATCCCTATTTGTGTAGGTTTGTTTCAAATAGATCCATGTATTCTAAATGGTCTCAATTAGGTCCCTTATTGTGTAAAATTGAATCAATTTGCGTCTCGCCGTTAATTACGCTGGACGGCGTTAAAAATTATAGTTCGTGGCTTGGTGACTCAACAAATTTTATTCATGTGGTAGCATTTGGACACCTGAGCTGGATTTTATTTATTTATAATTTTAAAAAACTTTATTTTAATAAAAACACAACATTTTACTTAGGGAAAACTAATTAAAAGTTAGGGATTAGTAGTTTGATTGTTAAGTGTGTAGATTAGGGAAATTCGAAAAAAAATAGGGTTTTTTGGCTTGGTTGTTGTGGTTGGAAATTGGGGGTTTCTTCTCTGGGTTTCTTCCTGCAGGTTTGGGTTGTTGATGGTTAAGAAGCACGAAGACGAAGGTTGATGGAGGCAGGTTGCGCGACGGTGGCAAGGAAGGTCGCGCTAGGGTTCGAACCCTTGCCTCTCTTCGTGATAAGGTTTCGCCTCTTCTCCTTTGCGACGCTGCTGATGCTCTATGGTGGCGAGTTGAAGGTTCGAATGGTTGGCTAGGTTCGCGTTAGTGCTGGTGGCGGCGAGGAGCCAGAACGTAGAGGTTGTCATGGTGGTGATTTAGGTTTTTAGGGTTATTTCAGTTTGGGATTTTTCTGTGGGTTTCAGGGGTGGAATCATGGTGGTTCTGTTGGAGAAGATAAAGATTCATGGTGGCGACGTAGGTGGCGGGTAAAGGTGATTAGAGAATGGCAGAGACGTGATTTGCTTCATTTGGGTTTCGAACAGGTTTCCCGTGCAGTGGTTGTAGGTTATCGCGTTGAGTGGCGCAATTCTTACAGCGGTAGCAGCCTGAAAAGGGCTTTGCAGCACGACAGTGGTGGTGGCGGCCTTGCGGCGGTGTGCGTGTGGTGGTGGTGCGAGGTAGTGGCGGCGATGGAGGATGACGGTGTTGTGGTTTTTTCGAGGCTTGGTTGTTGTGATTTCCTAAATTTCCCCAATCTGATGTCTTTATAGACGTCCGAGCCCCTATATTGGACGCCTAAAGACCTGACAGGTAGCTGAAAAGTTGTCCCTGTTCCATTGCTTTAGATGTCCAGGACCCTAAATCGGGCGTCTGATGGTGGCTAAGAATACCAAAAGTCATTTTATTTCGTAGTGTAGACGTTCGGGCCCCTATGTCGGACGTCTGATGTCTTTGTAGACGTCTGGACCCCTATGCTGGACGCTTAATGACCCTACAGGTAGGTGAAAAGTTGTCATGTTCCATTGCTTTAGACGTTTGGGCCCCTATGTTGGACGTCTGATGTCCGTATAGACGTCTGGGCCCCATATATCGGACGTATATAGACTCCGCCAAAATTAATTTTTTAAATACACATAGACGTTCGGGACCCATATGTCGGACGTCTAATGTCTCTATTCATCCTGTTATGCGCATTATTCATCATCTTCCTCCTCGCGTGTTGTTATGATTGGTATGTTAGATTATTAGTATCTAATTGAGTGAAACTTAGTTCCCGTTTGAAATTTAACACAAATGATTAATCTTTTAATCGTTTGTGTTAAATTTTGAATTGTCCGATTGGACAGTTTGGGAAAATTATTTTTCATAATTTGCTATAACATGTACATTGGAGTTTATGGATAAGATTGATAAAATTTTGGTTCAGTATTTGTATTGTTCTCCGAATGCATATTTGATTGTGGTCATCCTTGTATGCTCTCATTTCGTGTATATCGGAGACCAACGCGAAATGCTGTCGAAATCTTATCAAATTTATGATGTAGACTTCTTTGCATGTGTCTTAGCAAATTATGAAAAATAATTTTTCTGAAGGGGTATGGCTTAACCTTGTGAGAGTTAAAAAATTGAAACTAATGAAGTATATTACGAACATAGTATGGATCGAAGCTGGATGAATGAACATCACATCAGTGAAGAATATGAGAAGGGTGTTTCGGAATTCTTGCAATATGTTGAACAAAATGCTAAGTCTGTGAACGAGACATATTTTTGTCTTGTGTTCGTTGTCTTAATCAAACACTCCAAGACTTAGGCAATATGCGTGACCATCTATTCATGTTCGGCATAATGAGAACTTATACCGTTTGGACTTGGCATGGAGAAGTACTGGACCAGCCTACCACGTCACGAGGAACAAATTATGTGGAAGAATTTATGAGTGATCATTTAGAGGACATCATTTGTATGATTCTCTTAAACATCATTCAGAGCAACCGTTGTTTCCAGGATGCCCCAACTTTACACGTTTGTCTGCAACTTTGAAGTTGTTTAGTGTAAAAGTAAGGAATCGATGGACTGATAAAAGTTTCACAGAGTTGTTAGAGTTGTTGAAGGAGATGCTTCCAGAAAATAATACTCTACCTATTCGTCATTACGAGGCCAAGAAAATTTTATGTCCAATAGGAATCGAATATCAAAAGATGCATACTTGTCCTAATGATTGTGTTTTGTACATAAAGGAGTTTGCTTCGCTAAAGTATTGTCCAACATGGATGGCAGAGTCAAATAGAGACATATACTTTGTGCCATACATTGATGGGTATGGGTTGCTTTATGTAAAATTTTATTAAAGTTTTGTTAATTAGTTTACTAACTATTTATGAATCATGATAGGTCTCATTGGCAGCTAATGTTCATCATTCCCAAATAATGTAAAATTGTATGGTTTTGTTTGCTGCACAGGAAGATGAAAAATGACTTGAGAAACATGCTTCAAGGGTAAGTGTTTCTTTTTTTATGTTTCAAATTCATTTTGACTTTCAATTTTTATGATAAATATAGTTATATTAATATTACCTTGTGTTTTCAATGTAAATAGAGTAATGGGTAAAAACCGAGGTCAGCAAGTTATTGAATGATCTAAATGCTTGACTATTTAGTTTTTCATTTTAGTGTAACAAGTAGCTAGATTCATGGGAATGTGGCTACTATGTCATGTCTTGGATTAAGATCATCATTCGAGTTGTCATTACAGCTAACTGGAATGAGGTAATGATGCTTAACTTATTTAGATTTTTAGTTTCTAACAACTTAACTTTGTTGTAAGATAGATACATAATGCATCTTTCTTCATTTTGCATCGCTTCAAGAGTACATATGTTATACCAAAGGACGCAATTAAGAAGATAAGACAAGAGTGGACAGCTTATCTTCTGCAAAGATGGACTTAGATAGGAAGATTTATTATTGTTGTTCAACATATTTAGATTTAGTTTAACCTTAACTTTTGATAGTTTAGGTTTTGGATTCTTTTTTAGTACTTTGTTAACTTCAAACGAGTTGATATATTATATTATAATGTTCTGGGACAATTTTCTGCTTTTCAGGTTGGTTTTATTGCAAAAATAAATAATTTTTTTAAAAAAAAATACCCACTAGACGTCTGTTAATGCCACATCGGACGTCTATAGACGTATGTCAGTGTATACAGATACGTCCAATGAATTACAGAGGCTAAACTCGTTCCAGGGTCTTAGACGTCCGACTAAACAGGTCGGACGTCCCATCAACGTCACCCGTATAGACGTCCGATACAGGTCGGACATAAAATGCCCAAAATAACGGACGTCTAAAGTGATTTCTACACTAGTGCCACTACACGACTTCATTATTTCAAGTTGTTTGGGGATTGCAAACTTATCTATATATGTGTTAACTCATTGGCAAGTGTACCAAATTGTATCAAGTAATAATAAATTGTAAGACCAAGTATCATATCCTAAAATACTCATGGCACTAAACAATCGTGTAATTTCTTAACTAATTAAGACTGAAAAGTTATTTTGTTGGTATTTAAATGAAAATGCAACAAAAGTAAATATGAATGCAAATTTATCAATTAAGGCTTAACACAAGAATGAATGGTATTGATAATATGAGATGATTATGTTGTTGGGGTTTAGATTTCACCTTCCTTACTTTCATGTAAATAAGAATTCATCTTCTTCATTAAATTGTTAACATCACTTTCTAAATTACTTAGAACCCGATCCCTCGGCGTAAAAAGCCCATCCTTAATTATTAGACCACAATCCCTTGCATCCCTAATAATCAATTATGCATTACAAACATAAGCTTAAGTCAACCAAACATCCTATCCCTATCCCTAGGCAATATTTCTTTTGGGTGAAATTCTCCAGATCAAGGTTTCTAGGTATTTTCCAATAACAAAGAAATCCAAACATCATGCTATGAGTGATCAAAACATAACAAGCATTGAGCAAAGGATGAAATCACTAACAATTGATAAGAGAAGCATAAAATAATTCAAATCATATTCAATTACATGAAAGTTTAGAGGTTACATCTTCCCAAACAACAAATGAGTTTAGTTCTCCAAAGTCATGGAGAACCTTGGTGTACAATGGAATGAAAGTGAGATAAAAACCCTAGAATACAAAGAGGAGGGCTCCCGCATCCAAATCTTCCGCAAAAGGGTCGAAAAGTGTGTTTCTGTGCTTCAGCCTTCCAAAGATGTGAACCCTAAGGCGTGCAAGTCCTTAAATAGATCAAAAATTGGCCCACAAGCCCAAGTCGTTGGCACTCAACGCCCCAACTAAGGGCAAGCAGGCGACACTACGAGAGAATTGGCGCTCAGTGCCCCTCAAAGGACAAGCAGGCGCTCAACGGTGCATTGAAACTTGCGTTCAACGCCCCCAGGAGGAGAAGCAGGCGAGACTGTGTTATAACTGGCGCTCAGCGCCCCTAGAAGGGCGCCCAGGCCTGCTGCGGTGCAGAGTGGCGCTGAGGGTCCCAAAAAGGGCAACCAGACGCCCTACGCTGGCGTTGAGGGCCTTAGAAAAGGGCAACCAGACGTGGTTGCGTGAGCTCCTGCGCCCAGGGCCCAGAAAAGGGCAACCAGGCGTCCTGCGACCTTCTGTAACCTTCTCTTCTGGTGCTTTTTCTGTTCTTCTTGGGTTCAAACTCCTTGATACTTCAACTCCTCTCCAATTTATTCCAATAACCTGTAAAATCAAGGAATTTAGTGATAAAATCATCAAGTATAACTTCAACTCTCTTATTCACAAAAATAAACTAAAAACAAAAGTTCAAGCAAGCTTCAAAGTCAAAAAGGGTTAATTTAGTATCAAAATTGCATCACAGATAACGGTAAATTCAACTGTTATCAATATGTAAATAAAAAATTGTCTACAATGATGATTTTTGAAATATTTTTGCCCAAAAACCTAAAAAAAAAAGCATTGTCTTACACATTTTTTTTATCAGCCGTCAAAAAATTACTAATATTCTATAATATTTCGATATGTCTATTTAAACGATTAATTATTGCATTTGAAGTATTATTTTCATATCAACATGCTTGTATCATTTAAAAGTTAAAACTATAGATAATTTAATATATTTTTCTCTTTTAAAGAAAAAATTATAAATAACATTTTAGACTCAAATAAACACTATCTCAAATATAAATGTTTTAATCTAAAATTAACACTATTTTTTATCATAAAATATCTTCTAAATGACAGAAAATAAATCAAAATGATTTATTAAAAGCTTTAATATCAACTCTCGAACTTAAATTTACTTCCTCGGCTAAGGACCCAAAGACGTCACATTTGGATTAGCTCTTGGAGAATAAATTTTTGGAGGACTTCGACCCAATTTTCTAATCTCAACCTAATAACTTCAACAAGCATATTTAAATTGACTTCAAGTGTTCGGATCATCTTCCAAAGCTTTGTCGATAATCAATCAACTATAAGAATACAACAACTATCAATCATAATAATATTATTTTAATACAATTGAGTTTGATAATCTCCTGTTAAAAAAACTAAAACAAAAGAAGCACAGTAATTATTGCTAAATCTCACTAGGTTCTCGTGAGTAAAGCTGATATACAGTAACTGTCAGATGAATCTCATGATTGGTGATTTCAGTTTGTGGCCTGAAGTCAAAGGTTGCAACATAAATCTCACCAAAAAGATGGCAGTTGGATAAACAGATTCTTGGACATGTGACTCTAAAGTTCATCAGGTGGCACGTGGCTTCTGTTCATTGGTTTGGCATAACTACCATCCATCCATCGGTAGGCAATCTAGTTATTAGTTAAGACTAATCCTACATATGTTCCTGTCGGATTTGGTTTCTTGGTTGGTTCCGGTGAGATCACTACAACAAATTAGTGGTTCATAAACGTAGATAGGGTCCACCATGCTAATAACCACTAAAATATCATCTTTTACAAATATTACAAATATTAGAAAAGCTTTTCACATGAGACTGGTAGTTCAATTAATGAAAACACAGTTTTAAGGTTTAGTGGTTTCACAAAATTTAATAATAAAAAAAAAAAAAAGAGAAAGGTGGGGCACATGCATGCTTGGAAGGTTATCAATACTATTCAAAATAAAATGGCCAACACACAAGCCATTTTCCCAATTGTTAAGTTTCCCAACTCTATATTCCTTCCCACTTGCCAACATGCTTTTGCTTCTTCCATTCATCATAACAAACCTTATAAGTCTAATGCATCCCTTGCTTTTCTATATAAAGTATGAAACTTATATCACAAAATATATATATCTTGTAATGAGAGATAATAACTAAAAATAAAATAAATTTAGAGTATCTATCTCAATTATACATATAAATAAATGAAAATCTCAACCTTATAAATCAATGTTATGAAATTAAGTTAAATTGAAAATGTTTTCCTAAAATCTACCTGTTCATTCATATAACAATGCAAAGGGACATCTCATAAACTGGGAACACAAACCATGATGCTCCCTTTTCCAAGGCTTTTAGAATTGGTTTTGTTAACAAAATCATTAGGTAAACACGAAAGAATTGTGAAACGAAATAAATTGAGGTGGAATAGAATAGAATAGAAGCTTCGTTGTCCATTGAAAATTGTAGACATGGAAGATCAGAAGCTACTGTCGGCCGACAATATTACGTAGGTGGACACATAAAGAAAAGGATTGATCTTGTCATTTTCCATCAATTTTAATTATCTTTTTTAAGATAGCCACTAGTCTAAGTGATGCAGTGGTTTACCCTGAACCCCACGTTATTTGCAAATGGTTGCGTAGCTTGACTGCTACAACCAGCACAATCAACCATCATTCAATTTTTCAAACCCTAATTGGAATCCATTTGCTTTATCAAACCAAACCGCCTTATATGGAACTTCGAGAGGTCTACTCAGCACTATTATCACACCCCAAAATAAAACTAATAATAATAATAAAGAGTTCTTTTGTTTTGTTTATCTAGTTTCTCTCTTCACTCGTAATATTCTCACGTACAATTTATATTCTAGTAGAATGTTATTTTATTTATTGTTAATTTCTTTTTAAAATTAGTAAAATTCGATATAGAATAAAAAAGAAAATTTTATAAGTAAAGAGATGAGACATTCAGAACAACTTACAAAATATACATTACAGTACTTTTCTTTTACAAACGCGGAATTTTTTGGATCATCTTTGTACTTATTTCAATTAGGGTATTTTTAATTCGACTTCTAGGAATGTACTATTACCTTGAACTCTTTTAAGGAAATTACACCCATATTGATGAAATCAAACTAAGCAAAATCATATCTTTTTGTTTGTTCAATTTTTATTCTATACAAATAAATCAAACTAATTGACATTTTAGCACTCCTGTTAATGAAAAATGGGTCTAGATTTTAAATGAATCAGAGGAAAAAAAAGATTTCAAAATTATTTTATATTCATTTTTATTATTTTTATTGTTACATATTGGATATTCATCGGAATTGTAAATGAAAAATATTGGTTGATTTTTTATAATACAATTAATCGTATGTTTTTCTGATAATAAAAGTAATCGTATTTATTTTGTCCTATTCAATACTTATTTATTGTAACAACTAAATGAATTGAGTTAAATTGTATATTATTTTTCGAGATCGAAAGTAGTTTGTAAAATCTTTTTTCATTGAGTAAACTCTTCACTAATATGTATTTGTCTTTCTAAGTCCTCCTCATTCTTTATCGAATGGTTGGATGTCTGAAAAATATTATTCGACGCTCAAATTATTACTACTAAGAAATTTTGATTAAATTTGGATTAATACAAAAAAATAAAGTCAAAGGATCATTGAAATAATATTTACAATTATCTTTTACTCATTATAGTTATGCACCTGAGTGACTACAATTATGGACCTATTGGACCAGAGGTCCAGTGGCCAGAGTATCTATGAAAAATTGAACTCGTTTTTAACTAAATTATTCAACATGAGAATGTCTTCGGTAGACATAAGGAGCCAGTTTATCTATGAGAAATTGCACCCGTTTTTAACTAAATTATTCAACGTGAAAATGTCTTCAGTAGACATAAGGAAGTATTGGTAGACACATGGTTATTAAATGATGGATGCAGAATTTAATATGAAAAACATAATACTCGATATCTGATATTTGATACTCACTAGTGATTGTTGTATTGGAAGTTCTACATCGACTAGAGATAAGACCAAATTATAATATATAAGTGGGATGCAAACCCTCACCTTACAAGTCGGTTTGTGGGGTTGAGTTAAGCTTAAAAACAACTTCTTAATATGGTATCAGACTAATACACAATCATCTCCTTCCTTCTTCTTTTTCTCCAACATAGGACGCCGCTCCTTCCTTTCTATTTGCCTCCCATGGCCAATGATAACTCTTCATCTATTAGCAACCCTCATGAGTCATCAAAACCCTTCACTTGCATCACCCTTAGCAGTGTCATCAAGCTTCTTCCCTCCAATTACCTCACTTGGAAACTTCAAGTTGAAGCTCTTCTTAATGACTATGATCTTCTCAAATATCCAGATGGATCCTTTCCTGCACCGGCGACGACGGTCTCCACCACTGTTGAACCTTTGGTGACAACTCTGAATCATGCTTATCAAATCTGGCGTCGACAGGACTGTCTCATATACGGTGCTCTCCTCACCACTCTCTCCCCTAAAGTGGCATCCCTAGTGTCTCAAACAACGACATCACATGATCTTTGGACTCTTCTCCAACGCACCTATGCCAAGGCATCCCGCAGCCACCTCAAGCACTTAAAGGAGCGTCTCCACAGGCGTCCAAAGGTACCCAATCCATCAATCAATTATAGTAATTAGTTTTAAATTATAATAATTAGTTTTTATTAGTCAACTTTTATATATCTACTTTCCCTTTATTTAGGTTAATTGTTAATGCTAAATTGGTGGAGTTTGTTCCCTTGACTCTTTCCGATTTACCTTATCAATTTGTATATTTATACTATTGTAACCCGGTAATAAAACCAATTCAAAGTGATTTTTGTATATGGTATCAGAGTCATGGTTAGAGTCTATCCTCACGATTTCTTAGGCATTTTTATTCCATCCGTTATCGGGCCACTATCGGACCACCCATTTCTATTATCACGCTCGAGATATTTATACCTCGACGTGAATGGGGTGTGTTGGAAGTTCCACATCGACTAAAGATAAAGCCAAATTATAATATATAAGTAGGATGAAAATTTCACCTTATAACCGATTTTGTGGGGTTGAGTTAGGCTTAAAAATACTTTTTACTATATTGGACTTACCTTTTGGTAATAGAATCTTCTGTATCTTGGTATCTGGTTTGGTAATTCATTTCTTACATAATATATATAGTGTTTGTCTTGACATTGTACGAACTTCAAATTTTATCTACTACTAAATACAAATTAAATAGTATCTTATTATTGTCTTAATTTAAAGAATAAGTCTCAGAAATTTTCAGTCATAATACAGGTGAGATGTCCAATTAGAATCATCACAATATATCACTAATGTTGATAGGCATTACAAGTATATAGCAATAACACACCTATGAGTGTACAATTCCAACATCTAATTATACAGATTTGTCAGTTATACCGCTTTTAGATACATTTACGATAAGGAATGATTATTTACTCCAAATATGTTAGTTTGACTATTTTATATTTATTCTCAAGTAAAATTTTATTTTCATTTTCATTTCTATACATAATAGTTTGAATTTTTTTTTA
Organism: Vigna umbellata; assembly: GCF_029865625.1. NCBI lineage: Eukaryota > Viridiplantae > Streptophyta > Magnoliopsida > Fabales > Fabaceae > Vigna > Vigna umbellata. The sequence goes on along the minus strand of NC_142165.1, from coordinate 30,341,067 downwards.
TATCTCATTGTGATTGTGGACTAGTTTGCATCCAATTTTTTATAATTTTAAATATTAATTAAATAAACTTTTTTATAAAAATAAAAATCATAAGATAAAATTATCATTTATGGACTCCTCAGTTATTAAAAAAATATATATTTTCTTTTCTCCAATATCAAATGTCTATAAAATAATTATAATTATATAAATATTAATTAAAAATATCAAATAACATTAAATAAAAATCAAACAATTATTAAAAAATAAAAAAATTAAATGTGTATCTTAAAGGTAAATTATAAAACTAGAGACTAAAGAAAAGTCTATATAAACTCTTAAAATTACTTATTAAATAAAAGATATTTGAATATTTGAAAACACAAATAAGTATAAGGATCAGACAAATGTTAAGATGAAATAGATACTAATATATTCATGGTCATCTACCTACTCAATTAAAAAAAAAGTTAAATATTACTTATATCAATGTTCATAGTTAATATTCTCCATCAAAATTAGGATACATTTTATCAATATGCAAGTAAACATAAATTTTACACTTTAATCTTGCATCACATCCCAAATGTGAGGCGGTATGCCTGCATCTTTGAAAGCATTTTCAGAAGCATGGAATGATTAAGACCTTCAGTATCAAATGGACTGTTTCATTTTATTTTATTTCTGTTTGGATTTGAACTTTCTATATAATAATGAAGGACAAAAGCATTGGGCCTATAAAACGGGCTACTGCTACCTCAAGAGTCTATGCTATTATATGTCAATGCAGGGTCACATGTTTGGGTCCTAATCATGGGCCAATATTATATCCTTTATATAGAGCAAAACAAATAACAGCAAAAAAACAAACATGAGATGAATCATTTAATCTCTTCAAAAAGTTGTTCCAAAATAAAGTTGCAAAATGGGATAAGCATAAGTAAAAAACAAAAAGAAAAAATATAAATTATATTATTATAGTTCACTGCCAGCTAGAAAGAGGAAGTGAAAACAAAATAGATGACAACATTTTTTCGTGCTTTCTGTAGAATATAATTTGTGTTTGGAGACTATTTAGTACGAGAAACAATAGCAGAATAAGTGTGCAAAAAGGTACATGCTACTTCGCTTGTCATGCTAAATTCAAAGTTTAATTAATAATACTGTATAGAATGGCCCCTGGTTGGTGGTTGCAGAAAACAAATTTTTTTAATGCTTATAAAGAATATGTAGTATTTTTAAAAAATAAAAAAAATGTCTGCAAGTGTCCCAATTATTCAATCAATAAGACCATTGTTTCCAATTCTTGAACAAGGTTAGTAGAAGTATCATTTATCATTGTTGTTCTTGAACTCGATAATCGTGCAATCAAGCCACTAGAATAGTGAATTAAAATAGTGAGTCTATAATTATATGTGTCCACTTATAACATGTGATGAGAATGGAAATCCACGGAAGACTTTGGACTTAGAAAGTACTCCATTTGGATTTTGAAGCACTTAAACTATTAATTAATGGAGTGCATAATAATGGTGCATTTAATATATTTGCACGCAAAAGGATTAAGGAATACTTAACCATTTACACACTTATTTTAATCTGTAATCACGGTTTAGTTTTCAAAACAAAAGAAGTTCATAGCAATAATATTCTTAACAGCAAAGATAAGAACGAAATGTAGTTGACTACAAATATGGTTAAAATATAAAAAATTTTGCTCACAGATTGCTACAAAACAAAAAATTCGAAAAAGTTTTAAGAGAAAAAAGGGATTAAACTTTCTTTAATCTGTAGTACTATTGTACTTGTTTTGATTGTTTTTGTTTTCCTGCGAAACAGTGGTTTCTTTCCTAAACATTTTTTATAACAATGAGGTTTTCAATGCTCACACATATATAATAGTTTTAAAAGAAAAAATAGTAATAAATGTTTGACCAGAAGTTAAACCAGAATAAATAAAGTTGAGAGTCCACCCTCTGCAAGCATGGCAATAAGGTCTTGCATGCTTCTTTGGCAGTGCAGAAAATCAATGGACTTGAACCAAACACTGTACAAGATTCTGTTTTGTTAGATGCCTACAATGACTATTGACTATTCACCACAACCCCACTCGTGCTACACAATCACATTCTCTCTCTTGTGCATACACGTCACATGTGTCTTCCTCACTAATAATTCAACTCTGTGGTCCCTTATCAGTTATCACCCCACCAAGACAACTTTTCACGCTTTAAAATTTTAATCAATGCACCTACAAATCATCTAATTTGTAACAGTAGCAATAGGAAAAAGATAGAAATTGAAAAGCATGTAAGTTTATTATATCATAAATGCATGACTACATAGGCAAAAGGACAACAGTAACACCAACCACATTAAATTAAGTCCGACCAAGATATCACCTTCTTCCCCTTCTTCCCTTAACAAGCCCTTACAGCAATTACGATACAACCTCCAATGAAAGCCCATAATAACGATAATAATACCAGCTCGAAACACAACACAAAGATCACAAAGATCAGCGTTTCCCACAGGCGTGTTACATTACTGTGCAATCCACCGTCAAGTAGAAAATGAGGAGTGTAGGGGGCCCTTCTCCCAAAGTTGTCACACACACTCTCTCTCAATTCACACCCAAAGCTAGTGATAATTTTTACATCAGAGAAAAGGCAAACCCACCAAGGATTGAACACGACAAGGTTACAAAAAGAGGAGGTGAGATTGGGGCCCATAACAGCCAAGAGGCGTGCACTCTCGTTTTTGGGTACTTTTTGGAACAACCAGTCTTCTCATTCAAAAACAGCTCACACCCCATGCCAGCGTTAGTGCTACTTTCTCTAACCCCCAAGACATGGACTAATCATTCATTTCTCTCTTTCTTTTTTTCCTTTATTGGGGCATTTTCCGCTCCATACCTCACCTCTTTCTTTCTTCACACACAAATTGCATTACACAAAACCACCTTCACCATCTCCCTATCTTCCAACACCTTAATCATTCACCAATGTCTGTCTTCTTCAAGGGATTCATTTCACACTTCACATTCACCACCCACCTTCCATAATTATTAGAGTTCAAAATCTATACCCTATTTCTTATTATAATAATAAAAACGCACACAAAGATAACTTATTAGTGTACAGTTTTCTAATTCTCCAACTTATATGGCATATCAAGTCCAAGCTTTATGGCCTTGAGTTTCAATGATTTCAAGCAACGTATGGCTTCATCAAGAAGTTCAACTGGGTCCTTGCCCTTTCCACCAGGAACTATGCACTGCAGAATGCTCAGAACATCTTGAATCTTCTCCTTTCTCATCTTTTTATTGCCCGACCAAGAACCCATTCGACCGGACCCTCTACTACTATTGTTGCCAACACTGGAGCATCTTGATTCTGCATCATCTTCAACTTCAAAGGGTATTTTCCCATCCAGAGAACTAGCAGTGTCCATGAACTGCATGTCACCATCATAAGCCCCCTCCTGCAGCTTTCTCTTCTTTGTTTCTCCAACAGAGCTAGCAACTTCTTCAGCCGTTAATCTACCAGGTTCTTCCTGATTACCGTGAGTGGTCATTGTGCTGGGTGAATGTCCTGTGCTAGTAACTTCATCATTATCATCATCATCATCCTCAGTGGAATAACCATCACTGTCAGAGTAAAGCAATGCATTGATTTCCTCTGTGTCCTCATGCATCTCACTTTCAATGTCATCATCAGTTCCCTGATTTTCATCAACTTTATCATCCAAAGTTGGTCCAAGTCCAGCCACATGATTTACATCTCTCCTCAATGAGGACAATTCATTCTCCTTGTTCAAATTTGTAGAACCATGCAGCTTTGAATCCCACAGAGTCAGGCACTCAACAGGCCGACCAAATCTTGAACTGTAAACCAGAGTTGTTTGATCAGCAGTTTGATCAATAACCAGGAATTGCTTCTGCGGGAAACCCTCAACCCGGGCAATTTCCTCCCCAAAACCTTTTGCATGGCTAGCAGAGAGCTTTTCCTCTGCAGTGAAGTTTCGAGCAGGTGTAGTAAATCCCTGCCGGAAACGAGGCAAACAATAAAACCAACCATGAGGTTCACCAGAATGTCCAGGCTGTGAATGAGGCAGCCCAGAGGACAGATAAGCTGGCATTGTAGCATCTCTTGCAACAGAGTTGCCAACTGGATTCATAGCTGCAGCTGTACCATTTTGCTTCCCCGTGCCAAAGGGTGCAGCATTGAAGGAGCTCAAACTGGGAGATTGCCAATCAAAAAGCAGCTCCGGAATCCAGGCTCCACAATCTTCTCCCATTCAACCACAAAAATCACCTAAATATTTTTGAAGCATTAATCAAATTACCTCTACTGAAAGAAATGAATGAATGCAAAAATTAACAACTTAAAACGTACCTGAAGAAAAACGATTCAAACACAAGTGCTATCTTTTTTACTATTGGTAACTCTCACCAACAAGGAAAACAACAAAACCACCGGCTTAACCCAAAACGAACAAAGCAAAAAACTATTACGTGACAGGCTTGAGCAAATGACGGAAGTATTCAGCCTGAACAACACCCAAAACCAAAAAAATATTTATCAGTACATGTTTGAACATAAAGATCATGAGAACAATTGAGAACAATTAAAAGATCGTAACTTCAAAAACTATGTGACAGGCTTGAGCAAATAAAAGCTATTCTATGAGTTCCTTCAATCCAAGAATATATAATACATACCTGACAATCTATGAGAGGTTGAAAGCATGCCATAACTCTAACTATAATGGTAGAACTCCCTGCACTTCCATTCTCATGTTTCAATGCCCGAAATCTGGTTTGACTTGCTGCTTGGCACACCATAACTACTTTTCCAACCCTTCAAAATGAAAGAACAACTATGTTCCCAAAGACAATGAGTCTGAAATCTGAATCCTCTTTAAGCCAGTGAAATCGGTTTTGACAAATTGAACAATAAACAAAAATAAAACACTGGTTTAACTGGTTTACAAAGTACTAAGAAAAAAACAGGCTAAAAACTAATGACAATTAAAATGTTGAGGAAACTAAAGTTGAACAGAAGGGACAGAAACAAGATGGGTGACTTCTTTCAGCTGATCTGACGAACATAACAAGGAACGACAACAAAAAAATTGGACCCCATTGATTCAAGACAAGGAAGAGATGAGGGAGGTGATTGAAAGAGGTTCTGGTAAAAGGATCTTGAATTACAGAATAACTTTGCAATACAGGTTCAAAGAAATAACTTTGCGATAAACATCAACAGAGAGACTAAGCCACCACCGCATGCTGCTGTATCCTTATCCGCAAAAAGATGAAGCCACCACTAACCACTACTCTTTCACCCAAAATCCCGTTCCAAATCCTGCAATAGAATTCACACATCCCAGATCTACCAATTAGCACAGAGTAACACCTTTAAATTAAGCTAAAAAAAATAGAGCCAAATAAACAAAGTGAGATCAAAACAAGAATAAATAAATAAAAAATACGATTTTCCTTTTTTTCCTTTCTTGAATCTATTCTCGCAAAACAAAACCTTCAGAACAGACTAATTACTGAGACTCAGCGAATATAGGGTACAGATTTTCATCAAGGTTGAAAATAATTAATTAAAAAAACTAAGACAAATTACAAGTCAAGACATTGATAGGGCAGAATATGAACATACACCATGTAAATGGAAACAAAAGTTACCCAAAAGAATTGTTTATTTTTAAAGGAAACAAATCCCCACGCAAGATCTTATATGCTAGAAATTGAAGTTCCAAATATTAAATTATCCTAGAACTAACAACTAAAATTGAAAACAAAACATAATCACAGACACATATAGAGAAAAAACATGAGTGGTGTAAAAGAACAGCATGAAGGAAGTAGAAGAAAAACTTACGATGTGTGTGTGGAGAGAAAAAGAGAAAGAGAGAGAGAGAAGCAAAGCAGTTGAGAGGAGGGAGCAAGCGTGACCTGGGTACAGTCAAAGTGGAAAGTGGAAACTGTGTGTAAACAAGAAGAAAGATGAGGAGTTGAGTTATATAGAAAATGCATTGACACATATACCCTTCACAGAAGTCCATCAAAATAATTATTAATGAAAAAATAAAAATAAAAAAGGATTAAAATAATAATAAAAAAAGAAAAGAAAAAGAAAGCCATTGAGAGTGTTGTGGAAGGTTGATTCACTCATTCATGGATACGTGCCCGTGCGTGAGGGTTGAGGACGCAAGAGTGCACGCAAACTCTTAAGTGCACAATCATGAACCACAGTAACCTAAACCAACCTCAGGTTAAGTTAAGTTAATCCATCACTCACCTCTAACACACACACTCCTCTGTGGCCCCTCGGTAGTTCTATCATCACCTTCTGAATGTTTTTGTTTGGTCAATGAATTACTCACCCTCACCCACCACTCTTTACCTAACCATGTTCTTGGGTTTCAACCTAACCACGCGCTCTGGTTAGTTAGTTGGTTGCCTCGGCCTTGTCTCCGTTCCCCTGGACGAATCTACATCATCTGCATGCCTTCTTTTAATTATTATTTTTTTATTATTATTATAACCACATGGTTAAACCAAAACTCACACACATTGCATATTCCCATTATGCCCCTCCAGATCATCATAATTATTCACCACCTATGTAGCCCACCTCTGCACAAAATAAATTCTGTACGGTCATTTCAGGAGATCCGCAAGTAGCTTTCCTTGCTGCAATGAGAACAACCAACACCAGAAAAAAAAAAAAAACCTAAAATATACTATATTATATGTGTAAATGTTAGTTTCTGCTAGATCGGACAAAGGATTTGTGTTTCCTCGTTAATTGCTACCTTGACACTATCCTAGTTATTTTCACTCTTGCAAATCCAAATGTCATGTGAAATTTTAAAATATGCTGGGTAGAAAAGCCTATGATTATTTTTTTATTTTGTAAATTCAAATGAATTTTAACATTCATGTTTAATTAGCATGCAATCTGCTGCTGCTACAGTATTGTTGTCATTGTTACGTGGTACTTTTCTTCTATCAATAACATTGTCTATATCACGCGTTTAGGCTAATAAGCAAGGCTACATAGATTCTATATCATTTCAAACTCTTTTTCTAATAAGTAACTTAATTAATTTTTCTCTTTTTCTAATAATCTTTGTTGCATATTCAAATGCATGCAATCTATTATGAGCTTAAGCTTTAAATAACTTGAGTTTTTCTTCTTTTTTTTTTTTTAATTTTATGATCCACTCCACTTTCCTTTCACGGAATGGTTCGAGGACTGTGTATCAAATCACGATAACCCTACACACTTCAGTAGTCCCTTCAGCCATGTGGTACAGTGAAACCTCTATACACAGGTAAACGCATGCTTGGTTTAACTTTTTTTTTCAGCCAAATAATTATCTTTTTAACACCTTCTAAAAAAAACTAAAGCAAAAGTAATACATAACATGGCTTTTAATCCCCAAAGGTAGCATATAAAAGCTAGAGATATAAACACAGAATTGTGGTAGGTTGGAAGAGTTACAAGAATAGAAATAGATGTTTATGGTGTGAAATTTGGGGAGGTGGAGTGAGAGGGATAAGGAGAATGAAAAGAGTGTGGTTTCACATGAAGATGAATAATTTGTAGGTTGACCGTTCAAAGGAGATATAAGTTGAGGACCCACAGATGAGGAAAATTTATAGTATCTCTCTCACACAGCACCTGAGGGTGTATTTTGTGCTTATTAACCATCGATGGCCTAACTTTAGGGTTTGAGACTTTGGGTTAAAAGCTTACTAGGGTTTGGTCCCGCCAAAGAGTACCATTATACTTTCCATGGATGTGATATATAGAATGGATGTGCCTTAACCATGTAAATAATAAATAATCATCAATATCAGGTTGCCCCATGCTGGCCCTACACCTACCTCATTTGGTACATAACCTTGCGTAAAACTTCTTTCCTCATTAACCATCTCATCTTTCTCCCATGCCTTTCAATTAACTTCTAAATTACTTAACTTTTTTTCAAAAAAAAAATTAAATAATATCTGTCTAAGCATACACCGAATACCTACAATAAACTCTCATTTTTATTTTCAATTTTTTTTTGGATAAAAGAGACAGAATGTTTTGAAATTTAATGACATTGGTTGGTTGCGTTCGTACCGCTGGGTATTTAGTCAAGAACATACTCATATGGTACTTTCCATTTGATTAATCAACGGGTAATTAGGGCGTAAATGAGGGTTAACCTACATAGGTATATATAGGCTGAAGTAGTAGTGTTCACATTCATGATCCTGGTCCAATTCAAAGGTATAAGTAGAGTATAAAGAATACATATCATGCATTTATAAGTACTTAATATGTCTACCTACAAATACTAGTATATGAAAGAGTCTTTTGATTATTTAATATTTTATATTGACTTTGGAATATATATATATATATATATATATATATATATATATATATGGCCTACATATAACTTAGAGGTTCCAACATAATTTCTCATCCTATATTACATTATACATCAGTTACTTTTTATAATTGATGTGAAATGTTATCTTTTTTCTCAATTAATGACTCCACACGCCTTCTCTGATTCCTTTTTAATATATTAAATGATATCTATGTTAGTGATTTCACATTTCGTGATGTTTATAATGGTTAGAATACTTCAAGCACTCTCTATATTTAATTATTATTTTTATTACCGATGAAAATAATGTTAGAAAAGATAGAAGAATTCATCCAAAACATTCCATGTTGTATTTGAAATTTTCATTATTTAATACTTATTTATGTATTTTAATTATATTGAATATTATTTTTATATGTTTTTTTCTAATTTAGTGGTGGAATTAGGTCAAATTAGTCCAATTCCACCACTAAATTAATAGAATTTTCATGTTAGAGTAAAATTAGTTGTTGGACTTGGATTTAATATTTTAATATGGTATGATTATTATTGACTAAGTAATTTTTTTATAAAACTTTAAGGAGTTTCACCTGTGACTTTATTATTACATGTTGCACCATTTAAATTTGAAAATTTAATATGTTCCTCCAGCTTTAGTCCCTTCAACTTGGTGGCGGACAGTGCAAATAGAATCCCTGTTATTTTGTGAATGTGTAATTTTAATTTTAATTCCTGTAAATAATCGATTGCATATTTGACTTTCTATTTTCCAAAATTAGACAATCGTATTCTGTTGTTATCTAATTTTTAATTGTGTTAATTACTTATTCACTTATAATATGAATAACAATATTTGATAGTAAATTTTGATATATTTAGTAACGACAGATTTAAATTTATTTAAGAATAGCAATAATTTTAATAAAATAAAATATAAATATTTTATTAATTAAATTAAAAAGTATGTAAATGAATAATTATTATTATGTAAAGTTTTTTGTATAAATATTTTTAAAACATATTTTCTTTGCGTACTGTATGGTGTCTATAGTGGGATAATGAAAAAAAAAAGGTGAATATGATACTTCTAGAAAGTGACTAGTGATTTCTATAAATTTTGATATAATAAATAAACAATTAAGTTAATTATGTGTTAGTTTGGTGTGAATGCTGTAATTGAATATTAAAGTATTAAAATTAAAGAACAACTAAAATCTCAGACAGAATTTTGAAAACGAGAATCTTCTCTTTCCCATAGTTTGCTCAACCTAAGCAAAAAAGAAAAAGAAGATTGAACGATTTATGTAGTATTTGATAAATTCTGATAAAAAAAATACCTACTCAGAAAAATACTTCATTTAAACTATAGATAGATTATAGATGAAAATGGTAATGAATTTTTGATAAAATTATTTCATAAGTATAACAAGATAACCTATTTTAATATATTTTTTAATAGTTCTTAACTTTCTCTTAACCTAATAATGAAAGAAAATCCTAATAGTGTTTAAGGCCTGTTTATCACTACCATGTTTGGATTATAGTTTTAATACAATTTTTTTAGAGATTAATTGAACGCTATGATTGTTTATTGTTGTTTTAATCATTTAATTTTGAACAACATGTTTATTTTGTATTAAAAAATTATCACTATGTTGAATTATAATAAAAAATAAAATGTTGCACTAATATTACCAAATTTTAGTTCATATAAAACAATTAAAATAATTATAAATCATAAATGTATAATTATTGAGTAATTGCTTAATATCAAATATTTGATTGAGAGACTAATAATGTTTTTGTTTGTTATTTTATAACTTTGAACTAGTTCTAATAAATTATTTTATAATAGCAGAAATTGAAAGAGTGGTGGACTTTATAGAGATGCTCTGCGATTAGGTTTTGTTGTTTATGAGAGTCTGACTGAAACCTTTTTTTCTGTTGTTATTTTGTACTCTGACTGAAACTTTCTACAGCCACACTTTGCCCTACTTTTTCTTTGCATCCTTTTCTTCTATCATCCCCATACACACAACTTTTACTTCCCTCAATTTTACCTTTTTCATCTAACCCTATCCTTTTCATGCTTTACTTTACACCCCCAACTACCAAAATTATAAATCTTCTTCCATTCTTCTACACATGTGATTATGTAAATGCTTCTGTTTATTAGCACGCACCAAACTATCATTATCATTCAATATGGTTTCCATCCACATAATAATTACCATCCTTTCTCATTACTTAATTAATATCATTACAATTTCATCACATTCTCCAAACCTCATCACTAATTCATACCATTCTTTTACATTATGTAACTTTACCTCTTTTATCTTTTGCTTCATCAGCATCACTATTATCTCACTTACAAAAGTTCATCATGGGTCAGAGAGACAAGTTCATTCACACTTCTATGTAATCATAACTTTTTTTTACTAAGACCTTACGATAAATAAATTGATGAATGTTTTTATAAATATTAAGTTCGATAAAAAAAACTATCTTTTTTGTCATTGATTCTATTTTTTTAGGGGAAATTAATCTTTTTTTTTTTTGTGTAGCATGTATATTCTCCATGAAAAACAATTAGCTAAAATATGCATTCAATCGATATAAAAGATTTCATGAATTTAAAGGATTCCATGCACTTTAAAAAGAAAATTAAAAGTAATTTTTATATTTACGTTTTTGGGATGAAATAAATATTTACTTATTATCTGCAAAAAGTGAAAATAATAAATACGTGAATAAATGAACATTTTAAAGTCAATATACTTAAGGTAAACCATGTAAGATATAAACATCCTTTGATGTAAGTGAAACTCCCACTTAAGTATGCAACTAACTATTATCATATATATAAAAAATGTTAAAATATAATAGAAAAAATTATAAAATAATAAATGAAAAGTTATAAACATAATATATATATATATATATATATATATATATATATATATATATATATATTACAAATTTAAAGTGCTTTTTCACCGATATGTGAATACTACACTAATTTAAGAAGAATTAATTCTTCTTGCCTTACTCTTTTCTCTTTTGGACAAAGAAACATATACAAAATTGAAGTTGTATCCTACAATTTAAGACGATGTTTGTTTCAACCATCCATATTATCGATGCTATGATCCTAAAAGAACATTTTATTCGTATTTCTTGTGCTTTATAAAATTTAATATTTTCAACTCATATTGTTTTTACACAAATATTTAATAAGAACTTTCTAGCGCTCTAACATGTTCAAATACTCCATTAATTTCTTTTATTAGTTATTTTTTCTTTTTATTTGTCATGTTTCGAGTAGTTCCTAATAATTATATTTTCAATTAATTGACCATAAGTGAATCTAAATCATGTTGTTAAAATTCGGTCATAATATTACAATGATAAAGGAAAACGTTTATAAACTCGTAAGTCATAAAGCATCATCTATAAAAGGAAAAATTAAAAACCTTCTTTTCAATGGTATATATAATTATACAATTGTTCAACCAAATATCTGTATATTTGAACATATATATTACTTATGTATTATAATAATAATAATAATAATAATAATAATAATAATTAAAAAAATTATAAAAGTAGAAAACGATTATTTAAATAGAGAAAACGTTTGAAACTAAAAAAAAGAGAATTTTAAATTGTTGATATATATATATATATATATATATATATATATATATATATATATTCTAAAATGTTATTATAATTGGTCAAGTGAATTATACCTGACCGATCAAAAGAGAAATAATTATTGTTAGAATCGACATAACAAATGGAATAGAAATAGGTGAGGATAACTTTGGAACCATAATTAAACCTCCTGAAAGGTAAAATCTCACTAAGAACACTATAAATAAGGCATGTAGGTAACTCATCTAATATTTTTGAACCACTGCATTTATTACAACACATTTTACCGAATGCTTACTTGAGCATCAAAGTATCAGGTACTAAAATGGCTAGGGAGTTGTGAAATTAAGAGTATATTCAATCCTACAAGAATAATCTATATTACTTTGTTATGATTTTGAAAATAAGACAAAAAGTAAATGATAGTAGTACTTCATTTGGAGTTTATATTTAATACAAATGATAGTTTAGATTAGATTGGTGGACTTTTTCTAGGTGTCAGATTCAATGAATTTTATTTGTTTTGCTTCGAATGTGTATTATTAGGCTAAATATTACTTCAATGATACTCAAATGATGTAAAGTAATTGCATTTACTTGTTATCATTGCTTGAACAACAATGTATATTCTCAAAGTGATAAATAATTTAATTCAAGCAATAACTTGTAGCTTAAATGAGAAATATGTCAAGGCAATTTTCTCTCTTTTGAAAGGACTTTTCCCAAGTGGTGATGCAGTGGTGGTTGAAATAATGAAACTTATTGGAAGAAATTTAATAAGTGCGCATCACCTAAACAAGCTATGAAAGTTGAAGAGAGATGTTGGGTGTGTGTGTTTGAGTAAGGAAGAAAGAAGTTACAATTCATTACATCAACTGTAAATATTTAATCTTTCAGACTAATGAAATACAATTATAAAGTTTATGATATTCTATGAATTTAACTTGTAGTGCTTGCGTCAAAAGAGGAGTTTTGAGTGGGGATATTATGTGATGAGACATATATAGAAAATCATATATGGAAACGGTGTTCATTCATGGGATTTGGTAAATGTGTACAATTTGTAACTAACATCTTAAATGTTAATCACTATAGGATTGTTGACTCAAACTATTCATTGTGCATATTTTTTATTACATGTCTCCATTGGAACAAGAGGTCCTAAAGGAAGTTCATGAGCAATGAGTTTCATTTCTTTTGAGTGTTTATAGATGATTATGTAAGGTATTTTATGAGTTTTCATTTAAATATTATATGTATAGTCATTATTTGATGACATTAGGATTTATGTGTGATACGCTGTCGTTGAAACTATCAAATTAATACTACTTTTCAAGGCAACTTCAGTATTGTCAAGTAGTATTCAAGAAAGTAGATAGGGTTAAAGTAACCCTAAGTTGTCTCCCAATGAATACGGAATTGCTTTTCAATATTTGACTCTTATGAATGTTATGCAATACTCAAGAATAAAAGTGATGTTTAGAGAATGTTTGAAGAACGAATAAGAAACTTAGAAACAATTATGATGAAATAGGCTAATTCCACTGCTTTTTCAAGATAAATTCATCATTGGTTATCCACATATCATTATTCAATTGATTATTGTTCTAGTTTCAAATTAATTAAAGTACATTCTTAATTAATTTGATGGCGATCATGCAGTTAACCAAAGTAGATTCTCAATCAAATGCAAGACCTTTCTAGATTATTCATAACGAATTCAACCAAAGTACATTCTTAATCAAATTCTATTGTGTTTAATCATGTCTATTCTTAAATCTCCTAACCAAATTAAAAGCTAATTAATCAAAGTAAATTCTCAATTAATTATAGTTGAAATTATTACCACCAATCAAAGTACATTCTCAATTGATAGCAAAAGCCCGTTTAATCATATGAAATCGTAAATTTAATCAAAGTAGATTCTCAATCAAACCTAGAAACCCTTGAACTCATATGATTAATATGCATGTAGATTCAAACACCCTATGATGCAAAAATCATTACTTTTAATATGATTGAGAGATGAAAAACATAGAAAGAGAGCAACTCAAATCAATAATCAAAAGAAAAAACTGCATTAATTCAACTTAACCTCAGAATCCATAATGAAATTACAGTCAAATAGTCCTAGAAGCTTAGCCCTCCATGAATGGAGTGAAACACATGATGAAATAAAAGTCAGAGGAGTGATGGATGATGGCTTCTAGTGAAAGAGTTTGAGAATGAATGAGTTATGCCCCCCTGGGTCTAAGCTTGATTGTGCTTGGACTCTGAATCTCGGTTGATAAGATATTTTATCTTATAACTAATATCTTTCAAATATTCAACAGATTTAATCAGTTTTTGAGAATATTTGATAATATCTTTTCTAGATTTAAAAAGATTTAGCAAATATTATCTTTTGATATTTATTGATATAGTTAAATAAGGTAATTATTTAACAATATCAAATAAAATATCTTAAGATATATTTTCTCCAAATTATCTTTTAAAATATCTAACAGATTTAAACTTGCCCAAATTACATTTCAACCCTTTCAAAAATTGCACAGAAGTTCAGAAATCTTCCTCTAATTGCACTTTAGTCATCTCTTTCTTTCAAAATTGCATAGGAGTCGTGAGTTGACCATGCTTTTAAATGAATAAAATTCTAACTTTAGCTACACAAATAAACATTATAACATCCAAAGTAATTTATGTAAATAAGAATCACATTTTAAGTATCTTTAATTTCCAAACCCAATAAATTTAATCGTAACAAATTCACTTTAAATCAATCATTTAAATATTATATGTATAGTCGTTATTTGATGACATTAGGATTTATGTGTCATTATTAGATGTATAGTGATTTTATAAGGTTAGGATTGTATTATTTTTAATGTAATTATTAGAACTTTGTTGAATGAATATATATATCTTGATTGATTGTACTAATCTGTTATACATTATGTGGTTATTCTTGAGTGTATTTTATATAGGTTTGTGTGTGGTAAAGAACACATACAAACATGTTTCCACATACAGATATGTCACTAAGCGGTTTAAAAAATTTGGATTGTGCATCTAAAATTTTGTTTTTTAAATGGATTTTTAAATCGATTTTAAATCAAGAATAAAATTAAGCTTTTTAAATTGGTTTTAGAGCCAATTTAAAAAGTTTAATACTTTACCTAATATACTTTGTTCCAAAAAATCAGTTTAAAAAGAATTTTTTAACCAGTAAAAGGTTTTTGTGTAATAGCGTTCGTTGTGTGGTAAGATATAATATATGTATAATGTTAAGATATTAATTTTAAAGTAATTCATACATACATGTACATTGGCTGACTTTTATAATCATAAATGATGTTGGAAATGATAATGATGGGACTAAACAAAGAAACTCTGTATATACATATACTTTTAATACTATATAATTATATAATATATTTAGACAAACGTTGTGTATTTTTGTATGTTACTATACAACTATTAATATATTTATTCGTTACTATATATGAACTAGCATATGTATAGTAAAATTGGAACTTTACACATCAGTTCTCTGTCCCTTGTGAATTGGACAGAAAATGTCATGTTCTATGTTTGCTCAACCCCATTTGAAATACCCCTGAATATGGTGGTTACATAAATCTGGAACTAACCTTTTGAGATAATAAAAACACAAACACAATTGACCATTATACTCTGAAAAAAAAAAACTGTTGAATTGACTTAACTGAAAAACTAACACAAAAAAATGTCATTCTTGTCTAATTACGAAAAAACGTTAGTACTTGCACATCATGTTTGTCTCTGTCCTCAATTCCTCAAATATAACCTCTTCAGTGTTCAATTTGGTCAACTAATTATACGTTTCAACTAAGAAGAGAAAAACTTACTGTAATATATTTCATGAAATTTCGATTTTTTTTTCACTAACGTGTAGGAGAATGAGACAGATTTATCATCATTTCCAAATTGTCACAATTGTTTTTGCTTCAGGGATAAATCTACATGGTTACAGAGTGGGGGCAACATGTTACGGCCAGAGAAAATAAATAAATAAAAATTAAAAGTACGACACAATGATTGAAAAACAATTTAAAATATTTCATTGAATAAAAATAATAAAATTAATATGATATTAGAAAAAATACCCAAAAATTGAATATCTGAGATTTATAGATTTAAAGAAGGAGATTGATTTGTGAGAAGCCTTAACCATATCAGTGTTTGACTTAGATGGAAAAGAAAGTGAAGGGTAGAAAAGAAAGAAAGAAATAAAATAATGAAAAGAAGAAAGCAGAGGAGTGTGAAGAAAGAGGGTATGGTATGATTTTATCACCTGAAACAAATCTTGTGGTCAGAGAAGAAGATCTCTAGAGAATAAATAAAATAAAGAAAGTGAAAGGATATTAAATTGATAAGAAAATGAATAGTTTCAGGCTCTCTTGTTTGGAGTGAAGGTAACAATGAAGCAACCCAATCAAGTTTCTCCTCTTCTTCATTCCTATCCTATTGGGTTTAACCTTTTGGTGGCACTTCAACAACTGCCACTAAACACTAATTAAGCTACAAAGCATCAATTACTTTTTCATTATAAAACTATTACCTTGGCTTCTGAGTCAATAAATAAAGCAAATTCTTCTGCACGTCTGGGTGTTATTTTATCATCATCATCTTCCTTTATTACCACTTTTTATTTTTTAATATAAATCTTACCTTTTAATATAATTTCATTTTGGATTACCTAACTAACAACAAATCCCCATGGCCTAGCTACCTAGCTAAACTCAAGCTTCTTGCTTTTTTTTCCCTCACTCACCAATACTATTATTTCTTAGTGGACCACTCATATTCTATACTCTCTGATTAAAAACCTTGGATGGCTTTTAATTACAATTTTCACTTATGTTACACACTCTCAATTTTTTCAATTGATATTTTTTTTTACTTTAAGTAATATTAGAATCATATATAATTAAATATATAGATATTATATATTATCTATAGTATATCTATAAGAAATCTTTTAAGAATGGTTTTAGAAAATATACTTTCTATTCATTAAATTCTTTTTATTGATTGTATGTAAATGTAGATTAATCTAATGAAACTCTTGGAAGGATTTAGTTTAATTTTCTTTCAGCTTCTCTTCTTTTTTTTTTTTTAAAAAAAAGAAAAACTAAAGTTTAGCTAAACGTATTTGTTGAAAATCTCTTATGAGTTAAGTGGTTTAATAATTATATAAGAAAGAGATAAAAATAATTTAAAAAATATAAAAGAGGTTAGATGAATGAAATTTAGAAAAATAAAACAAAACTTCTCTCTACCTAGATAAAAAATATTTGTTGTATTGTGCTTATCACTAATTTAGAAAAAAAATTATTTTTAATAACGTCAGAATAATTTTATTAGTGATAAACACAATATAACTTCTCTACGTAATGATTGTGTTTGTCACTGTTAGGATCTAGGATGTTATGATAGATTGGGTTGAGGACTGAGTGATTAAGGGTGTGAGGGTATCCGTTGTAAAAGGGGAGCGGGTCAGAGCTGCTATAAATAGAAATCTTGTAACTCTATAGAGGGCATCGAGTATATTTTGTAAATTCAGGTCTTTAGCCTGTAGAGGGAGGTTATGCTCCTAACCTATCCTTTGCAGAGTGACAATTCTATAGTGTGAATAAGAGAATTCTTTCTTTCATCTCTTTTATCTGCATCGAGTGAGTGTTATTGTTAGGTTCCAAACCTAGATACCTAACAAATTGGTCCGACCTGCCGTTTCGAGAAGCTACCGAATATCCTTAGGAGAGGGGTGCCAGATCAAGAAGGGGTCAAGAACGGATCAAGAAGTGATCAAGAAAGGGGGGAAGCATGGAAGGAAGAGACAATTCTTGGGAAAGGAGGATCAACGAACAAAAAAGGGAGCTAGCATAATGGAGAAGAAATATGTAATAAATACGGCAGAAAACTAGAGAACTCTTGCGAGTTCTTGGAGGAAGGGTGTGGAACCAGGAAAAAGGATTAGAAGGCAGTCTAGGGTCTGTAGATGAAGATCAACATTCTGTTAACCAGAATCAGAAAAGGAGAAGGGAATGCTTGAAGGAGGAAGACCGAAGAGACGCCCAACCTAATTAGGGAAAAAGGGTAGAACTACCCACTTTTGAAGGGTTTGATCCGTTGGGGAGGGTCTATAAGGCAGAGAAGTTCTCCGAGTTGCAAGGTGTGGCAAAGGAGGAAAAGGTGCGTGTAGTTGACATCAGTATGGAGGGGAGCGTTGGCTACTGGTTTAGAGTCTGGAAGGAGAAAACTAAGAATCGTTCTTGGGAAGGTCTGAAAGGGGCAATGGTGGTGCGATTTGGAGAACGGAACGAGGGTACCATCTTTGAAAGGGTGGTGGTCAGTAAGCAGTCGGGAACCGCAGAAGAATACATCCCAGCATCGAACGTGAGAGAATTGCCATAACTGAATGGGCTAGGACTACAGGAGGAGAACCTGAGAGGACTGCAGGAACCGAACGACAGAGGACTGTTGGATACGAACGTGAGAGGATGACCGGAACCGAACGTGAGGGAACTGCCGGAACCGAACGGTCGAGGACTGCTGGATTCAAATGTGAAAGGACGGCCGAAACCTAACGGGAGAGGACTACCCGAGCCGAACGTAAGAGGATGGCCGAAATCGAACGGGCTAGGACTAAAGGAAGCGAACCGTAGAGGATTGCAGGAACCGAACAGTAAAGGACTGCCAGAACCGAATAAGAGAGGTTGCTCGAGCCGAACGTCACAAGACGGCCGGAACCGAATGGGCTAGGACTACAGATTGCGAACCCGAGAGGATTGCAGGAACCGAACTGTTGAGGACTGTCAAAACCGAACGGGAGAGGACGTCGTGAAGTGAATGTGAGAGGACTATCAGATTCGCATGGGAGAGGACTACCGAACCCAAACGGAAGAGGACGACAAGAACCGAACGGTTAGGAGGGATTGATCAGTGGAAGAGAAGCGTGATGGAAGAAGGAATGAAGGCTTCAGAGGGAAGAGTGGATGGAAGAATTAATGCCCGGAAGAGAAGAATGGATTATGTGAGGAAGTGGGCCAGCAAACAGAAAAGGGGACTTGCAGTTTTGGATACACCGGTAAAGGGGAGAGAGCTGCTTAAAGCAACAAAAGACATCAAAGACCATTCTCTTAGGGCCTGCGATTCTGGAAAAAAGGTGACCAAAATGCTGGAAGCTAATAGAATCCAGGAAGAAGGGAAGTTATTGGAGGAGGAATTGCCACCACCCAAGCCTCCAGACCTGAATTGGAGGGTAATAGCCAGTGGGTTCACTTCATATGATAACAAGATGATGAAGAGGAGCAAAGAGACCAAGTTTTTCAGTTCCAACCTTGAGGACAAGGTTGTTCTGCAGCGGGGTGTAATGTTAGGATCTAGGATGTTAGGATAGATTGGGTTGAGGACTGAGTGGTTAAGGGTGTGAGGATGTCAGTTGTAAAGGGGGAGTAGGTCAAAGCTGCTATAAATAGAGCTCTTGTAACTATGTAGAGGGCATCAAGTATATTTTGTAAAGTTAAGTCTTTAGCCTGTAGAAGGAGGTTATGCTCTCAACCAGGGAGGTTATGCTCCCAACCCATCCTTTGTAGAGTGACGATTCTACAGTGTGAATAAGAGAATTCTTTCTTTCATCTCTTTTATATGCATCGAGTGAGTGTTATTGTTAGGTTCCAAACCCAGATACCTAATAAATTGGTCCGACCTGCCGTTTCGAGAAGCTGCCGGATATCCTTAGGAGAGGGATGCTGGATCGAGAAGGGGTCAAGAATGGATCAAGAAGTGATCAAGAAATGATCAAGAAAGGGGGGAAGCATGGGAGGAAGAGACAATTCTTGGGAAAGTACACTTCATTGTACAAAAAGTATAATGTTGACTCATCCTTTATTCGCACTTTCTTTAATGTAGTGATATGTGTTGTTGTTAGGTGTTCGCCCTCCTCGGGTTCATTGCATCCGTTTTTCACCATATCCTAAATGTCGTGAGATCTCACCCATACCTTCATTTGTAAACACCAATTATCATACTTGGAGTGGCATGACCATTCCATTTACAATTGTTTCCATCTCTCTCACTGTCTTTTTTATTTTTAAACACCCAAACACATTTATTGTTTCACGCATAACTTTTTGGTATAATACCTATTTTGGTCCCAATTTTGGTTGGGAATGTTCGAAATGGTCCCAATTTTTTTTTCCTGTTCAATGTTGTCCTAAAGAACATAATTTATGTTCAATTTAGTCCTTTTTGCAGACGACGTTTAAATCATTAATGGCTAGATGTTTAATAAATGACACATCACCCTTGACACGTCATCATCATCTCCTACCTCCAGAAGCCCTAATTTCCCCTACACAGTAACCCTAGCCACCACCTAAACCTAACCGCCGCCGCCACGGTCACGGCCAACCACCATCTTTGCACCTCCATCATATTCTCCACCACCTAAGCCCTAATTGTTGAAAATGTATTTCTGATTAGGGTCTCAGCTCGCCAGACCACCATCTTCGGCATCATCGTCCTCGCGCTTACAAAACCTTTGGCCACCACCATCACTGTGTAGCAAAGCCCATTTCAGGTCGTCGCCGCCGTAACAATCGCGCCACTCAACGCGAGAACCTGCAACCACCACATCTCCATCCGCGACGCCATCAAACTTGCAGCAAATCACGAGTCTTCCTCCTCTAGCACCAACCTAAATCGCGAGTTTCGTACAACATTCATAGCCAACAACGGAATCTCCAAGGCCGCCGCTACTACTACCACTCTCCCTTCTTCAATGCGCCGTCGCGGCACACACCTCCATCACCTCTACTATTCAGTAGCCTCACCCTTCAGCCGTTCGGTTCCCTTCTTCTTCTCCCTCAATGCTCGACTTCTTCCTGCCTTCCAACTCACAATGTCACAAAGAACTCCACGTAAGCCAATACTTGACATTTCATTCTGTAATTGCACATCTGAACATCTAGTCATTAACGATTTAAACGGCGTTTGCAAAAAGGACCAAATTGAACAAAAATTACATTCTTTAGAACTACATTAAACAACAACAAAAATTGAGACCATTTCGAACATTCTCAACCAAAATTGGAACCAAAATTGGTATTATACGTAACTTTTTACTCTCTTTTTTCTTTTTCTAAGTCGGCACTTAGAGTTTCAATACCACTTTGTTGAGAAAAATATAACACACATAAGCTACACTGTTAACTCATTGTGGTAATTTTCGTTAAACTGTGTAGACCTTTAAATGGCCGTGCAAGTGGGCCTCGAGCCATTTATAAAAAATAACAACTGCAACTACATAAAACTGAAAATAGAACTAAAGACTAATCACGTATATCTACTTAACCAACTGTCGCAGCGGATACTACTGACCGAACTCAACAAAATTAAAAACAGACGTGGCAAAAAACCAAAAAGACTGTAACAGAACCAAATAAAACAAAGACTTAAACGAAAATACAAATAAAATCCAAATACGAGCTCCAACAGCCTTCAGTGCCTTCAATACGAGCTCCAACAGCCTTCAGTGGGTTTAAAATCCAAATAAAATCTAAATTTAAGTTTATCCCAACATTTGCAACCTCTCCAAGCTCTCTTCCATGCTCCTCGTCACTGTCTCTGCGCTGAGATCAAAACCCTATTGTTTGCACTTCGTCCCCACAACGTACGAGCTCCAACAGCCTTCCGTGGCTTTAGTGCGAGCCTCCGACAGTTCAATAAAAGGCGAAACGCGACGTGATCTCGAAAATTTTCGAAAGAGAAGCAATTTTTTCGAAAAAGGCTTAGAAGGTTTTCGAACACTTTTGTCCAGTGAGAATTTAGAAATGTGTCTTGAACTCTTTTATGGTTTCAAAATCAAAGCATAAGTTTTATGTTTTTAATTTGTTGATTTTTATTTCATATTTTATATTATTCTCTTTTATTTGTAGGTATTTTATGTATATATAAAAAATTACATACTAATATCAATAATTATTTATAAAAAAATTCATTCTTTTAATAAAAAAATATTAAATTAGTTTTAAGTGTATAATTAAATTAAGTTAAATATTCATATTTTATAAATAAAATACATAGATACAATTTAATTTTATAATGTATGATAAATAATTTATTTAATATTTAAAAATTTAAAAATAAATAAAAATATAAAAAATATAAAAAATATTGTACCATAAATATAATAAATATGTAATAATATAAATTAATTAATAATCCTTTTGTTTCAAATAAATTAACATATGAAATATGAGTAAAATGATCTTGAAATTAAGCCTAACAACGTTATCCTTACTATGGAAGAGTAATTACAAAAACAACTTCATAAGTTAATTAAGGTACAAACAGAACAAATATAGATAAATGAATAAAACCGTTAAATAAGAAATTTAGATATTTTTTCATAAATAGAAATTGTTATAAATGTATGAAAAAAAAATAACAATATTAAAAATATTACAATATAAGATAAATTACTAATACTTAAACCTTAATTTTCCCTCCTTTGAAGAAATAGTAACTTTTTTTACTTAAATCCTAAAATAAGATAAATGTAACGTTTGAAAAGAAATTTGAGATGTGAATGTAATTTGAAAACCTATTGTATTTTTACTAAAAATATTAATAGTAGTGTGTGTGGGACATGAGAGCATTAAGCCATTTTGGTTGTGGATTCTCCAACAAAAACATCCACGCTTCCAAAGCTAATCACCATGCTCTCTCCATCATCCATCCATTCATCACTCTCCACTACTAAAAATCCTCTTCAACCAATGCAAAGTTAGACCAAGAGCTAAGAGGAATCCATTCCCTTACTATTTATTTATCTATTTATTTATTGAACACCCCCCACTTTTTTAAAAAAATTACACCCTAACCTTTTCCTCTTGTTCAAAATCACATTTCCAATCCCCAAAGGAAAAGAGAAAAAATATTGATTGCAACTTTCATGACTCTCCCTTTATGGTGGCGAAAATTTTATTACATATTTAAATTGTGAAAATTTTCTATATTGTTAACTTTATGACTGCTTATGGAAACTTATTGTTAGTTTTCTTGTTAAAAACATTGAAAATTATTCTTAAAACATACCAGAAACTATACTTTTAAGAATTGTCATTTTTATAGTAAGATTAAAAAGTGTTGTAATAATGTTAGATTATTGCAAAAGAAAACATATTCAAATTCATTTTCTTAAATGTTCCAACGGTAAATATTTAATGGTTTTTATTGTTTTTTATTACTTTTATTATTTCCTAGCTCTATAAATAGAGAGCTCTTCCTCCATTCCAAAACACACCAAAAGCAGTCTCCTCTTCTTCTCCTTTCTTCTTTTCCTCTTCTAAAATTATTCTGGGTTTATTTTATACTATTTCTAGAGATCCTTGCTAGTTCTGAGATCCTTGCTAGTTCTGAGATCCTCAGATATATTTTGAGAAATTTCTGTTGTATCATTGGGGACTTGCGCAATATACCGCGGATAAGTCCTTAAGGACAGTGAATCTACACGCCTAAGGAAATATTGTTCGTGATTATGTCAACTTTTATACAACAATCTTAAGGACTTATGGCTGACATCAACAACTCAATTCCAGAGGATCAAAACTTTGTTTTCAGAACTCAAACAGTATTTGCGAAACCCATAACTTTCGAAGGCTGCCAAGGTGTTTGCAGCAACGATGACCTATGATCGCATTTGTAAGGACCGTGGATGAGGACGAAGAAGATGAGGTACTTGAGTAAATATTCGTATACTTTACCTACAAAGAGAAAAGCACAACCGGGTATTTTCTCGAAAAAATAAATTTTGGCTTTTCACCTAATGATATTGATAGTATTCTAAATTTGAAAATGGTGATTGTGTCATTATATGTTTGTATGTGGATGACATGTTAAATTTTGGTACACGCAATGAGATTGTCGCTAGAACTAAATTGTTTCTAGGATCAAACTTTGACATGAAAGACATGGGTGAAGCCAATGTGTTTTTAGGTATTAGAATCATAAGGAAGGGAGATAGTATATTACTATCCCAAGAACAATATATTGACAAACTTCTTTAGAATTTTAGGTTTTATGACCTCACCAGTGAGTACCCCTTATGATGCTAATTCCAAATTAATGAAAAAATATAGGAGAATCATTATCTCAGTCTCAGTATGCCCATATAATTGGGAGCTTACTACACTTGATGAGTTTTTCTAGACCTGATATTGCTTATGCAATAGGTAGACTGAGTAGGTACACTCAATCCAAATCAAGAACATTGGGATGCACTTTCTAGGCTTATGAGATACTTAAGAGGTTCAATGGATTATGCCATTGAATATAGTGGATTTCCCGCTTTACTAGAAGGATACAATGATGCTAACTGGATCTCTGATTCAAATAAGACAAAATCTACTAGTGGTTATGTATTCACACTTGGGATTGGTGCGATTACATGGAGATCAGCCAAACAAACAATTATTGCAAGATCAACAATGGAATCTGAGTTTATCGCTTTTGAGATGGCTAGTAATGAGGCTGAGTGATTGAAAAACTTCTTAGCAAACATTCCACCAGGAATGAAACCAACCCCATCGGTGTCAATACACTGTGATTGCGAATCGGCAATAACTATAGTTAAAAACAAGAATTACAATGGAAATAATCACTTGTACAAAAATCGCGTACAACGTTGAATATTTTGGGCTTTTAACGGCGAATTCGCGAACGACGTCATATCAGGAGACGTTAAATTTACGTCGAATTAAAAAAATTTGATGTTAAATTAACATCGAATTTGTTAATATATGACGTTAACTTAACGTCGAATTTTGTCAATATTCGACGTTAATCAATTTTTTTTTTGTTTTTTTAAATTAATTTTGATCCTTTTTTACAATTCTATGAGACCTGAAAAGCAAAAAAACAACAATTTTCAGTGTTTGGTATTTTATAAAGCATGAACTATGAACATGTAGTGTAGTATCAACAACAAACAATAATAACCAACAACAAACAACTTCAATCAAACAACAACAAACAAGTTCAACCAAACAAGTTCAACAAAAAAAAGCAACAAACAAGTTCAACACATAAGTTCTTGAAAACGAAAACGAAAACTAACCTTCAAAAAGTGGGTTCATCGGAATAAAATTTCCTCACCAGTGGGAGAGAAAACAGAATGCGCCTGTGAAGGAGAAGAGCACGAAAATAATCGGTTAAAACAAACAAAAATCATACATAAAGTAATTAATTAACATGCATTTGTATCAAATGAAAGAAAGACTACATGTGATGTGGCAAGCAATTTGTTTTTTTAAAATTCAAAATTGA
Organism: Vigna umbellata; assembly: GCF_029865625.1. Classification (NCBI taxonomy): domain Eukaryota; kingdom Viridiplantae; phylum Streptophyta; class Magnoliopsida; order Fabales; family Fabaceae; genus Vigna; species Vigna umbellata. Next base: position 30,315,648 of record NC_142165.1, on the reverse strand, counting down.
CACATTATATTGCCTCAGTGTGGCACGTATGAGAAAAAGAGGACAACTCATTAAGTTTTAGCCAAGGAGGCAACTCCACCGTTAAAATTTTGACGCCGCAACCAAAAAGGATTAACTTGACATAATTTTTCACAAGTTGGGACCACTTCAAACTTTTTAAAAAAGGTAGGACCACTTTGAACAATCCCCCTCTTTCGAGGGACCAAAAGAGGTATTAAGCCTAAAAGATAATACCCATATACAATTTCTATTTTTTGTACATAACTATTGTTGTAAAAAATGGTTGTTAAGTTTCTTACGTGTATACCACAACACAACCTCTAACTACATTGCACTGAATTCAAACCCTAGGGTCTATTGCTAGTTATACAAGAACTATTTTCCTAGAATTGATCAAAGATTCTATGTAAGGCACTTGTGTGCCAACTTTAGGAAGAAATTCCCCAATAAAAATCTTAAGCGTCTAATGTGGAGGGAAACTATAGCGACACACCCACAAACATGGGAGATGGAGATGAGAAAGATAAAAGAGCTCAATGATGAAGATTTTAAACACTTGATAGTTATTCCTCTAAGGTTTATATTTATAACTTAAACCATAATTTATGTTTTCATGAATGTTAATATTTATTAACCTCTTATGGTGTAGATATTGGTCAAGAAAAAGGTTAACCACCACAACTCAGTATGATACCTTGGTTAACAACATTTTGAGACATTCAACACTGTATTGGTTCATACTACGACAAAACCCATCATTACCATGTTGGAGGACATTCGGGTTTACATGATAAAGTGATGGACAACAATCAGTTTAAAGGTACACTCATTTTAAGGATCCATTTGTCCCAAAATCTTGACCAGACTTAATTTATTACTCACTCTTTTTGTTCATTTTTTTATTGCTTCATTATTATTTCTTTTTTATCCTTACAGCTGGTCATCGGACAAGTTATTTGAAGTTAGACATGTGTCACATAATGGGGATAAGTTTGTTGTCAATATAGACGATACATCATGCACATGCAGGAAATGAAGTATAAGTGGAATGCCATGGTGTAATTCCCTGACTGCAATGAAGTTTCTAAATATAGACGGAGAGTACTTTATAACTAATTGTTTTAGGAATTTCACATATGAAGAAATATACACATCAATTATATATCCTATCAATGGTAAAAACATGTGGGAGAATACAATATATCCTGATGTCTTTCCTCCAGCTAAAAGAATATTTCCAAAAAGACTTAAGAAGAAAAGAAAACTAGAACAGTGGGAGATCATAAAGGATGAAACATGATTGAAAAAAGGTGGATTACACAAAAGATGTCGCCTTTGAAGGGAAGTTGGACACAACAAAATTTGTTGCCCTAAACGCAACCCAACAAGGTGTTGTGCATTACCAAGAACTAGAAGAACTTACTCAATCATCCGAACAAGTTATGCCATCAACACAATTTAGTGAAGTATCACATGAGGGTGAAGCTCAATGCTAGGAGTGCAGGAATTTGAAAACCATCACGTCTTTCGAAGTTGTATGTGTTGTTAATACTTTTGTAAAAGTTGTGTAAACCTTATACCAACTTTTGTGATGTACTTTTATAATACTTTTTTGATGTTCAAAACTTATTTTGTTTTCCTGCAATGAAGTACTTCTTAAGTGGTAGACCACACCTTTTTTTATGTACTCATCAATGTTGTTGATTTCATTACACCATTTTGATTTGTTTTAGCAGGTACACTACCAACATAACAAACTGTTTTAAAGTTCTAAAATTTTTAAATTCATTGAAAAACATTACAGTAAACAACACACCAACATTTTACAATGGAAATTGTACACCTTAAACATTACATCCAAACTACAACCAAATTAACTTAACTAAGTACAATGAAAAAGACTTACATCCCAACTAAAACAAAATTAACTTAACTAAGTATAATAAACAACACTATTACAACTCATCATGGATTTCTCATCAACATTGAAACTACAATTATGTTAGTGACACGAATAATAGAAACCACCCTTACAAACACCTTAATCCATTTTTGGAGAATCTTAACATATTTCTCCAAATTACTTATAATCTTCTTATCACCTTCCCTTTCTTTAGTCTTTACCAAAGTGTCATATCCCTTCCTTCACACTTGACATTGGTACCCCTTTCCTCAATCCCATTTTCAATGCACCATCTAAAGTAATTGCAACCATCATTTTCAATTCCACTTTATAAATAACAACAACAATGATAACAATTCAGTATTCCAACAATGATCTCGTTTCAAAAACAATAACACAAATGCCATATCTTCCATGTATTTTTCCTTGTACTTAAGGCAACCCAAAAATAGTTTCCCTCTGTTATTATTAGTTTTCGTTGTTCTCAAAATTGATTTCTCTCCACAGTGGCAAATGGGTGATACACCCAAACTCCTCGATCCTCCACCAGCACAACAACACATACTAGGGTTTTACCTCCACCCCCCATTACATGTGGAATATGAACATGAATGACCCACCGACATAGCTCAAGTTCTTCAACCACAACACTGAAATACAACGAAGTTCAACAATGTTAAACAAAAATAATAATCATGATTAAGAGTCGAAGAAGAATAATAACAAAGATAAAAAATGTCACAATAGACGAACCCCAAACATCAACAATGTCGAAGAAGAAGAACAACCAAATTGAACAAGGTTGAAGGAGATGAAGAGCTTGGAAGAACAAGAACCAGCAACATAAAAAATTCCCTTTCATTAGGACTTCATAAAAAATTTCCCCAATTCTCTTTTTAAAAAGTGCAAAATTCCAAGTCAATGAGCCACATCATTTAAAAAATACACAACAATGTGCCACATCACTATTTTTTTTAACATCGTTAAGTTAATTTAACGGCAAGGGTTACATTGCTTCAAATTTTAAAAATTAGGGACCCAATTGATATAAAAAAATTGAGGGACCGATCTACGACTTCCAACCAAAAAGGGGGACCTCTGGAATGAGTAAACATTCATTCTAATTTATTTGAGCATGAATAGTTATTAGAGTTCAACATACCTCCTCTCTGAACCCCGATATGTCAAAAAGAAATTTTCTCAATAAAATTTCCAAACATATTCTCAACCATGATATAACTCAACAAAACATCATAAATCATCTTAAACATACATAAGAATCATAATAAATCTATCTCAAACAAGTCACAACATAAGAAATTACAACGTACACATTAGCGCTTAGAGGTGACACTCAGCAGCAAACCATTCGCAATAGGTGGCGCTCAACAACAACCCTGACACTCAGTGCCATTATTCTCACAAAATGCCGCGCTCAATAACCTCCTTCTGTCGTCCTGGAACTAAAATTGCTCCAAACCTGTTGTGAAAAGTGACACTCAGCGGTGTCTTGCCTCAATGCAAAAACTTTCGCATTTTCTCATGCTCAACCGTACAAGACTTGCGCTAAACAGTTTGGAACTAAAATGCTCCTAGGCCTACACAATAAACCGGTGTTAGCATAAGCTTGTCATCACTCGATGGTATATTAGATATAACCAAATGTAAATTCAGTTATTTGTGAAAATGAAACCTATTCAAATTGATGATGGGTCTACTTTACATAATGTAAATTGATGGTTGTTGTAGCATTCCATTATGAATCGTCATATTATATTTTGTGACGACAAGATTTATAATGTTTTTTTGAAACCAGCATTCCAATAAATAATAATATTAAAAACGACAAATACAAAAATAACTACCGTTATTTTCAATTTTTTTAATGTTTTATAATCTATTACTAATTCTAATGTTCACAGCTTTTACATTTAATATTTATAATTCTATAATAATAAATTATTGTGTATCCTAAGTATTTTCAAATTCAAATAGTTAATTACATGCATGTTGAAAAAGGGAAAATCATAGATATAAATATAATGTAAATAAGTACTCGATTGTCTGTGCATGAGTCATGTGTTTACTCTTTTGAGTAAGAGGAATGATGATGTGATTCTAAAAGTTAAGCAAAGAAGAGAAAAACAAATTTTGATAAATCACACGTGGGATATAAGTGGAGTGTGGTGGATGCGTATAATGTGGTGTGAAACTAATACAAGAGTTATTATTATGGCAATGTCTTTGGAATATGTAGTGGAGAACACATTAAGTTTGATGTACTAATGAGGAAAATTTTGACGAGTTGCACCGTGTGCCCATTTCTTCACAATAATATGGGCATGCATTGTCAATTGACTAAAAACCAATAATAATTTCCCTAGCTATATTCTACTATCTTTTTTGGGGGGAAATTCTTACCAAAACCTTCATCATTGGCATTACCCTCTATATGTGTTCTTCAAGTGGGGTTAACTTTTGGTTTCTTACTTGCCTTTCAACATACTGAAATAATTGTGAGTAAAAAAAAGTTTCAACAAGTTAGGGATGAGTCCATAAAAATTAATCCATTTAATTGTTCATGATTTTGGTTCGATTTGTTTCAACACAAGACTTAAGAGACTGAGTTTCATTGTGTGGAATATTATATTCATCTCTTAAAACAAACCATTAGTGAGAAGAATGCGAAAATTTTAGAGTGACTAATTGGTTCAAAGATGGTGAAAAGGGAGAAGAACATGGCTGGTTATATGGTTTCGATAAGACCATTATACTTTGATGTCTTAACCAGTTTAATAATTGGTCTAATTTTAAAAATAGCACTATTAATTGTCACCTGTATATGTCATGTTATATATACACGTCCAGAAAAACCTAAAAACGTTAGCAAAATACTGAGAAATAGTATGAAAAAATGGAGATTTCTTTTATAAAAAAATTAATGAATCAATTTTTGTTGTATTCGGCAGTAAGGTATGGCATTATATATTGAGCTATATTTACGCCCAAACTAGGTATTGTTCATGTTACTGAAAAGTTAGTTATGAACAATGTATTACTTATGGTTTACTCTTAAACCAAATTTGACTTTAATACATAATCTTTTTTTTAATAAAAAAAATACCGCAATGCAAATTTATCTAATAATACTTTCTCCTTAGTATTAAAGAGAAGTCTTACATTAATAATAAATCACTCTTTTACCTCATCTAAAATCACACACACACACACACATATATATATATATATATATATAATGAAATAGTAAGAAGGTAATATTAATTATTTTGTAGTGTAATATAGATGAGTTAAATTAAATCAAAGTTAAATCATGAACTTTTGAATTATTATCCTATTAAATCATCTCACCTTTTCATTTTATTAGTAGATTTTTATTTATTTAATTAGTATTTTTCATACTTTTGTTGTTGATGTAAACTATTCGTAATCATATATATATATATATATATATATATATATATATATATATATATGGGGTTTGCTAACGCGCGTACGCCTGTTTTTCAGTTGGTACATTTTAGTAATGTGTACCGGGTTTTAGTAGACAAAAATACCCTTATATATCATGGATTCTAAGTTTTAAGGTTAAGGGTATTTTAATAATTTTCATTCTCAAAACTTAAAAAAAAAAAAAAGAACCCCAAAACCCTTACTCACCTCTCTCATTCCTCTCAATCCTTTCTCTTTCATCTCTCTCACTCCAACCTTTTCTCTGTCATCCCTACTGTAGCCCCAATTGAAAAAATCAGAAACACTTGCCTTTAAACAATTTGTCTTTCTAAAGAGTTGAGTCATTGACATATTCACCTTGAGGCAAAGGTTCATTCAAGATCTCTTCAATTTCACCATCTTCACTAATTTCTCTAATTTCATATCTGCATATGTTGAATCATCATCTCTAAAAAAACCCTCCAGGTCAATTACCAATTCTTCCGGATGTCATTATGCTTGTGAAAATTAGATAAAATTAGATAAGACAAAAATTATAAAATAAAAACTCATTATAAAGTCATTTTTTGTAAGAAATTGTTTAACAACAAGTATTTCTGATTTTTTCCAGGTCAATTACCAATTCCTTTATGCTTGTGAAAATTGGATAAAATTAGATAAGACAAAAATTATAAGATCAAAACTCATTATAAAATCATTTTTTTGTAAGATTGTTTAACTTTCAATTGGGGCTACAGTAGGGTGTTTCTGATTTTTTCAATTGGGGCTACAGTAGGGATGACAGAGAAAAGATTGGAGTGAGAAAGATGAAAGAGAAAGGGTTTACAGGAATGAGAGAGGTGACTAGGGTTTGGGGGTTTCTTTTTTTTTTTTTTAGTTTTGAGAATGAAAATTATTAAAATACCCTTAACTTTAGAACTTAAAATCCGTGGTATATAAGGATATTTTTGTCTACTAAAACCCGGTACACATTGCTAAAATGTACCAACTGAAAAACAGGCGTACGCGCGTTAGCAAACCCCATATATATATATATATATATATATATATATATATATATATATATATATATATATATATATATATATATATATATATATATATATATATGATTATGAATAGTTTACATCAACAACAAAAGTATGAAAAATACTAATTAAATAAATAAAAATCTACTAATAAAATGAAAAGGTGAGATGATTTAATAGGATAATAATTCAAAAGTTCATGATTTAACTTTGATTTAATTTAACTCATCTATATTACACTACAAAATAATTAATATTACCTTCTTACTATTTCATTATATATATATATATATATATATATATATATATATATATATATATATATATATATATATATATATATATATATATATATATATATGAGTTTGATAACGCGCGTACGCCTATTTTTCAGTTGGTACATTTTAGCAATGTGTACCGAGTTTTAGTAGACAAAAATATCCTTATATATCATGATTCTAAGTTTTAAGGTTAAGAGTATTTTAATAATTTTTATTCTCAAAACTAAAAAAAAAAAACCCCAAAACCTTTCCTCACCTCTCTCATTCCTCTCAACCCTTTCTCTTTTGTCTCTCTCACTCTAACATTTTCTCTGTCATCCCTACTGTAGCCCCAATTGAAAAAATCAGAAACATTTGTCGTTAAACAATTTGCCTTTGTAAAGACTTGAGTCAATTACATCTCACCTTCAGGCAATGGTTCATTCAAGATCTCTTCAATTTCACCAGCTTCACTAATCTCTCTAATTTCATCATCTGCATATGTTGAATCATCATCTCTAAAATAAAACCCTCCAGGTCAATTACCAATTCCTACGAATGACATTATGCTGGTGAAAATTAAATAAAATTATATATGACAAAAATTATAAAATGAGAATTCATTATAAAATTCTTTTTTGTAAGAAATTGTTTAACAACGAGTGTTTCTGATTTTTTTCCAGATAAATTACCAATTCCTTTGATGTCATTATGCTTGTGAAAATTAGATAAGACAAAAATTATAAAATGAAAACTCATTATAAAATCATTTTTTGTAAGAAATTGTTCAACAACGAGTATTTCTGATTTTTTTCAGGTCAATTACCAATTTCTTCATGCTTGTGAAAATTGGATAATTTTATTGTAAGATGGTTTAACCGTCAGTGTTTCTGATTTTTGTTCAGTTGGGGCTACCATAGGATGACAGAGAAAATGTTGGAGGGAGTGATGAAAGAGAGGGTTTAGAGGAATAAGGGAGGTGAGCAAGGGCTTCAGGGTTTCTTTTTTTTTTTTCTAGTTTTGAAAATGAAAATTATTAAAATACCCTTAACCTCCTTAAAACTTAGAATCCATGATACACAAGGATATTTTTGTCTACTAAAACCCAGTACACATTGATAAAATATATCAACTGAAAAATAGGCGTACGCATGTTAACAAACCATATATATATATATATATATTACCAAAGAATCATGAACCCACACTATTCTATATTTCTTTTTTAATCATGATAACAATTTACATACTTTTCTTTTATTATTAACAAGTTATTAAATATATAAGAAGAGATGGTTAAATAGTGTATTTAAAATTTTTAAAATTTTCTTTTTCACAAAATTGTGTTTAACAAATTTGAGTTGGTGAAGTTTAATTGAACAACAATTATTAAGTTATTTTTATTAAGAAATGTGTTTAAAGAAAATTCCTTTAACTTTAACATAACATACACAATTAAAAAATCCCTTATTTTTTTCAAAGTTGTCATTCTCTTATTATATCTAAATAAATAACATACAATATTAAATATTAGGTTAAACCCCTTTGTCCATATTTTTGTGGGTTTTTTTCGGTTCGATCCCTGTTTTATTAGAATCCCCAATTTAGTTCTAAAAAAATACTAATTTGAGTCAATTGGGCTTCTGTCGTTAAATTGGCTTAACGGGGTTAAGTTTTTTATGAGCTGGGATGTTGACGTGGCCCGTTGTTGCCACATCACTCTTGCCACGTCACTGTCTTCTTCCCCAATAGTAGAAACCCTAATAGGGATTTCGAAATGGGATATGGGTGGTTGTGCGATTTGGTGATAGTTGGAGCACTGTGTGTGGAGGAATCTCGCGATGGAAGAGGAACTCGCGTCTTAGGGTGGCTGCACGATTTGGTGAAAGCGGCACTGGAGCGCTTCTACGTCGTGGCGGAGGGGTGGTTGTTCGTTGTGGGGTGCGTTTTTGGATGAGGGGAGAACTCGCAATGGAGGTTGAACGCCGTAGAGGGGATTGCGATTAGGGTTCTTGGCATCTGGTTTGCGGGAGGATTGATTATTTGTAGGTTCCTGGATCGTGGTGGTGCGAGAACACTCACGGTGGTTGCTTGAACGTTTGTTGGCTTGATGGTGTTTGAACGACGGCGAGGGAGGTTGTGTGATTTTGGATTTCTAGGCTGATTGACTTTTTGACTCGCAGTGATAGATGGTTTCATGGTGGTGAAATTGTTTCAAAGAATAAACAATTTTGAAACAATGGTGGAAGGAGATGGAGGCACTATGGCGGTCCGAGGATGGCACGAATCACGACCATGAATCTGGGTTCTCTCTAGTTGTTGGAGGTGGTGGCGGATGATGGGTTTCTACGTTGCGCACCAGCGACATTGAGGCGCGACGAGATGGTGGATGCGCGAAGAAGGTGGCGTTGATGGTGGTTGTGCAGCGAAGGCGCTGCTGTTGTTCTCATGGTGGCTTCACGGTTGTGGTGCAGCAAGGTGGTGACTGCGAGACCAAAGGCTTCGCAGCGGCTTTACGGTGGCGATGCTAGGGTTTGCTCGCGATGACTAGGGTTTCCGTTTTAAGGGAAATTAAGGTTTCTGTTGTTGGGGAAGATGAAACTGAAAAATGGGAAAATTAGCATGTTTTAGAACTAAATTGAGGATTCTAATAAATCGAGGATTGAACTGAAAAAATCCCACAAAAATAGGAAAAATTAAAGGAGTTTAACCTAAATATTAAAAAAATTTAAAGAAATTTTTTTTTATATTTTTTTTTCGTAAATACGAGCTATTTTCAGTTGTTTTATCAACGTAATTAAGGTTTTACTAAAACATGCAATTTAAAAGACAATTATTATTAAAACCTAACCTATTCTAATGAAATGACATTTATTTTTTTAATACAACCACTCCAGATACTTATAAGTATAAGTATTGTTTGTCATTATCACTCTTGACTAAACAATTTTAATAAAAAAAATTGTGATATAAATGAACACGAGTTTTACTTAAAAAAAGAGAGTTAATATCCATAAGTGAATACAAATTTAAATGTATTTTTCTGTTATAAATTGATAAGAACAAATATGTACTTTCTCACAAAATAATGGTTGTTTAAGATTACAAGATTGCTATTGTTGAAAGAGTTTCATCAACCTTTATTCTTTACAAAGGTCTTTTATACACAACAAATGATTTTAGAATGGTTGAGTTTTTGCACTATTAATCTTCTTTGTCTTGCATTTCATATGTATGTTAAATCACATTAATGATCTCTATGCAACATTAAATGTGCTGACTTTTTTCTTTAATGTTTTTATCCACCACTTATCAAACTTAGTCAAATAATTTTCACTCCTTCTTTGAGTAAAGTGTAGGGTGTGATACAATTGTCTCTCTTTATGCAAAACTTTTATTCTACCTTTTTTTTTACAATGTTTGTGTATATTAACTTTAAACACAACCAATCTTAATGTTGACACTTCAATGTCTTAAAAGAGGAATAAAATAGTCTACATGAACACTAAATAAATATTTATAATTCTATAATGTTTGTATTTTTGTATGTTTCTGTAAAAAATTATTGGATGAAATATATAAGAAACATGTTTGCATCTATTCTATTGGACTTTATACTTATAAAAGTATATGTTATACTTTATTATTTAAATACAAAGATCACTACTTTAATGTAATATTATTTTTTATAATTTGTTTTAAAAGAATCTAGATAGGTCATATTTTAAAGTGATAATTTAGGTATCTTTAATTTGTTAATGTTATCACTATATCAATTTTTTTATCAATAAAAAATCATCATTAACATCTCTTATAGTTATTTCGTTTTATATATATATATATATATATATATATATATATATATATATATATATATATACATGTGCGTGTTTTACTTATCAATTTATGTATAAAAAGTGATAAATATGTTTAGGGTTTTTATTTTTCAATCTTTAATCTTAATTCTTTTAATTGTTTTTTTTTTGTAATATTACTTTTGAAGTACATCCATTTAGTTTTTATATAATTTTTGTATTGCTTGTTTATTATATACTAAGCCTTCAAACATTTTGTTTTTTTTTAAAAGCAGCATATATTGAAACTTCACAACTTTATATAATTCTTTAAAATGCAAGGAGGAACTTAATCAAAGAGGGAGTCAAATTTGTATTCATACAAAAATGTGCATCATTAAAAATATACCAAAATATTATTTCAAGCATAACTGAGCAATTTCATAAAGAAAAGTTCAAATAATTATCCATGAAAAAAAAACAACTTTTTTGTTTACCGTCTCCACACATTCAACCTGATTTAGACTGGACATTTTTCAGAATAAAAAGAAAAGAAAATAAAAAAACTTAACATAAAAACACAGAACTTCTATTGGCTGTGTAACACACCTATATCTAAATTCCAATAAAAAAAATAGAGATAATAATTAAATAAGACGTGAGAGGAAGAATGAAAGTTCATTTCATTAAAAATATTTAAAGGAGAAGAAATGATGCAGCGTGAATTACTTTGACTAAGTCAAATAATATTAAATTTAATCGAACAAAAGAAAAGCTCTCCTCAAATAACCCTCAGTTCCACCGTTACCAATCAGAAACCATGAGAAGCAGCACGCGTAGCAAGAAGAAACTCAAACACATGTCAGAAGTACAGAAAGAAAGGACAAAAGAGTAATTTAAACAGAAAACAAACACAAGTAATAAAATACTACTAATTAGGTACCGTACGCGTTCACATATAATAATTGGGGTTCTTCTCAATACCATTATTAAAAGGAAAACAAGATTAAAATAGTTCCAATTGAAAACTGGGAAGAAAATCTTACAACCCCGACCACCAAATCTCCGGCACAGTGAGAAACAGCAGACTTTGGCAACAAAAGTCGCACACGCGGATTCAAAACAACAAAAATAAAAAAAAAACAACCTTTTTAAATAACACTCTGTCTTATGTAATCTCTGATTAAATAAATGTGGTATTATGACAGCATGGTTTGGGTTATTTTGCATTCACATGGGTTGTTACTTTTATTTTGGGTGAGTATTTTAATGGAAGATGAATTGGTTGTTGGAACTGAGGAACAGGTGAGAAGTGAAAAGAGGAAAAAGAAAGATTGGGTTATTGGTATGAAGGCATGAAGTGGTAATAGTGTGTGATGGATTTGATTTTATTGGCGCATGCATTGGTGCACGCTGTGGCTCGACGATCCACAATATTTTACCTAATAATGTTATTCAGTCAAACCATAGTTAAATGGGTTATTATTTGTGACAAATTGCAACTGCAGGCACGCCACGCGAACTGTCTCTGTCGTTTTGGGTATAGGGTTTTCGTAATGCCATTCACCTTCCAATTATAGACTGACGCGTGGCAAGGCGTGGGTCCAATGACCAGCGTCTATCACGGAGGTGTAGCCGCCAGTGGCGTGCTTTCTCACCCCTGCTCTTTCTTTGGATTCTTCTGCTCTTATTTTCTTTCTTTTTCTTTATTTTTTACAAAATTAATAAAATTTTAATTTTAAATTTTATTAGGTTAAGATAATATATTTCAGTTATATTATTTGTATTTCTAAGTAGAAGTAAAGATTTGTAGGAAAGAAAATAGAAGTTAAAGATACGCAGAAACAAGGCAGGTTGAATTGAAGTATGGTTATGTGTGAGATCAGATTCCAATGTAGATGGAAGACATGCAAATTTGTGTAAGATTCCTTCACTTCTTCCCTTTTTCCACTCATGTGTTATTTTTATTATTAGTGGTCAACTCATATTATAATATAAGTAAAACTTAATGTATTATAAGACTCTTTGTTTTCTTGACAGGGACACCTTCCCATGGGTTTAGCATTTTTCTTGTTATATTCCATAAAATATCTTTTGGACAGCACCTACATAAGAGTAAAAATGTCTTTTCCAACCTATAGAGGTGTAGAAAGAAATGTTTGGAGGTGTAGGAAAAAGTTAAGCTTGTCCAAGTAATATTTAAGGTACCATGCATGGAATTTGATTTTGGGATAGTTCAATTTTTTTATATTGTTAGAATTAAGTTCTGAACTCAATACTGATATTTTCTCATATTAAAAATCAAACAGACATTGAAGGAAAATGATAACATTTGTAAATGATTTATATGATAAATTTTATATAAACCAATAAACTAAATTAATAGATAGATTTTGTGATAATAAATTTATGAATCTTAAAAATGTTAATCATTATTAATATCCATGATTAATATTATTGGTTAAATTTTATTTGGATATATATTATTAAATTTGATAGTTTAATATAGATTAATATTAAGTGTTGTAATGCATTAAAATGAATATTCAACTATGGATTAGTATTAAAAATGTTTTGTTAAATTATACTTTGAATAAAAAATGTTATTGTTGGTGTGGATGATTTATTTAAAAATTTAATAAAAAATAATTTGAATTAATGGTAATGAATATTAATTAGTCCTTAAAAATACTAAAGTTAATTTTACTGTTATTAAATATATGTATAAATTGTTATTAATAACATGATTTTATTATTATGAATAGAAGTAAGTTTTGTAATTGAAAAAAGAAATCCATTAATAATTAAGTATGGATCTAACACAAATAAAGGTTAAACGAAAAGGACAAAATAGGAAAAAAAAACATTAAAGTTTACATTATCTAGTGATTGATTTTCCCCCCCAACGTAGTAACATAATTTGTTCAAGTCATGAAACATATAGATGATTATGGCTCTCAACAATCATTGATATAGTCTCATTACTTTTCAAAGAACAAAAATTGTTGAAAATTTTGTATCTTGCTTGAGATGGCAAATTTGCGTTACATCTTCATCAAGTTTTTTGTTAAGCGACTTATTGTAAAGTCGAACAGAAATTTAATATTCTGTATTTTCATGTCTTGTTTCTGATCTATGTATTCTGGCACATGTACGACCTTCTAGAACAAGCTAACAAAGACCATGCATGAATACAAAAACTAAATCTACCTAATAAGTGGTATATGAATCTGTTGGTTTCTGTGTTTCTCATCAGAATAGATTCAATGGCCGATGACGAGTGAAGATATTAAATTATTTAATATATAATTAACGGGGTAAAATAGGAAGCACAGAAATATTTGAAGGTGTAGGAAGAAAACAAAGGTGTGCAGGAAGAAAGGCCCCATGAATATGAAATCACATCGGGCGGTCCGACTATTAACCTACTTTTTGGTTTTCTCCTCTCCATCCCCAGGGTCTTCTAAATGACTATTTTATCCTGTGTAAAAGGTGACTCATGGATTGTCTGTCTTACAATATTTTTGGAACAAACTTTTCAAAATTCAGAATGGAATTTTATTTTTGAATCCATTCCAGAACAAGCTTTTGATAATAATATTTCAGGAATAGGCTTTCTGAAAAGTATATAATACACAATTTTCTCATAATTAACTTTTCGGAACATATGAAATGTTTAATGAAAAGTGTTTTTCATAATGAAAATTTCAGATTTTTGAATTCATTAGGGAACAAGCTTTCCAAAATAAGATTTCAAAGTTTTTCATAATGAACTTTTCGAAACATATAAAATGTGTTATGAAAAAAGTTGTCCAGATCGAGCTCTTTCCCGCAATGTATTCTCTCTTCTTCATCATGTGTACTATTTTCTCTCTCTTATTCTTCTCTACAACAGCATTATGTGCTGCAATAAGGAAAGGTATCTTAGTTTTTTCTATTAATATTTGGCTGCATTTAGTAATTCTAGGAGTGCTGGAAACAAACGCCGACCACTTTTATCAGTTTTTCTTCTTTCACCAAAAATTAATAGAGAGTTGCTCCCTCCACCACCACCAACCGCTCCCTGCATCTCCCCATACCTTATTTGCCCTTCTATAAAACGGATGTCAACATCCGTTTCACCTTCAACGGATGTTGACATTTGTAACATCCCTTTACATATTTCATATTTTAGTTTATTATTTTTATTTAAAAGAAAAAAACTTCAACGGATGTGGCCACACGGATGTGCCACATCCGTTTAATAGATTTTTAAAAAGTTTTTAATTTATTATTTAAATAATAATATATAAATTAAAATAATAATTATTATTTTATTAAATAAAATAAAATTAATTTATAAATAATTAAATAATAATTTTTAAAAAATTAAATAATATTTATATATTAATTTAAAATATAAAAAATTAAAAAACTAAAAATTAAAAAACAAAAAAAGAAAACGGATGTCGCCACATCCGTTAACGGATGTAGCGACGTCCGTTTTAATATATTTATAACAAATTTTTTAATTATTATTTAAATAATAATACATAAATTAAAAGTAATAATAATTATTTTATTAAATAAAATAAAATAAATTTATAAATAATTAAGTAATAATTTTCAAATAATTAAATTATATTTATATATTAATTTAAAACAAAAAAAATAAAAAAAAAGTAACTAGAAAAAAAAAAAGTAACGGATGTCGCCACATCCATTAACGGATGTGGCACATCCGTTAACGGATGTGGCACATCCGTTTTAATATATTTATAATAAATTTTTTAATTATTATTTAAATAATAATACATAAATTAAAATTAATAATTATTATTTTATTAAATAAAATAAAATTAATTTATAAATAATTAAGTAATAATCTTAAAATAATTAAATAATATTTATATATTAATTTAAAACAAAAAAAATAAAAAAACTAAAAACTAAAAAACAAAAAAAGGCAACGGATGTCGCCACATCCGTTAACGGATGTAGCATGTCCGTGGAAGAATTTTTTCTTCAACGGATGTTGACATCCGTTGAAGAAAAGGGGTGGGGTGTGGGATATTTTAAAATATAAAGGATAGTTTTGGCATTTTAAAAAATGTGGTGGTGCAGGAAGTAAAGTGGGGTGGTGTAGGGAGTAAAACCCAAATTAATATTGTAAAATGGGCTCAACTTGTAGAGCCAGCCCAAACATTCTATAAAACGAGTTGAATTATTTTTGGTTATGGCATTTTGAGCATGTCTATTTTAAAAATAATAATTCTATTTCTAAAAAGTTCAAATGGGTTTCTATTAAATCATTACATATAAACATTTAAATTAATTTTATTCAGGTAATTTATATTTTAAAAATACATTTTATTTTGTAAGCTTTTGGATTAATTTTTTTTTTGAAATAGAGCCAAAATAGTTTATTGGTTTAGTACAGACCTAAAATTGTATATTCCATGTGAATTAACTTGAGTTTTGACACCTCTAAAAATTACTTTACACCTTTCCTTTTAATATTTCAAACAAGAAAAAAACATCTTTTATTCTTTGTTTTATTCTTTATACTTCCAAATCAATAATTAGTCCTCAAACATAACGTGAATTTAGTTTGTCTTCTAACTTTGTATGATAAAGCAAATGGTAAACTAAATAGTAATTTGTGCGTAAAGAATGACTGATCTTATAACTTCATGAAGATGGATGATAAATTTTTTAATGGTTAAATATGTTTGTGATAATTAAATTTAGACTTCAAATTAAAATTATATTTATTTTAAATTTTGATATATTTTGGTTTCTAAATTTTAAAAATAAATACATATAGTCTTTTTGAATTAGTGTTGTTAATTTTTTTTCTTCGTATACTAAACAAAGTTCGAGTCAGATATTTAAATTAAAATGTGTTAACTAATGTAAACATTTCAAATATTAATCTAAAATGCAACGTTTAATCTTGACCAACAATTTTGGAAAGATCAAAATAATATATATAAAGTTTATATATTTGATCATTGTCACTAATACAACAAAAAGTATACAATTTAGTATTGAAATATTCTTGGATGTTTCTTTCAAGAAAAATGATAAATTTGAAGTTGTATTTGATATTGACCCTATTTTCATATTTCATTCTGGATTATTTTCATATTTGATGGCGTCATTTTTCTAGGTTGCATTTCAAAGAATTAATATGAAACTCTCTACCTAAAAGTTCCTTGCCTAGTTATGATGTTGCATTTCTCTTTTAGATTAATTTAAGTGTTGGTCGTGAATTTTGCATTTTTCTTTTAGATTAATTTAAGTGTTGTTCTGTTCATTATTGTGCTAGTTGCCCCATCTGCACTTCTAGGTTCCTAAGTGATGCTTTTGTATTCTTCTGATTTGATGTAGATACATGGATGAATTGTGTCAGTGCATCCTCAATTTTTTAACAATTTGTCCTATTGTTGAGGTTGTTGTCCATGGTAAGTTACTGGTGCAATTTGTCTATTGGTTGAACCACCTTCTTGTCTCCAACTTTGGTGTTGATTTTAGTTTGGATTTGATCTTCAGTTACTAAAGTAGTTATTTTGCCTTCTGTTGTTGCTCATGAAGTGTATTCCTCTTCCTTTGTGATTTCAGTAGAAAAGTAGTGGCCATTCTTGTGTTCACCTACACAAAAATCACATTTTAAAATCTACTTTGCGAAGCCATGAGCTCGCAACTCAAGCTGTAGCTTTGTCATTTGCTTTTTCAACTCTTCCATTTGTAGAGGAATCAGTTTGTTCTATGCTAATATGACATCTTGCGTTCCTAGCTCTAATATTCCTCTTTTGGGAGGCTGATTTCTGTTATATTGTGCTTGATGATCATTAGTTGCTAATGAATCAGTAATTTTGGTAATCTCCTCAACACTCATCATCATCATCATCATGATTCCACCTAGTGAAGTATCCAACAACATTCTTATTGTGGTCTAAGTCCAATATAAAACTTGTTGAGTTGTGTTACTTCATCAAATCCATGGTTAGGAAACTTTTTAAGCAAGGCTTTGTACCTCTCTCATGTTCCACATAAATGTTCATTTACTCCTTGGGAGAATGTTGAAAACAAAGTAAAGGAGGGGGGGGGGGAAGGAATAGTGTTTTTGAAATTCTTTCGTAAAACAACGTTTAAATGACTTGGAAAGAGAATGTATGACTATTATAAAAAAATATTTAGATGTTGATTTTTATAAGAGGAGTAAATGAAAAATGTCTTGAATAGGAAAGCATTAAACCAGAGATTTTTATATTGGTTCACTCAACCTGAGCTACATCAAGTTCTACCATAAGAGTTCTTAAGAAATTCCACTAATTTCTTCAAATTACATGAGTTTTGCCTCTCTAGGATCTCCTCGAGTATTCTCACCTCTCCTGGTTTACAACAAGTATTCTAATTACTCATGATTCCCTAGTCAACATGATTAGATCGAGTTTAACCACTCCTAGTTCACAACAACTATTCTTACCACTTCTGGTTTAACTTTGCACAACAGGTCTAGACAAGTGTTTTAATTCTCTTCAAAATTTACAACACAAACAGTGTTAAGATCACAAATACAGGTGATAAGTCTAAAGGAGAGGATGTAAAACCCATATAAAATATTTATTTTATTAATATATTTTGTGGTATTAAATACTTAATTATGGTGTGTAATTGTGTGAAGAAAATGTTAAGAAAGTAAAAAAAAAAAATTAATTAATTTGGTTTTTATTTTAATTTTTAAAAATGCAAGAAAGAAGGTTTAAGTAGGATTGTTTGCAATATATTATGAGCGAAAAGGAAGTGGTGTAGTGATGGTTATACGAGTCCAATGTGCAAAGAGAAAAAGGGCTACTTCTTCTTATTTTATTGGTTCTTTCTGTTTGGTTTTAGAGAGAGGAATGTTGTTTATTTTGCGCATGTAATTTGTCGTTACAAGGTTGGATGAGAGAGAAATGGGTGGTTTTAATTGCGTTGTTTTCATTGCATTTTTTTTTTTCGTTTTGCAATAGAGAATAGCTTTTAGAAACTAACATACCCTGTGCATAGTTCATGAGTTTGAGTCATTGAAAAGCCTAGTGGGAGCATTTTCTTTGGGATGGACCGTTAGTTCTTCAAAGAAGGATTATCCTTCACTCTTTTGGACCAAGTTCAATAACGTTGGTGTATCTTTAATACACTTTAAGTCACAATTATACCATTGATAACTGAGTTAAGAGGGGAAACATTGGTTGGGTGTTTAATGAGGAGTATTTCAGACAAACTTGGGTAAAAAATACAAGTGTGTAGTTGGGAGTAGAGGGAGGAAACTCGTAAGTCGTTTTAGGGTAAACTTAGGGAGATTTATACCTATAACTGTGAAGGAATAGAGAGACAACTTGAACCTTACTTCTACATTAACCACAAGCGTATGTGAGAGAGTAAGAGAGTGAGAGAGTAAGAAAGTGAGAGAGCCAACATTTTCTACCCTATACTATCAATGTGGTGAGTGAAGAGTGAAAGTTGAGGATCAAACCGTAGTGCAACGTGAGAGGCAGGGAGGAGTTGGGGGCATGCATGTGATTCTTGGGTTGAGAATGGTACCATATGTTGTGGGTTTGGGTGCATGCAATTTCTAGCTCTCTCTTTGGTGCTGGAAAATGTTGTGGTAAGTTATATATATATATATATATATATATATATATATATATATTATGTTGAACCGGTTTGAGGTTTTGATGAGTGCATATTTATACCTTCATTTAACCTTTTATATTAGATTCTTAATTTTTTTTACTTTAATAGAATATTTTAATTGGGATTTGTTATAAATTGGGTTTATTTAACATGAGATACAAAAACATGTTAAAAATAACTTCTTAATTATATAAATGTTCTTTGGATATTTTGACGTGTGTTAGTGCAACTATAGCTAAGTTGAACTCATTGAGGTGTGGAAATAAATTTAGTTAAGTGTCATGACACCCTAAAGATAAATCCAAGAATAAGAAATAATCAAAATCACAAGAAGTCAATCCAAGCATAGCATGAAAAAGTGAAGAAATTTGACTAAGCCAAAAAGAGAGAATGAACAAAAATTGGTTCTTGCGATCTCCACAAAAATCAAATATATCTTGAAGATATTGAATTATTTAGAAGATAATTGGAGGAGATTACATTATCATATAGAAGATTACAACATCAAAAAAGCCTGAAAGAAAGCCCAATCTAATTTCTATATAAAGAGACTCAGGAAAATACATTAAGAGAGCTTAGGAACCCTTTGGGAGGTTCAAATTTCATCCACCCTGTCTTCTCTCATGTTCTCCAACCTCTCTTCTTCTATTTTCATGTTATTTCTACATTGCATGGAGTGCTAAGCCTTTGGGTTGATTCTATTATAATTTCTTAATTAGATTTTGAGGTTAAATGAATAAATTTGTTTGTTCTTTTGATACTTGTTATGATTTATTTTTATCTATGTCTTTTGCTTCTTAATCAAGTAAAATTAATGATTTTTATATTATAGAAAGTTAGCATGGTGTTAAATCTACATAACATATCAATCATGTGAGTCCAAAGGTTTTTAATTTTAATATAGAATTTACTTTGATTAAAGTTAGAAACTTTCATATGATTGAATGTGTTTTCTCCAATAATTGAGAATGTACTTTGATTAGAGGTGGAAACTTTAACAAGAATTAATCAACAATATACTTTGGTTGATTAACTTTTTACTTGATATAATAGGTAAAAGAATAGTCATGATTAGACATAATAATATTTAATTGAGAATGTACTTTGGTTAAATTTACTATGATTAATTAACAAAGTTCTTGCTTTTAATTGAGAATATACTTTTGTTAATAGTGACAATGCAACAAATTCATTGAAAATTTACATTGATTAATTTGAAATTCTAAGACAATAATTAATTGAACAATAATCTTTATATAACCAATGATAAATCCTATTTTGTAAAAGAAGTGAAATTAACCTATTTTCTTTATCATTATTTTTATCTTTTTAAATCTCTTTATATATTTCTTTATTTTGATCTTTTGTTACTTTGTTCTTTAATATTTTCTTTACCTTCTTTATTATTTTGCTAACACTTTTGTATAGTTTTTATAAGAACTAATTTGTTAAGAAACAATTATGTGTTTGTTGGGAGATGACTTAAAGTTGAATTTACTCTTTCTATTGTGTTGGCTACTATCTTAGCAATACTGAAGTTGCTATAATTTAGTAATATTAATTTGATCGCGTCAACGACGACGTTATTAAATTAGACGTTGTTGTTGGGGAACACGGTTATAATTTTTATCATTTTGGTTCTTATTTTATTATATTTTTGTTTACTACTAACATTTTCTTTTTCTTTATTGTTTTTCTCAATCATTTATTTTGCTTTATTTTCTTTAGTTATTTTAGTTTAGTAAATTTGTTTTTTTTATCATAATTTTTGTTTGAGGAATTTTGTTGGAAAATTTGTGAAACTAGTTGGGAAACACTTTGACTTAGGAAAGATAAGGTTTTTAAGTGGTCCATTGAGACACACCTATCTTTCTTAGAATTCTACTCAACAAACTTTCAACTTATTTTTTTTTCAAAAACCTCTTTAAAAAGTGCAAAATAAATTTTCATATGAAAATAATCAACAATGTGATTTTCAAATGAAATATGATTACTATCGTCAAGTTGTCACACCTACTACTGCACCTGATATAAGTAAGTTGACTATACGTGAAATAAACGATCTATATTGTACATAATCATTTTTGAAATATGATCAAGAACCATATGGACCATCCTATAAGGATGTAGGGTTATTAATGGATGGAGTAAAATAGAAACTAAATGTTATAGATGAAAGGTGTTGAGATTGTTGATATGGGAGCACTGGTTTAGCTGAACCTACAATCTCAGAGCTTCTGGTTTTTTATGATGACAACATAATTAATAACACATGTGTTGTTTATGTGTTACATGTTCTATTGCTTACATGCTATATGTTTTAATCATTGTGTAAATCTGTTTAAAGCATTGAGAACATGATTGTGTTGATACATTGCATTTCACTGTGCTATATAATTGATTTTATTGGTGAATGCATGTCTGATGTTTTATAGAAGGAAAACCACAAGCACTTATGTTGAACTTTTATTTGTGTGGCAAACAGCAGTTTTAAGTCGACTTCATTATGGGGTGAGTCGATTAAGACTCGTGGCTTTGTACCAACCATTTTCAAAGTGTGCTGTGAGGATTTTCAAAGTGAAAGTTTTTCAAAACTTTGTTTAACTGTGTTACATAGTCAATTACATGCAACCTGCATTCGACTAAGTCTGTTACAGTTTTGAAATTCTGTTAATGCTTGAATTAAATTTTACAACGACTATATTTTTAATATGCTGACCATGCATTAAATGAGATTCGACTACATTAATTGTACATTCAATTAACTGCATTGATTGCTGCTAAGTGCTATAACAGAATTGCTATATTCGACTACATTAGTAGCTAAGTCGATTAAAATGCGTCTGAATTGTGAAAATCTATAAATTGACACGAATTTGATTTCTGTAAGAACTTTTGTGAATCTAACAGTTTGTGATATCTTTTGTAGAAAGTGCATTGTTACAGAAAGAGAGAAATAGCTCCAAGAAACAAGAAGTGACCGTGGTGATCATCTACTTGTGGATTCTTGAAGAGCAAGTTAACTGCACGTACAAAGGCTGATCATATATGCACATTGGGTGTAACTAAGAGATAAGAGGCTACAATCTTGTAAAGATTGGATTGAGGTTCCCTGTTGTGATTACAGGAAGAAGAACGTGTTGTGTTCTTGACTTTGAGGGTGGGTCAAAGGGTTTGGATTGCAGGAGAGGGCATTCTTGCTGCTAGTCTGTTTGTATATGCCTATATTTTGATTAGAGGGTTAGAGAGGTGTTTTATATTTTTGCGTGAAGTTGCTATAAAAGCCTTGTTGTAAAAACCTTGATCATTATAGTGCATTGGCTTCCTGTGGTTGGAAGGACAATGGATGTAGGTTTGGCCGAACCAGTATAAAAACTTAGTGTTTGATCTTTTTATCCCTACATTCTTTTATTCAGTCGACTTCTTACTGTATTCAATCGATTTAATTTCCGCTGCATAAGCAAATCTTTTTCCTTGCATTTCAAGAAAGATTTTAAAGGCATCCACTTTGCGAAAAAGATTTAAAGAAAACATTGTTTTTACATTTCACCAATTCACCCCCCTCTTGGTGTGAGAAATTAAGTCATTCTATTTTCAACAATTGGTATCAGAGCTGGTTTTCGTGATATATTTGAAAAACAAGTCGATTATCTTTTTCTTTAAATCGACTGATCGTGAAAAATGGCTTTCAATTTTCAAACCTTTGGTGAAGCTACATCCACAAATAGACCACCACTTTTTGTTGGAGAAAACTATGCTTTCTGGAAAATTAGGATGCAAATCTTTCTTGAATCCGTGGATAAAGAAGTTTGGGATGCAACTTTAAACGGTCCATTTGAGCCAACTCATGTTGTTAATGGAAAAATTGTTTTGAAAAACTTTTCTGAGTGGACTCAAGATGAGAACCGAAGAGCTCAATATGATGTTAAGGCTAGAAATGTTATTATTTCTGCACTAACCATGGATGAATTTTTCAGAATGAAGGCTGGTGAGACGATCTATGAGGTACATAAACGATTCACACACATAGTTAATCACCTCATGGCTCTGTGTTTGATAAAGAAGAAATCAACATAAAGATCCTGAAAAGCCTTAATAGAAGTTGGCAACCGAAAGTCATTGCTATATCTGAATCAAGAGATCTTACAATCATGAATATGGCAACCTTGTTCGAAAGCTGACAGAACATGAATCAGAGCTTTGAAGGATAAAGGAGGAAGAAGAAATTGAAGAGAAGAAATCGATTGCTTTAAAAGCCACAAGCAAGAAAACTAGAAAGATTCATGAACCCGAAACTGATTCAGATGCAGATATACCAGAAAAAGAAATGATGAATATGATGGTAAGAAAATTTGGCAGATTCATGAAAAATAAAAATTCTGCAACTAACAATGCAGGTTTCTCAAGAGGGGGAAAGAAGAGTTCAAGAAGCAACATTGTTCAATGTTATGAATGTGGAAAGGATGGTTATATCAAGCCTGACTGTCCAGACTTGAAGAACAAGCAGAAAGAATTCTCCAAGTATCCTCAGGATAAGAATAGGAAATAGAGGAAAGCTTATATTGCTTGGGAAAACAGTGATACAGATTCTTCCAGTGATGAAGATTGTGATCATGAAGGAGAGTCAAATATATGCTTCGTGGATGGCTCGGCACAATCTAATTATGATGGTGATGATGGCTCTGAAAATGAACCAATAGAAGTCAAGTACCACATGCTACTGGATGCATTTCAGGAAATTCATGCAGAGGCCATGCGACTTCAGTACAAAGTGAATCTATTATCATTTGAGAGAAGAGATTATGAATACAAAATTGATAATCTTCTGCAGGATAATGAAAAGCTTGAAAAAGAGTGTGATAATTGTCCTCTACATGTTGAGAAAATTGAGTACTTAACCAACACATTGGCAAAATTCACTCAAGGCAAAGAAAATCTTGATGCTGTGTTGAGATCGTCTTGAAGAGCTATCTACAGGCAAGGTATTGGTTACAAGGCTAAAAGTAATAGGATAAACTCAAAGAAATTTATTGATCTGAGTAAACCTACTACTAATGCATGCTTTTATAGCAATACACTTGGTCACACAGTAAGAAACTGCTATTTTAGAAATGTTGGTGTTCCAAAGGGAAAATACAAATGGGTTCCAAAGGAACAACTGCCTACTACTAACAAGACAAGACTCAAATTCAAATGGGTACCAGTGTCAAAACCTTTTAACTATTGTACAGGAAAGGAGCAGTAGCTGTTGTAGCAGTGCATAACTCAAGGATGAGCTAACTTGATGATATCAAATTTCTTGAGTATCTACAAGAGGTAACAATCATCTTCACATTGCATCATGTATGATATGTATCTGAATAATTGTTTGATGATTAATTGTTTGTTGATTGATTGGTTGAGATTTGTTTCTGTGAAGATCACTTGTTACGACTTTTAATCAATTGGATTAAGTGTGTAGTCGATTACCTGTTACTGTATGTAAGTTTCTGTTTTGTGAAAACCTTTTGTCATACAGAAGTCAACTTTGCAAATAATAAAATCGATTAGGCTAAAATTTTGGTGCGAAAATGAATACAAATTGTTCCCTATAAATTTAATTTTGTTTTGATTAAAACCCTAAAACATAAAAGCGTGTTATTAATCTTCTCAACAACATTTGAATCATCACTTTCTTTCACTCGGTGATCAACACTCTTATTCACTTTAGCAATGGCTTCTAGTTCTGCTCAAAGAAAAAGGGTAAAGACAATTGGTCAGAAAAACATGAAGCGTCCTTCAGAACTTGATAGATGGATTAGTGATGGTGAAGTGCAATCAAAGTTCCTCGACTGCTGGAAAATGCGTAGTCTGATAACGCATAAATTTTTAAAGCTAAGCTTTTTCAGGAATGAAGGCTTTGAATTCCACTGGCTCAAACGACAGGGATTAAAGAAATTTGTAGAGATGGAGGATCCATGGTATCTGGAGCTTATGAAGGTGTTTTATTGTAACCTGAAGATCAGTGACTAAACACTTTGTTCCAGAGTCAAAGGGGTAGATATCAAGCTCACTGAAGAGGTCTAGACTAATATTGCTGGCCTAAAAATGGAAGGAGAAAGATGTCAATTAGGCATAGATGGCTTTCATAAATTCTCAGTTTATCAAGACTGTCTAAGGAATCCTGACGACATTCAGGATTATTGTCATTATAAAATTGGGGGTATGAAGAAGAATGATAGACTAGCTGTGTTCGTCATTTCATGGATACTCTTGCCTAGAGGGGGTAATCACACCCAAGCTACCACTGAAGACTTACTCTTGCTGAAAGCTTAGAAAGAGAACATTCAAGTTGACTGGCCTGCTGCCATCTCTGATAACATGTTGAAAGTAACAAGACTTGAATCTGCAAAGCTGCCATACTATGTGTTTATATCCAAGATTCTTGTCCATTTTGGCATTAGAAAAAAATGGAGTCAAGAAGAGGATTGAATTAGAGGTTTTGGGTGTAATTGATTGTGTTTTCACTTCTTTTGGTTTGTAGCTTCTCATCTATATGTTATCCTCCCTTGTCCTTGCCCCATTACAACCATGAAAAGGCCTTTTGATTTGAACATGCATATGTTTTGGTGTTGATATTAGAGGCTTGCCAAGTCTGTTTGTTGCTTGCTTTCTTGAGTGCATTGAGTTGACATTGTTTACCCTAGACACTTGAGAGATACAATGATAGTGCAATCCTAAAGTTTTCCTACCTTTGCCTTGGCCACATTACTACCTTTAAAAACTCCTCATGATCTTTAAATACAAGTTTTCCAAAAGTATGTGAATATTAAAATCTTTCTAAGTTATGGTAGTGTTTAAAATAGAGTTTTCTGATTCACATGATTCATGGTAACTTGATTTAGAATTTTGATTAGTTTCCAGTGAAGTTGTTTTCCTTACTTTAATGTTGATATGAATACAACGGATCTAAAATAAAGTTTGAAATTACTAAATTTTGCCCAGAAGTGTAAAAGGTAAGTGTAGGGGTGTGATGAGTACATATTTATGCCCTCATTTAGCCTTGAATATTGGATTCTTAATTTTTTTTTTACTTTAATAGAACATTTTAATTAGGATTTGTTATAATATGGTTTATTTAACATGAGATACAAAAGCATGTTAAAAATAGTTTTTTAGTTGCATAAATGTTCTTTGGATATTTTTAGGTGTGTCAGTGAAGTTGCATGATACCTTAAAGATAAATTGAGTAAAGTGTCATGATACCTTAAAGATAAATCCAAGAATAGAAAATAATTAAGACCATAAAAAGTCAATCCAAGCACAACATGAAAAAGTGAAGAAACTTGGCTAAGCTAAAAAGAGGGAACAAACAACAAAAATTGGATCTTGCAATCCCTACAAAGATTAAATATATCTTGAAGATATTGGATTATTTAGAAGATAATTGAAGGATATTACATTATCATAAAGAAGATTACAACAACTGAAAATGCTGAAACAAAGCCCAATCCAATTTCTAGATAAAGATGTGCTTATATTTTTAAGCTTGTTTCCATACTAAAAGAATGACTTTGAATTTTCAAATGATTTAACAAACAAGCTAATACATTATCAAACATAAGTTCTTTGAATTCTAAGCTTGTGTCTTTATATTCTATCATTTTTGTCTTCCTTCCATTGTTGATGTCATGGTTCTTTGGTCAATAAATCTTTCCTAGGCAACAAAACTAAAAGAGGTTAGTTAGTATTTTCTTTTAATGATGAATCAGGATGCTCTCTTCTTTTTCTATCTTTTTGTTCTTTCTTTTCTCTCTCTTTCTTTTCTTTCTCCTTTCTCACTCTTTTTTCTTTCTCCTCTCTTTCTTTATTTTCTTTCTCTCTTTTTTTTCTCTATTTTCTTTCGCTTCTTTTTCTCTTTTTTCTTTTTCTGCACCCTCTCTCTTTACTTTCTCTTGTGCTCTTTAAAGCTTCCGCCCTTGTCTTCTTTTTAAGACATCTAATTTTTGTAAAGTCCATCATTCCTCCTCTTGCAAATATAGAATCTAGTTCTTGAGGTCTTCATTAGTAGTCATGAGACTTGCATTCTAGTTAGGAGCCTGATGAGTGTCATGCCCATAGCCTTCCTATTTGGAACATCTTATAACACTTGATTTAACCTTTCGAAAAACATTTTTGTCCTGCTTGTGCTTACTTTTAATACTACAAATTTTGCCATTCAACTTTACAATTTTGGACTCCAAGGAATTAATATTCTTCACCAAGGCCTCACAAACACACAACTTCCAGATAGATGCCTCTATTGGAACATATTTCATCTTTCAATATTGATAGGTTTTGT
Source organism: Vigna umbellata (assembly GCF_029865625.1). Classification (NCBI taxonomy): domain Eukaryota; kingdom Viridiplantae; phylum Streptophyta; class Magnoliopsida; order Fabales; family Fabaceae; genus Vigna; species Vigna umbellata. The sequence continues at coordinate 30,288,211 of NC_142165.1, read as the reverse complement.
AAAAGGTTAGGAAAACAAAATAAAAATATATATTTAGATCTTCATCATTGGTCTAAGTGTTTCACTCAAATTTCACTCATGTATCACACTTGTAGGGTTTTTTTAAAGTACTCTCTTACCTTTTTCCACACAAATTCCCTTTATTGCTTGGTAGATAACTCTAGTTGCTTAAGCCAAGAGTGAACAAAAAACTCTGAAAAACGTTACAAGATATAAATCTTGAGTCATTGTTGGTTGGTACCAGACAGAGTGTAACGTAGCGGAATAAAACTAGAGTAGCAGAAAGCGTGTTCGGTCACCTTTTTAAAATAAATTGGTCTGTTTTCAGAAATTCAATTTTCTTTCAGAAAATTTATCGAACAGTTGATATGCGTAAAAGATAAAAAAAATGTAGGGAATAGAAAATCACACGAGTAATTTTTATACTGGTTCGATTCAACAGAATCTACATCCAGTCGTTAATCACTATAAAAAGTGATTAACAGTTCCACTAAAAAGATGTTTCACAGATTACAACAAATAGTGAATAAAGCAGATAAATAAACCTTCCTTCGACGAACGAACCCGAAGAAGAACACTCTGCCAACTCGAAGAGAACCGCTCCGACTATCGACAAACGAAACGCGAGATACTCCTATTCACGAGACCAGGCAGAGCACCTTGCTAACTCGAAGAGAGCTTGCTCCGACTATCGACACACGACACGCGAGCCCCTCTTGTTCACGAGACCAAGCAAGGGAACTTGAACTATAGCTTCTGAGAACTTCCTCTGACAAACAGTATTCTGCAAGAGCTTCTGTTCAACAACCTCTTTTTTTTATCTTCACAGAAACCCAATATATAGCCAGCTGTTCTAAATATCTAAGGTTAAGTCTCAACTGTCACGAATAATCGATTATTGTAAGTGATAATCGATTATTCAAGTCCGTTATAGGTTTTCAAAAATGTGATAATCGATTATATGAGGTGATAATCGATTATTCCTGGATGACTTTGTGATAATCGATTATTGTCATTCCATAATCGATTATGGCAGTTAAAAATGCAATTTTTACAAAGTTTACAAGACTTTCCTACTATATTTAATTTCTACAAATTGCTTTTAAATAATTCTAATATCTTCTTCAACTAAAACTTCTTGCAGCATCATCAAAACAATTTTCTTCAAGATTTACCAATACTCCTTATTGGTAACAATGAGGTGAAATAAAATACAAAACTTCAAGAAATTTTTGAAAGAAAAAAAATAATAAAATAAGAAAATTACAGGACTACCAAAAGGAGTTAAATGAGACAATGCGAAGGCTTTGAAAAAAGATTGAATATAATTTAATATATTAACATGTTAATACAAATTTTTCTATAAGACTTATATGTCTAAATGATCTCATATTTTGAAGTTTAATCCAATAACATTAAACGAAATGAGAATTTGAATATGCTTAACCTGAAGAATAGGATATGCAGAAACATAAGTGCTAGGAACAAGCCTCACAATCATCCATCAACATAGAAAAGCCTTAGGAAAACAACTAGATTAAAGCTTCCAGACACAACACTAAACGACTTACAAGTCAAAATGATTAAGAGAGTTATGCTAAATGTGTAAGCTATATTGTACCCGATGGTAATCAGTTGAACTCTCAAGAAGCAAAAAGGTGTCGAGACAATGTCTTTGACTAAACTCTCTAAAAGACTTAAACAAAGATCCAAAAACTTATAGAAGAAGAAACGTGTTAAACGCTCTAGCTCTAAAAATCCAATATCCAAAAAGTGTTTATAACAGACTAGACGATACCATGAGCTAAACCCTTTACTTCGTCCAACGATAAAGTTCTTACTTAACAAATGGTATCTTAAGGAAAAGCTTAAATGATAAACTCTACCTCAACGATAGAAAATTTAAAAAGAAAACACTTTGTTGTTCTGAAGAAGCATTAAATATCATTAAATGCTTAACGTTCAAAAACAACAAAAGTTATAAAAAATAAGACATATCTGCTGCATGCACAATTTACTCTATTTTATGCAGATAACGTATTACACACATTCACATGCTTTATTTCAAATATATCATATGTGGACGTTAGAGAAAAAAAAAGAAATTCACGGAATGTTTTCTTCATAAGAATATGTGTTTGAAAGACAATACAACCTACTTTGAGCGAAAAGCAAGCCTGGTATGACAAGTGGACATTAACCAACGACTGCTTCACACGCAAGACAGAGAAAACACAAGATTCAAGGCTAAGAGCTCCGTCTAATGGATATCTTTTGAAAAATCCTTTAAATAGAAGATCATTCAAAGGAAGAATCAAGAGAATAGCTGACAACAAGAATATCAATCCTACGAAAAGTGTTTAGAAGAGAAGCACAAAGAAGCTCAAGCAAAAAGAGAGTATCTGGGAAGAGAAAAAGAAAATTCAAGAAATACTCTCGAGCCTCATTGTAATATTTTTTACTATTGTAAGAAGAGAGAAAAGAGAAAAAAAGTGAAACACCCAGCGAGTATATAAACTGCATTATATTGAACATTATCCTTTTTGCGAGAGTAATCGTCTAAATGACTTGCAAGCAATCGATTGATTGCAATTTTGAAGAAAATTAAAATACTTGTTGTAAAACTCAGATGAGTTAAGAAAATCTAGGTAGTGTATCAGAGGATACCAGGATTATCTAATACTTGGAGTGGTGCAAATACTAAACTACTCTAGGGTAATTAGAGGTTATTCACTGACTAAGGATACTAGGGGTGGTGAATAATACTACACAACCAAGACAGGGTAAAACTCAACCTGGAGTGCCTAGGGATACCAGGAGTAGTGAGAATACTCAGTTGTAATCTTGTTGAAGATTATAGTGGAAACCTCTATGGATAGAGGAGACTCGACGTAACTTAGTCGGAGTGAATCAATGCTTTTGTTGTTTATCCGTGTCTCAACGCTTTTCTCATTAAACATGTAGTTGCATTTTAGTTTAAAAACACTATAGTGAATATCCTATATAGCACGAGAAAAGAATTCATTGCTTAAAATCATTTATAAGGTCGAGCGTTAACAACTACTTGAAAAATCTTGTACTCGACGAAAGAACCCTCCCCCTTTCTAGAGTTTTTCAGGTACTTCATAACAATTATAAATAATAATGCAACATAATAATTTGTGTTGAACTCTAAATTTTTATTTCTTTTGCTCTTGGATCCTTACTTTTTCTTTTCTTTTCTTTCAATATATATTTATTTTCTTTTGATTTGCATACACAATATTTTTTGTTAATTTTGCAATTCAACACACAAAATAAAGAAAACTAAACAGATTGCTCTTGAAACACCAAAAATCATGCAAGATCAAGGTAAACAGTTAATTGAGACTTCAATTCAAAGAAAAAAAAAAGATGATTTCCATGAATCAAATGTAGAAATACACAGATTAAAAAAAGAACACAAAAAAATATGAAAAATTAAAAACTCAACGAAATTGGATAAAATATTGTTCTTTTTTAATATGAAAGAAAAATACGATAAAAGATTATATTCAAACCAAAACCCTGTGATACGCTGTCGATAAAGATATCAAATTAATACTACTTTTTAAGGCAACTTCAGTATTTCCAAATAGTATTCAAGAAAGTAGATAGGGTTGAAGTAAACTTGAGTCGTCTCCCAATGAATACGAAATTGCTTTTCAATATTTTAATCTTACGAATGCAATGCAATGCTCAAGAATAAAAGTGAGAAACTATGCTAATAGAATTAAAGTTTGAAGAACAAAGAGGAAACTTAGAAACAATTATGATGAAATTGGCTAATGTCACTGCCTTTTCAAGATAGATTCATCATCCGTTATCCACATATTATTGTTCAATTGATTATTGTTTAGGTTTCAAATTAATTGAAGTACATTCTCAATGAATTTGAGGGCGATCTTACAATTAATCAAAGTAGATTCTCAATCAAATGCAAGACCTTTCTAGATTATATATTCACAATGAATTCAACCAAAGTACATTTCAATCAAATTCTATTGTATTTAATCATGTCTATTCTTAATTCTCCTAACCGAATTAAAAGCTAATCAATCAAAAAGTAAATTCTCAATTAATTATAGTTGAAATTATTACTACCAATCAAAGTACATTCTCAATTGATAGCAAAAACATGCTTAATCATATGAAAGTTCCTAAATTTAATCAAAGTAGATTCTCCATCAAACCTAGAAACCCTTGAACTCATATGATTAATATGCATGTAGATTCAAAAACCTTATGATGCAAAAATCATTGCTCTTAATATCATTGAGAGATGAAGACATAGAAAGAGAGAAACTTAAATCAATAATAAAAAGAAACAATTGCATTAATTCAACTTAACCTCAAAATTCATAATGAAATTACAATGAAATAGCCCTAGAAGCTTAGTCCTCCATGGATGGAGTAGAATACATGGCAAAATAAAAGTGAGAGGAGTGGTGGATGAATGAGTTATGCCTCCCCTGAGTCTCTTTATATAGGCTTGATTGAGCTTGGATTCTGAATCTTCTGTTGATAAGATCTTATATCTTATATCTAATATCTTTCAAATATTCAACAGATTTAATCAGTTTTTGAGAATATTTGATAATACTTTTTCTAGATTCAAAAAGATTTGGCAAATATTACCTTTTGATTTTTATTGATATAGTTAAATAAGGTAATTATTTAACAATATCAAAAAAAATATCTTAAGATATATTTTCTCCAAATTATCTTTTAAAATATCTAGCAGATTTAAACTTGCCCAAAATTACATTTCAACCCTTTTTATTTTATTCAAAATTGCACAAAAGTCTAGAAATTTCCTCTAATTTCATGTTAGTCATCTCTTTCTTTTCAAAATTACATAGGAGCCCTATGTTGACTATATTGGACCAGCTTTGACCATTCAATTTCATACTTTAAATGAATAAAATTCTAACTTCAGCTGCACAAATAAACATTAGAACATCAAAAATGATTTATGCAACTAAGAATATCATTTTAAGCATCTTTAATTCACAAACCCAATAAATCTAATTGTCACTTATTCACTTTAAATCAATCATTTAAGCACAAGAATCTCATAAAAAATTTGAATTTTAAAACATAAATGTAGGCATAAATATGCACTCATCACCTTGCTCTACATACCGAATGATATGATCATGTCTAGGAAAGAGTCTGATTGTTTATAAATTTGAATCCTCAAGAGGCACAACAATAACAAATCAGAGAGGAATTCATAATAAGACAGAGATAGGGACGCCACAAACAAGCATATTGATAAGTCAAGTGAAGATTTGTACAAAAAAATGTTAATCTTTGATAAGAATCAAAGTTCTAATCCAAGAACCAAGAGAAACCTCTCTAAAAAATGTAAATGCATATATTATGACTCAAAAGTATCTATATTAGTGATGAATCACTATTTTATACTATTCACTTAGTTTTTCGCATTAAATTGTGTTAGTGAATTGTGTTTAATTCTCCATTATTGTCTCATTTTCACTATTTGGGCTTAATTAGACTATTAATTCTTATTTTATTTAATATGAATTATTTGGGCCTAATTATTTCAATTATTATTTGTAGGACAATTTTTGGAAACATATTTGGGGACAACAAGAGTGTGGTCACATCAATAATTGTATCTAATTTTGTTTTATAATTTTAATTATTCTAGTTTGGACATATTTGCACCTTTAGGCTCAATTTTAGGTCAATTTTAGGAGAAGCCCATACTAAGGGCATTTTCGTCTTTTGGGGTTACAAAGACCCAAAATCAGATTTTAGAAGCTCTCCTCCTCATTTTATGTTTTTCTCCTCTAGGGTTCAAGCTTGGGACGTTTTTGCAGCCTCCCCTGGGGGTTTAGATTTCATTTCCTTCCATTCTCGTTATGTATTGAATTTGTTTTATAATTTCATGGGTAATTTCGTTTCTGTTTCTAATTTTGTTTTCTATTCCATGCTTGAGTTCGTTTTTGCAATTGGGTTTCCTAAATTCGATTTCAGTTTCAATATTGCTTTCTATTGAATTCCATTTTGCAGTTCTCATTTCATTTTCCAACTATTAATTTGTGCAATTTCGTTTTCAAACCTAGGTTGTTTACGTTTTGATCCTGTTACGTTTTTCCTTGCTGCAATGCTTTCAATTCCCACTTGTTTTGCATCGTTTCCATGAGATTTCTGATTGGAAGTGTGTTTTTGCTGCTCTGACTTGGTTGATATTTAATTTGTTTGTACACTTGCAATTGGATACACGCTTAGTTGCCTAATTGGTGTTTAGTCTTAGCTTAGTTGATGAAACTATGTGGTGCATAATTGATTGAATAAGCGCAAGGCGTTTGCTTAATTCGCTTTTATGAAAACATGGTTAGTCTTCGTTTAATTGGTTAGCTTGTGTTGGATTAGGGGTTAGAGTAGTGTGTTGTTGGTTAATCTATGATTGGAAACAATGTTTTAATTTAGTTCATTTCATAATACAAAACTGTCCACAAACCCCCCCCCTCCCCCACCAAGTGTTCGATCTAATTCCTGAACCACAATTGGTCCTTGAGGCCTAGGAGTCACTTCCTAGTATTATACTACACTTAATTGCATATAAATTTGACTCGGGTACGACCTCGATCAATTAGCTTTTGGTACCTTTCTATATAGGCACATAAGTTTAAGAGAACTTAAAAACCATGAAATAAAGCCCAAAGTCCAAATAAAAGAAACAAATAATGAAAATAATAAATGTAGACTTTTTGTTTAGCAACGCACTCAACAAATTTAACATTCCATAAAATTAAAATAAAATTAGAAATTGTATAATTTCCTAAATTATTCTTCAATTATGATCATGATCTTCATGTTGTTTAAATTTCCTCCTTCGTATATAAGATTCAAGGAGATGTGTTTTGATATTTGATCTTGTAATAGATCCTTTGAATTACAAATGTTCTTCCTCAAGTTCTTTTCATATATGTTTCATGAGATAGTCATCTATCAATATGCCTTCTTTGGAAGATATTACTCTCATTAGTTTACGAGGTTTACAAAAAATACATACATCATATAGTAGTTTTGAAGTGGTTCCTAATTCTTTGATGTATATGGAAGCTTGTTTTGTAGAGGAATTGAAATTAGTTTCTAAGTGGACTAATATGCTTGTTAAGAGGAAAGATTATAATACTGAAGAGAATGATGAGTTAGTTCAAATTACAAGGAAGACTGGTAGGAGTAAGCCAAAGAGAGCTAATACTAAATCCTTCAAAGGAAGAACTTTGGAGAAAATGAGTAAAGGCTTTTTAATGTTTTTACTTAGTTTATTCATAATACAATTTTCTGTAATTTTAGTTTGTTGTAATGTAATTTTATCATGGGTGTGATGTGGGGGAGAATGGTAAAGAATCTTCAAGTGGTACAAATTGGAGGATAAATTCTCTTCAAAAAGGAGGGTATGACAGTGGACTATCTCCTAAAACATATATGAGAAAAACTTGAGGAAGAACATTTGCAATTCAAAGGATCTTTGACAAGGTCTAATATCAAAACACGTCTCCTTGAATCTTATAATGTTCCATGAAGGAGGGAATTTAAAGAAAATGAAGATCATGAGCATAATTGAAGAATAATTTAGAAAATTAAATAAATTGTAATGTTATTTTAATTTTACATATTAAATTCGTTGAGCGTGAGGGATTCACTAGGCGAAAGTCTACGTATAATATTCGTTTTTTTATTATTTTTATGTGTTTTTGGATTTGGAATTTATTTTAGGGTTTCTAGGTTTTCTTAAACTTTTGTATTTATATATAGATGTACCAAAACATGTATAAACACTTTTGAGTCATAATAGATTCATTTTCATTTTTTAGAAAAATGATTCTTTTGGTTCATGGATTAGAACTGTAATTCTTATCAAAGATTAATATTTTTGTTGTGAATCTTCATTTAAGTTATCAATCTGCTACATTGTGGCGTCCCATCTCGATTTTATACGCGTTTTTCTCTGATTTATTTTTGTTGTATCTATTGAGAATTCAAATTTTTTTAAAAAAATCGTTTTCTTTTTCTCGACAAGATCGTATCACTTTTTTTAATTATTTGTTTTCATTTCAACTGCTTAATAGTGATTGAAACTCACATAAATATTTAGACATCTCTACAGTTTTGCTACCTGTTAACACAAAATCAATTATAATTTAACCAATGTTAAAAAAAAGCGCATAGTTATCAAATTTCAAATGAGTGGACGATTCTTCTTCATTTAAATCTAAAACATATCACTCACGTACTACATTTGAAAAAAAATCTACTTACCCAACCACCAATTCTAAACATAAAAAATAGTTGAACCAAGTTATTAAATATAACTTTAAAAATAATTATATTTAAAAGCAATTAAAATAATTTCTTAAAACAAAATACTATATTAAGATTTTTTAAACTATGTTAACTAAAATATAACCAAACTCGATTAGTTTGCCTAATATTTTAGTTAAAGATATCAAAATAAACATATTTTTGAATTAGAAAGTAATACGTGATATTTTTTAAACTGTCCTGTATACATCAATAAGTTGAAAATATTATATTTAATACTTTTTAAAATTTAATGAAACAAAAAACACTAAAAGAATTAACAATAACATTAATTAGTCATGCACAGAGCTGTCAAAACGAGTAACTCAATTCGATCCGGTCCGGTTCACCACGGGTTGGTCACTTAGTGAGCCAACCCAACTTGGCTCACTTATTAGCGGGATGAAAAAATTTTAAACTTAGCCCGACCCACCACAGGTTGGTAGGTTAAATGGATTGACTCACTAGCTCATTAGATTATAAGTTTTTTTTAAATAAAAAAATTACATTTTTTTTAATTCGAATATAAATTACACTAAAATGATGTTAAACTCCAAAGACAATTCAAAATAAATAAAAAAGTATCATACAATATAAGCGTAATCCAAAAACATGTACAAAAGGTGAATAAACAAGTTTTAAATATTGATAATTTTTATATCACTTTTCCATTTATAATATTATGGTCTTGAATAAATAAATTTATAATATTTTTCTCTCTTGAAACATCTTCTTCTTTATCACAATCTATAATATAATAAAACAATGCTAACTAATAATATTGAAACACAAAATAATAAATAATTAAATTAAATTAGGTGGGTCGGTGAGTCAACCCGGCTCACCACAAATTCAACCTGGTGAGTCGGGTTCTAAGTGAGCCAGGTTAAAAACTAGCCCGCATAAAAAATTACATTTTTTTCAAACCCAACACGGCTCAAACCCGTGGTGAGCCGGGTTTGTCTCGTGGGTTTATAACTCATTTTGACCGCACTAGTCATGCATTTGTTTTTATTAAACACAACTTGCGAGTTGTAGCAGAGAAGCAAAGACTCAACATCATCTTCAAAAATATATAGGAGATCAAAATATTCTTCCAAAACCTTCTCCTTCAGCTTGTGGATAAAATTCTTGAAACTCAGTCATTGTTTCCTAATCTTCATCAATTATCCTTAGCATTTGTCAGAACTGTGTCTAATAAACCAAAGTCATATGACAAAATCTCCTTCCAATTTGGTACATCCACAAAAAATAAACTTGTAACTAATCAAATATGCTTAAAAAAATACTCCAAAAGATATACGAAGAACTATGAGATATACCAATATTGCTTTGTACGAAAAAAAAAAAACTTTGTATGAAAGTTACAAACTAAATAAAACAATTTAATTAAGCATTCAATAGAAGACACAATTCTTTTTTTATTATTATTAAAATAGCCAAATCTAGCCACATGTAAGTATAAAGAGAACATGTTCTCTCCCTCAGTTCAATCATTAAATCCAAAATGCTCTTGGATAAGAAAATGATATTCAAAACTTAGAAACAAAAATAGAAACAACCTGAAATAAAAAGCTTTGCTCAAGGCTCATTTCATCCCGCCAATCTTAGAGGTCAAACTCAAGTATGCTAATCACTTTTACAAGATGTCTTTGTCACTAACCAAACCAGATTCCAATCATATTCATACCCAAAAATAAATAAATAAAATCCTAAACTAAAGTCATATATGAAGTACATAGGAAAACACTATAGAGAGGTGAATAGTATTTTTAAAATATTTTTACAAAGTAGCATCTAATGATTTGTAATAATAGTATGTAAAAGTGAAATATGTTTAGACATTGTGTATGTAAGATAAGTAAATAGAAATTCTTTCAAACGATGACATAGGAAACTTAACAATAGTATTTGAAGTAAGAAAGCAATAAGACAAAGTTTTTATACTGGTTCACAAAATCTTAAACTACATCCAATTCTCCCTTAAGAACTCTTAAAATGTTTCATTAATCTTATAAAAAATTACAACGAGTTTAACCCACTCCTAGTTGAGTATTCTTACACCGTTTTTGGTCCCCTAGTCAACACGACTAGCCTGAGTATTATAAATCACTCTTGGTTCCCTTAGTTAATGCTCACTAGTACGAGTATTCTTACACCACTTCTGGTTTCGAGTCACTCCTGGTTGAGTATTATCTTCCACTCTTGGCACCCTTAGACAACACATTTGGTTCGACTTTACCCACTCTTGGTTGAGTGTTATTTGTCACTCCTAACATTCGAGTATTATCAACCACTCTTGGTTCCCCTAGTCTAACTTGACTAGTTGCAAGTGTTTTAATTCTCTTCAGAATTTACAACAGATCCACTATCGGATTCTTCCAAAGAAACAAATAAGCAACTCTTAATGAGAGAATACATTTTCAGTACTATACAATCTGAAATCTTGTTTAGTTATAGACTTGAGTAACTCTTTAAGAGAGGATAAAGGTATTGAGGCATAGTTTGATAACTGATGAGGTTGTTCCTTTGAGCTTGAAAGGCATCAAATGGTATATTCTTAAAGCATAGTGGTGTAACCATATTTCTGATGCATGCAGTCCTTTTTTCTTTTCTTCTCTCTTCTTCAGCTTCTACTTTTTTCTTCATTCCAAGAGCTTCAAAGTTGTAGGTCTAGAAATGTAGTAGATAGCGAGATGTGATGATAGATTCTTCTTAATATTGCTTAAGCTTGCTTTCATCAATTTCTCCCAAGTTGAAGATCATCAGATGATGTAAGAGTTGAGATAGACAAGAGTTAAGATAGATAATAGTTGAAATGTTATGATCTCTTTTGTGTGTGCTCTCTTTCTTTCTTTCTCATTTCTCGCTTCTTTTCCTTTCTTCTTCAACTTTTCATGTCTTCATCATATTTTTGATTTGGAAAGCATTAGATTGTATATGCAATGAGGTGAAGTAGAGTAGATCATTCTTGAATGTATTTCTTCATTTACTCAATCTTTTTCACCTTTCCTCTCTTCTACATTTTCCAATAACACTTTCTCTTAGATTGTTCTTCTTTATATATTACTTTGTGAGATAGTCATTGGATATTGAGTTGACCATCAAGATAGGCTTAATATACTTTCAAGTAGCTTGGTTAGTCTCAAGCCTATATTGTAGGATAGCAAAGCTTTTTCTATAGTTTTTTTTAGCTTCTATGATGTGACAAAGCAAATGGCTTCAAGAAAACATTCTCAAAATGTTCTTTCTCTCTCATAACGTCTTTTTCTTAGGTGTCGTGATTTTGTTCATATCTTTCTGCTTTATTGATCTGTGCGGATATCAAGAAACAAAATATACAAGTATCGAAGTACTTTTATGTACACGCATTAAATGTTTTGAACGTTGATAAGTGTTAAATAGTGTAGCGTGTTCAAGATATTTTATCATTTTTCACTTCATTAATAAATGCATCGTTTGGAAAGAAAAATGTGTATTCATCTAAGCATAAGATGTTTTCTCAAGGCTGAAGCATTTTGATGGTCACTTACTATAAGATATTTTCTATGGAAGGCTTTGCTTTGTATAACATTTTATTGAATGAGACATCTCTTTTATCCTTAATGTTATATAAGAGTTAGACTTTTGTTTCCATAAGAAGCTAGCTTATTTTTTTGATATAGTCTATTGAGAGATTTCAATGAGAGATACTTTTTCTTAGACATTTTTTATGATTTTCTAATTCATTTAAATAGTTTGGTCTATAAAGCATTACTTCAATTCTTGGCTTTAGGCATTATAAAAGGATTCTTCATTAGACGCTAATCTTATGAGAGTGTTTGTGTAACTTTTTCTTTTTATTCAAACGAGGTTGGTGTTTGGATGTTAGATCATACATGTGTCATTTAGTTCAAACGCTATGGGGTATAGATACTCTATCAAAAGTTTTATATCATTTAACTTAGGTTTTGAGCTAGTGTTTTGCTTAATAGGATGACTATCGATATGGTGTGTTCTATTTATAGTTTCGATAGCTTTTAGAATATACATTTGCACCAAACGCTATTTTTATTATCAGAGTGTTTAAGATATGGGGTATAGTTACTCTTATTTTTATTTTGTCTTAGTGATTAAGATAAATGATTTTGTTGGTTAAGCACTTGTCTATTAGGCAAACCCAATTGTTTGAACATTTCTTTTTACATCAATATTTCTTTGAGTATTGTTTGATAAATTTCAAAACATAGGTTGTTGGACATTCTGATTTTGTTTGATTTTGTCTCAACAATATCCCCCTCATTTATGAAAACTTAACATAACAATGCTTTATTAGATTATAATGGGAAAGCAAAGTGGGGATTTTCAATTGGTTTTACCATAAACTTATCTCTTTTGAATTTTCTTGATCCAATCACACTTTTTCCTTTAGTTTTCTTCCAAAAATGTAAGTAGTCATGTCGCATCTTATCAAACACATAATAACTTTATAACTTCAAAGCAAAAAGATGAAAATTTAAAACATGCTCAAATGAATGAATGAGCGTGAATGATGAGAAGGCACGAATTAGTGCATAAACTAGAGCATGAATCAAACCATGAACTAGGCCATGAACCATACCATGAACTACAAACCAAGACATGACACGAACAACTAGAAGAAGAATGAATGAGAGAACAAGCGAGAGTGCGAATCAGAGCATAAATTTGAGCATGAATAGGATGGTGAATTAGAGCTTGATTAGTTTCATTGTAAGAGTTTAGGGTTTCATTGTTGAAGAAAAGATAAAAGAGAAGAAGTTAGGGTGCTATGTTAGTTAAAGTTAAAACTAACATAGCAAATAAGTTATTATGATGATTATATATTGAACATACGTAGTAAGTACTTACCATGTCAGTTTCAGTGCTAACTGGCATAATAAATTTCGCTATTATTACAAAAATGTCAATGCTCCAATTATTTATGAGTGGTGTTACACTTGACATAGTAAGCATTTAATATGTTAGTTAAAATTAAAAATAACATAGTAAGTGAATTATTGTGACAAGTGTGTTACACTCATCATAATTAGTTTGACATTTATTACAAAAATATCATCACACCACTTTTTATGAAGGCGGGTTATATCATTGTAATAAGTTATCATTGTTCTATATTTTTTCACTAGTGAAATAACACCTGCTTTAACCCTGTGAATACCATCACACACCATACTTTAATCATAAACTGCCATAATTCATCTGGTAAAGAACCCAACTAAACCTTTTCTCTCTAAACATCAAACTTTGACACTCATCATCTTTAGATGGAACACTTTGGCATCATTGAGGATGGAGAAACTATTCCAACTCCCACCTAGTCTCTTTATTTGCAAATGGAGAAATCAAGCACTATGAAGACAATATGCAGTTTCAATATCAAACTCCAAAACTATTTCAGATACCATATAACTACAGTTTTACCCTCTTGAAGGACAAAATTTGCACAAGTTTGAAAATTCTAAACAATACTTCCATTAAGAAGTTGTACTTTCAAAAATCGAGAATCATTAAGGAATGTGTGATTAAGTATGATATTGCTCAAATATCAATGTATTTTGATATCCTATAAATGATAAATTGTAAGTATGAATTTCCTATTAATAAAATTATTGAATTGTATACTAAGTTTTCAAGGTCAATTGAATAAATACTTAGTCTTCTAAATCCACCTACTACAACATCTTTCACAAGTACAAACCCACATTCCTTATACATAAGCAATAATGTACTTCAAAAGACCTATCTAAAGGGCTAGCATCATGGAAAGTCCAACTGACTTTGATCTTACCTCTAGATCTAGCAACCCAAGAATGATGTTAATCCAACACAACTAGACATTTAATCAATTGTTACATAACATAACCTAACTTATAAAGTGTGGAAACTTCAAACAAGTCATTGCGATCAACTATCATCTAGTAAAAGTGGTTAATAAGAAAATTTTGCATGATTTAGTTGAAATAAAAAATTATACTAATGTTGCACAAATGATCAGCATTGAAAAGAAACTCACCTTCTACTACTATATGTGATATGTGAATATATATGGAAAAACATTGAACTATTCATCTAAACAAGATATTTATCATCACCAACCCTAGAAGAAGACCTTCAAGACTTTAATAAAGATTGTACCTATATTGATTGACACGATATTAAAAGATCCTAAAAATTAATTTAATGTATCTATTTAATTTTATTTTTATTAATGTCATCCAGTTAAGTATATTATTTTAAAAATATTAAAATCAATTTTCAATTCGTCTTTAATTAAATATTTCAATACTTTATTTTCTTCTAAAATGTATTGCATTCTATTATTAATATATATTAATATATATATATATATATATATATATATATCAATAAAAATAATGACATAATTAAATACAAAAAAGACAATCATCTTCAAATTTAAATAATTATATACAAATAAAAATAAGTTCATGATCAATTGCAAAAATTGGATCCATAGATGAAGGATGATGTAGTACATTGTTGGAATGATTAAGTATAGGTGAACTTGTGTGTTTGCTTTTGGTTCAATGTTGTTGTAATAAGTATAAGCATTGTTTGTTATATTCACATGTTAATAGGTGCCTTTTTTGTACTTATGTGGCGGGTTTGAATTTTTGTTGCTGATTAAAAGAAAGTTAGGATCTCGAATGCCATTTTAGCCATTATGAATTGAGAAATGAAGTAAAAATATAACAAGTATTAAGATAATATTGCTAATATAAAAAATAAAAATAAAAAAACAGTTGTATTTTAGTGTGGTTTTTCACCCTTGTTGTAAACTATAATTTATATAATGGTTGTTACAATAAATACACAAAAAATGACTTTTTTTTACTAAAGAAATTGTTTATTATTTTTAAGATGTATATTAGTATTTGTTATCTTAGGAACAAGAATATTTATACCATTTTATATCTTTCCATAGAAGAAAAAAAAATACTATTTTTGTTTTGTAAGCATTTAATAGTTTCACATGATTTAGGAGTCAAGATCAACAACATTTAAATATATTTTCCTCTTTTAACTTTTTGAAACATGTTTTAAGGAAAAAAATGTGACAATAACTCTACACTCCAAAGTAAACAATATCTTAAATATAGTAATTGATCCTAACAATATTATCTAAACAGACTTGAGGTTGGAACATTAACCTTGTTTGTGGGGGATGAAAACCTACTTAGCCTTCCAATAGGGCTTATTCTAATACACACAATAGTTTTACATAGTTCAATAGTTAAGATTAAGTTTAAACCCTCGTTTGGTCCTCATATTTGTGTGTCAATCTCAAGTGGGTCATCATGTTTTTCTCGGTCTCAATCGGGTCCTTAAACTTGTTAAAATGAGCCAATTAAGCCCTCTCCGTTAATTTTTCAGTAACGCCGTTTGCCTTTGATTACGTGGTGCACAGATAATGAACTCAGTTTAAAATATTTAAATACGTGGATAATAGTTATATGAAAAAAATGAAAAAAATAAATATGTGTGGCAGGGAATGAGGGATTTTGTTGTTGATTGGCTTTTTTTTAAGTTAAACAGAAAAACTGAAATGGGAATTAGGGATTTCATGAGTTAGGGATTTTGATGTGGTGAGTGAGTGTGAGAATTAGGGTTGGGTCGACTTTGCAAAGACGAAGACAATCACGTGGTGGTGGAGGAACGAAATTGAAAGTGGATGCCAGTTAAGGTTAGTATCCTATGTTTTCCGCTTTTCGCCTTTACAAATATGTAGTTATGTTGCTTTGTTTATGCTTTGTTGTGGTCCCGAATTTGTTTCGCTATGGTCCCGATAGTGGTATGTTTGTGCGTTTAGGTTATAGTTGATTTGGTACTGTTATTCTGTGATGGGTCCCGAGATTGGTATGGGTTATGGGTCCCGAGATTGGTATGTCACTGTTTGTTGAAATGTGTAGAGTGTTGTGGTCCCAAAAGTGTCTTTATGAATTGTTTAGAAGTTGTGGTGACCTTTTCTGTCTGAGTGTTTCCTTAGTGGGGATGTTAGTTTGTTCCCTTGTCTCGTTGATGTCCGACTGTTTGCTTAGTTAGTAAATAGTGAGAAATAATAATATTTCTCCCCCAATGTACAGGTGTTAAAAGCTTGTGGTTGAATTATAATATTGCATGGCTGAACATATTAAAGTTGTGGTCCATCATTGTGGCCATTTTGTTAGTGATGAAAATGAAAATTTTAAATTTGATGGCGAGATAGCAGAATGGTCTTGTGATCCAGACCTGTGGTGCTATTTTGGAATATTAGCTTCAGTGAAAGACTTAGGTTATATAGACATAAAATAACTTTGGTACAGTTTAGGAGGTCAGTCAGTGGTGCCAGATATGTTAGAATTATTGACTGATGATAGGGATGTTATGCATATGCTGAATATAGTAAGGTTAAATGATGAAGTTCATTTGTACGTGGTTCATAATACCATGGAACCACAGATAATAGAAATGATTGATTGGGTTAATGGTGATGGGGTTGGTGGTGATGTTAATGATGAAGTTGATGTTGCAAGAGAGGTGGAGGGTGAGCCTGATGAAGTTGATGTTGTAAGACAAGTGGAGGGTGAGCCTGAGGATGAGGTTCATGGTGTTGCAAGAGAGGTGGAGGGTGAGCCTGATGAAGTTGATGTTGCAAGAGAAGTGGAGGGTGAGCCTGAGGGTGAGGTTCATGGTGATGTTGAGGGTCACTGTGAGGATGAGGTTGAGGGTGAGGGTGAGGCTGATGTTCAGCCTTAAGTTGGAACAGAAATGGAGGAGGGTGACTGTGAAGTTGCAAAACAAATTGAACATGTGGAGGATGGTGAAGTACATGATGTAGAGGAGGTTGAGGTACATGTTGTAAATGATTTTGAGATGCAAGATGTAGAAGAGGATGAGATTTAGGATGATCATGTGGTTGATGATGAGGGTGAGGATGAGGCTGGAGATGATGGTGAGCATGAAGAGGCTGGAGATGATGATGAGGATGAGTCTGTGAGTGAACATGGTGAGGATGAAGATGTAGATGAGTCTGTGAGTGAAGAAAGTCTAGTTGATGTCACCATTGAGTGTGACATTGGTAGTTTGAAACGAAATGTGAGGGAAGAACAACCTGGCAGTCCAGTAGGTAAGTCATCAAGGACAACTGATAATGATTCCATGCATGATGTTTGTGGCTTGTCTGACACTGAGTGGGTGTCAGATGAGTTGGATAGTGGTCCAGACAGTGAGGACGATGATGATTCCATTCGGGGAACTTTGTTTCCCACATTTAGCATGCCTAAAAGTTTGACGGATTATAAATGGGAAGTGGAAACCTATTTCACTGAGAAAAAGGAATTTACAGAGGCCATTAGGACTTATGCACTGAGTAATGGAAGAAATTTGAAATTCATGAAGAATGACAAAAGGAGGGTTGTTGTAAAATGTTTGGGGGGCCAGGGTAAATGAAAATGGTATGCTTATTGTTCCTACAGGTCAGCTGCCAAGTCATGGCAGCTAAGAAAAGTTATTGATGATCATAGCTGTAGTACAGTTTGTAATGTGAAGTTGATGACTTCTAAGTGGTTGAGTCAAAGGATGGAAAAATCTGTCAGAGAGAACACTAATATGAAGGTGATGGACATTAGGGACAAATTAAGTAGGAAATGGAATGTAGGAATCTCTAGAAATATGGCTTTTAGGGCAAGAGCCATGGAAAAAGATAATGTTGAGGGGTCATTCAAGGAACAATATAGAAGAATCTATAATTATGGTCATGAACTTCTGAGAGCAAATCCAGGTTCAACAGTCAAAATAAAGGTTGAAAATAGTAATGAAGAGTGTATATTCAATAGAATTTATGTATGCTTGAAAGCATGCAAAGATAGCTTCGTTAGTTGTAGACCAATAATTGGATTAGATGGATGCTTTTTGAAAGGCAAGTATGGAGGGGAGTTACTAACAACAGTTGGAAGATATGGAAATGAACAAATTCTTCCCATTGCATATGTTGTTGTTGAGGTAGAAAACAAAGACTCCTGGACTTGGTTCTTGGAGCTTCTCATTGCAGACCTTGGTGGGGAAGTTGTTTGTGGAGCATGTACATTTATTTCAGACCAACAAAAGGTCAGTCGCTCATAACAAATGTTAATTACAACCTACATCACAAATAAGTCAGCTGACATGAGTATTTGAAATTGTAGGGACTTTCGCCAGCAATTCAAGATCTTCTACCTAGGGTAGACCAAAGATTATGTTAGACATTTGTATTCCAACTTCAGAAAGAAATTTCCTGGAAAAGACCTTAAACGTCTGATGTGGAGGGCAGCAACAGCCATATATCTACAACTATGGGAGGCTGAAATGAGGAAAATTAAGGAGATAAATGTAGACGCATTTAAATACTTGATTGCAATTCCACCTAAGTATGTAATCACTTTTCTCC
This sequence comes from Vigna umbellata, assembly GCF_029865625.1. Taxonomy (NCBI): domain Eukaryota; kingdom Viridiplantae; phylum Streptophyta; class Magnoliopsida; order Fabales; family Fabaceae; genus Vigna; species Vigna umbellata. The sequence goes on along the minus strand of NC_142165.1, from coordinate 30,269,406 downwards.
AAACCTTATTGTGCTTTTACTGTTATATTTGCTTTGACATTTATATTTATTGACAGTTTAATCTCCTAGGTTTTGGTCAAGATCTAGATTCAGTCCTAGATCACAATCTAACACTCTTGTCAACAACATGTGTGAGGGGTTCAACAGTTTTCTAGTTAGTAGTAGGTGTAAGCCACTTATCAATATGTTAGAAGACATTAGGGTTTACATCATGAAGAGATGGGCTACGAACAGGACAAAAATGGGTTTCTATCAAGGTTCTGTGTGCCCTAAGGTTCTCAACAGATTTGAAAAGCAGTCATGGTTAATCAGATATTGGTTAGCAAGGTAATTTCACACCCACATTTAATTTCTGATCATCATTAACAACATGTTGCTAACTATGTTGTCATTTTTGTGCTCATGACAAATGGTCATCACATCAATTATTTGAAGTCTTACACATTTCACAATTTGGGGAGCAATTTGTTGTCAATATTAAAAACAAGGACTGCAGTTGTAGAAAGTGGTTAGTAACTAGAATTCCTTGCACTCACACAATAACTGCAATGAAATTCTTGAATTTAAATGCAGAAGACTACATTGGTCATTGGTTTAGGAAGTCTACTTATGAAGAGACCTACAACACCATCATTTATCCTATTAATGGTCAACTTTTCTGGGACATAACTTCATATCCAAATGTGTGACCCCCAAAGAAGAGGACAATGCCAGGAAGACCCAAGAAAAAACGAAGACTAGAGCCTTGGGAGTTGAAGAAGAATGACACTGAATTAAGAAAGGGTGGGAGCAAAAAAACTTGTGTTGTTTGCAAACAACTTGGACACAATAAAAAATCATGTCCACAACGACCTACAACACAATCTGTGCCTCCACTAGATGTGTCTGCTGACCAACCTACTCAACAAACACAACTCACAATCCCTCCACCAAGAGATGTGCCTATTTCTCAAGAGTCAGCTGAATGTCGTTCTCCAAACCTTATTTAGTATGTACTGATGAAGGACCAATGTATCATTAGTTTTTTTTTTTGTGTAATGTGTATTACTCAAGACATATTTAGTGATGAAGACAATGTAGTATAACTTTTGTTTTGGTCTATGTGTACTTCACGAAGACATATTTGGTGTAATTTCTATTGAAGAAGTAATATCAGGTTTATTTTCTTATGTTATTGATTGAGTAAGATTCATGAAGTAATATCAGGTTTATTTTCATATGTTATTGACTGAGTAAGATTGATGAAGTAATGATATCAGGTTTCTTTTGTTATGTTAATATCAGGTTTGTTTTGTTATCTTATGCACTAAGTAAGACAAAGTTCATATAAGGTTTTTTTCTTAAATGATAATGAAATCCACTTTTTATTCATGCCGTTATCATATGTTTATGATGTTTAACAAAGTTGCTTTCTGATGTTACCTTTGCACTTCCTTTAACAACAACAACCCATATGAAATTACATTAATCAAATAAGACAGTATTAAGAAGTCAACTCTATATTTAAAACAGGCAGACAACAACATTCCATTCTAAACATCCTTCCAAAGATCAAATTACATTCATATAAACCTACTTTCATCTACTTTTTTATCAACCAAGTTTCATCAACATTGATATCACAATTACATTACAAACACATGTAACAAACACCATCCCCATTAAAACCTTCATCCTTTTCTCCAAAATAACTACACTTTTCTCCAAACACCCAATTCTCAGCTTTTCAACATCTCTTTCTTCCATCTTCATCACACTTTGTTCCATCTTCATCAAACTTCTACCCACTTCTTCATTCCTTGCACTTGCATTACCGTCTTCTAAATTCACCACATTTCGAGAATCAATTACTTCTTCAGTGCACCACTCAAAAAAGTTGCATCCAACGAAATCTTCACTCCCAACCTGTGGAACAACAAAACACACTCCCTCGTCACCAAAATCAAAACTCTCACCCTGTGGAAAATCAAAACCATACAATAACTCACAAAACTGCTTCCATTAAACTCACCTTGAAGTTAGGGCAACCCCAAAATCTTTTGCCCTTGTTTTTAGGGGTTCTGGCAACGCGGAAGACTGTAGGCCGACCACAAAAGCAAATGGGTTTTACACCCAACCTGCTCCCACTAACAAAGCTATTTTGAAAACCCCAACCCGTGCATTTGCAAGACGAAGAAGAACCAGACATTTCGTCACTTCAACACTGCTTCCACAACTCTTCCTAACGAAAACGGAGATGTTAAACACTTTCGAAATCAGGGTTCTCTCTAAATATTAACTTTTAGGGCTAACACATCACACGTGGCAATCTATTCACACAACACAACACCAATCAAATTTAATAAACAATGCCTCGTCAACTAAAACAGATTACACCTCAGCAAAGGCAAACGACGTTACTGAAAAATTAACGGAGAGGGCTTAATTGGCTCATTTTAACAAGTTTAAGGACCCGATTGAGACCGAAAAAAACATGATGACCCACTTGAGATTGACACACAAATATGATGACCAAATGAGGGTTTAAACCTTAAGATTATAAGGACAATTTAATTTTCTAATGTTAAAACCATAAAAGGAATTTCAGACTTCAAAACAGACAATATCTTAAATATAATGATTAATCATAATAATGTTATCTCAATATACTTGAAAGATATTTAAATAATTTGTATGCATGTTAATTATATTTGGTATTCTTGTATAAAGGAAACAAATAATGCTTTTAATTATTGCTAGGTTTTGTAGAGGAATGTTTCTCCTTAATGCTATCAAAATTATTTACTTATTTTTATATAAGTTAACTACTTTTATTTTCCATTGTCATCGTTCTTTGTGGGACGAAATGGATTTTCCTACAACGTTCAAAGGCATATAGCCTGTTGCCCCTTTAGTTGGGCCACCTAGTATACATACATTATTTGGTTTCATTAACGACATTAGAGTAAAACTGCAGAAGTTGTTTTTTTATGAAGTGATGGAGTTTGAAACTATTTGCTGCAATTTCATTTGTCTTACTTTAGTTGCACTGCTCCTTTCCAAATTTTACTTCATTGACATATTAATATAGTAAAGAAAAGCATTCTCTTCGTCGTTCTGAAACCTTTTTTCGCCTAAGAACTCATCCACTTTTATATTTGTTTTTATAGTTGCATCTTCAATTGTGCGTTATTTCGTTTTATGAACCTATGTAATAACCGACATTTCAGTTTAGAAAAATAATAAAATTTTATTTCTATAATAGTTTAATTTAATTACTTTAAATAAAGTACTATATGATATATTTTATAATTAATATCTAGACGAGATTAATAGAGTAAAAAAAGGATGGCAGAATAATCTAATTGTATAATTTTTTTAAAGAATATTTATGGTTAAGTATGTATAAATAAAAGTATATAACAACTACCCAAATAAAAATGTTGTTCCTAAACAAATTTTCATTATTTTTTCATGCAACGGTAAAATGGGCCAAAGAGGATTTCAAACTTTGATTGAATGAGTGCTCCATGATTGTCCAATAAACAAGGTTTAACTAAACTCACCATCACTCAAAGTTTATATGTTCAATAAAATTGTCAAAATTGAACCAAATTTAACTAAACAACCTTGATTGATTTAGTTTCCATTGCTTAAAATCTATAAAATCGAATAAAATATAGTTCATCTGCCAGAAATAAAAAAAAAGTATATGAAAACGTGTAAACATTATTTTCAAACTAAAAGCTCCACACATTGTATAAATTCATAATAACATTATTTTCGCACACTTTTTATTTAAACTCAAACTAAACAAGATCATTTTCAAATTCATGCTTAAAACTAAGGCTAAAAAGCCTAAGCGTTATGCCAATGCTACGAAATTGTAATCATTATTATTACTTCTCTGGGTGTTACAATTTGGTACCCAAAGAACCAAAATTTAAGCACATAAAAATCGTAATTATGATTAAAGTTTTGTACCATGGTAGGATTTAGGAAGACAAGACAGCTTTATTGTTTTGTACATTTGTTTTTGGTTCTTGTGGAAAGGAACTTATCAAAACAACCATGCAATGGTTTAAACAGTCACTCGGTCAAAGTGTCCAATTGAAATGCTGACAGGGTACACTGAGGCAAAAGCAGCATCCGTATGGCGACAGGACAATAATAATATTTATTTTTTGTACCTTCAAAAATATGTATTGTTGTTATCTTTTATGAACTTTTCAGAAACTGCAAAACTCGTTATTAAATAATGCAACCAATAAAATAAGATGATGACAAAAATATATATATGTATATATTTATATATATAAATGCCGCAAATATTTCTCAATGCTTGAATTACTTTGTTTCATATTTTGCCTTTTGGTTTTGGGTTCTATTTTGCTCCCTCGTTAAAAAGTAAAGCGACAAAATGTACTTACACATACAAATACACTGGTCCTTGTTCCCCTATTATCACTACTACCTCTTTTGTAGCTGTTAAAAAAAGACCTATAAAATATTTAACAGCTGGTGTTGAGTAATCACTTCCTGCTTCGACCATGGATGAAGTGTGTTGATTCCATTCCTTAAAAACTCCCACCAGTCACCATCCACCTTTATTTGTTTTCCACCCCTTTATGCTTCTTCTTTTTTATTTTTTATTTTTTATTTTTTCCATTTTCACTATATTTTTTCCTGCTTCCTTCATTCAGTATTCCCTTCAGAGGGCACCTTCATAACACAGAACATCTTCTTAAGAAAAAGAATCCTAGGAATGACGCTAAAAATCACAAGTCACAAATGGCTATTCTCCAAAGGTTTTGTCTAGCTTCCTCCTTTTAGCATCTGGAGTATCAGTATGTGAAGAATTTGCACAAAGAGCAGCATTTGGTTCATCACTTTTGTAGCTGAAACATGCATTGTTCAACACCCTTATTGGGCTTTCAGGCACGCTAGCGACAGAAACAGAAGGAATTAAATCCTTAGCAGAACCATCGTTTGATGACAGAGCTTGGATCATTTTAACACACTTCAACACCCTCTCCTGCCATAGAGACAACACAAAAATAGGGCAATGCAAACATTAATTAAACCGTGCCAACAATAAATTGCATTTGATACAACTAATCAACTTAAAATGATCATCTCAAAAGGGAAAGCATCATTTATCTGTGTGTGTTCTCTCTTTTTCTTTGTTGTCATTGGACCACCACCATATATCTATATATATATACCTTTTCTACAGGCTGAATCAGATCAGAACTTGCTTTCTCTGTTTGAACTGTTTGGCCGTCCCCCACCACAGATATTGCCACTGCTGCTGCAATCTCTGAGGGTCTGAACTCTATGAAGTCAATTCCTGCATTGGATTCCCATTCCTCAATTATCATCTCTACTTCCTTGCCTAGCATTTATTTATTATTGCTGCAGAGAGTTAGGATGGAGTACAGACAGGTACCTCTTACAGTACTCAGTATAAGCTCGGAGGATTGCAAAATTGAAGCTCCAATTGAAGCTTCATCATCATTGATCTTCTGAAGGAAATAGTCAATGAAGGAAAATGGGGTAATCGCCTGCATTCTCCACTTCAATGTGTTCAGAACAAGAAGCTCCATTCTCTGAATTGTTTTGGCTTCAAATATATACTTAGATTCACCCACCTAATTAGAAATTGAAAGATCAATGCATGTAGAATTAAAAACATTTATCTCAGTGCATGATTGGAAAAACAATTATTTCTTGGACTCAACTCTCCCAGAAAATCAGAGTGGATCTACAAAATAAACTGAATCAAACATGCAATTAATAAGTTCATAAACCAAATCATCAGATTGAAATCATTTACCTGCAAATCAAGAGATGTAGGAACATCAGTCTCTTCCATTTTGGCTGCCAAAGATATGCAACCTACAGCCAACAATTTCATTGTCCAAACTCGTTGCTTCTGCCAATAAAAAGATCCGATCAAAAGCCATTCAAGACTAAATCAAATAAAAAAAACATTTTCTTTTCTTTGTATAAAATAATTGACATACTGGTAACTCATAAACAGAGAGGAAACGGTCCAAGTAATTTATAGATAAATACGCACAGAGAGGTCCAAAACCAAAGTGCTCTCGGACCTGTGAAACGGATAGATTCAATCATTAGTTAGAAAAGAGTAAATAACAGTCAATGATCAATGATCAATCCTTATTGCAAAGATCAAATAGCTTCACACTGATGCAAAAATGAAATGCTAATCTGAAGTATAAAGTATGGATTGATAAAATAATCCCAATAAAAAAAAGTCAAAATATACAAGAGATTCAGATTCATCAATTGGATGATCTCAAACAGAAAATGAGGCATACTCAAATCCAAATAAAACTCTTCAAAACAAGGTCATCAAAAGCAGAAGTGAGGATTTTCATAAACCCCGATCAAGATTAGAAGAAAAACAAAAGATAATCCTCAAAGAGCATGTGAAATCAAACAAGCTCCTAAAACCAACCTTTTCAATCCAATCAATGGCCTCTGTTCTGGCCCCAATGTCCAAATCCCCACTCCTCAGCCTATTAACGTAATCACCATTAGGCAAGTGATGCAATTCTGTTTCCATCATTAGTCTCAAACACTCCTCACTGGGCAATGGAAACGACACATATTGGACATCCAAGTTCTCAATTTGACTATGATTTCGATCATATATAGGATGCTCCCACGTGTCCTCCAACTCCTCCACCAAACCTCCCCGATCATTTTCGTCAAAAATAATATTATCTTCCGCACAGAGAAGGCTCGAAAAGCAATCAAAACTGGGTGCCATTGCAAAAAAACTCTCTCAAACAAGAAAAAATAAATAAATAAATAAAAGATAAAATTTTGGGACAAAAAAAAGGGGACCCCAGAACGAGAGAGGCAGAGTTCAGATTAAAGATTGAGTCTTTCAGACAGAGGGAGTTGCGGGGAAGGGAGATCTCTTATGAGATGATGACTGAAAAGAACAAATGAAGAATCTGTGAAGTAAGAACAAAATCACTATTGACCCAAGTAGTCTCTTGTTTATCTCTCTACATATATGACTGAGTGTGTGACTGTCTTTCTCTCTCTATCCCCCTCTTTGCAGTTTGGCCGAAAAGACTGCTGCAAGAGAGAGCCTTTTGAAGAAACTAACACCTCTTTTTAGGGTAAAAAGTAGAGAGAGAAAGAGAGAGAGAGAGTGCGCGTGTGAGTGTGGGGTTAGGAGACAGAAGGAGGGTTTGAGCGCCAAAGTCACAGAAACTAAGGAACAGTGCATACCATACCATGGTTTTAGGTTTCCACTCATTTTTATAACATGTAACTCTTTTCAAATCAATTACAACAAAAAAAAAATGTTTTAGGAGAGTTGAATATAGTAAATATTCATTATTATTTTCATCATATTCATTTATTTCATCTAAACAATAATCTTAAATTAATTGACATTTTATTTTAATGACATGTTTATTATTAAAAGCAAAATTCAATGAATGATGTTTTATCATAAATTTATTTTTTAAATGTTATTAATATAATTAAATTGTATTAACTAACTTCCTTAATTATAATGTAAAAATTAATTAATTATATTAATGTTTACATTAATAGAAAACATGTATTTCAGTTTTATTCTTTTCTATAAATTAAAGTGAAGATTAACCAAAATTACACACTGTAATTATCAATTACTATTAGTGGATTTTACTCCACACCCTAGATTTTCCTTAATTTTTAAGCATTAGGATGGAGAAGTGAATAACATGTCTGTTTAGAAATTTAAATAAACATTTATCTTCACCATTTTTCACATAATATATCATTATATTTTTTTAAATTAAAAATTATTCTTACAAGGTTAAATATATCTTCCAAAGATCTTTATAAACAACTTCAAGTATTCTTTAATTTTACACTTTCAAGTTGAAATATCATAGATCATTGTCTCTCCAAACTTGAAAGAATGTATGTTTACGGAAGATACTTTGATGTTGAAGTTAGCAATATATGTTAGAAGGTAATAAATATTGTAATAATTAATCATAATTAACTTATTTACTATTTATAATGTGTTTGTAAACTTTTACCTTCATGAGTCTAATCCACATGGTTAATCATCTTAGTTAATTTGTCTAATACTATGCTAAGGTGTTTTAGTTGTTACCTTAATTTAATCACAACTACTATTGTTATTGACATGATATCATGTTATGGGAAGATATATAGATCGAGATGATTTTGAATGGGGTGACCAAGATAATATCGAATTTGTAAAATACAAAAATCATGATCCTACGTGAAATAAACATTATTCAAATCAATATAAACTTAAAATTATTCAAATATAATAAAGATGAGGATAATGATCATAAGGACATTGGATATTTCTAATTAGAATTTAGTTTTTTTATATATTTATTTAATATTATTTATATTATTATTAGTGAATTTTACTTCATAATACTAAATTTTCGCTCATTTTTAAACATTAGAGGTGAGAAATGAATAACATGTATATCTTTATCTTCACCAATTTTCACATACATTTCATATCATTATATTTTACTAAATTAAAAAGTATTCTTACAAGGTCAAATATATCCTGCAAAGATCTTTACGAACAATTTCAAGCGTTCTTTAACTTCACACTTTCAAGTTGAGATGTCATAGGTCCACGTCTCTTCAAGACAAAAAGAGTGTGTGTTTACAAAAGATACTCTAAGGCAAGTTAACAATGTACATTAAATAATAATAAATATTGTAATAATGGAATATAATTAATTTACCTCATGTACTTTGCTATTTATAGTGTATTTGTGGGTTTTTAGCTAGATGAGTTTCATTCACATGGTTAATTATTTTAATTAATTTGTCTAATATATCATGCTAATGCATTTTAATTGTTACCTTAATTTTATCAGTTATTATTGTTATTATGTTCTAAATAACATAATATCGTGTTGTCTGAATAAATATAGATTGAGATCATCTTAGATTGGATTACCAAGATGATATCGAGTTTGAATAAACAAAAATCTATAATAATATGTAATATAAACATTAATTACAATAATATAAAAGTATTCAAATTTAGTAGAGAGGAGGACAAGAGTCACAAGGAAAGATATATATTTCTAGTCAAAATTTTGTTTGTATATTTATTTTAATATTATTTATATTACTATACTTTAATATATATATATATATATATATATATATATATATATATATATATATATATATATATTATAAACATTTTAATGTGATTTGTAACACGTGTTCGATAGATTTACTCATTTACTCTTAATATGAGGATGTTCTTTTATCTTAATAATGAAAACAAAAATTACTCATTTATTAGTGAAAGAAATGAAGCCCCAATTAGGAAAAATGGTAGGTCAATTATTGATGAATTTGGTATATAGATAGTTGAATGTGCAACCATGGAAAATAATTGAATTGAAGAACATGAAGAGAGATAAAAGAGTGATATAATTGCTCAAAAGGAATTATTAATTGTATTCAATTTTAGATGTTTTGGTGTGGATAATTGAAATATGGTGCATTGATTTGTAGATTGGTATATTGATTTATGAGAAATGTGAAACACTTTTTTCTCTCTTCCTTGGCACAAAATCATCAATGTAATTAGTCTAAAGAAAAAAATTAAATACATGATAGATGCAATATGTCTACAACCAATAAATATTCATTATTTTGAAGATGGTTAATACGCTCAAAACTTTCTTATGTTGCACCATTTTTATTTCCTAATGAATTTGTATAAATAGTGAGAAATTATTATTTAATAAAATATTTGAAAAGGAGAACAAATTATAATGTACCTTCTCAATATCTAAGTAGAGTGACAAAAAGTACTTGTGAATGTCAACTTAGATATATAATTGGTCTCTTGTCTATTTTTTAACTTGCTATCTACATCTTTTTTTTTAAAATTGACCATGTATAAATATTATGGATTTGTTTTCGTTGTCAGATTTTTTTATTATAATTTAATTTTTTTTTCTTCTATTAAATTAACACTATATATATAGATATATATTAAGGATATGTAGGGGACTAATGACATGAACCTAATAAATATAGTAATTGTTTTTATTAATTTATTAAACAGTGATTGTTTATGTTAAAATATAATATTTAGAGAAAGTAATGAATTATAATTTTATTTTGTGTAATAAGTTGTATGTATTTATGATTTATTAATTTAAACATAAATAAAGAAGGATCGAACACCTCTTAAAAAAGGTTAGTAAAAAAACAAATTTAATATATTATAAATAAAGATTACGTTTTTTAAAAAATTAACTGGATAAGGAAAAACAATAATAGTAAACTTATGTTACATGTAATTTTTAATATACTATAATTGATCATTTTAAAAATATAAATGTATTCAATAATTTAATAATTTGTATTTGAAGATAAAAGCACTATTGGTTATATTAAAAAATATATTATATTGAACCCATTCAAAATGAAAATATACAAGTTAGAAGTTTATGATGAGTAAACTATAATTAAAAAAAAATACTGAATGAATGTACAAATAATTTTTAAATTACACATAAATTATATAACTTATAAAAAAAATTATTCACATATCTAACGGTCTTTTAAGTTTTTATGTCAATATAAATAATGTTTTTTTTAAATAACAATGGATAAAATCCATGTAATAAAAAAATTGAAAAAATTAATTAAATGAAAAAATACAGCATCTCTCTTTCTAAGTACTGATTTAATACTTAAAAAGTAAAAAAAATTAGAATTGATGATAAGATGAGGAAATGGAAGAGAAGCATTGAGAAGGAGTGCGTGTTATTTGTCTTGTGCTAGCGCGTGTCTTGCGCTGACATTTACGTTTGGTTCTTTTCTTTTTTTTCTTTCTCTTTCTCTTTCTCACTCACCCACCCACCAATTCTTTTGCACTTCCACTGGCTCTTATTTCCCTCCAACTTTTCCTTTTCCCCGCCACAAAACACATTTATAGTTGCGTAACATTTAACTAACACTACAACAAACATTTCAAAATCATGATAATCATCACTCCACACACTCTCTTCATTCATTCATTCTTCTTTCATCATTCTCTTCAAATTCAAACACAACTCTTCCTATCCAAAATAAAATAAATTCACTATATTATTATCTATCATTTAACACATTTTATAATAATATATTATAATTCAAAAACATATTTTAAATAGTATTTTCATGGATTTTAGACTTTTATCTAATATAATATCTTTTTTTTATTTTTCTATGTTATATTTGTTTCATCATTTATTTTTTTATTTCCTTAAAATTATTTTTTATATTTACATGAATTAATATATACATTTTTTGTTTTATTAAATTTAAATACGTTTCGTTTAAAAATTCTATAACATATACATTTAAATTAAAAAAAATGATCTTAAAGTATAATGTAATGAAATCGACTAATGAATATTATTACAAACATAATTGTTTTTTTCTAAAGAAATATATTTAAATAAGTTAAATAAAGTATAAAATTTAAATAGGTTAATTTATTTAAAATTAACTTTTATTTTATAAGTCTGGATAGAAATATAAATCGATAAGGTAGATTTATAAATAATTACCTAATTATTAGTATTTTTTATTAACAAATATTGTGATAATTTAATTATTTAAATAGTATCTTAACAAAAACTACTTATAGGTTATAATATATGTACCTACAATATTAACACATAAATAATTAAAATAGATGAGTTCAAATTTCTTTTCATCCCTTTAAATATAACATTTATTTACAAAAAATAGAGATGAAATTAAATAAAAAAAATATATGTTTTTAATTTTAGTAAGTAAACAATTTTAACTTTTTTTACAACCATTATAAATATAGGTAGTTATTTACATAATAAACAATACCATTTGGTTCATGCATCTCCAAACATATCTGTATCACATTTGCTCGTGTATAGTACATTCATATTAGGTCATCGAATAAACAGTAATACAATAATAAACTATTGAAAGAAATATACCATCATACTATTGTCTACGATAAATATCAATTACAATTCCTCATAATGTCATGAGACACATACGTACAAATATATTCACTTGGATTAGACATGGATCCACGTATCAATGATGTCCATCAAGACATATTTCTTAATAACTTCTAGAAGATTCATTACGCATTCTCCATTAGAAATTTAGCACTTGACCCATTTTAACACTTCAGATACGCAAACATGGATTAGAGTGAGTTTAAAGTATATGCTTACTCAAACTTCAACTTGTGCTCTACTTTTCTCTTTTAGACTCTAACTTGTGGTATAACAATACAATAAACTACCCTTCAACTTCTCACCACTCAATGTTTTAGTCTACATAACTTAAATCATCAGCAAAACTAGAAAATCTTTGTTTCAACATAGATATTTGTTTCAACATAGATATTTGTTTAATACTCATAATCAAATGATTCACATATCATCACATATTTATAACTTCAAAATCACACATAATTACAAAGTATGTCATTCCTATTTTCATTCCAACTTTATTATATTTATGTATATATATCACAATCCAACTCAAATCATTCTTTACACCTACCATAGTTCACTTGGATTAAAGCAATAAACCATTTAAGAACATAATTCAATACTTTGTATGCGTAAACATATACACACAAAATCTAAATATTTAGAAAATCCATTTATGTATGGACATCAAGTGATGCTCCACTTAAGTAAAGATAGTTTCACCAAGTGAGGGTATTAAATAATGCACTTAATATGGTGACTCAAATGATACATTTATCTAAGCTCATTTATTTTTGCTCAAGTGAAGGTATTAAATGAAACACTCATTGAAACGACTCACACTATACCTCCTCTTAAGCATGCTTGCTTTCGTTAAGTGAGTGTATCAAATGAAGCACTCACAAAAGTGACTCGAGCAATACTTTTAGTTAACAATTCATATGAAACCTCCCACACCAGCACATGGACACTTCTAAAAACAAGGATATCCATGTTGAACTTCAAAGCACATCATTGTGTTAATTTGTAAAATTATTCTTTTTGGACATAACACTAAACCTACTTTACTTTTAAGACTAAAAAAAGATTAAAGCTTTCATAGGTTGAAAATGAAAGACATTAATTTAGCATGTTAAGCAATAACTTCAAACTCAACACACAACTAAAGAACATTAATCTTAACGTGCTACTAATGAGTGTAGACTCACATGTAGTAAATGAACCTTGGACTATACATACAACTAGAGAACATCAAACTCACATGCAATAGATGATCCCTAAACTCACATTCAACAAATGAATTTTAAACTCAACAAGCATATAAGAACATCAAGCTCATATACAAGAAAAATAGTTCGAATTCACATACAACATACTAACTTCTTATTCATCCTTAACCAAAGAATTTGGATTACCATAAAACCACAACACTTTATATTCTCCTATAACCAAAAAACTTTAGGATCAATTATGTAGCACAACATTATTCCATTAAATCTTTCACAAAAAACACAATCTTTGATATATTCATCAACTAAATCATCTAAGACAACTTTATTTACTTGAAAATTTTAAATACTCTAAATTGAAACTTGAAATTAGGTCATAAAACACTCTAATCATCAAACTAAAGATATCACTACAATCCTAAACTATAATATGGATTCAACTTTGCTAATCAAACTTTACATGGCATCTACACCTAATAATACAAACAACTCAAAGAAAAACCCTCCCAATAAATAAGACAAGAAAAAAATTACTCCAAAACAAATTTGATATATATATATATATATATATATTTTTTTTTTCTATTATCATTTTTATGACTCATAAAAAAAATGTACAATTAACTCAATCTTAGAAAAATCTAGGAAAAATTTAATTTGAGATATAGTGATCTTCATGAAATAAATTTAAATATTTCTATTTATAAACTTTCTAATTTAAATAATAACATGTTTATTTTTCATGTCATTTAAACCACTTATATTCTTAATCCAAATTAATCTATCCTTACAACTAAGATAGGTAAAAGTAGTAAATTAAAATTTCCTTTCATGAGCTTTCTTTTTTAAGATTTTCTATTAATTTACTTAGAATATATTATTCATTAATTTTAAAAAATATAGTTAAATTTGTTTCCTAGTATTTCTTTTTGTTAACTCTTTATATTGTAAATGTGTATATCCTTATTGATCTTAATTCTTGTTAGTGATAAAGTGTGAAAAACAAATATTATTTAAAGGGTGCAAAACACTTAAATAAAATTTTTAAAAAATGACATTTTATATTAAGATTATACTCAATTTTTCTATATCGTACATTAATGATTGAAAATAATCAATTACTATAATTCACATTGTATATTGATTATGCTATATATAGTTAATGTTAAAATTCATCACTTTGTATATCAATAATATTTACATCAATGAGAGAACTAATATAAAATATCTAAATAATCAAGTTAGCATATTTCATACAATGTTGTTCATATTAATCCCTATAATATAACAAATCCATTTATTTCAAATGAATGGTTGAAGGAGATAAAAAAATACTTAAATATATTTTAGTTTTATAAATTTAGCATGTTTTAACTTTGGTAAATTTTAGTAGTATATTTTATTTTATTTTATCCTTAAATTTTGTTAGCACTAATAGTTTTAGTACTTAAAAAGTGAAATTTTTTGGATTTGATACTTAAAAAATATTTTTCATTCATTATAATTCCACTAAATTTGAAATTACAATTTTTTTCCCTAAAGATAATTTTGAAGTAATTGAGTACAATTTATTTTAGAGACTTTGTTGTATCAAATGATGACACCATATAAAATACTCTAATGAGTCTTATATGGATAAACACTTGAACTTTCACTAATTATATAAATAGTTAAGGAAATAAAGATTACAAAAAATCAACATTTTGGGGATGAAAACCAATTATTTTAGTACTAAAATCAAAACTACTAATTTTACATTGAGTATAGACATGTTTAGGAAAAGAAAGTACTAACACTAAAAAATGATAAAAATATTTAAATACTATTCTTTAATGTGAAACATAATGTAACATTGTTGTAAGTGTTTTTAAGTTTGAAAAGAAAATTAAACTGCAATTCGATCACCTCATTGCATAAAATTTCTTTAACTAGATATGTGAGTCAAATTTGATGAATTTAAACTCAAAATAACCTAGGTACACAAAAAATGAATAAAAAAAAATATTAATCATCCAAGCCACCGACTTATCACTTCAATTGGCTAAGTGAATGTAATTTGGACAACTAAGCTTGAGAGTGACATTCTGTTTATTTTTGTATTATTTTTATTTTCCACTTTAAATATTTCTCACATATTTTGAACATAAAATTCCTTGGATTCCTTAACAGGTCAAATAATGATTGCAAAATTTGCTGTTCTCATTTGTTTTATACACCGACTGAAAATCCAAATGAGAATTTTGTTATTTTCCCCAAATAATAAAAAAAAAATTAGTTATTCTTCAAGTGGTCTTAATATTTGAAAATCCCAAACACCTACTTGTTCCATCACTATTATGAAATAAAGCAGAGATGGGAGTGTGGGTTAAAATGAGGAAAAAAAATCATAAACACTTGAGACTTAATGGTTAACTTCTTATGAGCAATTGATGTGCTTTATGAGTGGTTTATTATCAGTGTCACTACCATATATTAAAATCTATAAAACATGAAATACTTATTCAACGAGTCTACTATATCATGAGTGTGTCAATTATTTGATGCATCACCTCGTTCTTTTATTAATGAGCACCAATATAGCTCATAGAAATGATGTTTTGTTGGAAGAATTCTCTAAAATTAAATATTTCAATAGAAGTAATTCAATTGAACATAAACTTTTATACACTAATAAACTAGGGTTTTTACTTTTATGTGGATAGAAAATATTACACTTTTATTTTAGAAAGTTATTAACATAATCCATAATTTAAAAAAAACATTGAGACACATAAATGATTCAATATCATAAAATTTAAATGTAGTAATATTCATAATTCATATTCACATCGTATACATAACAAATATTTAGAAGCATTACTTTTATCTTAATTAATTTCCATAGAATAAGTTTTGGATCATAAGACATAAAAATAATTAAAATAAAAATGGAAGAAGAATTTTTAAATTGACATAAATATGTTAGAAATTATAATGGATATAAACACAATGAAGAAAGAACAAAATTGCAAACAAAGAATTTTTACAATGATTTGATTTCTCTTAAATCTACATCTAGTTAATTCTAGTTAATTTAAGTTGTAAGAGTATAGAAAATAGTATCTTATGTTAAATACAAAATTATTTAGATTGACTAGACTCTCTAGCTGTTAGGTTTATGGAGGAGGGAATTTATTGGAGAGACACAACACCAATTAAACCTAAGTCCAATCACACATAAAGGATTAACATCACTCTCTATAAAAAAACTTTAAGACAATGAGTTAATGAGTCTTTACCTTTAAATGCTTAGATGCTCGACCTAATAAATAATTATAAATGATAGTTGCTTTTGTCGTGCTATTCAGAATGTACATTGCAAAGTTTGTGAGAGGTTCCTTTGTTGAAGAATGATCGTTTAGCTTGAAAGGTTCTTATGTTTGGAAATAAAATCACAAGTGCAGGTTTTGTAAGAGAAGCGTTTAGGCAAGAGAAGAGATAACTACAAAGATATTTTTATACTGATTTACTTTAGTTGAGTTATGTTCAGTCTCCTCCGTAGAGGGTTCCACTATAATCTTCACAAGATTACAACTGAGTATTCACACCACTCCTGGTTTTCATAGTCAGCAAATAACCTCTTGTTACCTTAGACTTGGATGAGTATTCTCACCACTCCTGGTCTCCATAGTCAGCGAATAACCATGTGTTACCTTAGACTTGAAGGAGTATTCGCACCACTTATGGTACTAAGCAACCTTGTATAGATTTCCTTAACTCAAGTGAGTTCAACAAGTGTTTTAATTCTCTTCAGAAATGCAATTAAAGATTCCTTACAAGTCGTTCAAACTATTACTCTCAGAGAGAGGATGTGATTACAATATAATGCAATCTAAACACTTGCATGTATTTCTCTCTTTTCTCTTTCTCTCTTTCTTACAATCAGTAAGCAATTTTTACAATGAAGCTCGAGAGTATTTCCTTTCTTCTTTTCCTTTCTTTTGTTTTTCTTGCTCAGATATATTCTTTTTCTTGGGCTTTCTCTATGCTTTTCTTTTTAGCGTTTCTTAGGATGAATATTCGTTGCTTGTTATCCTTATATTATCCTTTACTTCTTCAATTTGAAAGTTTTTCTATTTAAAGGCTTTTCGGATAAGTGTCCTTTAGACTAAGCTCTTGGCCTTGATTCTTGTGCTTTCTCTTTCTTCGTGTATAACAGCCTTTGGTTAAAGTCAACTTGTCAGAGCATACATGCTTTTTCAATACTTTGCTTGAAGTAGGTTGTACGTTCTTTTAGACATGGCTTCAAGTGAAGGACGTTATGTGAATATCTTTTGATATTTGATCCGAAGCTTGTGGATGCATGTAGAGTATCTCATCTGCAAAGAATGAAATAGATTGAGCATGCAACAAATATGTCTTTTCTTATTATTTTTGTAGTTTTTTCACGTTGAGCAATTAATGTCATTTAATGCTTGCTCAGAACAACAAAGTGTTTTTTGCTTTTCTACCGTTGAGGTAGCATTTGAAAATTAAGCTTTTCTTCTAGGGGTACCAAGTGTTGAGTAAAAAAATTTGTCGTTAGACAAAATAATGTTTAGCTCATGGTATCATTTAGATAGAATAAACGCTTCTTATGATTTTTCCTTTTTAGGTAGACAACATTTAACATTATTTGTGTTCTCTTTAGTGTTTTAAGTTTTAGTCTTTTAGAGTATTTTGTCAATGACATCGTCTTAACATTATTTGGTTTCCCGAGAGTTAAACTGAATACCTTTTAGGTATGGAAAGCTTTACATATTTGGCTTCAACTCTCTTAGACGCTTTTGACTAAATAGTCGTTTAGCATCACATCTAGGTGTTTTGACTTAGTTGTTTTTCTGTTTCCTAAAATCCTAAGTGTTTTCCTAAGGTTTCTGGTGTTGGGGATTTTGGTTTTAAGTCTTATGTTTTAATCCTATGTTGTCTTTAGAATAATATTTCGTTTAATGTTATTTGGTTAAGCTTCAAAACATGAGGGCGTTTAGGTGCAGAGACGATTTTGTCTTAACAATCTCTCCCTTTTTTATGTTTAACAAATACACATCTAAACGATATATAATTTTCCTTAGTTTAGTGCAGGGTCTTAAGTTTTCTTTTTGTGTGTTTTGGTTCGTCGTGTGTTTTACATCTTTTATTATTTTTATCTTTTGTATGCGGATTAATGGGCGCAGTCGAAATATGTAAAACAACATTTAATATATCGCGTGATAAAAAGCTCAAAATAAGACATAAGTTAAACAACATAATGTTAAGACATAAGTTGAACTACAAAACAATTACAATTAACAACAAACTTTATATTTAAGCACAAAAACATATTACATGAATGTAAATATGGATTCCTAAGATGAACTCTAAGAATCTAGAGACTCCCCTTGATTCTGTGTTATCCTAACTTTTGGTGTACTCCCCTTGAGTACATGCTCCTAGATGCTGACGCGTTTATTCTTTCTCTATTCTCCCACTTATTTAATAAACATCAAAAAGGAAGGAGAGAAAGGACATCATAGTCCAACAATGGGATTGGTCAACATCAGATCATATTAAAACAATGGAATAATATGATGATTGGACTAACAGAGGAGGAGGTGGAAAAGTGGGAAGGGAGAGAGGCTGGTGTAGAAGACGAAGAATCATGATGGAAAACAAGGAATTAATGATGGTGAGTGAGTAGGGTAGAATTCGATGGTGGAGGGTGTAGGTTCGATGGAAGAATTATGTGCGTAAGGTAGGTAAGTTCTAAATAAAAGAGTAAGGAAATATATTGGATTATCATATTCATCTTGTTTTGGTGATCAGATGAGATGACAATGATGGTCAGGAGGTTTGGAATATAGACGGTTTGAGAGATGATAATTTTAAGAGAACATGACGACGAGAGAAAACGAGAATTAGGGTTTTGAGAGAATGTGTTGAGAATGCGAGGAGTGGGATCGAGTTAAATAGAGAGAAAACTTAGTCATGGACGATTGATCATCCATTTAGTGTAGTTAGTATTGAAAGATTTGGAAAATAGATTTTGCGTCTCTTGAATACCGAGAAGATTTTAGCAGTAGATAAGAATGAGATGAGTAGTGAAGTTAGAGGTTTCATCGTTTCTAGGGGGAGAAAGAATAGAGGATTGATGATAACAATAATAGCTTTATTGACACACAGAAGATATTTGACAGAAGGAGAGAGAAAAAAGTTTGGGTTCTGAAAATCCTAGACAACTTCTAGAGGTGGGTTCGGTACTTAGACACAATCTAATGCATGGATGAAGATGTCTGATAGACGATGCAAACTATGATGTCATATAAATTATGTGTCCTAGAAGTTTGACTCTTTAGATGCTATACACATAACATGTTGAATCAAATTCATTCAACGTTTCTCATACCAATAAGGTTGATTAGAGGATTAAGTCTATCTTCAACTAATGTCTTAGTGAAGATGTCAACAAGTTGATCTTTTGCGCTTACATATTGTAAGTCCACATTACCTTTGTTAACATGATCACGTATGAAATGATGTTTGACATCAATATGTTTAGTGCATGAATGCAATGTAGGATTTTTAGACAAACTAATGGCAACATTTATCATAGTAAATAAGAATCTTACCTTCGAGGTGGTTATAATCTTCTAGCCGATTCCTTATCCACAAGAGTTGTGAGCAACAATGTGCAATAAATATATATTCAGCTTCAACTATTGACAACACAATTGTATTCTTCTTCTTGCTCAGCCACGATACTAAATTTCTTTCAATGAAGTGGCAACCTCCACTCGTCCTTTTTTGCTCAACTTTATCTCTAGCAAAATCGACATCATAATATCCTTCAATATTGAAGTTCTTATTCTCTTTATAGCATAGTCTAAGAGATAATTTCCTTTCAGATAATGAAATATGAGTTTTACATCACTAAGACGATTTTCTCTGGGATTTGACTAAAATCTTGCATAAAGATAGACAGTGAACATTATATCAGGTCTAGACGCGGTGAGATAAAAATGTTAACCTATCATTTCACGATAAAGAGTGTTGTCCACTTTTGTTGAGCGCTCATCTAGCCCTGAGCTAGTTGTTGGATGCATTAGAGTTTTCATCTCCTTGGCGTCATCCATTTTGAACTTTTTCAGCAACTCCTTGATATACTTTGTTTGATGGATATAGACAACGTTGTATTCTTGCTTGATTTGTAGTTCGAGAAAGAAATTTAGCTTACCCATCATACTCATCTCAAACTCTTCTTGCATCATGATCGAGAAGTTTCAACATAATTTTCCATCAGTAGCACCAAAGATAATGTCATCAACATATATATGAATGATGATGAAGTCTTGATTGACATTTTTCTTGAAGAGCATGGTGTCTACTTGACCTCTCGTGAATTATAAGGAAGCCACTTAATCGTTCATACTAAGCTCCGGGGGCTTACTTTAAACCATATAAACCTTTGTTAAATCTAAAGACATGTTTGGCACTCAAAGCCTGGAGGTTGTTCCACGTACACTTCTTCCTTAATATCATCGTCTAGGAGTGCAATCTTGACATCCATTTGATATAGTTTGATTTTGTTGAACACCGCAAATGATAGAAGAATACAAATGACTTCCAACCTTGCTACTAGAGCATAGGTTTCGGTGTAGCCAATTCCTTCTTGTTGAGAGTAGCCTTTCGCAACCAATCTTACTTTGTTTTTGCTAACATTCCCTTCTTCATCTAGCCTGTTGCGATAGACCCATTTTCCTTTGACTACAAGCATTCCATAGGGTAGCTCAACAAGTTCTCATACCTCATTTTTCTTGAATAGATCAACTTCTTTCATAGCTTCAACCCAAGAGTTGTCTTCAAGAGCCTGATTGACGTTTAGTAGCCCAATTTGAGAGATAAAAGTAGTAGTAAGAGGCTTGTGATATGATCTTGTTCTCTCGTGCTCTTCCAGATTTCTAATGATTTTCTCTAAAGGATGGTCCTTGATGGTTAGACGATGTAAGTTGTTTGGTTCTCTTCTTCCTTCACTAGTATCATTGAGTGGCTCTTCAAGTTGACTCTCGACTTGATTGTGGGGTTCCTCTGATGCATTTGCCTCCTTGGTTAGCTTGTCGTTTACCTACATTTTAGAGAAGGAGTTGTGTAGCTCCGACTTAGTTCGGTCAGGCTCATGGTTAAATTTCACATGAATGACTTTCTCAAATTTCAAAGTTCTAGAGTTGTAGGTTCTAAACGCTCTTGATGTTTCTAAGTAGCAATGCATGATCCTTTCATCACTTATGGAGTCAAACATCCTTAGCATGATCTTTAGTATTTAGTATAAAGCATTGATAGCCAAAAGGATGAAAATAAGAAATATTTGGTTTTTTGTTCTTCCATAATTCATAAGGTGTTTTGTTGAGGATTGACCTAATGTAAATTTTGTTTTGAATGTAGCAGACAATGTTAACTGCTTCTGCCTAAAAGTATTTAAGAGAGTTAAAAGCGTTTAACATAGTTTTGGCCATCTCTTGTAGACATCTATTCTTCCTTTCAATGACTCCATTTTGCTATGGAGTCCTTGAAGTTGAAGAGTTGTGCCTAATGCCAGAGTTTTCACAAATGTTTTCAAAAAGTTCATTTTCAAATTCCCCTCCATGGTCACTTTGGATAGATATAATTTTCAAATTCTTTTCAATCTCTATCCCTCTATAGAGTTTGCAAAAAGCGTTAAAGGCCTCATCCTTATGAGTTATAACTAAAATCCAAGTCCACCTAGAAAAATCATCTACTACTACTAACCCATAGTATTGATAGGGGGAGCCTAACTTCTATACATTTTGGTTTCTGATGATGAATATGTTAAAATAGAATGACTCAATTTCTCACATCAAGATGGGGGGAGGGGGGGGAGGGGGGGGGGGGGGGTTGAATTGGTGATGTATAAAATTTAAAACATTCAAAATATTTTTCACCAAAAGAGATGCCTTTATACTTTTCTTGAAACGCATGTTAAAAGATTTTCAATGCAGCGGAAATTTAATCGAATGAGTATAAAGTATAATCGATTGAATGTAAAAGAGTAGGGATAAGAAAGATCAAACATTGAGTTTTTATACTGGTTCAGTCAAGCCTACATCCAGTGTCCTTCCAAACATAGGAAGTCAATGCATAATAATGATCAAGGTTTTTACAACAAGGTTTTTATAGAGACCTCACGTCAAAAATATAAAACACATTTCTAACCCTCTAATCAAAATATAGGCAATACATAAACAAACTAGCAGCAAGAATCCCCTCTCCTATAGTCCAACCCCTTTGAGGCACTCTCAAAGTCAAGAACGCAACACGTCCTTCTTCCTGTAATCACAACAGGGAACTCAACCCAATCTTCAGCATATTGTAGAACCTGATCTTGCAATAGACACCCAAATGTGCAGATGGACCAGACTTTGAAGTAGTTGATCACCACGGTCAAACTTGTTTTCTTGGAGCTTTTCATCTTTCTGTAAGAATTAAACTTTCTGCAAAAGAATATGAAACTCACAAAAGTTCTTTACAGAAATAAAATTCACGTCAATTTATAGTATAACACATCTCTAACACATTTCAATCGACTTCGCTAGTAATGCAGTCGAATAGACCAATTCAGTTATAACAGTTAGTAGCAGTCAAAGCAATTAATTGAATTCAATATTAATGCAGTCAAATAACATTTAATGCTTGGTCAACACATTTAAAATATAGTCGTTGTGACAGTTATATCAAGCATTACCAGATTTCAAAACAGTAACAGTCTTAATCGAATACATATTGCATGCAATCGATTCTGCAACAATGTTAAGCAAAGTTTTGAACACTTTTCTCTTTGAAAAACTCTCACAGCACACTTGAAAATGTTTTGTGCAAAGACACAAGTTTTAATTGATTCACCCCATAATGTAATCGACTTAAAACTGTTGTTTTACGACAACTAAAATTCAACATTTGTGCTTGTGGTTTTTCTCATAAAAAACATGTGTCATGCATTCATGTATAAAATCACACATATAACATAGTGAAATGCAATGAACAAGCAATAACACAATCATGTTCTCATATACGCATATAAGATGTAAGCATAGAACATGTAACACATAATACACATGTGTTATTAATTATGGGTTGTCAATCAAAAACTCAGATATTACTGAGATTGTGGGTTCAACTAAACCAATGCTCCCCCTATCAACAATCTCAACATAATAGGTTGAAATGTTTTTAATCATTCTTGCACAACAAGATGACATAACAAATGTTTTAAATCATTTACATGTTAGTGCTAGATGTTTAAATTCATCCATATGTAATAAAATAGCCTAAAACATGTTAGAAATCAAGTTTTTGGTAATAATAATTGATTACATAACTTGTATAATTTGTTAGATTAAGCCAGAACACTTAGAAAGCTAAACTGGAGCGAATCACTCTGTTATAATCGATTACATAAGTTACACAACTGACTAAAACAAAGAGATAGGCATAATTTGTTATATAAGTAACATAATCTGTTAAGAAAGGCAAATGGCTGACTAATGAAGCTAAGTGTCAATATAATCGATTACATAAGTTCAATAATCGATTAAAACAGAAATCCAGGTCTAATCCATTGTATAGGAAGCCTAATATATTAAGACTATTAGAAGAAGCAGTTATAGACATAGGTGTTGAATTAATCGATTATACATGTGTAATAATATGTTAAAACAGAGACAAAAGTATAATAGATTATGCTGATAATATAATCGATTAAACTGCATTAGGATTTGAATTTGCTATATAAACCTAACTTCAGACTTGATTCATTAGCGTTCTATTTTTAATATACTAATAGATTTTCTAAGCTTTGAATACAGGTGCTTTCAAGAATCGTTCCTAGAGAAATCAATCTTCATTGGTGATCATACATCAAGATTTCATTCAAGACATTTGGACTTCAATATTTCTGATTCATTTGCACTTTGGAGAGTGTGATTGGATCAGGTTCTTTAGCAATCCGTGATATTGGATACTTGTGCGAGGATAGTCAGGGTTGAGAACTAGTGTTTGCTCTTGGGATTTGTAAGAGATTGAGTGATTCATCTCTTGGTTGTTTGAGAGTGAGAGATTCCTCTCTTGTATTTGTTATTTCTGATTTGAGTGGTGTGATGAGTGCAATTGAGAGTTTCATTGTATTCTTGTAAACTTAAATCATTATCATTGGATTTCCTTCAACTAAGGTTGTTGCAGGAGGATTGGATGTAGGCTTGTGACATTCGAACTAGTATAAACTGTTGTGTCTTGATCTTTCTTTCATTGTTCTTTACTTAGTTGATTAATTTACCTTTGACTATTGATATCAAGATTCAAGAAATCATAAAGATTTGAAAGAGTTTAAAAAGGGTTAATACCAATTCACCCCCCTCTTGGTTTAGGATATAAGGCCTCTCATTTTTAACACATAGTGTTTACTGCTCATAGACTCAATTTTTTTCGGTCCAAATAAATTTATATGTAGCAACTAAGGAGGTCATTTAGTTTAAACCATGTTTTTACTTTTGAAAGATTCTTTGACTTGTTTACCCTTTATGCAAGCACTACAAAAAGAATGTATCGTTGAATGATACTTTTGGTAGTCCTTTATCGAGATGATGACGTTGTAGCCCTACAATTAATCTCATGCTTACATGTTGATACGCTATCGTTGAAGCTATCCAACTAATTTTACTCTACAAGGCAACTTCAGTATTGCCAAGTTAGTAGTTAAGAAAATAGATAGGGTTAAAGTAACCATGAGTCGTTTCCCAACGAATACGAAATTGCTTTTCAATACTTGATTTTTATGGAGACTTTGAAAGGTTAGTTGCAATGAAATTAATGTTTGAGTTTAATTGGAGAACAAATAGGAAACTTAGAAACAATTATAACAAAATAGGCTAATTCCACTACTTTTCCAAGATAGATTCATCATCAGTTAACCACAGATTATTGTTCAATTGATTATTGTTCGGGTTTCAAATTAATTAAAGTAAATTCTTAATTAATTTAAGGCGATCTTACAATCAATAAAAGTAGATTATCAGTCAAAAGCAAAAGCTTTTTAGATTATTCACAATGAATTCAACCAAAATACATTGTCAATGGAATCCTATTGTGTTTAATGATGTCTATTCTTATGTCTCCTAACCAAATTAAAAGTTAATTAATCAAAGTAAATTCTTAATTAATTATAGTTGAAATTCTTACCACCAATCAAAGTACATTGTCAATTAGTAGTAAAAACCTGTTTACTCATATCAAAGTTTCTAAATTCAATCAAAGTACATTCTCAATCAAACCTAGAAACCCTTGAACTCATATGATCAATATGCAAGTAGATTCAAACACCTTATGATGCAAAAATCATTACTTTTAATGTGATTGAGAGATGAAACACATAGAAGAATGATAACTCAAATCAATAATAAAAAGAAACAAATACATTAATTCAACTTAACCTTATAATCCATAATGAAATTATAGTGAAATAGCCCTTGAAGCTTAACCCTGCATGAATGGAGTGGAATACATGGTAAAATAAAAGTGAGAGGAGTGGTGGATGATTGCTTCCAGTGGAGGAGTCTAAGTGAGTCAATGAGTTATGATTTCTACTTACCTTAGGTCTCTTTATATAGGGCTTGATTGGGCTTGGATTCTAAATAATCTGTTGATAAAATCTTTTATCTTATATCTTCCAAATAATTAATAGGTTTAGATAATTATAAAAAAATTGGAAGATATTTTCTATTGATAAAATATCTTATTTGATAATGTAATATCTCCAATTATCTTCTATATAATCCAATATCTTCAAGATATATTTGATTATTGTGGATATCTAAAAATATTTAAAAATATCTTTTTTAGATTCAAAAAGATTTGGTAAATAATATCTTTTGATATTTATTGATATAGTTAAATAAGGTAATTGTCGCAACCGGAATCGCGACGGGACGACGATCCAAAAAGAAACGGGTTTTAAAAAGAGATTTGGAGTCACCACCATAGTTTATTATGGAAAACTATGAAAAAACCTCAAAACGATAAAGCACGGTCCACGAAAACCAAAGATTGGGTTCGGGAGTCGGTTACGCGTGGGGAAGGTGTTAGCACCCCACAACGCCTGCCCTAAGGCAGTACCTTTAACTAAATGCACGAATATGATGTGGTTTTTCAAAATGTTTAATTATCCCCTAAAATAAAATTCTAAATAAACAAAACATATTTTTTTAGTTTTTTGGGCCCGACAAGGATTGACCTTGCTGCTACGTATTCTCATTCAAAATGAGAAATCAGGGTTACGTAGTTCTAGCTTGAAAGACTGTTTGTTGTTTGGAAAAGCAGATGTTTTTAATTTTTGGAGATTTTATATTTTTAATATTTTCGAGAAAAAGAAGGTAACGAGTACTAGGCCGACGCGAACGGTCGCACGAGTACTCATACCTTTAAAATGATATTTAAATATTTTTAATTATTTTTGAAAAGAGAGATAACGATATTAAGCACTAGGACGATGCGAACGATCACACGAGCACTCATACCGTTATCTGCTTATTTAGGAAGACTTGAGAGTATTGAGTGCTAGGCTGATGCGGACGATCGCACGAGCACTCATACCCTCGTTTAATATTACGTAAATAAGAGAGAAAAGTATTGAACACTAGGACGATGCGAACGATCACACGAGTGTTCAACCTTTAAACGTATTTTTGAAATTTTATTTAAGAAAAGAAGAAAAAGGTTTTTAGCACAAGGACGACGCGAGCGGTCACACGTGCGCTTAAACCTTTAAATATTTTTGTAATAATTTTTATAAGAAGAAGAAGAGGTTTTTAGCACAAGGACGACGCGAGCGGTCACACGTGTGCTTAAACCTTTAAATATTTTTGTAATAGTTTTTATAAGAAAGAAGAAGAGATTTTTAGCGAAAGGACGACGCGAGCGGTCACACGTGTGCTTAAACCTTTAAAATACATATTTTTTGTAATTTTTGATAAGAAAGAAGAAGAGGTTTTTAGCACAAGGACGATGCGCGCGATCACACGTGTGCTTAACCTTTAAAACATATTTTTTGTAATTTTTATTTAAGAAAGAAGAAAAGGTTTTTTTTTAGCACAAGGACGACGCGAGCGGTCACACGTGTGCTTAACCTTCAAAACATATTTTTTGTAATTTTTATTTAAGAAAGAAGAAAAGGTTTTTTTTTAGCACAAGGACGACGCGAGCGGTCACACGTGTGCTTAACCTTCAAAACGTATTTTTTGTTATTATTATTATTTATTATTATTTTTTGTTATCGTCTTTTTCGTGTTTAAAGTGCATCAAATAAACCAAAATAAAAAATAAAAGACAAGATCTAGGAGTGGGGTTATCATATAAAGGGGTTACATACAGTAAAAACTAGTAACCAAACAAATACTAATAAAAATAAAGAAACAAAAGCATAAAAATGAAGCAAGAGAAACAGCCCAACAAGAATAGGGGTGTAGAGATTAAAAACCAGAGGTGCGACGTAAAGTTGAGGCTCTTTAGTTTGGGCCAAAACCTTTTTCTCCAACTTTGTATCTGTCAGGGGTGTAAGGGTGAAACTGGAGGTGCATCCCGAAATAGTGTGCACAGGCCCAATTCTTCTTTTATTTTTGTTTGCAGAAACAGAATGGGCTGAAGCCCAAAACGGAACAGGGGTGCGAGTGGGCAGTGGGGGTGCGCTACGTAATTCTTGGCCTAGGCCCAAAGCTTCTTTACTCAGAAACTCATCAGGGTTCTTCTTCCTTCCTCTCATTTTATCACTTGCACTCAACATCCAAGATCAAAGTCTCTCCCTCACATACTCGCTCCACCACTCAAGCACCCACTTCATCCCATAGCCTCGCCGGCGACACCGAACACCACCGGATCCACTACCGGCCGCGGCGCTACCACCTTATCTTCCTCTTCTCCGTTCGAAAACGGCAACCCAAGGAGGGGTTTGCTTCTTCTACACGTGCGCCGTCACCTCCGCCAAGACCGGCCGCCAGCCAGAACGCATGCCGCCAGAGCCGTCGTCTGAGCTAACGCATCAGGCCACTCCTCTTTCTCCTTCCGCTTGGCGACTCACAACCCAAGCTCAACACAGATGACATTGGTGCCCCTGGTCATCACCCATGGCCACCACCGGGCTCGCAATTGGAAACAGCACCAGCACCAGGAACCGCCATTGACAATGCCGCTGACTCTATTGCTTTGTTTCCCCTCTCAATCTTGGTTTTCTTATTGGCTGTTATTCACTGGTTCAACTTTGATTTTGTATAAAATTAGTTGGTGGATCGGTGGATGGTGTAAAGGTGGTGATGGTATATTTTGTTGGGTTTTGTTTCTTATTCTTAAAACTGTGTGTGTTTATGGTTTTTATGATTCAATTTTGTTATGATTGGAGTTGAAGGCTTAGTTTCAATATCTGCTTGACAAAATATTGTTTATGATCGGTGCATTGTTAATGAGTTGGTCTCGTGGGATTCTTGGTGGTCGGTGGGTGGATATGGGTTGTGGGCATTGACAAAGAATGAAGGAATTTCCTGATTCTCTTGGGGCTTAGGCGAAGGAGAGTTGCAGTAGGGGATGGATGGTGATTTAAGATTTGGTGATGGAGAATGGGTTCACACAACAATGACGACCACACTTAACATAGCGAGTAATATTCAGAATGAGAAACAGAGAGCTGAGATATCAAATGCCAACAAACAACTCACTGAAAAACATGATGACAGATGTGTAAGGTTGTTTACCTCTTGAAGCTTGGTTCATTCTTTGTTAACCCGTGCCTCAGATGGGTTCTCGACCTTCCTTTGACTGGCTTCCTCCTCTTCTTCCTCGTGTGAAATGGTATCTTCCTCCTCAGCAGTGGACAATGCTTCAAGATGAAGAAGCCTCCCCCAGTTCTTGCTTTTTTTTCGTCTTCGGAAAATAACAACCCCCCTATCTGCTCCCTCTCTGCATTTTTTTTAATTTTCCATTCTCTGTATGCCAAATTCTTGTACTGATTTCGTACGCTCCCAACGCCTCTTTGTCAATCCGTATCCTCCAAAACGTTTCTGCCCTCACCAGCCACTCGCAGAAAACCGTTTTCTGCTCTCCCCCTCCAGCACACATACGTACACTGCCCAGCCAACACCTTCCTCTTTTTCCCTTTTTTTTTTTATTTTTTACTAAAAGACAAAATGCCTTTTTTTCTTTTATTTGTTTTTCTTTCTAGTTATATTGTATTAGAACAAAATAAAATATAAAGGGATAAAACTAGAAAAACAAAAATAAAATAAAATAAAATAATAATAATAATAATAAAAATAAAAAGAGAAGAAAAGAAAAAGAATAAGTAAAGGGAGAAATAAAAATAAAAATAAAAATAAAGATAAAAATAATATAATATATAAATAAGAATAGAATAAAACATAAAATAAAAAAAGTCATAAAATAAATAAATCAATAAAAATAAAAATAAAAAAAAGGATAAAAAACAAAAATAAAGTAAAATAGTAAAAATAAAAAATAAAAAATAAGGAAAATAGAAGTAAGGCAGAATAAAAAGAGAGTCGTTATTTAGTCAATCCGGACGAAATTGGGTGTTGACAGCTGCCCCTCTTTACTTAGCTATTACTGGATAATATGAAAAGTTGATATTTTTGTATTATCAGAGTAAAAGCTAAGTAAAGAAAGAAACACTAATTTCGTCTGGATTTCCAAAAGAGAAAGATGGAAGAATAGAGAACTAAAACCTGGATTTGACCATTGCCTCGCAGAGGGCCACACTCACAGAACAGAAATTTAAAACCGACCATTGCCATGCAGAGGGTCGATAACAGAAAACTAAAACCTGGATTTGACCATTGCCTCGCAGAGGGCCAAACTCACAGAACAGAAATTTAAATCCGACCATTGCCATGCAGAGGGTCGATAACAGAAAACTAAAACCTGGATTTGACCATTGCCTCGCAGAGGGCCAAACTCACAGAACAGAAATTTAAATCCGACCATTGCCATGCAGAGGGTCGATAACAGAAAACTAAAACCTGGATTTGACCATTGCCTCGCAGAGGGCCAAACTCACAGAACAGAAATTTAAATCCGACCATTGCCATGCAGAGGGTCGATAACAGAAAACTAAAACCTGGATTTGACCATTGCCTCGCAGAGGGCCAAACTCACAGAACAGAAATTTAAATCCGACCATTGCCATGCAGAGGGTCGATAATAGAAAACTAAAACCTGGATTTGACCATTGCCTCGCAGAGGGCCAAACTCACAGAACAGAAATTTAAATTCGACCATTGCCATGCAGAGGGCCGATAACAGAAAACTAAAACCTGGATTTGACCATTGCCTCGCAGAGGGCCAAACTCACAGAACAGAAATTTAAATCCGACCATTGCCATGCAGAGGGCCGATAACAGAAAACTAAAACCTGGATTTGACCATTGCCTCGCAGAGGGCCAAACTCACAGAACAAAAATTTAAAACCGACCATGCCATGCAGAGGGCCGATAACAGAAAACTAAAACCTGGATTTGACCATTGCCTCGCAGAGGGCCAAACTCACAGAACAAAAATTTAAAACCGACCATTGCCATGCGGAGGGCCAATATCGCAGAAACAATAAACTGAAATTTGACCATTGCTTAGCAGAGGGTCAATATCGAAGAAGAAAACTGAGGGTGCTAGATAAAACTAGGCTTAGGGTGCCAGGCAAAACTGGGCTTTGGGGCCAGGCGAGCTGGGCTTTGTGGGCCAATGTGCAAATTGGGCTCTGGGGCTAATGTGGAAACTGGGCTTGGGGGCCAGGTAAAACTGGGCTTGGGGGCCAGGTAAAACTGGGCTTTCAAATTCTGAAATTCTAGTAACTTGTAATTTTGTGAAATGTTTTGTTTTTTTATTTTATTTTTATTTTTATTTTTTTGTAATTTTTGACAGAAATTTGATTTTTGAAAAGCATCAGCGATTATTCCCCGAGAGAGGGTCCTGATATGAGGATAAGAGAAACAAGGTGTAAAGACCATGGTAGAATGTTGAAACCCAAACTTAAAAGCGGTGAACAGAGTGTATAGATGTGGGTGTCAAAACTCCAAATGAGAGAAAAAAATGATCAACAAGAAACAACATGACTTGCAGAGAAGACCATAATGTTATTCTTTTTGTATTTTTGAAGAAGGATTCAACAACCATTCATATGAATGAAGAGGGTTTCGATCTGAAAGATTTTCTTTTGATGGATGGATGCACATATGAAAAACATTTGCTTTGTTTTGTGTTTCCTCTTTTTTTCTTTGAGTCATTCATCTTACTCGCAATCATCATCAAACTGATCTTTATTTTCAATGTTTTGTGAAATTGAGGAATGTCATACATTCGAGGTCTAATGTTTGATATGATTACATTTTGACTTTTTCTTTCGAGACATCGACGCACACATGCATGAATTTACTGGCAAGTGAAGAATGAGAGCTATTTAGAATGGTTTGGAGAAGTCTGGGACAACCACATAAGCACGTCATTCCTTATACATTGCTTAAAGGAAACGAGACACCCAAAAGCTGCCCCAGTTTGGTGTTTGGGAAAATGAGCATTGGGTTTGGATTCATGATAGTTCAGGTGAGACCCGCAAAGCTGTTCCAGTCTGGGATTATGTGTCAATGAGTTGCAAGGCGAAGAATTCGCGTGAGATTCACAAATCTGCCCCAGTTTTTCGGGTATGGGTTCTTACCTGGAAGAGGTAGTGGGCATGAAAAGGATAAGCTAAAAGGATGACCCTAATTGGTCTTATTTTCTTTTGCATGCTTTTCCTTAGTTGGCAAAGAGATCCCTTCTTCCTGAGACATTACTTTTTCTCTTTTTTTCATTTTCAAAGTTTTTGTCTTTTTTTTTTTTTTTTGTGGCTATATTGCAAGTCATTTTGTCTTATCGCAAAATTAAGCTTTATGAAAATTTGAGCAAACATTATTCAATCTGCGTGGACTTTATTAGGCTTGTAATGTGGCTAGGGCTAGAAGGTATTGAAAGGAAGGGGTATAAAGGCCCAAATAAATGTTTGTCGGATACATTTTTTGAAGCAAGGGTTGTCATCTGGCATTGTGTCAACTATTTGACATTTTGAGCACTTTGCTTTTCTTGAACTCCATTTTTTTATTTTTTCATCATCACTTTGTGATATTTTTTTTTTTTGTTTTGTTTTTGGTTACCCTTTTGAAGGATTCCTCTGTTTGATCATTGAGTGCTCTTCAACTGCTTCCTAAGTTGACTCATACTGATGACAACCCTTGCTTGGGAATAATTTTGAAAAAGGATTTATTTTTTGCTCAAAACGGGGTGACAATGGATATATTTTGTTTTTTGGTAAAGAAAAAATGGCCACACATCATTTCAAATTCTGATTGCTTTCTTTTCAAAAGATTAATTCTACGACTAGATGACCTCAACATGAGTGATTTTTCCCTTTCCTTTTCTTTCTAGACCGCCCTTTTGGGTTTTCAATCTAGTGGACTGATGAGTCGTTATTTCTTGAATTATATTTAGTTTATTGCACTTAAATAAACCAGGGAATTGTGTTTAATTGTTTGATATTTCCCCGTTTTCCGAATTCTGCTTAATTTGGTCGGAAATTTGTAATTGTGTTAATTCGGATTTTCTGAACTGATTAAGTGCATTTTTTTGAAGTGCAGGAAAATTTCGGAAATACATTTTGGGACATCAGGAAGAATGCCAAATAAATTCAAGACTTTCCACACAGACATTTTAGAATTAATTAAATTGTAATTCAGTAGTTTAGAATTTCTGTATCAACTCTTATATTTTGGGTCAATTTTTGGTAAATTAGAGTAGACCCAAAAAAATTAGAAGTTAGTGACTTGGACCTAGGGTTTTTGTATGTGTGGACCCTACCCTAAAAAGGGACACACGACCCTTAAAAAAAAGAAGGCAGCCGTCACACGGACAGCCCCACACACTCTCGGTCTCGGGTCTCTACGGGGGGCTCTCTCGGTTTTGTTTTTCTTTGGTTTTTGCTTTTGAGCATTATTGGGTATGTAAGAACTGGAGAGTGTATTCACTCTGGGAAGGAAATGGATGAAAGAACTTCACTTTAATTAGGCTGATTTACTCATTGTCATTTTCATTTTTCTTTGGTTCAAACAATATTTTTATTAGAGAAACGGTGAACGTTGGGTGCACCTTGAGAAGCTCTCGGTCACAGAGAAGAAGATGAGCATGTCCAGGAATTTGAGGTGCTGACTTATTTTTGCTGGACGGAAGGCACACGTTTACGCATATGGAGAGCACGGTGTCATGACCTTGGAGTAGCGTGTGTGCATGGTTCCTTTCATCCTAAAGGTCGCACGGAGCTGGAGTGAGCCGAGAGGTGCCAAGGATTTCTGGAAGAAAAAAATGTGATTTATCTTTGGAGAATGGTGTCACGGAAGGGGAAGCACACGTTACTGCTGCCACATCCAGCTGTATGAATTGGAATGTTGCTTTCATAGTATGGACTGGACACAAACGGTGATTCACGCCAGCCTAGAAGCATCATCTTTCATTTAGAGGGGATTCATTTTGCTTGGAGAAAGGACAACACGGTCACA
This sequence comes from Vigna umbellata, assembly GCF_029865625.1. NCBI lineage: Eukaryota > Viridiplantae > Streptophyta > Magnoliopsida > Fabales > Fabaceae > Vigna > Vigna umbellata. The sequence goes on along the minus strand of NC_142165.1, from coordinate 30,235,521 downwards.
TCATGGGAATTTATTCCCTTGTCACGGTCAAAGTTAGAAGTTTTATTTATTTTTTTTATGAGTTAAGCATTGAATGAAAACGGTGCAGAAGTGTAGGATTTTTATTTGGAAAAAGAATAGTAGCCGAGAGGGAGAGAATGTATGCACGGGAGTGGCAGCTGGAAGAACTAGCCACGTGATGATGTGACATTGATTTTGCATTAGAATAGAGTGTTTAATTTGGTTTCATGCGGAGAAGGAATTAGAAGCTTGGAGTGCCACGGTTGCTGGAAGAAAAGGGATTTGTTTATTTTTGATTTATGAAATGAGAGGCAATTCATTTAAGAAGTAGTAAGTGTGTGTCTCGGCATGGGCAAAAGCGAGTTGCCACCTTGTCACGGGAGATGGATTCCAGTGCATCTCGGTTTTCATTTTTGTTGGAAAAATAGAATTGGTGTCACGGTTGCATTTTGGAAGAACACGTTGTCATAGTATGAGGGAATTCTAGAATCATTTGCAATTTCATACCCTTTTGGTAGATGCACATGGGTCACGGTCTATGGTAGAGAAAAATTTATTTTCTTTTACTTTGTTTGCTTAAAATATTTTATATCATGTTGAGTTGATTTTCTTCTCTTTGGTTGTGAATGCGTAGGATAAATGACAACATTGTGTATTTAATGTTTTAGTGTAACCGTTGCATGTTTACAGCTTGAATTGTGTTTGGGTATTTATCTGTTGTAATTTCCATTTTAATGTTTTTTTTTTATTCATATTCGGTTGTGTTTAATTCCCAGTTTTAATTTAGTTTATTTCCAATCACAAGAACACTTTCAAAACCCCCACTACGTGTTGATCTGAGACTGAACCCAATTTGGTCCTTGAGAGACGACCTAGGAGTCACTTCCTAGTACTGTACTGCATTCTTTTATGCATAACTTTTGTTGGGAGGTGCGACCCTCTCATCAAAATGGCGCCGTTGCCGGGGACCAACAGTTCAGTCTTAGGTCTTTCTGTTGTGTTAGTGTGTGTTGTGTTTTGTCTTGTGTTGTGATGTGATGTGATGTTCTGTTTTGTGTGTGTGTGTTGCATGTATAAATGTGTTGTGATTTATTTGTTTCGTGATTTTTAGTATTCTTCTTTTTCCATGTCTACCTATTTTGATTTTGTGAATACTGCTTATTTTGCTAGTGCCTCTGATTATGATTCTCCTTCTGCATGTTACTCTGATTGTAATTCATATTCTGCTGACTTCTATGTTGAGAACAATATGACTCATCCTCTAATTTCTGAGAGTGCTCTTTGTGAGCCGGTTTCACTTAAGGAGGATGATCTTCATTGCGATCTCACCCCTGGACTGATACATTTGCTGCCTAAGTTTCATGGTTTTGCAGGAGAATGCCCACACAGACATTTGGAGGAGCTCCACATCATGTGCTCTTCAATGAAGCCTCCAGATGTCCCTCTTGATTACATTTTCTTGAGCGCATTTCCGCATTCATTACAAGGAGCAGCTAAGGATTGGAAAGACTCTCTTCCTCTGAGATCCGTTACCGATTGGGGATATCTTGAGCACCAGTTTCTGAGCAAATTTTCCCCTGAGCAATATTCTTACAGCAACGGTCTTGGATGGAATGACCTTACCTTGGAATGGTATAATGCTCCACAGCATCATTATCAAGAACCACCATTCCAGAGTACTTGTATGCCTCCACCAGTCCAGCAATACCAAAGTCAGCAATATGATGCTCCTGCCCAAATAGCTCCTCAGCCTTCTACTTCTGAGCCTACATTGCAGGAGTTGTTGGAGCAGATGACCATGCAGAACCTTCAGTTTCAGCAAGAGAACATGCAGTTCCAGCAAGAAATAGGAGCTGCCATTCAGAGTATGACTGATCAGATAGGGCAGATGGCCACTCAACTCACTGAGGAACAGTCTCAAGATTCAGAGTTACCATTTCAGACTGTTCAGATTCCAGATGATGATGATAGTGGCATCAACATAGAAGATGGGGAGAAGAGTCATGAGCTTACTACTGTGCCATCTACTTTCCCATCATCCTATGTCCCTACCCTTGCACCTGAGGAGACTGATGATTATTTTGAGGAGCAGGTAGAAATAAGCAGTAATCCTGAACCAGGTAGACCACCTTCATCTTCCCACACTCTACCAATCTTCAAGGAAGAGGAGGTAAGCATACCTCAGTATGATTATGTCTGTGATGATTATGTTCTTGATTATGTTGTTCATGATTATGCTGTTGAGAGGTACGTTGATGATCATATTGTTGCTGAGCATGTTTTTAATTCTCCCTCTGTGCATGATGAGAACCACTTTTTGATATCACATCCGAATGTTTATTCTCAATGCACTGAACATGAATCTGAGTCTGTTATTGATATTGCCTGTGATTTTGAAATTGATTCATGTTCTGAGGATGTATCTGAGGTTCAATATGATAATTTGGGTGTTATACCCCTGCATGTTATTTCTTTGGAACCACATTGCACTAACCCTATTGCAGGAGGTACAAATGAATTTGACCAACATGCACCCATGCTGGAAGATAAAGGTGCTAACACTGACAGAAGCTTCAAGATCAATAGGCACCAGCTGAACCTGCTCATCAACAATCTTTGCTTCTTAGATCCAGTTGTGGATGATATCTCCCTGCTAGATCAAATCTGGAGGATGAAGCAATTCTTCCTCAAAACTTCCTTGATCGATCCAATGGTGGAAGACATCTCCCTACAAGTCCAAATTTGGCAACTGCCACCATGATCAGGGGAGTTTTCCTTTTCTCTTCTCCCCCTTTCCCTACTTTTATTGCACTTGTCCATGATCTGTTGACTGTTATGATTTCTGATCTTATGCTTATGACACATTGAGGACACTGTGTAGTTTAAGTGTGGTCCATTGGGGGAGATTCTGATTTTTCTTTGTTAGTTTTTGTTTTCCGTGTTAAATTTTTTCTTTTCTAGGTAGTTTTTGTTTTGTTTTGTGTACAGTTTTGCATGCTTTTCGTGAATTCTGGATTGTGGTTAGGTTGTCAGTTTTTCTTCACTTCATTGATACTCTGAGATGTTGGATTCCTTGCTTTTCTTTGCTTGGAAGATGATCATGATGTTTGAGAGTTGAATTGATTGTGACACAATGCCCTGTGTGAGAATTTGAGCCACTTTATGTTCTTTTTTTGTGTGTGATATGTCTCTTGATTGCTTGCACATATGCCTTGGCTTGACTCTTGTTGATAGTTCTTGATTGATATGCATGTTTGGAAGTGATAAAGGCAGTTTTGTTCTTGAGCCTCTCTAGCCAAATAAGCTTACCTTGTTCTAATCCTTTGAAAACCCTTTTTGAGCCTATACTTTCCCCCATTTCTTTGTTTTGAATGCTCATACACTAGCCCTAAGCGAAAAACCATGATTACCTTAACCTTAGGGAATTTTGGAGCTTTGGAAGTGTTTTGGGAACAAGTGTGGTCTTCTTGGGGATTCATATGAATTGGCTAGTTGGTTCCTCTTCTTGTTTTATGTTTGTAAATATGTTGTGTATCTTGTCTCTTATAGTTGTGTCCTAAACAGAGAGAAAAGAAAAGAGACAGGATGAAGAAAAAAAATATATAAAAAAATGAAGGAAAAAAAAATTGTGAATAATGGAGTTAAGAAGAGGATGGAATTAGAGGTTGTGGGTGTGTTTGAATGTGTTTACACTTGTTCCCCATTGCTCCTCTGTTCCTTATGGTTTGTAGCTTCTTATCCAGATATATCCTCCCTTGTCCTTGGCCCCATTACAACCATGAAAGACCTTTTGATTTGAACATGCGTATGTGCTTGAGTGTTGATATTAGAGGCTTGCCAAGTCTGTTTGTGATTGCTTTCTTGAGTGCATTGAGTGACATTGATTTACCTTAAACACTTGAGAGAAACACTGATTGTGTGCATCTGTGAGGCTCTGTTGCTTTTGATTCATCTCTTGAACTGATTGAATGTATTCCTTGTACTGAACTGTTTGGATGATTCTTTGAGTATTTGCTTTCATTGACTCTGTGTGGGATTCTGCCTATACCTTTTACCGTCCAGATTTTGTGAGAATTGTGCAACTGTGTTTCTGTTTTGGAGTCTCTGTTGTCTGCCTGTCGAGTCTGTGTCGGCTCCTTGATGTTTGAGTAGTTCCCTGGTTTTCGTTTTGGTTTTGCCCAGGAGTGCAAAAGACTAAGTGTGGTCTATTTTGATGAGTCGTTATTTCTTGAATTATATTTAGTTTATTGCACTTAAATAAACCAGGGAATTGTGTTTAATTGTTTGATATTTCCCCGTTTTCCGAATTCTGCTTAATTTGGTCGGAAATTTGTAATTGTGTTAATTCGGATTTTCTGAACTGATTAAGTGCATTTTTTTGAAGTGCAGGAAAATTTCGGAAATACATTTTGGGACATCAGGAAGAATGCCAAATAAATTCAAGACTTTCCACACAGACATTTTAGAATTAATTAAATTGTAATTCAGTAGTTTAGAATTTCTGTATCAACTCTTATATTTTGGGTCAATTTTTGGTAAATTAGAGTAGACCCAAAAAAATTAGAAGTTAGTGACTTGGACCTAGGGTTTTTGTATGTGTGGACCCTACCCTAAAAAGGGACACACGGCCCTTAAAAAAAAGAAGGCAGCCGTCACACGGACAGCCCCACACACTCTCGGTCTCGGGTCTCTACGGGGGGCTCTCTCGGTTTTGTTTTTCTTTGGTTTTTGCTTTTGAGCATTATTGGGTATGTAAGAACTGGAGAGTGTATTCACTCTGGGAAGGAAATGGATGAAAGAACTTCACTTTAATTAGGCTGATTTACTCATTGTCATTTTCATTTTTCTTTGGTTCAAACAATATTTTTATTAGAGAAACGGTGAACGTTGGGTGCACCTTGAGAAGCTCTCGGTCACAGAGAAGAAGATGAGCATGTCCAGGAATTTGAGGTGCTGACTTATTTTTGCTGGACGGAAGGCACACGTTTACGCATATGGAGAGCACGGTGTCATGACCTTGGAGTAGCGTGTGTGCATGGTTCCTTTCATCCTAAAGGTCGCACGGAGCTGGAGTGAGCCGAGAGGTGCCAAGGATTTCTGGAAGAAAAAAATGTGATTTATCTTTGGAGAATGGTGTCACGGAAGGGGAAGCACACGTTACTGCTGCCACATCCAGCTGTATGAATTGGAATGTTGCTTTCATAGTATGGACTGGACACAAACGGTGATTCACGCCAGCCTAGAAGCATCATCTTTCATTTAGAGGGGATTCATTTTGCTTGGAGAAAGGACAACACGGTCACATCATGGGAATTTATTCCCTTGTCACGGTCAAAGTTAGAAGTTTTATTTATTTTTTTTATGAGTTAAGCATTGAATGAAAACGGTGCAGAAGTGTAGGATTTTTATTTGGAAAAAGAATAGTAGCCGAGAGGGAGAGAATGTATGCACGGGAGTGGCAGCTGGAAGAACTAGCCACGTGATGATGTGACATTGATTTTGCATTAGAATAGAGTGTTTAATTTGGTTTCATGCGGAGAAGGAATTAGAAGCTTGGAGTGCCACGGTTGCTGGAAGAAAAGGGATTTGTTTATTTTTGATTTATGAAATGAGAGGCAATTCATTTAAGAAGTAGTAAGTGTGTGTCTCGGCATGGGCAAAAGCGAGTTGCCACCTTGTCACGGGAGATGGATTCCAGTGCATCTCGGTTTTCATTTTTGTTGGAAAAATAGAATTGGTGTCACGGTTGCATTTTGGAAGAACACGTTGTCATAGTATGAGGGAATTCTAGAATCATTTGCAATTTCATACCCTTTTGGTAGATGCACATGGGTCACGGTCTATGGTAGAGAAAAATTTATTTTCTTTTACTTTGTTTGCTTAAAATATTTTATATCATGTTGAGTTGATTTTCTTCTCTTTGGTTGTGAATGCGTAGGATAAATGACAACATTGTGTATTTAATGTTTTAGTGTAACCGTTGCATGTTTACAGCTTGAATTGTGTTTGGGTATTTATCTGTTGTAATTTCCATTTTAATGTTTTTTTTTTATTCATATTCGGTTGTGTTTAATTCCCAGTTTTAATTTAGTTTATTTCCAATCACAAGAACACTTTCAAAACCCCCACTACGTGTTGATCTGAGACTGAACCCAATTTGGTCCTTGAGAGACGACCTAGGAGTCACTTCCTAGTACTGTACTGCATTCTTTTATGCATAACTTTTGTTGGGAGGTGCGACCCTCTCATCAAAATGGCGCCGTTGCCGGGGACCAACAGTTCAGTCTTAGGTCTTTCTGTTGTGTTAGTGTGTGTTGTGTTTTGTCTTGTGTTGTGATGTGATGTGATGTTCTGTTTTGTGTGTGTGTGTTGCATGTATAAATGTGTTGTGATTTATTTGTTTCGTGATTTTTAGTATTCTTCTTTTTCCATGTCTACCTATTTTGATTTTGTGAATACTGCTTATTTTGCTAGTGCCTCTGATTATGATTCTCCTTCTGCATGTTACTCTGATTGTAATTCATATTCTGCTGACTTCTATGTTGAGAACAATATGACTCATCCTCTAATTTCTGAGAGTGCTCTTTGTGAGCCGGTTTCACTTAAGGAGGATGATCTTCATTGCGATCTCACCCCTGGACTGATACATTTGCTGCCTAAGTTTCATGGTTTTGCAGGAGAATGCCCACACAGACATTTGGAGGAGCTCCACATCATGTGCTCTTCAATGAAGCCTCCAGATGTCCCTCTTGATTACATTTTCTTGAGCGCATTTCCGCATTCATTACAAGGAGCAGCTAAGGATTGGAAAGACTCTCTTCCTCTGAGATCCGTTACCGATTGGGGATATCTTGAGCACCAGTTTCTGAGCAAATTTTCCCCTGAGCAATATTCTTACAGCAACGGTCTTGGATGGAATGACCTTACCTTGGAATGGTATAATGCTCCACAGCATCATTATCAAGAACCACCATTCCAGAGTACTTGTATGCCTCCACCAGTCCAGCAATACCAAAGTCAGCAATATGATGCTCCTGCCCAAATAGCTCCTCAGCCTTCTACTTCTGAGCCTACATTGCAGGAGTTGTTGGAGCAGATGACCATGCAGAACCTTCAGTTTCAGCAAGAGAACATGCAGTTCCAGCAAGAAATAGGAGCTGCCATTCAGAGTATGACTGATCAGATAGGGCAGATGGCCACTCAACTCACTGAGGAACAGTCTCAAGATTCAGAGTTACCATTTCAGACTGTTCAGATTCCAGATGATGATGATAGTGGCATCAACATAGAAGATGGGGAGAAGAGTCATGAGCTTACTACTGTGCCATCTACTTTCCCATCATCCTATGTCCCTACCCTTGCACCTGAGGAGACTGATGATTATTTTGAGGAGCAGGTAGAAATAAGCAGTAATCCTGAACCAGGTAGACCACCTTCATCTTCCCACACTCTACCAATCTTCAAGGAAGAGGAGGTAAGCATACCTCAGTATGATTATGTCTGTGATGATTATGTTCTTGATTATGTTGTTCATGATTATGCTGTTGAGAGGTACGTTGATGATCATATTGTTGCTGAGCATGTTTTTAATTCTCCCTCTGTGCATGATGAGAACCACTTTTTGATATCACATCCGAATGTTTATTCTCAATGCACTGAACATGAATCTGAGTCTGTTATTGATATTGCCTGTGATTTTGAAATTGATTCATGTTCTGAGGATGTATCTGAGGTTCAATATGATAATTTGGGTGTTATACCCCTGCATGTTATTTCTTTGGAACCACATTGCACTAACCCTATTGCAGGAGGTACAAATGAATTTGACCAACATGCACCCATGCTGGAAGATAAAGGTGCTAACACTGACAGAAGCTTCAAGATCAATAGGCACCAGCTGAACCTGCTCATCAACAATCTTTGCTTCTTAGATCCAGTTGTGGATGATATCTCCCTGCTAGATCAAATCTGGAGGATGAAGCAATTCTTCCTCAAAACTTCCTTGATCGATCCAATGGTGGAAGACATCTCCCTACAAGTCCAAATTTGGCAACTGCCACCATGATCAGGGGAGTTTTCCTTTTCTCTTCTCCCCCTTTCCCTACTTTTATTGCACTTGTCCATGATCTGTTGACTGTTATGATTTCTGATCTTATGCTTATGACACATTGAGGACACTGTGTAGTTTAAGTGTGGTCCATTGGGGGAGATTCTGATTTTTCTTTGTTAGTTTTTGTTTTCCGTGTTAAATTTTTTCTTTTCTAGGTAGTTTTTGTTTTGTTTTGTGTACAGTTTTGCATGCTTTTCGTGAATTCTGGATTGTGGTTAGGTTGTCAGTTTTTCTTCACTTCATTGATACTCTGAGATGTTGGATTCCTTGCTTTTCTTTGCTTGGAAGATGATCATGATGTTTGAGAGTTGAATTGATTGTGACACAATGCCCTGTGTGAGAATTTGAGCCACTTTATGTTCTTTTTTTGTGTGTGATATGTCTCTTGATTGCTTGCACATATGCCTTGGCTTGACTCTTGTTGATAGTTCTTGATTGATATGCATGTTTGGAAGTGATAAAGGCAGTTTTGTTCTTGAGCCTCTCTAGCCAAATAAGCTTACCTTGTTCTAATCCTTTGAAAACCCTTTTTGAGCCTATACTTTCCCCCATTTCTTTGTTTTGAATGCTCATACACTAGCCCTAAGCGAAAAACCATGATTACCTTAACCTTAGGGAATTTTGGAGCTTTGGAAGTGTTTTGGGAACAAGTGTGGTCTTCTTGGGGATTCATATGAATTGGCTAGTTGGTTCCTCTTCTTGTTTTATGTTTGTAAATATGTTGTGTATCTTGTCTCTTATAGTTGTGTCCTAAACAGAGAGAAAAGAAAAGAGACAGGATGAAGAAAAAAAATATATAAAAAAATGAAGGAAAAAAAAATTGTGAATAATGGAGTTAAGAAGAGGATGGAATTAGAGGTTGTGGGTGTGTTTGAATGTGTTTACACTTGTTCCCCATTGCTCCTCTGTTCCTTATGGTTTGTAGCTTCTTATCCAGATATATCCTCCCTTGTCCTTGGCCCCATTACAACCATGAAAGACCTTTTGATTTGAACATGCGTATGTGCTTGAGTGTTGATATTAGAGGCTTGCCAAGTCTGTTTGTGATTGCTTTCTTGAGTGCATTGAGTGACATTGATTTACCTTAAACACTTGAGAGAAACACTGATTGTGTGCATCTGTGAGGCTCTGTTGCTTTTGATTCATCTCTTGAACTGATTGAATGTATTCCTTGTACTGAACTGTTTGGATGATTCTTTGAGTATTTGCTTTCATTGACTCTGTGTGGGATTCTGCCTATACCTTTTACCGTCCAGATTTTGTGAGAATTGTGCAACTGTGTTTCTGTTTTGGAGTCTCTGTTGTCTGCCTGTCGAGTCTGTGTCGGCTCCTTGATGTTTGAGTAGTTCCCTGGTTTTCGTTTTGGTTTTGCCCAGGAGTGCAAAAGACTAAGTGTGGTCTATTTTGATGAGTCGTTATTTCTTGAATTATATTTAGTTTATTGCACTTAAATAAACCAGGGAATTGTGTTTAATTGTTTGATATTTCCCCGTTTTCCGAATTCTGCTTAATTTGGTCGGAAATTTGTAATTGTGTTAATTCGGATTTTCTGAACTGATTAAGTGCATTTTTTTGAAGTGCAGGAAAATTTCGGAAATACATTTTGGGACATCAGGAAGAATGCCAAATAAATTCAAGACTTTCCACACAGACATTTTAGAATTAATTAAATTGTAATTCAGTAGTTTAGAATTTCTGTATCAACTCTTATATTTTGGGTCAATTTTTGGTAAATTAGAGTAGACCCAAAAAAATTAGAAGTTAGTGACTTGGACCTAGGGTTTTTGTATGTGTGGACCCTACCCTAAAAAGGGACACACGGCCCTTAAAAAAAAGAAGGCAGCCGTCACACGGACAGCCCCACACACTCTCGGTCTCGGGTCTCTACGGGGGGCTCTCTCGGTTTTGTTTTTCTTTGGTTTTTGCTTTTGAGCATTATTGGGTATGTAAGAACTGGAGAGTGTATTCACTCTGGGAAGGAAATGGATGAAAGAACTTCACTTTAATTAGGCTGATTTACTCATTGTCATTTTCATTTTTCTTTGGTTCAAACAATATTTTTATTAGAGAAACGGTGAACGTTGGGTGCACCTTGAGAAGCTCTCGGTCACAGAGAAGAAGATGAGCATGTCCAGGAATTTGAGGTGCTGACTTATTTTTGCTGGACGGAAGGCACACGTTTACGCATATGGAGAGCACGGTGTCATGACCTTGGAGTAGCGTGTGTGCATGGTTCCTTTCATCCTAAAGGTCGCACGGAGCTGGAGTGAGCCGAGAGGTGCCAAGGATTTCTGGAAGAAAAAAATGTGATTTATCTTTGGAGAATGGTGTCACGGAAGGGGAAGCACACGTTACTGCTGCCACATCCAGCTGTATGAATTGGAATGTTGCTTTCATAGTATGGACTGGACACAAACGGTGATTCACGCCAGCCTAGAAGCATCATCTTTCATTTAGAGGGGATTCATTTTGCTTGGAGAAAGGACAACACGGTCACATCATGGGAATTTATTCCCTTGTCACGGTCAAAGTTAGAAGTTTTATTTATTTTTTTTATGAGTTAAGCATTGAATGAAAACGGTGCAGAAGTGTAGGATTTTTATTTGGAAAAAGAATAGTAGCCGAGAGGGAGAGAATGTATGCACGGGAGTGGCAGCTGGAAGAACTAGCCACGTGATGATGTGACATTGATTTTGCATTAGAATAGAGTGTTTAATTTGGTTTCATGCGGAGAAGGAATTAGAAGCTTGGAGTGCCACGGTTGCTGGAAGAAAAGGGATTTGTTTATTTTTGATTTATGAAATGAGAGGCAATTCATTTAAGAAGTAGTAAGTGTGTGTCTCGGCATGGGCAAAAGCGAGTTGCCACCTTGTCACGGGAGATGGATTCCAGTGCATCTCGGTTTTCATTTTTGTTGGAAAAATAGAATTGGTGTCACGGTTGCATTTTGGAAGAACACGTTGTCATAGTATGAGGGAATTCTAGAATCATTTGCAATTTCATACCCTTTTGGTAGATGCACATGGGTCACGGTCTATGGTAGAGAAAAATTTATTTTCTTTTACTTTGTTTGCTTAAAATATTTTATATCATGTTGAGTTGATTTTCTTCTCTTTGGTTGTGAATGCGTAGGATAAATGACAACATTGTGTATTTAATGTTTTAGTGTAACCGTTGCATGTTTACAGCTTGAATTGTGTTTGGGTATTTATCTGTTGTAATTTCCATTTTAATGTTTTTTTTTTATTCATATTCGGTTGTGTTTAATTCCCAGTTTTAATTTAGTTTATTTCCAATCACAAGAACACTTTCAAAACCCCCACTACGTGTTGATCTGAGACTGAACCCAATTTGGTCCTTGAGAGACGACCTAGGAGTCACTTCCTAGTACTGTACTGCATTCTTTTATGCATAACTTTTGTTGGGAGGTGCGACCCTCTCATCAAAATGGCGCCGTTGCCGGGGACCAACAGTTCAGTCTTAGGTCTTTCTGTTGTGTTAGTGTGTGTTGTGTTTTGTCTTGTGTTGTGATGTGATGTGATGTTCTGTTTTGTGTGTGTGTGTTGCATGTATAAATGTGTTGTGATTTATTTGTTTCGTGATTTTTAGTATTCTTCTTTTTCCATGTCTACCTATTTTGATTTTGTGAATACTGCTTATTTTGCTAGTGCCTCTGATTATGATTCTCCTTCTGCATGTTACTCTGATTGTAATTCATATTCTGCTGACTTCTATGTTGAGAACAATATGACTCATCCTCTAATTTCTGAGAGTGCTCTTTGTGAGCCGGTTTCACTTAAGGAGGATGATCTTCATTGCGATCTCACCCCTGGACTGATACATTTGCTGCCTAAGTTTCATGGTTTTGCAGGAGAATGCCCACACAGACATTTGGAGGAGCTCCACATCATGTGCTCTTCAATGAAGCCTCCAGATGTCCCTCTTGATTACATTTTCTTGAGCGCATTTCCGCATTCATTACAAGGAGCAGCTAAGGATTGGAAAGACTCTCTTCCTCTGAGATCCGTTACCGATTGGGGATATCTTGAGCACCAGTTTCTGAGCAAATTTTCCCCTGAGCAATATTCTTACAGCAACGGTCTTGGATGGAATGACCTTACCTTGGAATGGTATAATGCTCCACAGCATCATTATCAAGAACCACCATTCCAGAGTACTTGTATGCCTCCACCAGTCCAGCAATACCAAAGTCAGCAATATGATGCTCCTGCCCAAATAGCTCCTCAGCCTTCTACTTCTGAGCCTACATTGCAGGAGTTGTTGGAGCAGATGACCATGCAGAACCTTCAGTTTCAGCAAGAGAACATGCAGTTCCAGCAAGAAATAGGAGCTGCCATTCAGAGTATGACTGATCAGATAGGGCAGATGGCCACTCAACTCACTGAGGAACAGTCTCAAGATTCAGAGTTACCATTTCAGACTGTTCAGATTCCAGATGATGATGATAGTGGCATCAACATAGAAGATGGGGAGAAGAGTCATGAGCTTACTACTGTGCCATCTACTTTCCCATCATCCTATGTCCCTACCCTTGCACCTGAGGAGACTGATGATTATTTTGAGGAGCAGGTAGAAATAAGCAGTAATCCTGAACCAGGTAGACCACCTTCATCTTCCCACACTCTACCAATCTTCAAGGAAGAGGAGGTAAGCATACCTCAGTATGATTATGTCTGTGATGATTATGTTCTTGATTATGTTGTTCATGATTATGCTGTTGAGAGGTACGTTGATGATCATATTGTTGCTGAGCATGTTTTTAATTCTCCCTCTGTGCATGATGAGAACCACTTTTTGATATCACATCCGAATGTTTATTCTCAATGCACTGAACATGAATCTGAGTCTGTTATTGATATTGCCTGTGATTTTGAAATTGATTCATGTTCTGAGGATGTATCTGAGGTTCAATATGATAATTTGGGTGTTATACCCCTGCATGTTATTTCTTTGGAACCACATTGCACTAACCCTATTGCAGGAGGTACAAATGAATTTGACCAACATGCACCCATGCTGGAAGATAAAGGTGCTAACACTGACAGAAGCTTCAAGATCAATAGGCACCAGCTGAACCTGCTCATCAACAATCTTTGCTTCTTAGATCCAGTTGTGGATGATATCTCCCTGCTAGATCAAATCTGGAGGATGAAGCAATTCTTCCTCAAAACTTCCTTGATCGATCCAATGGTGGAAGACATCTCCCTACAAGTCCAAATTTGGCAACTGCCACCATGATCAGGGGAGTTTTCCTTTTCTCTTCTCCCCCTTTCCCTACTTTTATTGCACTTGTCCATGATCTGTTGACTGTTATGATTTCTGATCTTATGCTTATGACACATTGAGGACACTGTGTAGTTTAAGTGTGGTCCATTGGGGGAGATTCTGATTTTTCTTTGTTAGTTTTTGTTTTCCGTGTTAAATTTTTTCTTTTCTAGGTAGTTTTTGTTTTGTTTTGTGTACAGTTTTGCATGCTTTTCGTGAATTCTGGATTGTGGTTAGGTTGTCAGTTTTTCTTCACTTCATTGATACTCTGAGATGTTGGATTCCTTGCTTTTCTTTGCTTGGAAGATGATCATGATGTTTGAGAGTTGAATTGATTGTGACACAATGCCCTGTGTGAGAATTTGAGCCACTTTATGTTCTTTTTTTGTGTGTGATATGTCTCTTGATTGCTTGCACATATGCCTTGGCTTGACTCTTGTTGATAGTTCTTGATTGATATGCATGTTTGGAAGTGATAAAGGCAGTTTTGTTCTTGAGCCTCTCTAGCCAAATAAGCTTACCTTGTTCTAATCCTTTGAAAACCCTTTTTGAGCCTATACTTTCCCCCATTTCTTTGTTTTGAATGCTCATACACTAGCCCTAAGCGAAAAACCATGATTACCTTAACCTTAGGGAATTTTGGAGCTTTGGAAGTGTTTTGGGAACAAGTGTGGTCTTCTTGGGGATTCATATGAATTGGCTAGTTGGTTCCTCTTCTTGTTTTATGTTTGTAAATATGTTGTGTATCTTGTCTCTTATAGTTGTGTCCTAAACAGAGAGAAAAGAAAAGAGACAGGATGAAGAAAAAAAATATATAAAAAAATGAAGGAAAAAAAAATTGTGAATAATGGAGTTAAGAAGAGGATGGAATTAGAGGTTGTGGGTGTGTTTGAATGTGTTTACACTTGTTCCCCATTGCTCCTCTGTTCCTTATGGTTTGTAGCTTCTTATCCAGATATATCCTCCCTTGTCCTTGGCCCCATTACAACCATGAAAGACCTTTTGATTTGAACATGCGTATGTGCTTGAGTGTTGATATTAGAGGCTTGCCAAGTCTGTTTGTGATTGCTTTCTTGAGTGCATTGAGTGACATTGATTTACCTTAAACACTTGAGAGAAACACTGATTGTGTGCATCTGTGAGGCTCTGTTGCTTTTGATTCATCTCTTGAACTGATTGAATGTATTCCTTGTACTGAACTGTTTGGATGATTCTTTGAGTATTTGCTTTCATTGACTCTGTGTGGGATTCTGCCTATACCTTTTACCGTCCAGATTTTGTGAGAATTGTGCAACTGTGTTTCTGTTTTGGAGTCTCTGTTGTCTGCCTGTCGAGTCTGTGTCGGCTCCTTGATGTTTGAGTAGTTCCCTGGTTTTCGTTTTGGTTTTGCCCAGGAGTGCAAAAGACTAAGTGTGGTCTATTTTGATGAGTCGTTATTTCTTGAATTATATTTAGTTTATTGCACTTAAATAAACCAGGGAATTGTGTTTAATTGTTTGATATTTCCCCGTTTTCCGAATTCTGCTTAATTTGGTCGGAAATTTGTAATTGTGTTAATTCGGATTTTCTGAACTGATTAAGTGCATTTTTTTGAAGTGCAGGAAAATTTCGGAAATACATTTTGGGACATCAGGAAGAATGCCAAATAAATTCAAGACTTTCCACACAGACATTTTAGAATTAATTAAATTGTAATTCAGTAGTTTAGAATTTCTGTATCAACTCTTATATTTTGGGTCAATTTTTGGTAAATTAGAGTAGACCCAAAAAAATTAGAAGTTAGTGACTTGGACCTAGGGTTTTTGTATGTGTGGACCCTACCCTAAAAAGGGACACACGGCCCTTAAAAAAAAGAAGGCAGCCGTCACACGGACAGCCCCACACACTCTCGGTCTCGGGTCTCTACGGGGGGCTCTCTCGGTTTTGTTTTTCTTTGGTTTTTGCTTTTGAGCATTATTGGGTATGTAAGAACTGGAGAGTGTATTCACTCTGGGAAGGAAATGGATGAAAGAACTTCACTTTAATTAGGCTGATTTACTCATTGTCATTTTCATTTTTCTTTGGTTCAAACAATATTTTTATTAGAGAAACGGTGAACGTTGGGTGCACCTTGAGAAGCTCTCGGTCACAGAGAAGAAGATGAGCATGTCCAGGAATTTGAGGTGCTGACTTATTTTTGCTGGACGGAAGGCACACGTTTACGCATATGGAGAGCACGATGTCATGACCTTGGAGTAGCGTGTGTGCATGGTTCCTTTCATCCTAAAGGTCGCACGGAGCTGGAGTGAGCCGAGAGGTGCCAAGGATTTCTGGAAGAAAAAAATGTGATTTATCTTTGGAGAATGGTGTCACGGAAGGGGAAGCACACGTTACTGCTGCCACATCCAGCTGTATGAATTGGAATGTTGCTTTCATAGTATGGACTGGACACAAACGGTGATTCACGCCAGCCTAGAAGCATCATCTTTCATTTAGAGGGGATTCATTTTGCTTGGAGAAAGGACAACACGGTCACATCATGGGAATTTATTCCCTTGTCACGGTCAAAGTTAGAAGTTTTATTTATTTTTTTTATGAGTTAAGCATTGAATGAAAACGGTGCAGAAGTGTAGGATTTTTATTTGGAAAAAGAATAGTAGCCGAGAGGGAGAGAATGTATGCACGGGAGTGGCAGCTGGAAGAACTAGCCACGTGATGATGTGACATTGATTTTGCATTAGAATAGAGTGTTTAATTTGGTTTCATGCGGAGAAGGAATTAGAAGCTTGGAGTGCCACGGTTGCTGGAAGAAAAGGGATTTGTTTATTTTTGATTTATGAAATGAGAGGCAATTCATTTAAGAAGTAGTAAGTGTGTGTCTCGGCATGGGCAAAAGCGAGTTGCCACCTTGTCACGGGAGATGGATTCCAGTGCATCTCGGTTTTCATTTTTGTTGGAAAAATAGAATTGGTGTCACGGTTGCATTTTGGAAGAACACGTTGTCATAGTATGAGGGAATTCTAGAATCATTTGCAATTTCATACCCTTTTGGTAGATGCACATGGGTCACGGTCTATGGTAGAGAAAAATTTATTTTCTTTTACTTTGTTTGCTTAAAATATTTTATATCATGTTGAGTTGATTTTCTTCTCTTTGGTTGTGAATGCGTAGGATAAATGACAACATTGTGTATTTAATGTTTTAGTGTAACCGTTGCATGTTTACAGCTTGAATTGTGTTTGGGTATTTATCTGTTGTAATTTCCATTTTAATGTTTTTTTTTTATTCATATTCGGTTGTGTTTAATTCCCAGTTTTAATTTAGTTTATTTCCAATCACAAGAACACTTTCAAAACCCCCACTACGTGTTGATCTGAGACTGAACCCAATTTGGTCCTTGAGAGACGACCTAGGAGTCACTTCCTAGTACTGTACTGCATTCTTTTATGCATAACTTTTGTTGGGAGGTGCGACCCTCTCATCAAAATGGCGCCGTTGCCGGGGACCAACAGTTCAGTCTTAGGTCTTTCTGTTGTGTTAGTGTGTGTTGTGTTTTGTCTTGTGTTGTGATGTGATGTGATGTTCTGTTTTGTGTGTGTGTGTTGCATGTATAAATGTGTTGTGATTTATTTGTTTCGTGATTTTTAGTATTCTTCTTTTTCCATGTCTACCTATTTTGATTTTGTGAATACTGCTTATTTTGCTAGTGCCTCTGATTATGATTCTCCTTCTGCATGTTACTCTGATTGTAATTCATATTCTGCTGACTTCTATGTTGAGAACAATATGACTCATCCTCTAATTTCTGAGAGTGCTCTTTGTGAGCCGGTTTCACTTAAGGAGGATGATCTTCATTGCGATCTCACCCCTGGACTGATACATTTGCTGCCTAAGTTTCATGGTTTTGCAGGAGAATGCCCACACAGACATTTGGAGGAGCTCCACATCATGTGCTCTTCAATGAAGCCTCCAGATGTCCCTCTTGATTACATTTTCTTGAGCGCATTTCCGCATTCATTACAAGGAGCAGCTAAGGATTGGAAAGACTCTCTTCCTCTGAGATCCGTTACCGATTGGGGATATCTTGAGCACCAGTTTCTGAGCAAATTTTCCCCTGAGCAATATTCTTACAGCAACGGTCTTGGATGGAATGACCTTACCTTGGAATGGTATAATGCTCCACAGCATCATTATCAAGAACCACCATTCCAGAGTACTTGTATGCCTCCACCAGTCCAGCAATACCAAAGTCAGCAATATGATGCTCCTGCCCAAATAGCTCCTCAGCCTTCTACTTCTGAGCCTACATTGCAGGAGTTGTTGGAGCAGATGACCATGCAGAACCTTCAGTTTCAGCAAGAGAACATGCAGTTCCAGCAAGAAATAGGAGCTGCCATTCAGAGTATGACTGATCAGATAGGGCAGATGGCCACTCAACTCACTGAGGAACAGTCTCAAGATTCAGAGTTACCATTTCAGACTGTTCAGATTCCAGATGATGATGATAGTGGCATCAACATAGAAGATGGGGAGAAGAGTCATGAGCTTACTACTGTGCCATCTACTTTCCCATCATCCTATGTCCCTACCCTTGCACCTGAGGAGACTGATGATTATTTTGAGGAGCAGGTAGAAATAAGCAGTAATCCTGAACCAGGTAGACCACCTTCATCTTCCCACACTCTACCAATCTTCAAGGAAGAGGAGGTAAGCATACCTCAGTATGATTATGTCTGTGATGATTATGTTCTTGATTATGTTGTTCATGATTATGCTGTTGAGAGGTACGTTGATGATCATATTGTTGCTGAGCATGTTTTTAATTCTCCCTCTGTGCATGATGAGAACCACTTTTTGATATCACATCCGAATGTTTATTCTCAATGCACTGAACATGAATCTGAGTCTGTTATTGATATTGCCTGTGATTTTGAAATTGATTCATGTTCTGAGGATGTATCTGAGGTTCAATATGATAATTTGGGTGTTATACCCCTGCATGTTATTTCTTTGGAACCACATTGCACTAACCCTATTGCAGGAGGTACAAATGAATTTGACCAACATGCACCCATGCTGGAAGATAAAGGTGCTAACACTGACAGAAGCTTCAAGATCAATAGGCACCAGCTGAACCTGCTCATCAACAATCTTTGCTTCTTAGATCCAGTTGTGGATGATATCTCCCTGCTAGATCAAATCTGGAGGATGAAGCAATTCTTCCTCAAAACTTCCTTGATCGATCCAATGGTGGAAGACATCTCCCTACAAGTCCAAATTTGGCAACTGCCACCATGATCAGGGGAGTTTTCCTTTTCTCTTCTCCCCCTTTCCCTACTTTTATTGCACTTGTCCATGATCTGTTGACTGTTATGATTTCTGATCTTATGCTTATGACACATTGAGGACACTGTGTAGTTTAAGTGTGGTCCATTGGGGGAGATTCTGATTTTTCTTTGTTAGTTTTTGTTTTCCGTGTTAAATTTTTTCTTTTCTAGGTAGTTTTTGTTTTGTTTTGTGTACAGTTTTGCATGCTTTTCGTGAATTCTGGATTGTGGTTAGGTTGTCAGTTTTTCTTCACTTCATTGATACTCTGAGATGTTGGATTCCTTGCTTTTCTTTGCTTGGAAGATGATCATGATGTTTGAGAGTTGAATTGATTGTGACACAATGCCCTGTGTGAGAATTTGAGCCACTTTATGTTCTTTTTTTGTGTGTGATATGTCTCTTGATTGCTTGCACATATGCCTTGGCTTGACTCTTGTTGATAGTTCTTGATTGATATGCATGTTTGGAAGTGATAAAGGCAGTTTTGTTCTTGAGCCTCTCTAGCCAAATAAGCTTACCTTGTTCTAATCCTTTGAAAACCCTTTTTGAGCCTATACTTTCCCCCATTTCTTTGTTTTGAATGCTCATACACTAGCCCTAAGCGAAAAACCATGATTACCTTAACCTTAGGGAATTTTGGAGCTTTGGAAGTGTTTTGGGAACAAGTGTGGTCTTCTTGGGGATTCATATGAATTGGCTAGTTGGTTCCTCTTCTTGTTTTATGTTTGTAAATATGTTGTGTATCTTGTCTCTTATAGTTGTGTCCTAAACAGAGAGAAAAGAAAAGAGACAGGATGAAGAAAAAAAATATATAAAAAAATGAAGGAAAAAAAAATTGTGAATAATGGAGTTAAGAAGAGGATGGAATTAGAGGTTGTGGGTGTGTTTGAATGTGTTTACACTTGTTCCCCATTGCTCCTCTGTTCCTTATGGTTTGTAGCTTCTTATCCAGATATATCCTCCCTTGTCCTTGGCCCCATTACAACCATGAAAGACCTTTTGATTTGAACATGCGTATGTGCTTGAGTGTTGATATTAGAGGCTTGCCAAGTCTGTTTGTGATTGCTTTCTTGAGTGCATTGAGTGACATTGATTTACCTTAAACACTTGAGAGAAACACTGATTGTGTGCATCTGTGAGGCTCTGTTGCTTTTGATTCATCTCTTGAACTGATTGAATGTATTCCTTGTACTGAACTGTTTGGATGATTCTTTGAGTATTTGCTTTCATTGACTCTGTGTGGGATTCTGCCTATACCTTTTACCGTCCAGATTTTGTGAGAATTGTGCAACTGTGTTTCTGTTTTGGAGTCTCTGTTGTCTGCCTGTCGAGTCTGTGTCGGCTCCTTGATGTTTGAGTAGTTCCCTGGTTTTCGTTTTGGTTTTGCCCAGGAGTGCAAAAGACTAAGTGTGGTCTATTTTGATGAGTCGTTATTTCTTGAATTATATTTAGTTTATTGCACTTAAATAAACCAGGGAATTGTGTTTAATTGTTTGATATTTCCCCGTTTTCCGAATTCTGCTTAATTTGGTCGGAAATTTGTAATTGTGTTAATTCGGATTTTCTGAACTGATTAAGTGCATTTTTTTGAAGTGCAGGAAAATTTCGGAAATACATTTTGGGACATCAGGAAGAATGCCAAATAAATTCAAGACTTTCCACACAGACATTTTAGAATTAATTAAATTGTAATTCAGTAGTTTAGAATTTCTGTATCAACTCTTATATTTTGGGTCAATTTTTGGTAAATTAGAGTAGACCCAAAAAAATTAGAAGTTAGTGACTTGGACCTAGGGTTTTTGTATGTGTGGACCCTACCCTAAAAAGGGACACACGGCCCTTAAAAAAAAGAAGGCAGCCGTCACACGGACAGCCCCACACACTCTCGGTCTCGGGTCTCTACGGGGGGCTCTCTCGGTTTTGTTTTTCTTTGGTTTTTGCTTTTGAGCATTATTGGGTATGTAAGAACTGGAGAGTGTATTCACTCTGGGAAGGAAATGGATGAAAGAACTTCACTTTAATTAGGCTGATTTACTCATTGTCATTTTCATTTTTCTTTGGTTCAAACAATATTTTTATTAGAGAAACGGTGAACGTTGGGTGCACCTTGAGAAGCTCTCGGTCACAGAGAAGAAGATGAGCATGTCCAGGAATTTGAGGTGCTGACTTATTTTTGCTGGACGGAAGGCACACGTTTACGCATATGGAGAGCACGGTGTCATGACCTTGGAGTAGCGTGTGTGCATGGTTCCTTTCATCCTAAAGGTCGCACGGAGCTGGAGTGAGCCGAGAGGTGCCAAGGATTTCTGGAAGAAAAAAATGTGATTTATCTTTGGAGAATGGTGTCACGGAAGGGGAAGCACACGTTACTGCTGCCACATCCAGCTGTATGAATTGGAATGTTGCTTTCATAGTATGGACTGGACACAAACGGTGATTCACGCCAGCCTAGAAGCATCATCTTTCATTTAGAGGGGATTCATTTTGCTTGGAGAAAGGACAACACGGTCACATCATGGGAATTTATTCCCTTGTCACGGTCAAAGTTAGAAGTTTTATTTATTTTTTTTTATGAGTTAAGCATTGAATGAAAACGGTGCAGAAGTGTAGGATTTTTATTTGGAAAAAGAATAGTAGCCGAGAGGGAGAGAATGTATGCACGGGAGTGGCAGCTGGAAGAACTAGCCACGTGATGATGTGACATTGATTTTGCATTAGAATAGAGTGTTTAATTTGGTTTCATGCGGAGAAGGAATTAGAAGCTTGGAGTGCCACGGTTGCTGGAAGAAAAGGGATTTGTTTATTTTTGATTTATGAAATGAGAGGCAATTCATTTAAGAAGTAGTAAGTGTGTGTCTCGGCATGGGCAAAAGCGAGTTGCCACCTTGTCACGGGAGATGGATTCCAGTGCATCTCGGTTTTCATTTTTGTTGGAAAAATAGAATTGGTGTCACGGTTGCATTTTGGAAGAACACGTTGTCATAGTATGAGGGAATTCTAGAATCATTTGCAATTTCAAACCCTTTTGGTAGATGCACATGGGTCACGGTCTATGGTAGAGAAAAATTTATTTTCTTTTACTTTGTTTGCTTAAAATATTTTATATCATGTTGAGTTGATTTTCTTCTCTTTGGTTGTGAATGCGTAGGATAAATGACAACATTGTGTATTTAATGTTTTAGTGTAACCGTTGCATGTTTACAGCTTGAATTGTGTTTGGGTATTTATCTGTTGTAATTTCCATTTTAATGTTTTTTTTTTATTCATATTCGGTTGTGTTTAATTCCCAGTTTTAATTTAGTTTATTTCCAATCACAAGAACACTTTCAAAACCCCCACTACGTGTTGATCTGAGACTGAACCCAATTTGGTCCTTGAGAGACGACCTAGGAGTCACTTCCTAGTACTGTACTGCACTCTTTTATGCATAACTTTTGTTGGGAGGTGCGACCCTCTCATCATGGACTTATTCTCCTTTTGAAAATTCTTTTATTTGTCTCAATGGGTTAAGGGATCACCCAACTAGCACAAGCAAGGAAAATTTTGGCCAGGCCAATCTGCCCCAGTGTAAAGGCTTACATCATTACTAAGGGCAGTGACAGTGTTTGTTGGGGAACATCCTTTATTTTGGAACAGTGAAGGGTGAAGGTTTTCAAGCAAAATGCGCACAAACGTCTCGGGACAAAGCGTCAAATTGTTATTTTTTGATTAAACACTTGACCTTAGAAAAACTTGACATCCCAATTTTCCTTTTGATTATTCATCATTTTTTCTTTTGCTCTTTTCTATTTTCGAAAAACAAAAGTTTGACGATTTGCAAGAAAGATAAGTGACTCAAGATTGACTTTATTTCATTCATTTTTTTTTCAATTTTGTTTTCCTTTTTTCCACGATACCCTTTCAGGACTCGATTTCCAGCACTACTTGGAGAAACCCTGTAGTGAATGCTCGCATCCAAAGTCATGGATGAAGACGTGATACCAATGAGCATACTTCCCAGTAGCAAGACACTCCACAACATCAAATTCACTTGTACAATGACTTATGATTTCTTGTGTGATCTTAAAGCCCACTTCATTTCTTCATGGCATTTGTGGAGGCATTCTCAAGCCTTGCCTCAATGTTGGATTGACTTTCTTCACAATTTAATCATCTTGAATGAATCAAAGTTTGCCTTTGCGCTTGAACCACCAGCATTTTTGGTGGAATGACCGATAGCCACTCCATGGTAATCACCTTTTGTGTATGATGTATCATGAGTCTTGAGGTATTGAGGCTTTAAAGGCTTCATGTAACAAGTAGAGACCAAGCCTTTTTATGCAGAGACTTGGAAGAAATGTTGCATAAGTCAGAAGATTAGGAGTGAAACTCATATGCCTTTCGTCTTGATCAACATTTTTTCTGCCTGACAGCTTGGTGGGAAGTTGAGTTTGGGTCGAGTCCATTTTTGTCTCAGAGCAGTTTCAAAGGGTAGGCCAATGGTATTTGAGCAGTGGGATGTGATTGAGCTCTTTCTTCTCTCCTTATCCCAAGCTTAGACCGAACTTGTTAACATTTGCCATCATGATAGTATCGTGTTGGATTTTTCCTCACATTAATGTCAATTCTTTCTCCAAGTATCCTCAAGTCTGCAAAGTTTGAGGAAATACCGCTCATCATATGCTCATAGAAGGGTGATTGTAAAGTTTTTAAGATCATGACAACCATTTCTGTGTCACTCATAGGATACCCTACTTGAGCAGCAATCTCATTCCACCCTTGGGCGTACTCTTTGAACGACTTGAACTCCCTCATCACGCTCTACAATTGCAATCTATCAGGTGCTACATCCAGATTGTACTTGTACTGCCTCAAGAAAACATCCACCAGATCCTCCCAAGACCGGATGCACGAAGATTCAAGATGAGTGCCCCAGTTTGGTGCCATGCCAACCAAACTATCTTGGGAAAAATGAATTAGCAACTTTCCATCACATGCGTGAACAACCATTTTCTTCCCATATGTCATGAGATGGGTCTTAAGACAAACGGTCTCTCTTTTTCATCTACGCTTTGGGAGGTATCACCACATCTGGGACTAAGCATAGCCCTACAACATTTTCGAACTTAAGGCTTCCTCCAACTTCTATGACTCTCGCCTTTTTCCAGCATTTCCAATTTACGTCTGTCAGCCTCAACATCCATTGGCGTAACATGAGGAGAAGATTTCACCTCGGGTTGCTTTGTCATTGTCTTGCTTACTACACTGGGCTGAATCATTTCTGTAGGGACCATGAAAGTGGTTGCCCTAAGCTTGTTTCTTCCTTCAACTGCGTTATTTTATGCCTTTTGAGTGTGAAATGCCTCAATTTCACTCCCAAGGGTGAAGTGTAACGTAAGGGAAGACCATATGAGGAGAAAATTTAGGCCTCTCGAACTCTGTGTTATGGTTATGGTGTGGGCGAACCTCTAGGATTCGGCTCATTTGCCAATTCAATTGTTGGATATCGACTTTCATCCCTTCTTGAAATTATCCTTGGTTCTCCAAGATTTATTAACTGGTTCGAGTCCTTTAGGGTATCTTGGATGTTAAGTTATATATTTTTTTTAAAATGAAACAATTTAAGAAAATGAAAAGAAAAAGAAGAGACAATGTAGTTCAAATACACTAGTCAGAAATTATGAAACTGTGAAAACATCGCTCTGGTAGTTTGGAAATTAACATGAAACAAAGTCAATAGGGTAGTTCATCATTCAGAAGTTCCCAAGACGTAAGACGTAGGAAGTACTGGTCAACCATCTCAGGCTTTAGCCATAACATTCTTCATTTCTCTGATCAGTTTCTTGCAGCAATTGAGGAATGTTTCAATCCCCTTAGGCGGGTTGATGATTGACATTACAGACTCAGCATCAGCTGAGAACTTAGGGACGTTTTCAATGGCTTCATTGGCAAGGGAAGCTAGCTGTGAGAGACTTCACTTCCAATTCTTTGTAACTTGTCCTTGTTCAATGACATACTCTTTCATCTGAATCATTATTTATGGATGTCTCCTTTTTAGCTTGATGCTAACATTCTTTTTCTAATTTCTCAACTGTTATTTTCATCTGCTGCTCAGCATTATGAAGTTGCTTTTCATAGCTTGTGTAAGGAGAAATTAACTTGAATGACAACTTGATTGTCTTAACCCTCTCTGTGATTCATTGGCTAAGGGAATCTTTATTAAAAGTCCATGATCTTGGGTCTCCCTTGAAGTGAACAACAATGCCCCAAGCGTTCTTAACTTGATGAAGCATTTTAGCAAAGGTTCATTCCTCATAAGATTTGTAATGTGGCCAAAGATGCAGGCGTTAGCGATCCTCTCACAGGATACCCAAAAGTTTTTTTTTTTTTTTTTTTTTTTTTTTTACTTTTTTTTTACTGACACACGGATGTAAGCAACACACAACACCGGATACCCATGAGGTGGACATTAGGGTAATTCCCTCAACGGTGTGTGATACACGATCTTTGCTGCCAAGAAAACACGCGATTTAAAAATTTCCTCCTCTAAGCTTGCATAAAGTTGCACTCATTCATTTGCCCCTTTCCTTTCTGGTTTACATTGCAGTAGCTCCTCCATAGGACACGTGGCATTCAAGGCTCCCTTACTCATCCGAGAGATGAACCATGCATGCACCACCGGTAAGCAACACAACATCTTCCTGTCCTTTAGCTCATAACAACTATGAAGGGTCCCATAAACTTCAGCTAGGATAGCAGTGATTGGATTCTCACAGCGCTCTTTATAACCCACAAATGCATTTGTGGCGGCGTAGTCGATGAAATTCTTGACGTTGGGAAAAAGCATGACACCATAGAGGACAAGAGCCAATACATCCATAAATTTTTCCTACTTTTCCTCTTCATCCAAACGATGCATGTATCCCTCTAGGTATCCCTCAGGAACGCCCCTCACTTTACCCTTGATTGTGACCTCACTTTCCAACTGCATAGGGTGAACTTTCATGATTCTCGCTAGCTGCAGGATAGGGGTATACTACCCTAGGTAGTTGTAGGGAATTTTTCCTCGAGAGGTATATCTAAAATTTGCTCGAATTCTTCTACCATAGGCACCAATTGGAAATCCCAGAAAGTGAAACATCTCAATGGTGGTTCATAAGACTGGGCTAAAAGAGTAATGGCCGGTGTTTGAACTTCCACCTCTAACAGGCTCAACAAATTCCCATATTCCTTCCTGAATGCATCCTTTTGGGTTGTCTCCATTTTCTTCAGCAGTTCTCTCAGGCCATCCATATTACCCTCCCTTGCCTCAATGGCTATCTTTTCCTTTAAAATGTCTGAACTTAAACTCCCCTTGACTTCAGATCTCATGTTAATTTCCATTTTATCTCAAAGGCTTAGTCACAAATTTATAATTTCCTGACTAGAACCAGTGACAAGACCATAAAAATGCATGAGAAAAAGAAAGAAAGAAAAGAAAAAGGTGTATAAAAACGGTATAAAGATATGTACAAGGTGTTGGATTTTATTAGGAAACAATGAGGATTATAACGCTGCACACATCTCCCTTTGTGCCCTAGATAAGGTTCAACGCTTCGGATTCGAGGTCAACCATATGCAATCTCACCAGGATGGTTCCCTAAACTTAAAGGTCGAAGGTCACTAGAGCTATGGCCCCCTTCCTAGCATCTCCACAACAGTCGAGTAATCAACTAGGTATGAAGACACAAATGAAGAGAACAGACTCTAGCTGGGGTTCTCACGATAGCCAAACAGGAAGTACATCCTAGAGTGACACCGCTACATAACCCCTCTAATTCTAAGTTACGCTCAGACCCGGGTATAGGGCCCCACTCATGATATGCCAAAAGTGTGTGTGTGAAGGGAGGAACTTATGCACACCCAAACCCTCACCTGCAAAACAACCAGAAAAATTCCCAGGCAGATATAAACATATTGTCTACCCTAGGGTTCAATATTCCACAGTTATTGCAGTTATTCCGAATCAAGCATAGATAGAGAAAAGGGAAAGAAAAACACATAAGCAAAACCACATCGAATTCGCGCATCTAATTAAATGGCTCGACTCTCTAAACGTCCCCAGTGGAGTCGCCATCTGTCGCAACCGGAATCGCGACGGGACGACGATCCAAAAAGAAACGGGTTTTAAAAAGAGATTTGGAGTCGCCACCATAGTTTATTATGGAAAACTATGGAAAAACCTCAAAACGATAAAGCACGGTCCACGAAAACCAAAGATTGGGTTCGGGAGTCGGTTACGCGTGGGGAAGGTGTTAGCACCCCACAACGCCTGCCCTAAGGCAGTACCTTTAACTAAATGCACGAATATGATGTGGTTTTTCAAAATGTTTAATTATCCCCTAAAATAAAATTCTAAATAAACAAAACATATTTTTTTAGTTTTTTGGGCCCGACAAGGATTGACCTTGCTCCTACGTATTCTCATTCAAAATGAGAAATCAGGGTTACGTAGTTCTAGCTTGAAAGACTGTTTGTTGTTTGGAAAAGCAGATGTTTTTAATTTTTGGAGATTTTATATTTTTAATATTTTCGAGAAAAAGAGGGTAACGAGTACTAGGCCGACGCGAATGGTCGCACGAATACTCATACCTTTAAAATGATATTTAAATATTTTTAATTATTTTTGAAAAGAGAGATAACGATATTAAGCACTAGGACGATGCGAACGATCACACGAGCACTCATACCGTTATCTGCTTATTTAGGAAGACTTGAGAGTATTGAGTGCTAGGCTGATGCGGACGATCGCACGAGCACTCATACTCTCGTTTAATATTACGTAAATAAGAGAGAAAAGTATTGAACACTAGGACGATGCGAACGATCACACGAGTGTTCAACCTTTAAACGTATTTTTGAAATTTTATTTAAGAAAAGAAGAAAAAGGTTTTTAGCACAAGGACGACGCGAGCGGTCACACGTGCGCTTAAACCTTTAAATATTTTTGTAATAATTTTTATAAGAAGAAGAAGAGGTTTTTAGCACAAGGACGACGCGAGCGGTCACACGTGCGCTTAAACCTTTAAATATTTTTGTAATAGTTTTTATAAGAAAGAAGAAGAGGTTTTTAGCGAAAGGACGACGCGAGCGGTCACACGTGTGCTTAAACCTTTAAAATACATATTTTTTGTAATTTTTTATAAGAAAGAAGAAGAGGTTTTTAGCACAAGGACGATGCGCGCGATCACACGTGTTCTTAACCTTTAAAACATATTTTTTGTAATTTTTATTTAAGAAAGAAGAAAAGGTTTTTTTTAGCACAAGGACGACGCGAGCGGTCACACGTGTGCTTAACCTTCAAAACATATTTTTTGTAATTTTTATTTAAGAAAGAAGAAAAGGTTTTTTTTTAGCACAAGGACGACGCGAGCGGTCACACGTGTGCTTAACCTTCAAAACGTATTTTTTGTTATTATTATTATTTATTATTATTTTTTATTATCGTCTTTTTCGTGTTTAAAGTGCATCAAATAAACCAAAATAAAAAATAAAAGACAAGATCTAGGAGTGGGGTTATCATATAAAGGGGTTACATACAGTAAAAACTAGTAACCAAACAAATACTAATAAAAATAAAGAAACAAAAGCATAAAAATGAAGCTTGAGAAACAGCCCAACAAGAATAGGGGTGTAGAGATTAAAAACCAGAGGTGCGACGTAAAGTTGAGGCTCTTTAGTTTGGGCCAAAACCTTTTTCTCCAACTTTGTATCTGTCAGGGGTGTAAGGGTGAAACTGGAGGTGCATCCCGAAATAGTGTGCACAGGCCCAATTCTTCTTTTATTTTTGTTTGCAGAAACAGAATGGGCTGAAGCCCAAAACGGAACAGGGGTGCGAGTGGGCAGTGGGGGTGCGCTACGTAATTCTTGGCCTAGGCCCAAAGCTTCTTTACTCAGAAACTCATCAGGGTTCTTCTTCCTTCCTCTCATTTTATCACTTGCACTCAACATCCAAGATCAAAGTCTCTCCCTCACATACTCGCTCCACCACTCAAGCACCCACTTCATCCCATAGCCTCGCCGGCGACACCGAACACCACCGGATCCACTGCCGGCCGCGGCGCCACCACCTTATCTTCCTCTTCTCCGTTCGAAAACGGCAACCCAAGGAGGGGTTTGCTTCTTCTACACGTGCGCCGTCACCTCCGCCAAGACCGGCCGCCAGCCAGAACGCATGCCGCCAGAGCCGTCGTCTGAGCTAACGCATCAGGCCACTCCTCTTTCTCCTTCCGCTTGGCGACTCACAACCCAAGCTCAACACCGATGACATTGGTGCCCCTGGTCATCACCCATGGCCACCACCGGGCTCGCAATTGGAAACAGCACCAGCACCAGGAACCGCCATTGACAATGCCGCTGACTCTATTGCTTTGTTTCCCCTCTCAATCTTGGTTTTCTTATTGGCTGTTATTCACTGGTTCAACTTTGATTTTGTATAAAATTAGTGGGTGGATCGGTGGATGGTGTAAAGGTGGTGATGGTATATTTTGTTGGGTTTTGTTTCTTATTCTTAAAAGTGTGTGTGTTTATGGTTTTTATGATTCAATTTTGTTATGATTGGAGTTGAAGGCTTAGTTTCAATATCTGCTTGACAAAATATTGTTTATGATCGGTGCATTGTTAATGAGTTGGTCTCGTGGGATTCTTGGTGGTCGGTGGGTGGATATGGGCTGTGGGCATTGACAAAGAATGAAGGAATTTCCTGATTCTCTTGGGGCTTAGGCGAAGGAGAGTTGCAGTAGGGGATGGATGGTGATTTAAGATTTGGTGATGGAGAATGGGTTCACACAACAATGACGACCACACTTAACATAGCGAGTAATATTCAGAATGAGAAACAGAGAGCTGAGATATCAAATGCCAACAAACAACTCACTGAAAAACATGATGACAGATGTGTAAGGTTGTTTACCTCTTGAAGCTTGGTTCATTCTTTGTTAACCCGTGCCTCAGATGGGTTCTCGACCTTCCTTTGACTGGCTTCCTCCTCTTCTTCCTCGTGTGAAATGGTATCTTCCTCCTCAGTAGTGGACAATGCTTCAAGATGAAGAAGCCTCCCCCAGTTCTTTCTTTTTTTTCGTCTCCGGAAAATAACAGCCCCCCTCTCTGCTCCCTCTCTGCATTTTTTTTTAATTTTCCATTCTCTGTATGCCAAATTCTTGTACTGATTTCGTACGCTCCCAACGCCTCTTTGTCAATCCGTATCCTCCAAAACGTTTCTGCCCTCACCAGCCACTCGCAGAAAACTGTTTTCTGCTCTCCCCCTCCAGCACACATACGTACACTGCCCAGCCAACACCTTCCTCTTTTTCCTTTTTTTTTTTATTTTTAACTAAAAGACAAAATGCCTTTTTTTCTTTTATTTGTTTTTCTTTCTAGTTATATTGTATTAGAACAAAATAAAATATAAAGGGATAAAACTAGAAAAACAAAAATAAAATAAAATAAAATAATAATAATAATAATAAAAATAAAAAGAGAAGAAAAGAAAAAGAATAAGTAAAGGGAGAAATAAAAATAAAAATAAAAATAAAGATAAAAATAATATAATATATAAATAAGAATAGAATAAAACATAAAATAAAAAAAGTCATAAAATAAATAAATCAATAAAAATAAAAATAAAAAAAAGGATAAAAAACAAAAATAAAGTAAAATAGTAAAAATAAAAAATAAAAATAAGGAAAATAGAAATAAGGCAGAATAAAAAGAGAGTCGTTATTTAGTCAATCCGGACGAAATTGGGTGTTGACAGTAATTATTTAAGAATATCAAATAAAATATCTTAAGATATTTTTTTCCCAAATTATCTTTTAAAATATCTAATAGATTTAAAGTTGCCCAAAACTTGCAGAGAAGTCCAAAAATTTCTTCTAATAACACTTTAGCCCTTTCTTCCTTTTCAAAATTGCATAGGAGCCCTAAGTTGACCATATTGGACTAGCTTTGAATAGAGTTTAACATCCAATGAGGGCTTATTTTGTATATTGGACATTTAAATTTAATCCTTTTAATCATTCAAATATTGAATTCAGTTGAATCAACAAACCTTATAACATCTAAGAATAATTTATGCACTAAAAATCACTTTTTACACCTCTTTAATTCCCAAACTCCATAACTTCAATTGTCATAAATCCTCTTGAAATCAACCATTTAAACACAACTATTCTACTAAAAATTTGAAATAAAACCTAAAATGTGGGCATAAATATTCACTCATCATGTGTCCACCATTATTACACCATGTTACTACCTTGTCTTTCATAGATACCAAACATGAGACACTTTGAGACTACAATTCATCTAAGTTTTTTTTATACAAGTTACCTTGTCTGTTAGCTGTAAAAACTAAGGAGTTGTTATTATCTAATAAATACCCTACATTGGCCTTTTTCAAAAACAACTTTATATTCACTGTCACATAATTGACTTATGCTAAGTAGATTATGTTTAAGGTCATCTACCAACAGAACATCATCAATAGAGGGGGAAATGTTTGTACATATCTTTCCATTTTCTATGATTTTTCCTTTTTGGTTTCCTCCAAATGTGACCGATCCTCTTTTCTCGTCCCTTAGGTTTAGGAACATACATCTTTCTCCCATCATGTGACGTAAGCATCAACTGTCCAGGCACCATGACAAGACTTTTCTTTCGGTCATCAAACATGTCTACAAGAGGAATTATTTGACTCTTAGGTACCCATAACAAGTTGGGTCCTGACTTGTTACACACATACATTCTCTTCTTTTCAGAAGTCAATGTATTATTGTTTGACCTAGTAAACCTAATATGATTAGTCTTATTAATGTGTTTTGTGTTTGGTTTTCTATAACCTAGACCTTGTTTGTTGAATGGATACCTACTTTCTATTATTAGATGATCTAACCTAGCATTCCCCTCAAGTGTTCTACTTAGTATTTTGGTAAGGGTATCATTTTTATGCCTAAGGGATTCTATGTGTTCTATATTCTTGGCTACTGTTATATCTTCTACAAGCTTCTTATTTTGCCGCCTAGTTTCTTCCTTATCCTATTTTGAGACACTCAACTCTAACATAAGATTACTAACCTCTTGTTGTAATGTCTTCACATTGTACATAGATCTAGCTACTTCTTTTAGATTATTCCTCTGTGTGAGGTGTTTTGTTAGTTGATTACATAAATTTCTATATGTACTCGACAGTTTGGATGAATATGATAGTAGTTCATAGTATGTGCTTCTAACTAAGTGTAGTTAAAAAAAGTTTACCTCATCATCAGGATCGTTTGATGTACCCTCAACATTCCCTGCTACCAAGCACACTTTGACATCCTCGTCCTCCTCAAACATGTCCAGGTCTTCCCAGGTACTCATTAGTATCTTTGGTTTTTTCATATCTGGGCCCGACCGACTTTTTCTTCATCTTTTCAATCTCGAGACATTCTGATATGAAATGTCTAGGTTTATTGCACTTGAAATAAATAGTTGTATCTTCTGGTTGTTTGTCTTTCGTATTGTTCTTAGCGCCTGACCCAAAATGCTTGCTCTTGAACATTGTGCCTTTCTTTTTCCTCTATATTAATTGGACCTTTCTCGAAATAAATGAAAGCTCTTGTTCATCATTCTCGTTCATGGAGTTTTGTTCATCGTCTGAATTCTCGGAGGATTCATCTATTCTAAGAGCTTTGGTGGGTGTCTTCTTAATAGCTTTTAGCATGATACTTCTCACCTTTTTGATGGAAACATCTTGTAGAAGCTCAAGCTCATGAACCTTTAATACCCCTACCAACTCTTCAGGACTCGTTATGTCTGGGAAGACTTAATAGGATCTTATCAATATGATCGAAGCTATCATATAACTTTCATGGGTATTTAAGCTCGTTAAGGATCGTTTGGAATATGTGGAACATGCTTTGAATGTTTTCGTTTTCAAGCATCGAAAACAAATCGTACTATCTGGTTAGCAGACTCAACTTACCTTTTTAAAATCTGTTCGATCCTTCATAAGTGACGACCAAGGTATCCCACATCTCTTTGGCTCCTTAGTAAGCGTGAACCTTCATGTACTCTTCTTCAGAAAGAGCACACATAAGAGATTTGCAAGCTTTGAAATTTAACAGGTAGCGTTGCTTCTACTCGTGAGTCCACTTGCTTCTTGAGGGTGGCTCTCTGTCTTCATCTACAGGAATGTAGTTTTCGTGCTCCACAATATCCCACATGTTAATGTGACATGATTCAAATAATGCAATTATTCTCTGCTTCCAGTAATTGAACTTTTCACCCTTGATTAAATGAGGATGGTTGACCGTGTATCCTTCGTTTTCCATTCTTTAGGATCGTTTCCTCGAGTCCTACTAAGAAGTAACCCCGCAAGGTTAGCTCTGATACCAATTGAAGTACTTGAAAAGCATTAGAACCGGGGGGAGGCGGGAGGGGGCGTTGAATAGTGTTAATGGAAAAAAAAATCCGCAACCCGTCTGATATAGCACGTTGTCAAGCTTTGAGATTTTCTTTTAAACACTTAGATGCTCGACCTAATAAATAATTATAAAGGATAATTGCTTTTCTCATGTTATTAAGAATATACAATGTAGACTTTATAAGAACTTCCTTTGTTGAAGAATAATTGTTTACCTTGGAAGGTTCTTGTGTTTAGAAATAAAACCACAATTACAAGTGTTGTAAGAAAAGCGTTTAGGCAAGAGAAAAAAATAATTGAATAGATATTTTTCTACTGGCTCACTCCAATTGAGATACATCGAGTCTTCTTTGCAGAGCGTTCCACTATAATCTTCTCAAGATTAGAATTGTGTATTTGCACCAGTCCTAGTCTCCACAATA
The DNA here is from genome assembly GCF_029865625.1 of Vigna umbellata. NCBI lineage: Eukaryota > Viridiplantae > Streptophyta > Magnoliopsida > Fabales > Fabaceae > Vigna > Vigna umbellata. The sequence goes on along the minus strand of NC_142165.1, from coordinate 30,201,974 downwards.
GGCAAATAACCTCCTGTTACCCTAGATTTGAATGAGTATTTTCACCATTCCTGGTTTCCATAGTCAATGAATAACCACTTTTGACGCTAGACTTGGAGGAGTATTCACACCACTCCTGGTACTAAGCAACCTTGCCTAGATTTTCTTAACTCAACTAAGTTCAACAAGTGTTTTAATTCTCTTAAGATTTGTAATCAAAGATTGCTTACAAGTTGTTTAGTTATACTCTCCCAGAGAAGATGTGATTACAATACAATGCAGTCTAAACACTTGCAAGTGTTTCTCTCTTTTCTTTTTCTCTCTTTCTTACAATCAGTAATCAATTTTTACAATGAAGCTCTATAGTATTTCCTTTCTTATTTTCTCTCATTCTCTTTTTCTTGCTCAAGTATCTTCTTTTTCTTGAGCTTTCTCTATGATTTTCTTTTCAATGCTTCTCAGGATGAATATTTCATTGCTTGTTACCCTCTTACTATCCTCTACTTCTTTTATTTTAAAGTTCTTCTATTCAAAGGCTTTTCGAATAAGTGTTCATTAGACTAAGTTCTTGGCCTTGATTCTTGTGCTTTCTCTTTCTTCGTGTACAACAACTGTTGGTTAAAGTCAACTTGTCAGAGAAGACATGCTATTTAAGTACTTTGTTTGAAGTAGGTAGTAAAAAATCAGATTGATTGAATATTCTGAATAGAATTCATACACTTAACGCTTAACTTGGTGGGTTAAATGGTAGCTAGACGTATTTGTGTAGTAGAAACTAGGAGTGAGTGAAACTCAACTAGATATTGTATCGGGAAGATACTGGGAGTTATCTTTATCAAAACGATGGAATAGATTTGACCAGACAATTGAAAAATATTAGTTTGAGAAATTGTAGTTTGAACAGAACTTTCAAGTCAAGTGTCTAACAACTTATAAATCTTTTAATCCTTGACAAGGATATTAAACTATCTCTTTGGCGAAAAGTATTCCTATAACATTATTCAAGCCCCCTTCTAGTGTTTTCGAGATACTTTAGCTAGTATCAGGGATAACCTCGCAGGATTAGTTCTTAGCAGGACTCCAGGAAATGATCCTAATAAATGGAAAATGAAGGCTATGTTGTCAATTGTCCTCCTTTATTCAAATGAGAGAAGTTTGATTACTGAAAACAAAAAGTGATCACATTCTTTGATTACTGACACTGGTTATAACATATGAGGGATCAAATGAGGTCAAAAGAAACAAACCCATTCTACTGACCTGATAATATCAATTGTTCACCATGCTAGAAAACAAAAACATTTAGAACATGTTCTGTAGATTCAAGACGATCCTCAATGAGATTAACTCCATTGGAAAGTCCTATGAAAACTTCTATCACATTGATAAAATCCTGCGCAATCTTCCTAGACAATGAAGACTACATCTTACTGCTATCAGAATATAAAAAAATCTCGATGGCATGAGCCTAGAAATATTGGTCAGAATTCTAAAGGTGCATGAGCTTGAACTTCAACAAGATGGCTTAATCAAGAAGAAGAAAAGCATTGCTCTTAAAGCGACCAAAAAATTACCTACAAAAGCTCTCAAAACAAATGAATCCTTAGAAGAATCATATGATGAACAAGACTCTATAGACAAAAACGAGGAAGAGGAGCTCTCATTCATCTAAAGAAAGCCTCACTCCATGTGGAGAAAAAAAGAGAGGCACATATTTCAAGGGCAAACACACGGGTCCAGCTCAAGGAACAATTCAAAAGGCAAATGACTAGAAGGAACCATAGTCTACTATGAGTACAATAAACCTCGACACATCAAGTCTGAGTGTCCTGAGATTGAAAAGATAAAAAGAAGAACTTCTGGTCCTTGACACAATAAGAAAAAAGTGTTAATGACCATCTGGGAAGATCTGGATACCTCATGGTAGGAAACGTTGAAAGTTCATCAGACGACTTTGATGATGAAGTAGACTTTTCTGACTTTCATGCCGTCATTCATGAATATTGTGAATTGCTTTCGTACTCCTCAAAATTGTCTAGTATGCACAAACTTTTACAAAAACAAAATAAAGAACTTTCAAAATAAAACAATGCTTTAAAAGAATAAGTAAGGTCGTTCAAGGATGCTGTGAAATCTCTATAACAAAATGTTAGTGGTCTTAGAGAAATGTTAACTATATCAAAAAAAAGAAAATGTAGAAAACGTTTTTTTTAAATAAGAAGCTTGTAGAGGACAAAACTGTAGTTAAAGATGTTAAACACATCGAGTCTCTCAAACATGAAAATGAAACTCTCACCAAAGTGTTAAACAAAAAACTTGAAGGGAATGATCGATTAAGACTCTTACTAAAAGATAATAAGCATCATTGTGATAAAAAAGGCTTAGAATTCAGCAGAAGTAATGTATATTATGCTTCCAAAACCAAGATTATTAAATTTGTTAGGTCGTATAATGATACATTAACTTCTAGAAAGAAAAGATGCATGCAACTAACAAGCAAAGACTCCATACAATATGGGTACCTAAGAGAAACATAATTTCTTTTGCACATATGCTTAATAGCAGAAAGAAAAACCCTGTCATGGTACCTAGACAGTGGATTCCAATATAAATGGATTCCAATCTTAAAGTGTTTCCTATTTAGTATCTATAAAAGATAAGCAATATCCTGATATAAAATTTATGGACATGCAAGTATGAGATTAATCATAAAACTGTAAAGTTATGACCTTGTGAGAGGATTTCCAAAAGTATCATTCAATGATACAATCTTTTGTAGTGCTTGCATGAAACACAAACAGGTAAAAGAATCTTTCAAAAACAAAAATATGTTTCACCTAAAAGACCTCTTAAGTTTCTTCATATAGACTTATTTGAACCTACAAGAGATGCGTCTATGAGTGGTAAACGCTACGAATTTGTAGTAGTTTATGACTTCTAAAGATGGACATGGGTCCTATTCTTGACCCACAAGGATGAGGCGTTTGAAGCCTTGTATAAACTCTGCAAAAGGATAGAAAATGAAAAGGGTTCTAAAGTTATCTCTATCTGAAGTGATCATGGTGAAAAATTTGAAAATGAGCTTTTTCAAAACTTTTGTGAAAACTCTGGCATTAAACACAATTTCTCAACTCCAAGGACTTCACAGCAAAATGGAGTCGTTGAGAGGACAAATAGATATTTACAAGAAAGGGCCAGAACTATGTTAAACAATTTTACTCTCCTAAACACTTTTAGGCTTAAGCGATTAACATTGCATATTATCTTCAAAATAAAGTTTATATCAGGCCAATCATCAATAAAACAGCCACAAATTATGGAAGGATAAAAAGCCCAACATCTCTTATTTTCATCCCTTTGGATGTTAATGCTTCATACTAAACACCAAAGACAATTTAGGAAAGTTTGATTCCAAGAGTGATGAAGGAATCATGCTTGGCTGGAAACTTCAAGAGCATTTTGAGTCTATAACTCTATAACCTTAAACGTAGAGGAAGTCAATCATGTTAAATTTAACCATGAGTTTGACCTGAACAAGTTAGAGTTCGATGAATCTTTTTCAATGTTGCAGATAGACGATACATCATTTGAAGAGGTAAATGTATCTACATCGTCGAAAACACTCGACGATCCAAGAGAACCTTAGAAGGAGAAATCATCCGACGATATCTCTGAAGAGAGGAGGAAACGTAATAGTCTACATAATCTGATAGTCAAGGATCACCCCTTAGAGAAAATCATAGAAAGCATCAATGAGCATGTCAGAAGAAGGTCTTATCACAAACAACCACTAAATGCTCTCATCTCTCAAATAGAACCATCAAATGTTAACCAGGCTCTAGAAGATGAACCGTGGATATAAACAATGAAAGATGAGCTTGATCAGTTAAAAAAGAAGAATGTAAGGAAGCTTGTGGAGCTACCCCAAGATATAAACATATACTTTGAGATAAATGAGTCTATTGCAACAAGTTAGACGAAGATGGAAAAGTAATATGAAATAAGAGAAGACTAGTTGCGAAAGGTTACTTAAAACAAGAAGGTATTGACTACCTATGCTCTAGTAGCAAGGTTGGAGGCAACCCGCATTCTGCTATCATTTTTTGCATTCAATAGAATAATATGATATCAAATGGATGTCAAGAGTGCATTCCTAAATGGTAATATCACGGAAGAAGTGTATGTTGAACAACTACTTGACTTTGAATACTCATTCAATCCTAAGCTTGTCTCTATACTTAACAAAGCATTTTATGGATTAAAACAAGCCCCTAGAGCTTGGTATGAAAGGTTAAGTCTCTTCCTTATTGAGAATGACTTTACAAGAGGACAAGCAAACACCAAATTTTTCCACAAAAATGTCAATCAAGATTTCATCATAATCCAAATATATGTTGATAACACAATCTTTGGTGCTACTAATGAAGATCTTTAAAATGATGCAAGATGAGTTTGAGATAAGCATGATGGGTGAACTAAAATTGTTCCTCAGACTATAAATCAGAAAAGAGACAGACACAATATACATTCATAAGGCAAAATACATTAAGGAACTACTAAAGAAATTCAAAATGGATGAAGCAAAGGAGATGAAAACTCCAATGCATCCAACAACTAGCCTGGGCTAGATGAAAGCTCGAAAAAAGTGGACAACACTACTTATTGACAAATGATAAGTTCATTTTTTTATCTCACTGCGTCCAGACCTGACATAATGTTTAGTTTTTGTCTATGTGCTAGATTCCAATCAGATCCTAGAAACCCATTTTAGTGTTGTTAAGCAAATATTTTGTTACTTAATAAGAACAATTAATCTTGGTTTGTGGTATAAAGGAAGTGAAAGCTTCATATTAGAAGGCTACTTTGAGGCTGACTATACTGGAGACAAAGTTGAACATAAAAGCACAAGTGGAGGCTGACACTTCATTGGAGGAAACCTTGCCTCATGTTTGAGCAAAAGGCAAATCATAATTATCCCATCAATTGCTGAAGCAAAATAAATATTTGTCGCTCAGTGCTGCTCACAATTACTCTGGATCAAAGATGAACTAGAAGACTACAATGACTTTGAGAGTAAGATCCTTATATACTATGATAATACTGCTGCTATTAGCCTGTCTAAAAATCCTACATAGTATTCACTCGCAAAACATATTGAAGTTAAGCATCACTTCATACGTGATCATGTGAATAAGGGTAATGTGAATTTACAATATGTAAACACAAAAGATCAGTTCGCTGACATCTTCAGTAAACCATTAGTGGAAGATAGACTTCATCATCTAATCACCCTTCTTGGCATGAAAATCGTTGAATGAATTTGATCCAATGTGTCTAATGCAATCATATAGCGTCTAGAGACAAACGTCAAAGACTCATCTTCTAAATGACATCATATATAACATCTTCTAAGACAAATCGTCTACAAGACAATTGCATACATGCATATGTTGTGTCTAATACTGAGCCCAAATGATATATTTAGAAAAATGTCTAGGATTCCAAAAAGACTCTAATTGACAAATCAACAAAATTTCAAATATGAGTCTTTGCAATAACTTGTCCCATCATCTCTTGCGTGTCAATCAAGTTATTAATCCGTTTCCTTATCGAAAAGATAAAACTTCTGACTTTGCCACCTTTTTCAAAACTTATCCCCTGCAACAACACTTCTTTCCCAAAATGTCTCAGTTCTCAAGAAACATAGAATATTTTCTTGAACATTGGCTCAGACCAACACTCTTTCCTATTTAAAATTGAGTCGATTCTCCTCCTCTCTAACACTTCTAATTTTCCAAAAATCATGAATTTCTTTCTCTCTTAAATGCTCTTTTCAACACTCACTAACTCTTCACGCTCTCAACCATTCAAACAAATGAAACCACATCCTGAACCTCCATATCAACATCACCATCTTATCCTACCCCTGCATCAAGATGCATATACCAATCAAAGAATCATTCTTATCCACAAACTAAGAACTTACCAACCTTACATGAGTAGTTATTCTACCTAACCAACATCGTTCATAGTTGGACCTTGCCTTACCTCACCACCACTTTCCTTCTCTTACCCTTCATCGGAGCCCTCCTCTTCTCCACACAATGTCTTCACTCACTCCTCCTAACCTCAATCCTTCCCTCATTGTTTTTAGATGATACTCTTCCATCCACTGTCATCGTTATCTCCGTCGGGCATTGATGTTCTCTCTCCTTTCACCTCTTTGATGTTTATCAAATAAGGGGGAGAAAATATAAACGTGTTATCATTCCTAGTTCCCTAGGAGGATGTACTTAGGGGGAGTACACTAGACGATAGGTTAGAATAGGATAACATAAAATCAGGGAAGTCTCTAAATTCTTAGAAGTCATCATGCATAACATTGTATACATTCATGTTAATGTATTATGATTTTACATGTGTAATGCTCTAATTATATATTCTCTGATTATTTGATATATGTTGCTATGATGTTTGAAAACTAACACGCATGCATATAAGAAAATCTGATAATAAAAATAAACTAGTAAAGTGTTCAAATGATGTTTGAAATTGACATAAAAAGTTTTCAAAAGATTTTGAAATATAAATGCACTTCTGCGATGATTGAAAATCATATTATTTAGATGTGTATTTGTTAAACATAAAAAAGGGAGAGATGGTTAAGGCAAAATCATCTATAAGACTGAACAGTCTAAATATCTTCATATGTTTTGAAGTTTAACAAACAAAAATAAACGAAATGAGCATATTACAAAATGATATCTTTGGAAAAATAATATTAAAATATAAGTGTTCTATGAAAAAGCTTTGTGAAATATAAAATACTTTGAGAAAATCTTTAATAAACGCGCCAATACATGAGTAGATGCAATACTAAACGATTTCCTTACTAAATATATTAATGAGTTGTATGAGAGTCTCGTTAAACGCACCCGTGCTATACTTTGGTTAACAAAGCTAAACGTGCTAAAAGGTAAAACCATTGTTCAAAAAACATGTTGAAAGATATCTTCCAAATGCGCTCTTGAATTGAATGAGTGCTTACTAAACAAGGCGCTGTTAGGAAAAGCCTTGCATAGGCTAAATGATACCCTATGTTAAACGAAGTTTTCATCCAACGATGAAACTCTCATGATATGCTAGGTATCTCTACTATAATCCATAAATGATCAAATGTTTCTTGAGCAATGAAAATTTGAAATACTTATAGTTATTCTGAACACGCATTAAATGTCATTAAATGCACAACGTTTAAAAACAACAAAAGTATTAAGAAAAAGGACATATCTGCCCACATGCATCTACAATACTTTGTATAAATTACCTATGTCAAACATCCAGCTATTGGTATTTGGTGTCCTTATATATAAGAACAAATGTTTAAGCCACCTAAGAAACCCCAAAATAAAGCCCAAAGACATCAAGCCCAAAAATAACTTGAAAATTTAAAAACAGACTCAAACTATTTGCCCAATAAATCATCTCGCCCAACGACACCTACAAATTATTTTAAAAGTTATAAGGAAATTACAAAATTTTTAATTGCCTAAAAACATTCTATAATTGTGTTATAAGCCATGCTCTTCATGTCTTCATGTCCTTTGAATTGCAAACGCTTCTTGATGGCAACCTCCTTGGCTAAGTTGGGCCAAAATTAGGAGATGTGCATGGAAGAGTGTTTCCTTAGGGGTTTAACTCCTTACAAATTTCTAAGAACAACAAACCAAAGAAAATTTCAAAACAAACCACATAACACCAACATTAAAAAAAAAGGTTTTCCACATATGACAAAAAATAAGATAGAAAAGAACATCAAACTAGAAACCTAGCTCTGATACTATATGGTAAGATTTTACCCAGAAAATAGTACGATCATTTTTTAATTTAAATCCTTAAGAGGCACAAACAAAAATAAATCAAAGAAGAACGAAAAATAAGACAGAGATGGAGACGCCACAATCTAACAAATTGATAAGTTAATGAAGATTTGCCACAAATATTTCCATCTTTTATAAGAACTTGAGGTCGAGACTCCACAATCTAGTAGATTGATAAGTTAAGGAAGATTTGCTACAAAGAATTCAATCTTTGATAAGAACCAGAGTTCTAATCCAAGAACTAAGAGAATCATCTCTCAATGAAAAACCAATTTTCATATAATAACTGTCCAAGGTGTCAACATATGTATTTGGTGCACATATATATAGGCACAAATCTTTAAGCCACCTAAGAAACCCTAAAAGAAAACTCGAAGACTTTAGGTCCAAAAGTAACTTGCAATTTCTAAAACAGACTCGGACTTTTCATCCAATGAATCATTTCGTCCAACGATAGTTACAAATTGTTTTAAAAATTAAAACAAAATTACAAATATTTTTAATTGCCTAAAACTATTTTATAATTGTGTTCCAAGTCATGATCTTCATCTCTTCATGCCCTTTTGTATAGCAAAGGTTTCTCCTCAAGTTCTTCTTTTACTGAATCAAGAGATAGTTCTCTATCAATATCACAAAAAATGTAATAATAAATACAAAAGTTAAAAAAAAGGAATAAATGAACTCGACATAAAAAAGGAATTAAAGGAAATGATGAAAGAGAGAAAATGATAGTTTAATGGCTATCATGTCACTTAGAGAAACTCTAGGATAAATGTTGATGGAGTCACTACTTGATCCAATCATAAAAAATGAAACTCAAACAAGTCAATGTTACCATTTTATATGATATATTATTGCAATATTCCATTGTTTATAACTCTCAACACTCATGTAAGAAAATACAATATTTTATACAGAGCTATGGATATAAAATATTAATATATATCAAACAAATCCTTTCCAATATCACAAATTTTATATATCAACCATAAAAAGGCATCTTTGTCAAAGTTTGCACAAAGAAACAAATATGTTCTTGAAACATATATATTGATCATAACATCAAGAGCTCAACATGGAAAACACACAAACAAATATAATATTTTGAAGTTTGAGTGAGTTTTTATGGGATGTTTGTAACACTTGTATTGTTCCTTCTAATATCCATAAATGAGAATCCTATTATATCTTCTTTTTCTCTCATGTAGTTAATATTGTTACACTTTATCGTATGTGTTTGTAACAAAGAGTAGTGATAAAAGAATACTTGAGTTATCAATCAAGTTTTTAATAGTGGAACCCTTTAAAAAGATTCTTAAAGGAGAAATGGACAAATCCTGAGTGTTGTGGGTAAACTAGTATAATTTTCTCTTTTATTTATGTTTACCTATTAGGCAGTCAATTTGTTTGTGAGGAAGAGTCTCAAGCTCCTTTTAACTTCCTTTCTTGATGTCAGCCACTCATGCTTGATTGAATTTGATTAGTAGAAAAAAAGGAGTGAGTCTAGCATAAGCTTGATTATAATGGAATGAAGATGAAGTAAAGTGGTGGAATGTTTCTTAGAGAGAGAGGTTTGGCCAACTCTCCTAAAGAAGGAAAAAGTCATGAATAGGGGAAGCTTATTATAGAAAACCATAAAGAAAAATGCAATGCAAATTATGCAAAGTTTCATTACTCAATCCAAGGTGATTTTACAAAGAGTGCGCACCTCAATATATAGGCATCAAAGTTAACCTAAGACTGCATATTTGGAGGAAATTTTGAATTCAAATATTCCCTGTGTGCTCCTAAATTCATGGCACAATTGGTGGATCAAGTGTCACTTATTCACCCCATGTACACCTCATGAAACATGTACTAAATGAGCTTGGTGCATGTCGCTTGCTATGAGTGACTGACATAAGGTTTCTTTTGAGCCTAAGGTAGCCCAATATGAACCCAAGGTAGGTTTCTCAATGCTAATTTATTTTAAGCCCAAATACAAGGTCCAACTCCCTACTCTATCAGGCCCAAGTACAAGGCCCAAACCTAAACTATTAAGGCCCAAAACACAAGGTCTAATTGCTTAATTCTTATTGTCTATGTTGGAATGTGCTATTTTTCTCTCACTAGATGATGACTCGCCTTGGTTGCTATACAGGTCAATGCCCCTCATGATTATGGTTCTCTTAGTGGGGCATTAGGCCACAATGTGACCTCAACCTAGACATTTGAAACATTTAATATCACTAATGCCTATGAATGAGGATAATCCCTCTTTGACTTTCTCAAGCGTTGTTGTTCCACCTTAATACATATTTACACTAAATCATTCAAATCTATCTGAGGTAGCTGCTTAGCTCCATGTCTTATCTCAAGGTTAAAACAACTCAAGAACCTAACAATGGTAATGTCTTCTTCTTCCTTGATCCTTGTCCTCATGATGTATGACTCTATTTATTTCCTATACTCTTCAATCCTCATGTTTGTTTGTTGCAGCATTCAAAGCTTTTCCATTATCTCTCGATTATAATAGGAGGGAATGTGTCTCCTCTTGAGGACACTCTTAAGGTCGTTCTAGTACTGGACATGGAGGACCATTATGAAGAAGTCAATCTTATACTAGGGAAGTTTACCAATACATGGCATATCCTTAGAAACTAAGGGTAGCTAACGGTATTTCTCTATCATTGATGGCAAGTAAAAAGTTGCTCCATCTTTGTCTCTTAGTCCTAATAATTCTTTACATTATCTTTCCCATGAAAGTAGGGAAGATATACCCTAGACTCCCTAAGTGTATACTCTCTTTTATGCCTACAAGGAGGAGAAGGTTGATAGTACTCATTAAGCCTCATCCTTTCCTTCTCATAAGTGTTTCCTCGGATATGGAGCCTCTATTGGAGTGGCTTTAACTCCTATTTATTTTATTTTGCACTTTTTTTGCTTTTTATTTTAGAAGCCTAAGTTCCTCTTCTAGAATAACAAGTCGAGTTTTTCGTTCAATTTTGTTTTTCTTTTTATAAAGCCTTTTGCTTTCTCCACAACCTGAGTGACTTAAGCTCTTGAGTAATATGTGTTAAACCTTTTAGAGAAACATCAGAGTCACTATCAATGTGGCGAGAAGGATGTTTAAACATGATGGACAAGAATTAAAATCAATAAAAGCTCAATTTGAAAAGTTAAACTCAAATAGAATAAAGATGATACAAAGATCAAGGAACGACTGAGAATTGACAAACAAGAAACAATAGTTTGCAAGAAATGAGGCATACAAAAGAAACACTTAGGTTGTGTTCACTTTGGGGAAAGGATTTGGGGGAGAGTGAGTGGATGGATTTGAGAGGATTTGAGGAGATTTGAGGGTAAATTTTTTGTTGTTTATTTGAATGGATTTGGAGGTAAGTGAGAGTGGATTTAGAATTAAAGTTTGTGATAATTAGTGTAGGATTTAATTGATGTGAAAGATAAAAAAATATTGTTTAATTGATAGAAATTAAAGATTACCAAAATACCCCTAGCTATTAAAGTAATATAAAGGTTTAATAGCCAATTTAGTCCTCACTTTGGTTGAAAAATCTCAATTTAGTCCCTCGTTATAAAAGTGTTTTGAATTAGTCCTAACTTTTAAAATAGTGGGTCAGATTGGTCCTTTCTGTTAAATATAAGTTAACAAAATTAATGGATGATGATGTGACACAACTTAAAGCTAACGAGGGACCAATCTAACACATCAGCTTTAAGCTGTGTCACATCATCATCCATTAATTTCGTTAACTTATATTTAACGAAAGGGACCAATCTGACCCACTATTTTAAAAGTTAGGACTAATGTAAAACACTTTTATAACGAGGGATTAAATTGAGATTTTTCAACCAAAGTGGGGACTAAATTGGCTATTAAACCTAATATAAAATAATAATTGTTAATGTTATATTTAATTGTAAAAATATTTATAAAAAATAAATTAATATTAACTATTTATTCATTAAAATTTAAATTTAAGAGCCCATTTAATATCATCAAATTGTGTTTTATTTATTTAAAGATTAAATTAGAATGTTTATGAGGCTAAATCTTAATTAGTTTTTAAGGTAATATTAATATTAAATGTTGTTCAATATTTATATATTAGAATTTAAATTTAAGAGTCAATTTAATACATGAAATGCATTTTATAGGTTATAATAATCAATTACAACAGAAGAATAATAATACTGCATTAATATTGAAGAATAAAAGAATGATTAAAAAGAAAACATAAAGAAAGTTTTTTCTTTCTTCCACATGTCCTTTGGAGAAACAGACACAGGCAATGCTATTCAATGATGTTAAAGCTGATAACGGTTGAATATACCATTATCTGTGATGCAATTTTGATACTAAATCAACCCTTTTTGACTTAGAAGCTTGCTTGAACTCATGTTTTTAGTTTAGTTTTGTGAATAAGTAAGTAGAGAATATACTTAATGATTTTATCACTAAATTCTCTTGATTTTGTAGGAAAGTGGAATGATTTGAAAGAGGAGAATCAAGACCGAACGGTTCAAGAAGATAGACCGATCGGTTCAAGAAGATAGATTGAACGATGTGATAGAGAAGAATGCAGAATGATTGGCGAAATGAGAAAGACTGAACGATGTAATAGAATGCAGACCGAACAATGTGAGAAAGAAGACAATTGTCGAACGGTTTGAGAGAAAGGTTGACAATCGAATAGTTTGAGAAAGGAGAGGCCGAATGGTCAACAGTGTGAGGCCGAACGATTAACAAAGTAAACCCGATCGGTCCATGACACCTATTGAATGCCACTCTACACCGCATCACCGCCCGAGCGCCCTTCCAGGGGCGTTGGGTGCCAGTCTTCGCACAAGCGCCGGTCTTCATGTGCTGCAGCACGCTTGGGCGCCCCACTTAGGGCGTTGAGCGCCAGCGAAGTGGGATTGGAACGGTTTTCTGTTATTTTTCTATGCTATTTAAGGACTTGGACGTCCTAGGGATTGTATTTATTGATGGCTTGAGCACAGAAACACACGTTTTGATCCTTTAGAGGCAGATTTAGGGGCTAGCATCAACATGATGCCCCTATCTATGTTTAAAAAGATTGGTAATCTTGAAGTCAAGCCAACAAGAATGATGCTTCAGTTGGTAGATAGGTCTATCAAATACCCTTATGGTGTGGTAGAAGACGTGGTGGTGAAGATTGATAAACTCCAATTCCCAGTTGATTTTGTAGTGATGGAGATGGGGGAAAATGCAGAGATATCACTCATCCTTGGAAGACCATTCATGTGACAGCCAAGGTCGTAATTCATGTAGATAATGGAGTGTTAACATTGAAAGATCAAGATGAAGAGGTGACTTTTAATGTCTTCAATGAGAGACAACCAATTCAAGTAAAACAGGCTAGACCTAAAGCACCAGGTGAAGTTTTCTCAGTAACTAGTCTACCTGATCAAGCTGCAAACTTGGTCAAGATGAATCATAATTGTTTCTCTCCAAAACTAAAGGAAGAGGATAGAGATAAAGAAGGACTAGTTCACCAAGACTCTGTGCTGGAAAGTATTGAACCCAAACTTGGCCAACCAGTGAAATTTAAGAACAGGTTATGGCTTATCAAGATATTAAAGCAAAGGGAGCTTTTGAGATTGAGGCTCCTTATTCTAGGAGAGTAAAGTTGGTGACTAGGAATCTGCTGAGAGTTTGTTCGTGTCATGAAAGAAAGAAGAACACCAACATCAAAGATCCAAATAGAGCTTAATTGTGTCAGGCTCGTGACGTTAAACAAGCGCTTATTGGAAGGCAACCCAATTTCTGATTTTTCTTTTTAATTGATTATTTGTGTAGTTTGGATTTGATTTTGCTTTGCAGGAATGACAACATCTACTGATGGATGTTGGACAACATCTACTGATGGATGCTAGGATGATTTAGATGAGAGCATCTATTGTTGGATGCTACTAGATTAAGCATTTACTAATGGATGTTATGTGATTAAGCGTTTACTGATGGATGCTATAGAAGTCATATACGGATGGATGTTATAGAAGTCATCTACTGATAGATGGCGATGAAGATGAGAAAGATCAACATCTACTGATGGATGCTGATGAGAAGGATTCGCATCTATTGATGGATGTTGCTGGATCAAAATTTTTATGCTTATTTGAATTGTGTTGTTATGTACTTGATTAATGAATTGTGCTGCAATGTTTTGGTATGATGTGATAAATTGTTGTTTGTGATGAGTAATATTCTTGTGTTTTCCCTATTGTTCTATGATGCATGTTGAGTTAATGATTGGTGAGGCTTTTAAGCATATATGGTGGTTGCTCATACTTGTTTTAAAAATAGATGCATGATTTCAATTGTGATTAATTTGCTGGGCAGGATGTTATTAAATTATGGAACTTGATTTAGCTTGTGAGAGATTGGGCTCCAGAGTTTTGATTGATTGAATGCTATTGCTTTGGAAGCATGATTGATTTTGCCTAATTTTCTATGATTGAACCACTTGTTTGCTTGTTACACATGATCAAGGCCATGTTTTCTTCTCCCTTAGAGCCAATGCCAATAGGTGAACCCAATAAAGAACAATGGAACTTGATTTACCCTTTGAACCTTGAGCCTAAATTTGAATTTTGAATGAAACCCTTTTTGAAATCCTTACCTTGAATTGAGTAGAGTATGTTTATATGGTAATGGAGAATGGTTCAAGTTTGGGGTTGCGAGAAACCGGAAAGAACTTTGTGAAATTCATTGAAAAGCATTGAGCGAAAGAAAAAAGCAAAAGAAAAAGAAAAGAGAAAAGAAAAGAAAGGTTAAGCTCAATGAAAGGAAAGTTGGGAATGAATTGAAGATTGGTTTCTCACATAATAGAAGAAAGAGAGATTATGGTTAATGTGAATAAATGAATTGTACACTCTCTTAACTCAAGGATTTTGTTGTCTAGAAAAACCAATTTTCTTCTTAGCCCGACCTCAATACAAGCCTTGAAAAGTCCTCGTGATGATAACTTGCTTGTAAGTGTGTTTGATATGTGGTTAAATGAAAGGAAAAGTTGATTCATGTGACACTGTGATGGTAGAGTGTAAGAGTGTCACCTCACTATACACCTTTGAGTTAGTGAAACACTTTTGAGTGCTTGAGTGAAACACTTTTGAGTGCTTAAGTGAAACACTATCTTTGGTGAGGAATAGTTCCATGCACATAGGGTAACATTTTGTCTACTTGGTGATCACTCATAAGGTTGTTGCATTTGTTGTGTATGTCTTGATTATGTGATCACCATAGTTGAAGCTTGATTGGCTAAAGCATCAATATATCTTGACTAATCTTTTTATGATGTCCTAGAGGAAAATGCTTTTTGGTGTGCTTGACCATTGTAGTATGATTATTTTGTTTAAGCCAAGTTATATTTTGCTTGAGGACAACCAAAGTTTCAAGTTTGGGGTTGTGATAACGGTTGAATATACTGTTATCTGTGATGCAATTTTGATACTAAATCAACCCTTTTTGACTTAGAAGCTTGCTTGACCTCATGTTTTTAGTTTAGTTTTGTGAATAAGTGAGTAGAGGATATACTTAATGATTTTATCACTAAATTCTCTTAATTTTGTAGGAAAGTGGAATGATTTGAAAGAGGAGAATCAAGACCGAACAGTTCAAGAAGATAGAACGATTGGTTCAAGAAGATAGACCGAACGGTGTGATAGAGGAGAATGCAGGTCGATTGGCGAAATGAGATAGATTGAACGGTGTAATAGAATGCAGACCGAACAGTGTGAGAAAGAAGACAACTGCCGAACGGTTTGAGAGAAAGGTTGACAACCGAACGGTTTGAGAAAGGAGAGGCCGAACGCTCAACAGTGTGAGGCTGAACGGTTAACAAAGTAAAACTGATGAGTCCATGACACCTGCTGAATGCCACTCTCCATCGCATCACTGCCCGGGCGCCCTTCCAAGGGTGCTGAGCGCTAGTCTTCGGGCAAATTCGCTTGGTTGCCCCTTCCAGGGCGCCGAGCGCTATTCTTCATGTGCTGCAGCACGCCTAGGCGCCCCACTTAGGGCGCTGAGCTCTAGCGACGTGGGCTTGGACCCGTTTTCTATTATTTTTTTGTTCTATTTAAGGACTTGGACGTCCTAGGGATTGTATCTCTTGATGGCTTGAGCACAGAAGCACATGTTTTGCTCCTTTGGGGGCAGATTTGAGGATGCGAGAGCTCTCCTCTTCAGTTTCTAGGGTTTTTCTATCTCTTTCATTCCATTATACACATAGTTTCTCCATGACGATGGGGAACTAAACTCTTTTGTTGTTGGGGAAGATGTAACGTCTAAACTCTCATGTATTTGAATTTGTTCTGAGTTATAATATGCTTCATTCATTAATTGTTAGGGATTTTCTCCTTTGCTCTATGCTTGTTATTTTTTATCATTAATAGCATGATTTTTTGATTTGTCTGAGTATCGGGAGATATCTTACGAATCACGATCTGGAGAATTTCTCCCAAGAGCAATATTGCCCAAGGATGGGGATAGGAGGATTGGTCGTCTTAAGCTCCTAATCGTAATGCCGAATTAATTATTAGGGATGCAAGGGATTGTGATCTACTAATTAAGTATATGCTTTCTTTACTGAGGGATCGAGTTTTAAGTAATTTAGAGAGTGACATTAACAATTTAATGAAGAAGAAGAATTCATATATGCATGAGAGTGATTAGGTGAAATCTAAACCCCAACAACATTATCATCTCATATTATCAACTTCATCCATTCATTCTAGTGTTTAGCCTCAATTGATCAAATTGCATTAATGTTTATTTTTATTGCATTTGCATTCAAAACCCCAAAAATTGTTCTTAAGTCTTAATTAGTTAAGCAATTACACAACTGTTTAGTGTCGTGAGTCCTTTGGGATACGATACTTGGTCTTACCATTTTATATTACTTGATACGATTTGGTACACTTGTCGACATCTTAACAAAAGCATAAGGTTGCTAAGTTTTTGTTTAACTTAGAGAAAAGGAAAGGGTATGTGTTTGGTTCCAAGAGCTCTAGAGGATAAGTCTGAGATTGGATACGCCTCTCTAGCTTATTATTTGCTTTTTTCCTGACTTTGTTTCTCAGATCTATTATCACCCCTTTCTGCATTTCTCCTATTTCTTACAAATCACAATCATTTTCATCCATTGTGTGGTAAGACATGAGTAAAGAGGATATTTTGAAGATACAGGTGCGCTCTTTCCATTTCTTTCATCAATCAAGTCCTCACCTTTCTCATCTGTTTATTTTCAAGCTTTTTAGTTGCTAGGCTATGTTTGCTTTTCCTTTTCTTTTTTTTTTATCTTCAGAGAGTATTTTTTTTATGAAGTTTCTGATTTTCTTTTGTTTTTACTTCCTCATTTTAATAATTTATCTTATTTACAACCAAATTTCTCTTTATTTTGTTGGCTCTTGGGATTGCTTGAACAAGCAGAAACATGTTCTTTGAACCCCACGACTTCTCTGGTGACCTAGTCGCTGCTGCACGCTTTGGATGCGGCAACTAAAACACTCCGGTGACGTCCTTAGCCTTCGCATATAATCCAGCGTCCACCACCAAAGCAACCTTTAGCTTGGTCGAACATGGCTACTGTACCTCCACCACGAAGCTTGGAATGAAATATTCAAGGGAAACGAATACTATCATGCTAGAACCGAATACACAGTCAAACGCCAGGCCAAACACACATGAAACTGAATACTATGCTTTGAACCGAATACATTGTATATAAAAAGGTTAATATTCTTGTGGTATTTTACAAATAAATGAGGGCAAATATGACATTTCCATATAAATCACTGCAAATCTCGCAACATAGCAAGATGCGTAAATCAAGCTTATCCCGCAAATCACCGCATTTCTGTCTTTGCAAATCAACGTAAATGAACAAGAAAAATCTCGCAAATCGTCGCTCACAATTTCTCTTGAAAAGTGTTTTCCGCTCAAGTGAACACAGGCTTAAGAATGACACTACAATGGACTACAAAAACTAAATGAAACTATGAGTATGTTTTATACTTCCTTCGTCTCTAATTGTCGACAATCAAACTCAATGAAGTCACTTAAGGAATGCAAGACCGAGAGCTCTAGGTGCTCAGGTTTTAAAAGCATGACACTATTGGCATGTGAATAAGATTTTAGCCATAACAAGTAGATATAATGGTCGTAAACTTCCTATTCTCTTGTTATATCTCTTTTCATTTCTTATTTTGATAGTCTTTTACATTCTTTTGTTTCTATTTTATTTTGTAGTCACATCAAAATTTGATCATAAAGCACATATCTACTAATCCATATGTGATATATTGGAAATTGACGATGGAGACAAATGAAACAAGTTAAATTCAAAGACAAACCTATAAGAAGCAAAGTCTAAAGATGCAAATTCAAATAAGACACAATAAAAAACTAACTTTAAGAACTTATTAGTGATGCTATAATAAGCATTAACTCAAAATTGAAAGCAAAAAAAACACTCAAAGTACAAATGGAATTTAGATCAAACTTGTAACGATAAGCAAAATTAAATGGTTCAACAATAGAGTTTGACATTTTTGAACTAAACATGATTCTAGACAACATATATGGATCATAAAACTAAAAATGACTCACTTATAAAGCAACTATATCATTTGAAATGAACAAAGACTCAAGTAAAAATAAAAGCATATAAAAACACATACAGTTTAAGCAATATAACACCTAAATCAGTTAGAGATGGTTCAAGAAGATGCAAATGAATTTGAACCAATTTTTTAAGACATTTTTTTATTAAGCTATGGAAAACAATCAAAACAAGCAAGGAAAGAAGTCGACAACACAAATCAAACAAAAAGATATTATAAAACACTTATCTCTTGATAACCTGACTTTAATACCACATGATGGTAGTCGCTTCATGCTTGGTTGAATTGGATCTATAGAAAAAGGAGTGAATATGTCGGAAAATTGTGAGAGGATTGATTGTGATGGATTGAAGATGAAGTAAAATGGTGAAGTGTTTCTTAGAGAGAGAGGTTCAACCAAATCTCCTAAGGAAGAAGGGAAAATTGTGAATAAGGGAAGCCTATTCTAAAGAACTTTAAAGACTAATGTAGTGCAAATTCTATAGAGTTTCTCTACTCAATTTTAGAACTTTAGAGACTAATGTAGTGCAAATTCTATAGAGTTTCTCTACTCAATTGCAAGGTGTACTCCATGTGCACCTTATGAAACATGTGTTAAATGAGCTTGATGCATGCCCCTTGCTTTGAGTGACCAAACTAGGGTTTCTCTTAGGCTTAGGTTAGCCCAATTGGAAACCAAGTAGGTTGTTCAACCCTAATGTATTATAAGCCTAAATACAAGGCCTAATTCCCTACTTTACTAGACCTAAAACCTAAACTAATGAGACCCAAAATACAAGTCCTAAAAAGGAACATATTCTACTTTGTACATGATTTTATTTGAGGTTAGCCTATCTTGGTACTAGTGGACTTAACTAATGCTTAGTCTTTTTAATCCTTTTGATCATTGTCATGGTGGTTTGTCCTTTAACTAAGGGTTTTCCATCACTTCTAGATTGAGTATGTACTTCAATCTTTATTGACTTGACCCTAGATGAGTAACCCCTTTTGTTTTTTGTTAAATAATTTTTTTCTGAATTCTAAGCATTTTCACGTGTTTTTCACAACATATTTTCTTATAAGTAACAGTCATTTCTTATATGAATCTTTACTTAACCAATAATTTTACTCATACTCTTAGATAAGTAGTTATCTTCTCTCTATATATTATTTTCTCATCGACATACATTTATTTTGATTGAAAAAAATATTTAACTAGCTAAAAACTCATTTCCATCATTTAGTAAATAATATAAATCTCGATATTAATAAAAAATATTGACATTCCATTTACTTTCAGATATACTAACACTTTATTTTATTCATCCTCCTTCGGTAAAAAACTCCCAATATCAGTTAGTTATTGTCATTTTTCCTAACTCAAACCTTTTAGCATACTCATTTTTATCCCTCCTAAAAAGGTACATCAAATTCTTGCGTATAAACTTATTTTCAAATTATTGTTTTCATACATAGCACCTAGTACTTGTTGAACATTCATTTATTATCATTTGCATAATTATATAGATGTAGTACCACATTTTTTTTTATAACTTTCGCTTCAATCGCAACTTCGTATTTGAATATATTACTTCTTCAAATATATTTTTATGTTTTATGTTTTTAATCAATAACTTCTATTTGGATATTTCTTATTGAGGTAAATGGTTCGCCATTCTCCTACGTACATTTGTTTTACTAATTCTTTTTTATCTAACTTGATATCTTTTTATCTATGAATTTAATTTTTCTTTTATGAATCTAATATTAAATCTAAGTAACTTTTGAATGGATATTATTCTCAAATAATTGAACTCCGTTATCCATTTTTCTCTTTTCTCGATGTTATGCACCATTAATAGCATTAACAAGTTTTTTTTTATAGTTGTTTTTCTTAAGTCATTCTTACCCTTAAAGTGACAACTAAGAAATTTTATATCCAAAATTCTTTAATTACGTTAATAACAAAATGATAGTATCTTAAGTCACTTCAAGTCTAACATAACTAGTATCGATAATCAACAAAATGTCTACTTTTCACCAAAAAAGAAAAAGTAATAAACGTTTGTTCAAGAATTATTTTTCATAATTATTTCGCCTGCGCCTACATATTTTGTTTCTTAAAAAATGGTTGTGTATCTTATACAAAAAAAGACAAAACCTATCACCATCTATTATTTGTGTTGTGCCCCCGAGAGGATTAAACAAGGTTAGAGACATTGGCTCAATGATCTTCGCATGCCTTATAAAACGAGAGTTGCTAATAACTATATATTTTGAAAACCATTATAATCAATGGTTAAACGTATTCACAGTAAACTTGATTATTTAAAAGTATTAGGGAAATAAAACTTAGGATAAAAATGGTATTAATCTTCCTCAAATAATGTGTCAAAAACTACACCCTTGCCGCAATTCGATGAACATGTAATTATATTATCCGATCTACCATATGGGCCATTAAATATTAACTTGAAGCGTCTACATTTGTGAGATACGTGTGGTACCAAATATTAATCCATTCATGAAGTAGCCATAGCTGTCCCCTCTTCACTTTGTAGCTTCATTTAAAACATATATATTGATGAAACCCTAAAATCTTTGTGAAAATAAGCCAAATAACTGTTTGGGAAAAATGAAAGTATTGTCTTTTATGCTTCTTCAGCAGAAAAAGAAATGTACTTACCCTCTATTCTCACTTTTAAAGGCATCACCTTTTGGGACCTATCAACATGTGTTTGCATTGCAAGCATTAAATTGATGTTGACATTAAACATTGACGACCTCATCCTCAATGGACAATTAGCAAGGACAATTACAAGGTCGACAAATTAATACTTAGTATAATTCTTTCTAATCACATATTTTTACTTTCGGTTACCCATCACTAGTTACATTTTGCTTCTCCTAAATTCCAATAATATATTTTAATGAAGATAAATTAGTTATTAAGTGGGCATGCACTTAACCTAAACCACTCACTTTATTCTCAATATATTTTCTCCTTTCTTCATATTTATTTCCTTTATCTAACCCTAGTTTATTATATCTGAGGGAAAGATTAATATTATTATTAATATAACATGTTGTCATCGTTTTTTTTTTAATAATTTTAAAATGTATGTATCATGTAGATATATTGTTCGGTATCACATTATTTTAAACCACATAATATAAATTTTTTTCCCACTTTAATTAGGGTGGTTTTCTTTGTATTATGCATGTTCAATTTGTAAGATTCAAAACTCTTATGTTGACCTTGGCATGCGTATCAATGCATAGAAAATCATGTATAAATGTATACTTTGGGTACGTTTCTTGTTTAATTAGAATTGCACTTTTTAATGAGAAATCGCCCTCTCTTTCTTAATCAAAAGATAAATATGTATTATACTTTTATATTTTCTTTAACTTGGAACTTCTCGGGAGTACATTAATTTATACTGAATTTTTTAGCAGCTTCGAAAATTTAGTTTTAATGAACACATCTAGCTTATAACAAGAGTAATTTTTGAATTCTCGCTATTGTTTTGAGAAATTTAGAATATAAAGTAAGGATTTCTTTTATGGCATTTCAAAACTAAGAAATCTTATTTTATTTTATTTTTCCGTAAAATTACAAAATTGATAGTACCACGTTCATAATTAATAAACAGTGTAATGTTAAATTTTATAGGAAAAAAAACACACTCATGTTTTTTTTTAAATTGTATTAAAATAGATTAAAGATATAGTTTAACTCTTTTTCTATCGTTATAAAAATTTAGGGTTTAATATTTTAAAATAATTTGGACCAGACATACTAAGTAACATCAGTGCAACTTAAATAATATAAACTACTTTGTTAGAGACACACATTTATTTAAAATCATCAACCTTGCATCTTTTTCCTTGGTGATAGAGTAGTGTCTTTTTTGTTTTTCCCTGTTTTTTTTTTTTTTTATTATCTTTGGTTTGATAGGGAGAGGTGGGGCTTGAAAACCATGGAAATTTGTGGAAGATTTGATTACTGAGATCAAATTGATTTTGTTCACAAAGTTGGTCCAATCCTTATCCAACCTGTTTTTGGTTTTATATCATTCACTCAGATGCTCCTCGACAATGCAAAGTAGTTTTTCATTAATATTTTTTTTATATATCATAGAGAGATTTTCATACACATTCTTTGATCATGGCTTGCAGGCAAAGTAATATATTTTTATTTTCCCTTATAGGGCAAGCAATATCTCACCTTAGATTTCAGTCTTTACTATGAAACAAATTCTTTCGTACCAACTAATACATATATCATTAAACAATGTACTGCAATATGAGCCAACAATCAAATTAATCAGCATACTTTAATTCTTTTAAGAAAGTTTAAGAAAAGGTTTCTCACTATAAAGTTATGACTAATGACATGTTACAAAGCTTCTAGTCAATCACTCAATCTTGTATGACCAATTAACGAACAAGGTCACATTGTCTGAAACTTCGACCAATAGTTACCCAAGATTCTCTGTGATGCAAAATTTCACTTAAGATCCCATGTTTTGTAGCCCTTTGACCACATTTCATCATTTTGGACGACCAATTATCAACAACGTTAAACAAACATTGTGAAAACAGATATTGAATTGGACCACCAAAATACTCTTCTCATATGTTGGGTCTAATGAGAGAAAAAACACAACACCAATTAAATATAAAACAAAATATATAATCTTTTAAAACAAATTTATAGATATTTTATGATGTTTTAATCCAATATAAAACTTAAATTTACACTTAGAATTCCTCACCTATGTATCTATCTTACTCCCACTTAGGATACTCGGTTTCTTGGATTCAATAAGCAAGCAATAGACACAAATGTCCGAAAGAGACTTTCGGACACAGATTCCTAGCCCTTTTTGTACTATAATCTTTCAAATGCAAGGCAACTTTTTTTGCTTTCACAATTTTCCTCAAATGGCCATGGCCATGGACAACTAATAAAACACTCTTTTCCCATATGCTTCGTGTCAGTGTATAAGCAAAGTTCAAAGCCTATATTCCGACACTTGTTTTTTTTTTTCTTTTAATTTATTTAAAATTTATCTATATTATAAACACCCTCTCCCTAAGTCTTTTCGATATGGTCTGGTCCAAAAGAGACTTCTTGGGTGTTTGAGATTCGAGCTTCACGGAATGTGTTCACACCACCACCCCTTATTTTTAAACTCCTCCCTTTCATCATTAATTACTTTTCTCTTAGTTTTCCGTTATCTTCTCCTACATCCCCGAGGACTAGTCAAATGCTTCTGCTCATTTTTTGGATAATCATAATATTAATACAAAATATCTATATTTAAATGCAAAACCTAAACTTTAAACCATGCATTATATATTAACTTAGATCATTGTACTGTATATGGATATGAATGCTGTGTGATGAAGAAGGCCACAGGTAGTAAATTTTTCATCACTGTAGCATGGTTTAGAAAGAACTATCCTCGCATGATATAATGTGCCTTTCAATTACATAGATACCATATTTTACTATCTAAGTTCATGGAGTCGAATTTTGAATTGTGTTCCAAAGAAAACTCATTAACAAAGAATGAATAGATTTTTGGGAGAAAATAATTATTTGTAAAAATTACTATTAAATATGCTTTGTCACCAAATTATATTAAAGAAGTGTATTTTTTTCGATAAATCATATATATATATATATATATATATATATATATATATATATATATATATGTTTCGATATTAATGAAAATTCTTTAAAACATTATTCTCAACAAACAAACAATACTTAATGTTTATCATAAGACACCGATTAAATTATAATATAACGTTCATGTGTACTTTTTATTAAAGAAGATATTTTATTTGACGTTTATATATAAATGTATATTTTGTTTATAAACAAAAATACAATTTTAAAACTAATTTAAAATCGAAAAATATATTTATCTGAAAAACCAAATTTTGAATATGAATAATAAATGTGTAAATAAAGAAAACCATGTGTATTAATGAAAAAAGAAAAGAAAAAGGAAGTGTTAATTGTGTGGTTATAGTATATATATTTGTCGTGTGCATGCGTGGTAGCCCACCTTATCATGTGTGTCCAAATATACGATCGTTGTGTGGGTACCTTCACTTATAATATCACGTTTCTTCCTCACATGGCTATCCATAATTATTAAACTTGTCACATTCCAAAATCAAGGAGAAATAAAATCTTCAAAAAATAAAACTGAAACCATGGAAAAACTACTTCCATTAGGTTACCTTTAAGAGATACTTCTTTAACATTTTTAACGTTTTCTAATAGTCTACTTTATATATTATCAATTTCCTCACACCAGTTAAACAATTATTATTAGCCTATTACTTCCTGTAATAACATGTCAAATTTCCCTCAACACCTTATCATTCTAGATTTCCTTTTTCCCGAACATGTTTTAGAAACTTTTGATGGGGTGCAGCGAGAAATTTTATAGGATGAATAGCTTTATTATTATTAATTGACTCTATTCAAAATAAGCACAAGAATACAACTTTCAAAAAGAGTTACAACGAATTGAAATGGATCACATAAGCAATAAATATAAAATAAATTGAAAAATATTTGAAAATAAATTATTTAATAAAAAATGAATTTATTAAAGATCCTAAAATCAACCAAAAAAAATTTATGTTTATAATACATGAGTGACTGCAAATTTCATTTAATAATTGATTTTATAAAATTGAATTTATATAATATTATAATAACATATTAAAACTTATCTTAATAAAATTTATGGTGGGTTGAATCTATTATATTATCATTATTAAAATATTTGTCCTTTGTTGAATTATCATAGTTTTATGTTTAAGATCTACATACTTTCAATTTAAATTTTACTTTAAAAATTAATTTTGTAAAACTAAATTAAATTTAAAATATAATTCTTAACCTAATTGGACTCTAGATGAAAATAAAAATGAATTTTAAGATCATAAAACTCATTATTGTGATGAATAAATAATGTTGACAACATTTTGATTTATATAAAAGATTTTAAAATTTATAGTGAAAAAAAGAAATACTGAAGGATTTGACAGATGCAATAATGGAAGAGTATTATGAGAGTGGGTTGACAGTGAGAAGCAGCCACAACATCCGCTGAATCATCTGTGTCTCCGTTATCACAGCAAACCCTATGCTTCACTCACTCACTATAATATTATAAAATAACCTTATACACCTCAACACCAAACTGCTACACTTTTCTCTCCATATTTTATCTATTTTTTATTTTTAAATCTCATAATTATTATTATTCTTTCTTTTTTTTTTTCTAATTTTGATGCCGTTATGCTCACTATAGAACCACCTATTTCAACTAAAACACTTCAAACTATCCGTTCAACTAACAACCTATATTTGATTCAAGTTGTCCACTCAACAAGTAAATTATTTATTTCTTCAAGATTCTGTAAATAATACAAATTTATAATATAAAATTTATATACTGACTCATTGCTTGATTTTATTTAACCTTCAAATAATTATATTTTTTAAAGTCAATCAAATAAAGTGAAATTTTTAGAAAAAAGAAATTGCAAAGGGTTAAATTTGCTGACTTTTGAAAAATAGAGAGATTTGAAAAAGAAAAACTGAAGATACTAAAGTTACACATTTGAAGAGATTAAGAGTATAATTAATGTAAATTAAAGAAGTTAAAAGCGATATTAACTGTTGAAATGTTTTAATTACTAATATTATTCACATGGAGTGGGATCTTATATAGTCATGTCCATGTAGTTGTCGTTTCAATAATAAAGTCTTAATCATGCAAAATAAAACTTCAATTCAACTACTACCATTACTTTAGTTCCCCCAACACAATTTTAGCTGGCAAAATTTTCTCTTTTAATTTCCTTAATTTTTTTTTTCAAAAATCCTTTATAAAAATATTGAATTTTTATTAGTTTTTGGTAAAATAGAAGAGATATTTGGTATCAAATGAAAAATTAACAAACTAATGAAGTAATTTATGGATTTTGTTTTTATATTTTCTACTATATTTAACACTTCAGCCTACATTTTACTGCAAAACTATTTTCAAAATAAATTATATTTAACATAAAATATATTTTAAAATGTTTTAAAGAAATTAAAAATATGTCATGTTTTTTACACACTACGTCTTTATTGTCTAATTCACTTTAAAGTTAAATATACTTTTATTCCAAATTTTAAAAATAAATAGATTTAATTCTTCTAATTTAACTTTACTAAAAAATCCAATATTTAGAAATTAATATATAAAATTTTAAAACTTAAAAAATACATGAAATTTTAAAATAAAGACAAATTTTAAATATAAAAATTATAAACATATGTAATCCTTAAAATAAATACAAATTTCACTTAAAGTCATGTGAACATGGGACCAAGTGCCAAGAAAAAATACGATTAATTGCCTCTTTTGTTTGGCAGTTTTTGTATCCGAATTCTTTTGTCCCTACCCTTGTTAGTTAAATTAATTACTAATCTTTATTCTAAGTTTGCATTAGTCAAATTATTCAAACAGTAAATTCATTCTTCAAGCAAATAATTCTTTTGGGCCACCAACAAAAGTTTAAAAGGGATTGCTATTTTACACTTGTTTTTTCTTTCTTTTACTTTATACACTCCCAATATGTTTTAAATTAATCATAATATCTAAACCATTATTTCCCAATATCTCTCCCTTTATAAAATCTTCACCTTCTGTTATCTAATTAGTTTGGTATATTTTGTCAAAATTTTCTTTGTAAAACAAAAAATAAAGGCATTGAAAAAAAAAAGTGTTTTTACAACATTATTATATCAAAATCAATATAATTTTGAAAACATAACAGATAATATCATCAAAAATTTAGTAAACAATATATGAACTCATAACATTGAGATTGCGATCAAAACTTCTCAAAGAAGTAAGATTGACAACATTTTACAAATTGTCACCCATTAATTATTTCTTCCTTTTTACGTGTACAATTTTATTTTATTTTTATTACAAAATCCACATGAGATCTAATCTTTGGCATGTGAATTATTTTCTTCCGAATTCGTATTTTTTTTAAAGAAAAATATATAATTATAAAAAGACACTGAATCTGATTTGCTTCAACGGTCATCAGAGGAGAAAGGTTCATAAAAGAAATGTCAAACGGATAATTTTCTAATAATGATGAACATGGATGATCTGATCTATATGTAAATAATTTCATGCATTTTCTGAAGTATGGTGTGCTGCCTTTCATTAAGTGAAGAAGTACAAAACAGAATAAAAATAACCAATATTGTGATTGTACTATTAGGCTAGAAAATATAAAAACGAAACAACTTAAAAAACAGATTAAATCTATCAACGTCTAACAAAAAATATTCCCTAAAACAAACAAAATTAATAAATCAAAATTAAACTTTTAACCCTTTTTTAAATTTAAGTTTATTTAATAAAACTTTCCAATAAACTTAAATTTTTCTTCCTCTGTCCCGATCAACTTTCTTAATTCCTAAAACAATGTTGCAGTTTTCGATTCTTCATCTTCTGCACCTGTTAAGAGACATATTACATGTACCTCATGAGTGAAGTTATAAATGTCTTTTAGACTCTAAAATTTAGGCCTTATAGGATCGTCTCTTCTCTTATTCATCAGGTCATTCACCCTTTCATCTGTGATCTTCAAACACCTGGTACTGTGATTCGAGTCCTCTCCCCCAGAAATCATGCTTTCCTAAGGCTTTTCCTTCAAGTCAACCAGTTTCATCTCCATATGTTCAAACTCTCTTATGAGAGATTGTACTCTGCCTCACACGGATATCTCCTTTGTATGTCATTTCCAGAATTTCCCATGTTTCTTTTGTTGACTTTGCATTAGTTATTTTCTCAAATCCCGATTCATCCACTACATTATACAGAAAATACAAAGTCGATTTGTCTTTCACTCGTGTCTTTTTCAATGCAGCAATCTGGTTCGCTACTCATCATCAGCAGGCTCATTGTACCTCTCCTTTACCATGTCCCATACATCTTGGGATCCAAGAAGAACCTTCATCTCCAAAGACCAATTGTCGTAATTGATCATTTCCCATGTTTCTTTTGCTGACTTTGCATTAGTTATTTTCTCGAATCTCGATTCATCCACTACATTATACAAAAAATACAAAGTCGATCTGTCTTTCACTCGTGTCTTTTTCAATGCAGCAATTTGGTTCACTACTCATCATCTGCAGGTTCATTGTACTTGTCCTCCACTATGTCCCATACATCTTGAGATCCGAGAAGAACTTTCATCTACAAAGACCAATTGTCGTAATTGATCAGTTCTGACAATTATGGTATACTCATTCTGTTTACTACCTTTGTCATATTTTTCTTTTTTGAAGTATAATGTGTCTTTCATTAATTGAAGAAGACTATTAAAATAACTATACAAAACAAAATAAAAACAGGCAATATTGTGATTATATTGTAACGCTACAAAATATAAAAGCAAAACAACTTAAAAAATGCAAATTGAATAACAAAATCAATAAACCAAAATTACACTTTTAAATCTTTTTTAAATTTAAGTTTATTTAATAAGAACTTCCTTAAAATACCTAATCACCCTGTAAAACCTCCATTGAAAAAGGTTTGAAATAGCGGTTGAATGAAGAACATGAATTGAAGGTTCATTTCTCATATTTTATTATAAATTGTTAAGGGTAAATAGAGATATCTCAATTTAGGGATTGCAGAAGAAAAAGGAGGGTAGAGAAAGAAATACCCTTACATCCAATAGTCCAACATTAATATCAAATTAGGTCACATTCCAACCCATATAACAGGAGACTTCCGAGTAGATTTTACATCCCTTCTAAGAGTGGTTCTCCCTGCACCTCACTGAGTTCATCCTGCACCTCCCTCTTTTTTATATTTCCAACTGTACCCTTGTCAGAGAATATTTTGGTTTTAGAAAAAGTTGACCCATTCAATAATAAAAATCAAAGATTAGTCCTTCCTCCTCTGCCGCATCTAACATTTGGAAACCCTACACCCCCTTTCTCCTCCCTTCCTCCTCTTTGTCGCATTTCATATCTAAAAGCCTCAACTCTTTCTTTCCCCTCTTTGGCACTCCTCCCCTCTTCCCCTCCTTCCTCCTTTTTCACCATTTCTTTTTAAGGTATTCTTGCTTCTAAGTGCTCCTTCATCCCTCCCCCCCCCCCCCCCTCCTCTCCTTGTTGGTTTGGTGAGTGTGTGATGTTGGTGTCGTGGTGAGTTGTAGTAGGGGTAGTTCTTCTTTTCACACATTTCATATCAAGCTTTTTTTGGCGCCCAAGTTAGTTCTTGTGGTTTCCTTAAAGCTCATTGTATGATAGAGTATATGATGCATGATGGATGGTTGTAGCGTTCTGTGTTGTATGATAGAGTATATGATGCATTTGTGCTTGATTTATGCTTGATTTGGGCTTATGCATGGTGTAACTGTGAGAGGGACGAGTTGAAGGCCTTAACTGCACTTGGAATTGCGGTTAAGGCCCGCCGCACTTGGAAGTGTGGATGAGGGTGGTGTCGTAGTTGGATATGCGGCTGTTGGGAGCCGCACTTGGAGTTGCGGTTGGTGTTCGCCGCACTTGGAGCTTCGGTTGGTGACCCTGCATTTGGAATTGCGATTTAGGGTTATTTTTATTGGTTTTTTTCTTTATTATGTTAGTATATTAAATTTATTTTTGTTAATAATTTATATCTTTTATGTTAATATTTTATATTTGTATATTTTGTAATTTTAATTATTATTTTATGTTTTATTGTTAAATAATATTTAATATATTTTCGGAGTATGTTTTGATTTTTTTTATTTGTTTGTTAATTTTATTTTAATTTGTTGTTTCTATTTTTAATTTAAATTTTTTTATATATTATTTATTATGTATATTATTTTTTTTTTTGAATTTGTAATTTTTATTAAATTATATATTTAATTAAATAATAATTACTATCCCTAATTTTTTTTTCTTACTTAGTATTTTTTTTCTTTATTTATTTTATTTCTTAATATATTTTATAAGTTTTAATGTTTTTGTTATAATTTGTATATTTAAGTATTATTTATTAAGTAATTTGTTTGTTATTTTTTATTTCTTTATTATTTTATTATTAATTTTTTATTTTTCGATTATTTATTATTTGTTTCAATATTTATTATTATGTAATTATTTATTTTTTTATGTAGTTGATTAATAATATAATTAGTTAATAATCTAATTGGTTAATAGAAATGGTTAGTACTAGGGGTATATCATCTTATCGTGATAAGACTTCATCTTCTCGTGGTGAGCTTTCATCTTCATCATATGATGAAAGGAGACGACCTACGACATCTGCTCGTAGAAGACGTGTAGAAGAATATCGCGTGGACGTCATTCATGAGCATGATCATGAGGAGCACAGGGAGTTTATACAGCAGGATACGGTGAGGGTGACTATGTTGAGTAGGAGGATGTTGAGCAGCAGGATGACTCTAGTGAGGAAGAAGATGAAGATGAAATTGAAGATGGTGGATTCCCAGGAGGTCCACATGACACCTCCTTACTTACCCATTGTACTCAGCACGTTACATTTTTCATATGGCAAGGTTGGGTTAGTCATCAACCTAAATGTTAATTGTTCATTAATTGTTAATTTATTTTTGTTATATAATTTTGTGTTTTTTTTTGTAGGATCAAAGGGAGATCAAGGTGATCTCCCATGGAAAAATACTTAAATATTTTGGAATGTACCATAAGGCTATTGAGCCTTATATCTCTATGTTGGGGTTAGGTTCCTTAGTGAACCTATCATACCAGTATGTTGATCATGGATTGATCGTTGTTGCCATTTCGGAGAGTTGGCACTTGGAGACGAATACATTCCACCTCCAAGTAGGTGAGATGAGCGTCACATTAGATGACATTCCCAATCTACTCCACCTACCCATCATGGGTTAATTTTGTGAGGTCAAGGAGTTAGAGTATGATGAGGCTAGATCTCATTTTATGGAGCTACTTAGCGTGGACGACGCCAAAGCTTCAGCTGAGATGAAACAGTCACGCGGTCCAAAAGTTAGGCTAGGCTGGCTCTGGGAGGTCTACTAGGAGTGCATTGAGTAGGAGCTTTGGGAGTGCGCTACTTGGCCCTACTTGTTGCATCTGCTTGGATGCACAATTTTTACGAATAAGAGTGTCACTCTGATTCGAGTCTCGTACCTCCTTCTCTTGCGAGACTTGAATGCTTGTGGGAGATATGCTTGGGGAGTAGTGGCACTAGCACATACTTATAAGCAGCTAGGAGATGCTAGCTTCACTGAGGTCAGGCAGATAGCTGGATATTCCACTCTTCTACAGATACATTTTAGTTTTAGAAATTTATTTTAATATATTTTAGGAGTGAATAAAACAATTTAAGAAATGATTTTTGTAAAGTTGGATATATGAGCACCTTCCTAGCATAGGAAGGAGGCAAGTTTCAGGAAGGTACATAGAGCTCAATCACGGGCTTCACGATACATACCTCCGAGACAAGGTTAGAGTTTGACGGAGGGGCGAACATATCTGGATGCCCTCACTTATGATACGGTCATCTGACATCCATACATTTCGCACAGACGTACTTGTCATTGCATGGCCATATTTATGTTTTTGGGATGGATCTGACTAGGTGACATGATTCATCGACATCTGCCCGAACGCGTGTTGCGTTAGTTTGGTTTTATCTGAATTGGCTGCAGTATGTCGAACATGCCATTACTAGTGTCGTTGAAGCTCATGAGCCCTCTGCGTGTGTGATGAATACTTAGTGTGGTTTAGGTGGGTGTCCCACCCGTACATCACTCCAGCCGATGGCGATGACCGACCCAGTCTTGCACCGCACATGAGGCGACACCTTCCGGATGACATCCAGGTGCCCCTAGTTCGTCGTAGACGGTCGCCAAAGCATGGATTGTTGGTATGTAATGAAACTAACTCTTATGGGTTTTTTTTTATCAATTTTTGTTATTGTTTACATAGTCAATTTTTTTTTGTCATATTAATTTTAGGGTGGTATGAGGCGTGTGATCAAGATGCTACAGGGAATGTTAACTTGTCGAGACATCATAGAGGGCACTATAGCTTATCAGCATACTACTAAGACACTATAGGTAGCTCATACGTGTTGGAACAACCGATACCGATTTTGTGCAGCAGAAATATCAAAACAGAGTACGATACGGATTGTTTAAAAGCGAAGAGTTTGTTCGGTCAATTTAAAAATGGTTCCTTTAATTTTCTCTTAAACGTTTTATCAAACAGTTGATGAGCAGAAAAATATAAAGAGTGTAGGGAGTAGAAAAATCACACAAATGATTTTTATCCTGGTTCGAATCAAAAGATTCTACGTCCAATCGTTAATCACTATGAAGAGTGATTAACCTTTTCACTAAAAACAGTTTTACACTTACAATACAGTGATTGACAATAACAGTAACAAAAACACCTTCCTTCGACGAACGAACCGGAAGGAAACAATTCTGCCAACTTGAAGAGAACTGCTCCAACCTTTGACACACAAAGCGCGAGCTTCTTTTGTTCACAAGACTTGACAATAGCAATGAACTGATACTTCAGAACTTCCTCAGATATCATTGTATTCTCAGTTACGCAAAGTTTGTTTCTGAAGTGTTTGACAAAGGTATATATAGCCTACTGATCCGAAATTGAAAAGACTCATTTCAACTGCCAGTGATAATCGATTATCTACGAGACATCGAATAGTTTGAATATTGACATTTCAAATCGGTCGGTCTTCAGTTCTTCAACAACTTCTACCATTCGGTTTGACCCTGATTTCCTTCTGTCGTTCAGCTTGTCTTTAACATCGTTCGGTCTTCAACTGTTATGCGCCATTCATCCTTTTAGTTGTGTTCAGCTTTCAACTATGTTCAACATAATTCGGTCCTCAATTGTGTCCAACCATGAACAATGTTCTCCCTTCAGCTGTGTTTGCCCTTCATCTGATTGTAGTCGTTCAGTCTGCATCTGTGTTCGGCCGTTGACTGATAGTGATCGTTCGGTCTTCATCTCTGTTTGGCTCGAGTCCTGACCGATTGGCCTTGGTCATGTCTTACGTGCTCTCGGTCATGCCCTTCATGCTCGGTCATAACTTTACCGTTCGGTCCTAAGTTCTTGGTCACGACTACTCCTGTTCTGATAGTTTGGTCTTGGTCATGAAGTCTACTGTTTGATGTTTACCGCTCAGTCAATACTGACTTTAGTTGTCCATAAATGCTTTTAAACTTAACATTGCAAGGGTCTTCATATTCTTCACTTTGTAGCATCATCAAAATCATTATCTTTTAAGACATCAATGCTCCTCATTGGTAACAATCTCCCCCTTTTTTATGATGATAAAAAATTTCCTATTTAAAAGCATTGTTGAATATCTACACAAAATTTAAACTTACAAACAGGTTAGCAGTAACTGCACTAGAAGTGTTTCTCCCCTTTTTTTATCATAAGCAAAAAAGTAAGTATGCTCCCCCTCAAAATGTTCTCCCCCTCAATAAAATAATGTATGCACTAAATGAGAACATGAAAGGATTCTATTTATTTTGGGAAAATTTCATTATAACTGAAGAAAATACAACCAAATTAGTTTGCTGCGATTTTCAAAAATACAACTGAAGAAAATAAGCAAATAAGCAGCCTAATCTAGAATCTAGAGTAGGTGGTCTTTCCGGAGGACGAAGATTGAGGCGATTTTCAATGTTGCCAAGACGAGTGTCAAAAACATCAAACCTCTCAATCACATATTCCTCATGAGTTTGCTGCATTTCAATGAGTTCATCAAAACGTGCTTGATGAGCTAAACTCATGTCCTCCAATTGCTTGGACAAATTTGCAAAGTGCTCTTCAATTGAAAGAGAAGAGGATGAGGGCATGATAGAAGGTCTAGCTTCAGATGGAGCAACAGCTCCTACTGGTTCTGCCATATGGGCATCCATATCATCATCTTCATCATCCTGAGGATCATCATCCTTGTGAATGATCACACGCCCACGAGTAACAAAACCCATTTGACGAAACGTAGTCTCCCCAATTTCAATCCAATTTCTTGGATGGTTTGGGTGAGCTCTCCTTCCATACGAACTCCTTCGTATTCAAGAATCCTAGAGATGAGAAGAGCGTAGGGAAGATGATAGGCATGATACTTTTTGGCTTTTAGCATAGTATCAGAGATGAGTGCAGGCCAATCGATATGGATATTATTTAAAATTCCATATAGAAGAAGAAGATCCTACTCAGAACATTGAGCGTGATTGGTAGCACGGGGGCACAGAAGCCACACTATCAGATAATGAATTAAGCATTCTTCTAGCTTGAAGCCACCCACCAGTAGTTGATGACGATTGTTTTGCTGTTGAGGATGTCGCAGAAAT
Organism: Vigna umbellata; assembly: GCF_029865625.1. Lineage (NCBI taxonomy): Eukaryota > Viridiplantae > Streptophyta > Magnoliopsida > Fabales > Fabaceae > Vigna > Vigna umbellata. Next base: position 30,167,034 of record NC_142165.1, on the reverse strand, counting down.
GATTGGAAGGCTAGCAAGCGATTGAAGTTCGGGACCCTAAGGTGAACTTTGATAGCAAGCGTTTATAGTCGTTTTAGAACGTTTGTAACGGCTCAATTTTTGAAACTGCACGCGTGATAATTGATTATTATAAGTGATAATCGATTATCGCTTCAAAAAATAATTTCCAAAAGTTCAAGAACAATCGACTATGGATGGTAGTAATCGATTATCCGTTCATAACTACCCAGATGTGAAGAGCGTTTTAGGATAATCGATTATATGCGAACCGAAACCTTTTTCGGGTGCTCAGAATAATCGAATTATATCCCTTGGATAATCGATTAAATATGTTGGGAGTACGAAAAACATGAAAAACTCAGAAATCTTGAGTCTAAGACATGTCTATAACTCCTAATTCTCTTCTAAGTTCATATAATCTATCCTTAGGCAAGGCTTTTATGAAAATGTCTTCTAATTGATTCAAAGTATAAATATATTCTATAGAGCAATCACCTTTTTGGATATGATCTCTTAAGAAGTGATGTCTTATCTCTATATGCTTAGTTCTGGAGAGTATTACGGGGTTCTTGGTTAGGTTTATAACACTAGTATTGTCACATTTAAGAGGAATGTGATCAAGGAAGATATCAAAATCCTCCAATTATTGTTTCATCCACAAGATTTGGGCACAACAGTTGCCTACAGCTATGTATTCAGCTTCAGTAGTAGACAAGGCTACGCGTGCTTGTTTCTTTGAGTGCCAAGACACTAAAGAACAACCCATAAAATGACAAGTACCACTAGTACTTTTTCTATCTATTTTACAACCCCTATAATATTCATCAGAATAACCAACTAAGCTAGCAAATGCATCAAAAGGATACCAAAGTCCAAAAGAGATAGTTCCTTTAAGGTATTTCAAGATTCTCTTAACAGCAGTTAAATGAGATTCCTTAGGATTTGCTTGGTATCTAGCACATACACACTTTGCATAATATTTGGTCTACTAGTAGTAAGATACAACAAAGATCCTATCATCCCTCTAAACAAGGTTTGATTAACTTCTTCTCCAGATTCATCCTTATCTTAGTAACAAGAAGTCGCCATAGGAGTGTTGGCTTCTTTACAAGTATCCATTCCAAATTTCTTAAGTACTTCTCTACAGTATTTTGTTTGGGAGACAAAGGTTCCCCCTTCCATTTGCTCTATTTGTAGTCCTAAAAAGACATTCAATTCACCCATCATAGACATATACCTCCTCTTTTATAAAACCATTCAGAAATGCACTTTTTACATCCATTTGATATAGTTTAAATTTCATCAATGATGCATATGCAAGTAAAAGTCTAATTGCTTCTAACCTAGCTACCAGGGCAAAGTCCCATCATAATCTATACCTTCCTCTTGACAGTAGTCCTTTGCAACTAGTCTTGCTTTGTTCTTTGTGATGTTTCCATCTTCATCTAGTTTGTTTCTAAACACTCATTTTGTCCCAATGACTTGATAATCCTCTTTTCTAGGAATGAGTTCCCAAACGTCATTTCTTATAAATTGGTTTAGCTCCTCTTACATAGCAATGCACCACTTATCATTTTGAAGAGCTTCTTTTATGTTCTTGGGTTCTATTTGAGACACAAAAGCTACTGTTAGACAAAAATCATTTAAATTATGTCTAGTAGTTACCCTTTTTGAAATGTCTCCAATGATGTTGTCCAAGGTGTGACCACGAGGTTGTTTGTAGCTCTTCAGATCCACTTCTTGATTTTGAGTTTCTCTATGATTATTCTCGTTTAAGTACATCTCTTCAAGAGCTTCCCTTAAGTAATCCTCATCTCCTGCAATAGGTTTGTTCGACTCAAGAGAATTTACCTCAAGGTCCACAATTTCATCAAAGACAACATGTATTGACTCCTCAATTATCAAGGTTCTTCTATTAAACACTTTGTATGCTTTGCTAGTTAATGAATAACCCAAGAAGATAGCTTCATCAGATTTAGCATCAAATTTTCCTAGATTATCTTTACCATTATTTAATACAAAGCATTTGCATCCAAAAATTCTTAAATGAGACACATTCGGTTTTCTTCCTTTAAATAGTTCATACGGAGTTAACTTGAGAATGGGTCTAATAAACATCCTATTTAGCACATAACAAGCACTACTTACTACATCAGCCCAAAAGTATTTGCGTACATTGGATTCATTTAAAAGAGTCCTAGCTAATTCTTCTAATGATCTATTTTTCCTCTCAACAACTCCATTTTGTTGAGGAGTTCTAGGAGCAGAAAAATTATGAGTAATTCCATACATATCACAAAAATTTTCAAAGGATTCATTTTGAAACTCACCACTATGATCACTTCTCAAAATTTTGATTTTCAAACCTTTTTCATTTTGAACACGTTTTGTAAAAGTTTTGAATGCTTTAAAGGCTTCATTTTTCAAGGTTAAAAAGAGGGTCCAAGTAAATCTAGTATAGTCATCAACAATTACAAGTGCATAATACTTCCCAACCAAACTCTTAATTTTAGATGGACCAAACAAGTCCATATGCAAAAGTTCTAAAGGTTTCGATGTAGAGATCATGCTTTTGGATGAAAAAGAAGATTTTGTTTGTTTTCCTTTTTGACATGCAGAGCATAATTTATCTTTTCAAACTTTAACTTAGGCAATCCAATTACAAGATCTTTTGAAATCAGTTTATTTAGATGTTGCATATGAATGTGTGTAGCTCTTTTATGCCATAACCAAGGATTTTCCTCTTTAGCAACTAAACACGTTATACTATGACTAGATGCACTTTCAATATCAATCAAATAAATATTATTATGCCTAACACCTTGCAGAGCAACATCAGAGGAATTCTTAAAATAAACAGTACATTTATCACTTTCAAATGTTACCTTGAGACCTTTGTCACATAACTGACTTATGCTTAGGAGGTTGTGTTTGAGACCTTCAACATATAATACGTCTTTAATGGTCAATGTGTTTCCTCCTCCAATGTCTCCGGTTCCAATAATTCTTCCTTTGTTGTTATCCCCATATGTCACAAAACCTTGCTTCTTCTTCTCAAAAGAGATGAACCTTTTCTTGTCACCAGTCATGTGTCTTGAACAGCCACTGTCAAGATACCACAATGATTACTTTAACTTTGTAGGTTCCTACAAACAAGTTAATCAAGAAATTTGGGTCCCCAATCTCATTATGGGTCCCTAGGGTTAGTTCATGCAAGTAAGCATCATTTTATAGTTTTCACCCATGCATATTTTCCATTTGGAATTCCAAAATGTTTAATGTTGCATTTGTTTGATGTATGACCATGCTTCATGCAGTAAAAACAACAGACATCATGCACCTTATTTCTCACCAAAGTCCCGTTTTCAATCCAAACTCTACGAGTTCTCTTAACTTTAGACTTTTTGTTATGATGCATGTTTTTATTAACATTGCTTCTTTTAAAGTTGCTTTCAGCATGCGAGTTAGGCTTTGTTCCCTTTGCAAGTAAGTTTTCAAGTATGGAAATATCAAACATATGACTCTTACAAGATAAGCATTCAGCAGGTTGTTCAATTGCATTAGATTCAGACAATTTAGTTTCAAGATTACTAACTTTGTTTCTTAAAACTACTTCTTCATCTAATACTTTTTCATATTTTAATTTCAACTCATTATGTTCTTTCTTTAGTTTCTTCTGTGTAGCATCGAGTTTTTCAGATTCATTCATTAATTCAAAGAATGGTTTTTCCAAATCTAACTCATTAGATTTAGAGCTAGAATCACTTACTTGGCTTCCAGCATCTTCTGAGTCAGCCATTAGACAGAGATTTTCTTCCTGATTCACTTGAGTTTGAAGAGGTTGAAGCATTTTCTTCCCAAGCTATGTAAGCCTTCTTCTTCTTTGGAAATCTTATTTCCTTCTTTTCTTCACTTTTCTTGTTTTTAGGACAATCAGTTTGCATGTGTCCCATTTCTCCACATCCATAACACTTGATGCTTGATGGAGAGCCTCGGTTTTCTTTTCTTTCTCCATGATACTTATCTTTTCCTTTTGCTCTCATGAACTTGGAAAACTTCTTTATCATGAGGCTCATGTTTTCCTCATCATCAGAGTCATCATCATCATTTCTTTTTGAACTTTTTCCCTTAGGAATTTCATATTTGAAGGCAGGAGTCTTCTTCCTTCCTTGATCCTCTTCCGCAATTAATCTTTTCAATTCAAGCTCGTGCTCACGAAGATTTCCAAATAGAATTTCCATCGACATTTGTGTGAGGTTTTGTGACTCTGAAATAGTTCTCACCTTTGGTTGCCAAGACATGTCCAATGATTTTAGAATTTTTACATTTAATTCATCAGTGTCAAAAGTCTTAGCCAACCCAGTTAAGTTGTTCACAATATGAGTGAAGCGCTTTTGGACATCAGAAATAGTTTCTCCAGGTTGCATTCTGAACATCTCGTACTCCTGGATGAGCGTGTTCTTCCTTGCGCGTTTCACATCATCAGTACCCTCATGATTGACTCTGAGGACCTCCCACATCTCTTGTGTTGTCTTACAAACTGAAATTCTATAAAACTCATCAAGTACAACAGCAGATGAAATAATATTACGAGCCTTAATATCAAATTGGGCTCTTATATTTTCCTCAGGAGTCCAGTTAAAGTATGGTTTTTCTACTTCTACACCATCAACAGTTCTTTTAGGAATATATGGACCATTTAGTACAGCTTCCCAGATGCCTCTGTCAATAGACCCCATAAAAATTTCCATTCTGACTTTCCAGAAGGCATAGTTATCACCAGCAAAAAGTGGTGGTCTATTAATGGAAGCACCCTCGGCATATACTTGATTTTGATGACCGGCCATTTTCGAAAAGTTTGAAAGAATATCAAAGCAAGCTCTGATACCAATTGTTGGAACAACCGCTACCGATTTTGCGTACCGGAAATATCAAAACAAAGTACGATACAGATTGTTTAAAAGCGAAGAGCTTGTTCGGTCAATTTAAAAATGGTTCCTTTAATTTTCTCTTAAACGTTTTTTCAAACAGTTGATGAGCAGAAAATATAAAGAGTGTAGGGAGTAGAAAAATCACATAAATGATTTTTATCCTAGTTCGAATCAAAAGATTCTACGTCCAGTCATTAATCACTATGAAGAGTGATTAACCTTTTCACTAAAAATAGTTTTACAGTTACAATACAATACAGTGGTTTCTCAGTTACGCAAAGTTTGTTTCTGAAGTGTTTGGCAAAGGTATATATAGCCTACTGGTCCGAAACTGAAAAAACTCATTTCAACTGCCAGTGATAATCGATTATTGTAAGTGATAATCGATTATCTGCGAGACTTGGAATAGTTTGAATATTGACATTTCAAATCGGTCGATCTTCAGTTCTTCAACTCCTTCTACCATTCGGTTTGACCCTGATTGCCTTCTGTCATTCGGCTTGTCTTTGACACCGTTTGGTCTTCAACTGCTATGCGTCATTCAGCCTTTTAGCAATGTTCAGCTTTCAACTATGTTCAACATCGTTCGATCCTGAATTGTGTTCGGCCATGAACAGTGTTCTGCCTTCAGTTATGTTTTGCCTTCATCTGATTGTAGTCGTTTGGTCTACATCTGCGTTCGACCGTTGACTGATAGTGATTGTTCGATCTTCATTTGTGTTCGGCTCGAGTCTTAACTGATTGTTCTTGGTCATGTATTACGTGCTCTCGGTCATGCCCTCCACTACTCAGTCATAACTTTACCACTCGGTCCTAAGTTCTTGGTCATGAATGCTCGTGTCCTCACAGTTTGGTCTTGGTCATGAAGTCTACCGTTCAGTACTTACCGCTCGGTCATTACTGACTTTAGTTGTCCAGAAATTCTGTGAAACTTAATACTGCTAGGGTCTTCATATTCTTCACTTTGTAGCATCATCAAAATCATTATCTTTTAAGACATCAGTTCTCCTCATTGGTAACAATAGGTTCATTGAGGAGTATGAGGCTAGTACTAACAGAGGTGCTCGCCATGTGCATGGATGAGCTTCATTTTCTTCAAAGGACATTGTTATATATGTTTATTTCTTAATGGTTATTTATGTAACGTTTATTAATACTAAGTATTTATAATGCATATGTATTCTTTTGAAACTTTGACTAATTATAATATATTTAGCGCGCTAATATGAACCGCCTTCGTTGAATCAAATCATATAACGAGACACAATTAATACGATAAGCAATTCAAAAAAATGAATTACTACAAAAAGTATTTACAATTGAAAATTTTAATTACTACATAAGAAATTTAATTTCAGTCTTCTCCAAGATCTATATAAGTCGTATTAACTCCCATTAACTCCATTAGTGATTGTATCCTATGTGTATAAAATGAAGACCATGCTCGCGCCTTTGGGTAACAATGGTTTGAGGAAATTATGTCCACCATGGGTAACAGACAACTATCTTGTAAGTGAACCTATACGAAATGACATCCATTAACAAATCCAATGCATAGGATATAATGTTGTGTGATATCAGTAGGCGGTGAAGTGCGTAGTGGGAATATGGTAAAACATTGAACATAGGACAAACATACTAAGATGACATTGTGTCGATTTGCAATGGCATAGCCAATGTCCGATATGGTCATCCACTTCTTAGCATTAACCTGTACTACATGAAGGTAAGTAATTATGAAAAGAAATACAAAATTAGAAATAAGTAATGTTTATGAGGTAAATATCAAATATGTGTGATCGATCGTGGAAAATCAATAGTTGTCGTAGTTCTTCCAATCAATCATAGCTTCCTACTAATTTTGCGTATTCATCCCACCACTAAGTTAGTTCATGATAGAGGTCATGTCGGATAACGAGTTGTGCCTCTTCACCTAGGCTCAACAAAGCAGCAATGCAATGATAACTGCAATGACCATTGGCAACAACATCAACAACATTCACAATGTATGGATGACAAATCGGATGAAATTGATTTAACATCGGTACTAGCCTTCGTGCAACTTATTTGGCCTACAATTTGACTTGTGATTTTCGTGATGAAGGCTCTGTCATCGAATGCAAAGTGTCAACGTGCTCAAAATATGATGGGTCACGTTTCGTAGACCTCTCATGTCGTGCAACTTTAGTCTTTTGTGCACCTTTTGTTTTCACTTTTTGCGAAGGAGCAACCATAAATGTCATCCTAGGCAAGTAATTTCGACCATCTTCTGCTTGATGTTCACTTTTTCACCAATGTCAACCTTCTTGAATCATTTTTGTACCAGTTCAACTTCACGATCAATGTTAAACTCTGGAAGCGATTCAGTAGACATAATACTTGAAATGCTTAAACGGGTCCACATAACATGTATTTCACCTAGAGAAATTATTACAGGCTCATATCGTGCTAATACACAAGCACATGGTAGGTCGTACGTTGAGCTCAGAATGCATCTGCAACGAGCATTGTCCAAACCTATTTGATTCACTCGCTTAATAAGTCCTAGAGCGTATCGTGAAACACGTCCAACTAGTCTTTTATATCTCAATCCTTTATAAGCCTCACTCATTACATTAAGACTTTTTTCAAAGGACACCTTGATCTTATTATGTTGTAGGATAATGACGTTATTCATAGCATCCTAACACAAGCATAGGTCTCCCATACTAAATCCTAATAATCTCTTGAGCGTCCAGTGCGCAGACTCAACCCTGTCACAAAACACATTAATACTATCACAACAAATATGAAATACATAAGTAAACAAATTAACAATAACAATTACTTGTTTGTTGTAGTGTTGCTTAGATGCGTCACTTTGTTCGTCCACGCCTTAATGAAGTATGCCTTGTATGGAATGATCCAAGTACGGTTCACTTAATCAAAAAATAGAGGTCATGTAGTAGAGGCATACTCAAGACGATGAACATAAGCACCAAACATCGATTGGTCGTCACAGTCCATCACATTTTGCCACACTTCCATCGACACATCCCATGCCTCAACATTATCCACTAACATCTTGCATTTCGCTTTAACATTTTTCATAATGTGGAATGTACAAAGCATCTGATATGTCTCAAGAAAGACATTACTAATTGCATTTATCAAAGTAAGGTCTCTATCAGTGACAACAATGTGTGGTCTACCCTCTGATGTCAATAATAATCCTTTGAACCTTTCCAATGCCCAAGTGAAATTATTTTGGCATTTACTTGAAACCAATGCAAAGGTGGTTGTGAATGTCAAACCAGTTGATGTGACTCCAACAATCTCAAGCAACAGAAGATGATATTTTTTCGTTTTGTACGTCGTATCCATTAAGAAGACAATATTAAAATTCTTCAACAAGTGCACTGAATCAGGATGTGTCCAAAACAGGTCACTTACCACATCAGAATCGCCCAAACATCTACTTCTCTAGATGTGTTTGTCTTTATCTAACAACATCATCAACTACTACATTTCAGCTCTCGACCCTCTCAAAGATCGTTTGTAAGTGTACCTCGCATTATATATTTGTTTTATCATGGTCACGTTATCTTCATTATGTTCTTTGAGAGTCAAAAGAATATTTGACGGCTTTACTTGATTGTTAGTCATGTCCACAAGAATTGATTGTTTAGCAGCATTTAACCTCCTCGCGAAAGGATGACCAACCAAAGTCTCTGCTAATGCATGGTTGTGATAGTCGCACATAACCTTTAACACCCAACCATGTCCTTTAGGTTTACCCCTCAACCTAAACGGACACTCACATTTTTTTGTGACAGATACACTAGGTTGAACATTTGGCTTATACTTCCTATACTTCCACTCCTTCATAGCATAACAAAATAAATGTCTTTCTTCCAGCTTCACCAGTTGCTATGTCAGATCTTATAATGACGACAACAAATCCAAGGTCAAAATGCAATCTTTCGAACTCATTCAATTAAATCGACACGTGATGGGAAGATTTGATCATTGGAAAACTTATCTGTGTAATCACCCTCACCAACTTCATTTAGAAAAGAAGAAAACTTTGACATAAAATCAAAATTTATTTGAGAATCGAGAAATAGATAGTTATTCATCTTATATAATTAAATACGACCTACAATAAATATTACAATATTAAAATTTAACAAATAACAAATAACAAATACAAAATTAAGGAAAACTTTTAAAATTAAAATAAAAATTACCAAATATTATAATCATATAAATTAAATCAAAATTTAAAAAAATTAACACAAAAAAGTGTATGCAATAAATAAAAAATAACAAAATATTCTAAACTAAATACTAAATAAAAAAATTAAACTTATTCAAAATTAAATATAACTTCAAATCATTAACACATATAAAACATTGAAAAATTAATAACAAATAAAAAAATTTCATAACAAAATATTAACTATTACGTAAAAAATAACACTTAAATTATTAACTAATACATCAAAAATAAAATAAAATATTTTAAATTAAATCAAAAGTTTAAAAATTAACTTTGTATGTATATAATAAATACAATATAACAAAATAGTATAAACTAAATACTAAATAAAAAAAATTAAATTAAATAAAAATTCATTAACATGTATAAAACTCAAGGGTTAAATATGTTTTTAGTCCCTTAAGTATCACACGATTTTGGGTTTAGTCCCTACTCGAAACTTTGATTGCTTTTAGTCCTCATAGTTTTGAAACTATTATAAATAGTTTGGATGACGTTAACTTTTGTTTGACATGGCTAACGGCCAGCCCACGTCTGACGCTAGGTATGAGTTTATTCTCTGCCATGTTTTCTTTTTTTTTATTCCAAATTTACACACAAGCCCCTAATTTCTTCAATGTTTACACTTCAACCCCTAACTTCTTTTCAAAATTGCATAATAGCCCCTATTTGACCAGCTAGGTGCAGGTTAACTCAGGTGAGTCTGTCCAGTGAAACCATGCCACATGCCAGTTCACCCTTTACCCAAAATTAGGGTTTTGATTAGGAGTTACCTTGGATTCGATTAGGAGTTTCTTTGTTACCTTACTTCTCCACGTTGCTGCTGCAATAAATCCTGAACATTTCTTTTTCTTCATTCCACCATTTCCATCTTCAAGTATGAATCTCTCAGCTTTACATCCTGAGAGGATCACTGCATCATTTCCTACAGCTTCAACCAACCAAGTAGAGTTAGTGTCCTTCTTATCTCCTGTTCTACAACCATAACAACATGAACCACAATAATGATTTGCTGAGGAATTTATAGCCACTGACTCTACTTTCAAGCCCATTTTCTCACATCCTTGTACGAGAATTTGATTCTGAAACCCTTGTTTCTTGCACCTCTCTGTCACACCCATTCTTCTGCATACCGTGTCCATGGCAGATTGATAATCAGAGCTTGCAAAAAGTAGAATTTTTTTTTCGACCATTCCCTCATAACAGAATCGGGTGTTCTGATGCATGTAGACCAGTTTATAGCAGTGGCTCTGGTTTTCTCTCTCGACGATGACGGCGCAATTTGAAGGAGATGACGGTGGCTCTTCTGCTAGGGGTTTGCAGGTGGTTGGCTTAGGGTTTTTGTGGCGGCATGGAGGCTAGGTGGTGGCGGCCTTGCGTTGGAGGTTCAACGATGATTTGGGTTTCGTCTTTTGTGTATCTGTATGTTGCGAGATGGCTGCCAATGACTTAATCTAATTAACCCTAATTGCGGTGTTCCTTCTGAAGTGTAAACATTGAAGAAATTAGGGGCTTGTGTGCAAATTTGGAATAAAAAGAAAAGGAAACGTGGCAGAGAATAAACTCATATCTGGCATTAGACGTGGGCTGGCCGTTAGCCACATCAAACAAAAATTAACGCCATCCAAAATTAGGGACTATTTATAACAGTTTCAAAACTATGAGGACTAAAAGCAATCAAAATTTCGAGTAGGGACTAAACCCAAAATCGTGTGATACTTAAGAGATTAAAAACATATTTAACCCAAAAATCAAAACTTCATAACACATAAAAGAAATTAACAACAAATTAACTACTAAATCATAAATAACAAAATTCAAAAACAAATTAATTACAATGAAAAACATCATAAATATTACAATTTAAATAAACAAATATAATATATATAAAAAACCAGTATAATATATATTAAAAATTAATTAACTCATAAAATAACAAACTGGAAAAACTCATATTAGGCAAAAGGTTTACACTCCACTAGGGAAGAAACTCATACACCAAATTCTAACTCCAAATAAAACATTCACTCTCACACATTCACACACATCACTACAAACTATTTCCTCTCTTCTTATCCCTTATCTCCATCGTTCTTTTCCACCCACACACCACTACTGCATATTTGACAACCCTACACACACTCATTCATAACCATTTATAATATTTTCTCACGTAAACACTATACCTCTACAAGCACCCACTTTTTTTTTCTATTTCTCCCTAAAGTTTCTTTACATTTCTTTTTCTCTTGTAACCCCTAAAACCTTTTCAAGGAATACAACAACTTAAATCCCATGCAACACGAAAATAAGAACCCCTTTCTCATTCATCATTTAAGATTTACATACACATCACCTTATACCCTCTCTTTCACATACTCAAACTTACGTAAAAAAAATCTCCATGCAGCATCCCACTCTTCTTCTAACTTGCTTACCCAAAACACCCCCAAAAACAACAAAACCTAAAACTACCCAATCTGGACTCATACCTAATACATATAATAGAGCATAATCCATAAAATAACACATATTATAAAAATATCATATAACATAATACATAAAGTATAAAATATTAAAAAATGAAGTCTGCACAGTGCAACCGAAGTTGGAAGTGTGGCCCCCCTAAACCGCGGTTCGAAGTGCGGTTGGGGGTAGTCAAAATTCGAAAATCAGCAATATAGAATCGGCGTTCAGACGACGGCATTCTTAACCGCAGCTCCAACGCCGGTTAAGGGTGTTTACGTGAAATATTAAACTAACCTGGATGAGCTCTCTCTCACCACCTTCTTCCTCCTCCAATATTCATAGCACCACCTCCTCCAATATCCACAACACCACCACCATGGATCACAACCACCATTGTATAAACTCTCAACTCTCAACTCAGAAAACAATCAAACAATAAAAGTGAAGAAAATACTACTGTGATGAAAGTGAAAAAATGTGAAGGAGGAAGGAAGTGCATGTAGGGTAGGGTTTATACAATCAGATGAAGTTTAGGGTTGTTGATAGGGTTGTTGGTCGTTAATTTTTATTTTATTCAATTGATTTTGAATTTTTTTTATTTTATTTAAAATGACATATTTTTTCTATCTTCTTCAAAATAAACACTTATTTTTTTAATATAATCATACCTCTCTACATTATTATTTTTTCTTTCACCATCTCTTCCGTCTTGTGATAATATTTCTAAAAAATAAATTGTTTATTATTAATTAAATTTAAATGATTATTATTTGATTAAAAATTAAATTAATTTTTTTTATTGTACAATAAAATCATAACATTAACTTCATATATATGTTTTACGTAATGACTTCAGTGCAACACTAAAATCGTACACGACTTTATTTCTTTATTTTTTTGACACGATTTGGGTTTATAAGTAATAAGTTGCTTTAGCATCTTAAGACTTCTCATTTTTTTTAAAAATAAATAAATAAAATTTACATAATTTTTGTAATCTCACATTGAAATTACACTAGTATAGTAAATTTTCCCAGAGGAAAGGATTGAGAACTCATTTAAGTTTCTAATTATTTTTTATAAAACATATATGTTTTAAGTAATGACTAAAATAGGTTTCTAATTGTTTTTTATAAAGCATATATCTTTAACTAAATGAATAGATTTTATTTAATTTAATTTATCAGTTGGGTTATACATTAATATTATTAATACTTGGAGTGGATAACTTTGAGATAATTAATTATTAATTATGATAATCAATTAAGTTACTTAAATAAGAAGTAATGAAATAAAATAGTTATTTATTTGTAAACATGTCACTTTTAAAATTTACAACTTTTTACATGTGTGTTTGTGCCATTGTATATGTATTTTTAAATATTCGATTATTGTAATTATTTTAATTTGGTTAATTTGATTTATAAACGATAAAATAAGACGATAAAAATGTTTAAAAATAATGAATAATTAATAAAATTATTAGAAAGAAAAATTTTAACTTTTGGAACCACAAATTATAGTACATAAAATAGAGAATGTAAGTTATAAAAGTTTTAAATTAGTAAAAATAATTCAATTATAAAAGTGAAAAAATTGAAATTATGGAAATATTATCAAATAAAATATAAAAAAAAATTAGTAAAAAACTTAAAGTACAAACTTATTACCAAATATTATCAAATAAAATATAAACAGTTTTTAATAAAAAAATTAAATCAAATTTTAAAGTACAAACTTATTACCAAATAAAACAAATAAATTTTAACAAAAATTTTAATCCAAATTTAAAAAATAAAAATAAATTGGATAAATAGATAAGAAAGAGTAAAATTAAACTGAGAGTTTTATACAATTGTCCTTAAATTAATAATTATATTATTAAAGATAAAATATAAAAAATAAAAGTGTACATGAAAGAGGTACATTCTTTTTATTTTATAGTGATTATGTTATAATAGATTAATATGCTTAAACTATTTCTAAAAGTTTATTTACTAAAAAATAAAATTATACTGGAAGATATAAAGTGAATATGATAAGATGTTAACAAAATCTATTACATCAATCACATACGATCACGTATAAAAACAAATAATACTTATAAAATAAAAGATTTATCATCGTAAAAAAAAACTAAAAAATCTTCAATTTTCAGAACCCTTAGATCTAACGTTTTTAGTTTGTTTGTCGTTTAATTATTCTATAATTTAAACTATTTAACCATTAAACTAATTAAATTATATTTTAAAAATCATATAACTAATACTGTTCACGACTATTAATAATAGGATTAACTTTTATAGTTGTTTTTCGTGTGCACACTTTTTTCCCCTTTACCTTTATTAACCAGTTTTTCAATCTTTATGATTTACAAGAAATCATCCATAATAAATAGTCATATCGAAAAATTAAAAGTTTTTTTATAAGATAATTGCAATGATTAATAAAATTGAAATATTTTATAACTATATATATATATATATATATATATATATATATATATATATATATATATATATAAAGATAAGTGTATGTCCCATTCTCATTAAAATAATCAAGTAGTATGATACTTAATCAGAGTGAATAGTCTCCACCAATTGGAATAAGTCTAGAATTATTTTTCAAGTCTAAGAAATACTTTTCTTCAATCATATCTTTTCAAGATAAATTGTTATTAGTATATTATCTTACAATTTATTTTTATTTTTATTTTATATTAAATTAGATTTAACTTGTGTTGTGTATGGAACACACATTTATTTAGAAACATAGATATTAAATATTTTGATTATAATACGTATAATTATGCTAGAAATTTAACGTGTACCAAATTTTATTTAACCTTACGTTAAAATGAGGATAAAAGAACTTTTAAAATTACTTTTTAAAAAAATATAACTTTTCTCATTTTTTTTTTCTCTTCCATGAAGTAAAACGATAAAATCTTGCAAATTTTAAAAGCTACATTTTCTTTTGGTCAAAAGATACAGAACAAACAAAACAGCAAAATGAATGTTGTTAAAAAGTAAAAACTAGATCATACTAAATGTATAAAAAATTGTCGAGGTTTCATCCTACACCCACCCTACACCTCCAAGTTTTATATTTATCCTTGAATTAATGAAGTTTCTTAAAGATTAAATAAAGTGATTGATCAACTTATTAAATAATCTGACCATGTTTCATAGTTACTTGTTTATGCATCCTTCGCCTCTTGATCTTTCATTCATGAAATCTCTAATTCTTAAACGCATGAGTCTATTTGAAATCTCTAATTCTTACATAAATTTAACAATCCGACGCATATCTCCTCGAATATCAAAATCCGAAAACATGTACATCAAATATCAAAATCCAATGAAAAAGACCAAATCGATTTTCGAAATCCAATTGGTGTCTTTGCATTTCCAAATCTGATTCACTGTTGTTTTTACAACTTGTATATACAAATCCCTCTCCTTTCTCTCCAAACCTTCTACATAGAAATCCTAATACAACAACTAAAATCAATTAAGATTAAGGAAGAAGAAGCTCAACAGATGCAACAACACAAAAATTTTGATGAAGGAGAATCTCGTTAAAGAATAATCTGGTCAAAAAATTCTTTCACTTTTATTAAAAATTAATCACATCTTAACGATGACATTATAGGTATTTCAAAAAAATTTAGAAGTACAAGATGAAACCCTTGAAAGTATAGGGTGAAACCCTCAAAATTGCCGTGCAAACTAAGTTGATAACAACTGAACTACTGCTAAATTAAATAATTTAAACTGTGTAATCCCTTTAATCAATGTTCTTTCCGGAAGACTGGCCTAGTGAATTTTAGTTTAGTCGAACCAATGTTAGAATTAAATTCAACTTATGCATCTTGACCATTTGAGATGATCTAAGCACAAGTATGAAAGAAGGCAAGGTAAGCGAGAGCATAATTACAACAGGTAGAAGTTCCATTTTGTCCATTTCTTTTATACAAAAAAGCATGAAACTCTCTCCAGGACATCATAATCAGATATCTTCAACACTAAACATGGCATGCAGTGCCAGGTACTTCTAAAAAACTGTCCTAGATGCACTGAAAGGCTATATCTGTCATGTTTTTGTTTACCATATCGAATGCTTTATGCCAAGGCCATTGCAAGTCAAGATAAGGCCCTTGTAACGATTAAGATAATCCTACATCAAAAAATGTCAAATCAAACACAGTTATTCTTTGAGAATAAAACATTGTTTCAAAACACAACTCCTGTCTGATGAAGACAAACATTGCTTACAATGATATTGTAATCATATTCATAACGCATTCCGTTTATGTCATATTCCCTCCTTTTGACTGGATCACTCAAAACTGTGCAAAAAGCCAAATAGGTGTTAAATTATGACTTGAAAGAACTCATACAGCCCATCTACTCAACTGACAGAAATAAAGGTAGGGTAAAAATCAAATCTGGATGTGGTAATAATCAAGTGGTAGGGTCACATTGCAAATGCATTCATAAGCTTCAAACTTCAAAGCAGTAGCACGCTTTCTGGTTAAAAGAAGGAAGTTTCCAAAACAAGCATATAGGAATTTGAGCAAATTAGATGAAATTGGAGCTGTGATTAGAAGAAAAACTTAAATTTATTCCAATCCTTGTAAAGGAAAACTTATTTCAATCCTTGTAACTTCCAAATAAAATTCCGAAATAACTGCTTCAAATTACATGGAAACGTTTAGAAATAAATCACTAAAAATTCCCAAGTTCTCCCCAGCATCTCAGTGTTCTATTCATCAACTGGAACATATATAATAGTTCCTGTTCCCGTATTGTTATACGAATTATACTATCATCGTAACACAACAAAGAATAAGGGTGAGCAACCCAAAAATAATGCAACAAGAAAGTGTAAAAATATCCAATATACATCAAACTAATGCAATCAACAAATCACACCAACCAGATTAGCTCAGTCACATGCCACACCCGAAATATACCAATACTAACTAGTTACAACCCATGTGTCGTTCTCCCATACCTTATCATACAGAACATGTTCACCATAACAGGATAGTTTGCAGCTTCGGACCTATCTCCCCTGCTCTTTCAAGACTTACAAGTAAAAATTCCGCTACTGGTCACAATGGACACTATACTCAACTCGAACTGGAAACCTACGGACGAAACATCATTTCCTTTCTACCTCCTCGTAAAAAGAAAGGTGCAGTACTCAACCTCGGTCCCTTCCACCGCCCTTTATAGGCGAAGAGACCTATCTCTTTTACCACCTTTCAAAGGCGAATCCCTTGTGAACAAAGACACAACCTTCGGATTTACAAGGTACAGCCAGAGGACAGACTAACCACAATGACTATCACCCAACTCTCATCAATTCGTTTAAGCACAAGAAAAAAACGCACGATTTAGTCTCATCACCTACGAAACAGATCAATACAGTCTAGGACAGATTTGTTAACTACCACAAGTCTTATAAAATTGAGGGGCAGACGGGATTGACCATTCTCTATTACTTAGAGATACTCATGAATCCACAGCCTATTACCGTGGCCTTCCTGTGTCTAAGCAACCTAAAAACTGGGTTAATCACCTAGTCCTTCATGCTGGAAACTTGAAACAGTTCAGCAAGCATTGCAAGGCACTACTAGGTAAGGGATAACATACAATTGAGTTAAGAAAGAGACCACACAACATCTGCATTGTCAGTAGAAGAACTGGACATTTCCCTGAGTTCAAAAGAATAAATAAATTGCATAAGCCAAACATCATCTACTTGGCAGCATTGGAATTTATGTGAGAATGAGGCACCGCATTAGGCAGCAACATAGATAGGAAAAAGGAAGAGAAATTGGTTGTGGTTCTAGTTGTTCAATTAGACCAGCAATAGGACTTTGCATCCATTAACCAATTGAGTGGTCTAGCCTTTTGACACCCAACCACCGAAACAACTAAAAAAAACCACAATTCACCTAATCATTCACGTGTTAGCTTTCACTTGACCCACCAAATCAAGCAATAATTTTCCCCCTCATTCACACAGTAACACGTCACGGTGTTAGCTTCTACGAATGGTACACACCCTTAGCCAATTGAATGGACCAACTCCTTGATATCACTCACCAATCCAGTACGGAATTAGATAAAGAGCAAGGCTTTAGACTTGACAAATAAGCACCGCTGAACCCAAGACAGCACCCTGCACTAATTCTATTTTTTAACCAAAAGAAAACCTAACTTAATTATATGTATACATATTTCCTAGTGTCCATGGACAATTCCTAGGCCTAGGGAATATTGGTTCTTCCTGCAGGTCCTGATGTCCTCGGCTAGGCACTGGCCAATATAATTCAATGAAAATAAAAAGGCTGGATGAACCAATTATAACACAAGGCAGGGCCAAGGTCAAGCAGCAGATAGTTTAGCGAGAGAATATGGTTTTTGTACGTGTGGCAGAGGCACTAAAAGCGAAATGAAAGGACTGGAAGGCTATACCAAAGCGTCAGGAGCATTTCTGCACAAAAAGGAAAGAAAACTGGGCCCTTAGACCTGCACCTGGTGCTTCTGTCATAGGCCACTTCTTGCACCAGCAACCAACTAGAAAAAAATGGGACTCCAACAATCCATAAACACCTTAGTTCACTGCTGCAGATTGGCTCAGACCAAACAACCAAAAACTAATGAAAGGCAAGGCGCAAACAAGCTGGAAACAAAACACCACAGCCACTGGTTTGGTCAAGAAGCACACACCACTGTCTTTGGTTGGCTGCACCTAACAAAACAGTGAAAATACAGAATAAAATCCTGCACCAACTATGTTATAACCTCGTTAAGAACCTGCAACCTAAACTGGTTTAGAGTCTAACTTAATCCTGCAACTAGGTTGTTGTACCAAGTCCTAAAATATGCTAATGCCTAGCACTTAAAACTGTCCAAAAGCTGCAAGCAAACCTGCACCGAAGAAAAAGAAAACCTGCACCGTCTAGCCCAAACCAATCCCAGCTGAACTCACCACAATTCACCTATTATGTGATATCAACGCTGTAATCTATGCTAGAAAGTTTCCAATCATTATAAATTCACAGAACCTTCATACTGGGACCTAACCTATTAAAGCAACCAAATATATATTCAACCAACTTCTAAAACACAACACTGCACCTCTTCAATCTCAAAGGAAACGTTACGTGCTCAAACACCACAACCTCATCTTATTTTCGTGCTTAACTAGAAGGGTAACATAGACCAAAGCTCCTGCCAAATCACCGAACTACAAAAAAATAAATGCAAGACAGCTGCACCTTCAAGGCTTAAAATAAAACGAATCCTCTACTAACCCGGAAATTTCATTGCACTAAGCTAACCCCAAATCAGCCACTGCATATCTAATACTTACACGTATCTAATTCTCTGAACAGAACATAATGCAACAGCGGAACTATAGTGAACCAGGAAAAATAAATACCACTGGACCAAGTCTATTTCCATGCATGAACCATTAACTAACTCACAATCAAAACAGCCAAGATACTTAAGTCAGGTAGAACATCATACTTTAGTTTTTTATTACCTTTTTAATTAAGATTGCACACACCACATTAGTACAGAAACTATATCACAGACCCCACCTTTTCCTTTTTAGTTTATCTTTAAGAAGGTTTAGGAACTTACCTTCACCCAATAGCTAATGGCCATAAACAATCATCCATTCATATTTTCAGACTCGAAGTAATTCTTTATAATACAGAATTGCAGTGCACACAGGCCAAACCCATCAATCCAGACGTGTTCAATTCCTTCATGTAATTAGACCATTAAAACAGCCTTTTAACACATATAGCCGCACTTATGACACTACCTAAAATTTACTACACCAATGAATTCTTTTCAATAAAAGGAGGTTGTATAATTCAGATAAATTGTCTTTGTGTGTTCTCGAGTGTTTTTCCATAGGTTCTTGATCCCAAGAACCTATCATTTGGTCCGACCTGCCGGATCGGAGTGGGGGTGAAGGATCAAGAAGTAATCGAGAAACTGCCGGATTGAGACGCCACCGGAATCGTGTGCGGGTGAAGGAAATTGCGGTTGATAGAATGAAGGCGCAGATAGGGGAGCTACGACCAGATTATGCTGCAATACGCCAAAATTATGCTGCAATACGCCAAGATTTGCAAGAAATAATGAGGATGATGGGGGCGCGGGCTCACAACAACGACGAACAATCAGGTGGAAGTCAGGCTTACGTCAAAGGGAACCAGCGACGGTGCGAGGAGGATATTGGAGGGAGAGTGGGTGGCGATTACGGTGGGACCCAAACCCACAATCACTGTGGCGATCACCAGGAGGTGCAAAATCAATGGCGGAAAAGGGGTGAATTAACCGCTTTCGAAGGGTTGGACCCGTTAAACTGGATCAATAGGGCGGAGAGGGTTTTCGAGCTTCAAGGAGTAGCGGAGGAGGAGAAAGTGCAGTTCGCGGACTTAAGCATGGAGGGCAGTGCGGGCTACTGGTTCAGAGCCTGGAAGGAGAAAGCCAAGAACCGTTCCTGGGATGGCTTGAAGGAGGCCCTGGTGATAAGGTTTGGAACCATTGTTGGGCGTTTGGCGGCATCGAAACAGGTAGCGACAGGGGAAGAGTATGTGCAGGGAGGCGAAAAGGTAAGAAAAGGGAGCGGAATAGAAGACGAGTCATCTGGGGGACGAACGCGAGAGTAAGCAGTACAAGGCCAAGTACTGTAGACCAGACCGAGCGGGATTAGCCGAACAGTCCGAGGCCGATCGCTATAACACAGGCAGATCAAGAGCTGCCGAGCAGTCAGACGAAATAGAAGACCAGTCGACATGGGGACGAACGAGCGGTCAGTGGACACAGTCCGAGGCCGATCGCTATAACTCAAGCCGATCGAGATTTGCCAAGCGGTCCGAGGACATAAAAGACCAGTCGTATTGGAGACGAACGAGCGGTCAGTGGACACAGTGCGAGGCCGATCGCTATAACACAGGCCAATCGAGGGTTGTCGAGTGGTCTGAGGTCAAGCGCAATATCCCAGGTGAGGTTGCCGAGCGGTCCGAGATAGAATTAGACCTGAAGCAGACGGAGTTGTCCACTCTCTCGGCTAGTGGCCCTATTCAGCCAAAAGCGATGGAGCTGCATGGTTCGATAGACAAAGAGCCGAACGGTATAAATATAGTGGGAAGAGAGCCGAACGGTATAAAGATAGTGGGAATTGAGCCGAACGGTAGAAGAGGACTGTTGGATCCGAACGTGAGAAGACCGGAACCGAACGTGAGGGGACTAACAGAACCGAACGGGAGAGGACGTCGGGAAGCCAACGGGAGAGGATTGCCGGATCCGCACGGGAGAGGACTGACGGACCAGAATGGAAGAGGACGGGAGGAACTGAACGGTCTTTTAGCTACAGTAAAATGCCGAACGGTTTTACACTCAAAACGGTCTCCTAGTCATTGGCCGAACGGTCTTACAATTAGATTCAAAGGCCGAACGGTCTTACAGTCCAAACAACCTCTCAGTACTTGGTCGAACGGCCTTACCATTAGAATGAAGGATGAGGAGGGAAAGATGGATGTTACACTTAAGATTGAAAAGAAATAATTCTTGAGGGCTCAATTGATCCCTCTCACAATCTTCTATTTATAAGAATAAATTGATACACAAATACATGATAAATAGGGTAACCCTAGACACAATATAATCATGATAAATAGGGTAATCCTAGACACAATATAATCATGATAAATAGGGTAACCCTTGACACACTATAATGATGATAAAATAGGATAAATATCCTAACACTCCCCCTCAAGCTGGAGCATACAAATTGTATGTACCAAGCTTGGAACAAATAAACTCAATCCGAGGACCCCTTAATGACTTAGTCAATACATCTGCGAGTTGATCGTTTGACCCAATAAACTCAGTACATATTTCTTTGGTCAACAACTTTTCACGAACAAAATGACAATCAATTTCTATATGTTTAGTCCTCTCGTGAAACACTGGATTTGATGCAATGTGGAGAGCAGCTTGATTGTCACAATACATCTTCATAGTATGGATGTCACAAAATTTAAGCTCTTGAAGGAATTGTTTCACCCATATAAGTTCACATGTTAATGATGCCATTGCCCTATACTCGGCTTCCGCGGTTGATCGAGCTACTACATTCTGTTTCTTACTTTTCCATGAAATAATGTTTCCTCCCAGAAAAACACAATATCCTGTTGTAGACCGTCTATCAATAGGTGAACCTGCCCAATCTGCATCACAATACCCAGAGACATGAATGCTTCCTTTATCTTCATATAACAATCCTTGCCCGGGAGCCTTCTTTACATACCTTAGAATGCGAATGAGAGCATTCCAATGGTCAACACATGGAGCCTGCATGAACTGACTAACCACTCCAACTGCAAAGGATAGATCTGGCCTTGTAATAGTGAGATAAATCAGTTTGCCAACCAACCTCCTATACCTCTCTGGATCGGAGAATAATTCACCTTCTTCTGTCCTTAATTTCTGGTTTGGGTCCATGGGACTGTCTACTGGTCTACAATCAATCATGCCTGTTTCTTGTAATATATCAAGAGCATACTTCCTTTGGGAGATTACAACTCCATCTTTTGATTGCGCTACTTCAATGCCTAAAAAGTATTTGAGACTTCCAAGATCCTTGGTTTGAAAATGTCTACACAAGTACTCTTTTAGTTGAAATATTCCAACAGCATCATTTCCTGTAATGACAATATCATCAACATATACTATTAAGTAAACACATTTCCCGAGAGAAGAATGACAATAAAAAACTGAATGGTCTGCTTCACTACGTTTTAGCCCAAATTTTTGAACAATGGAGCTAAACTTTCCAAACCAAGCACGTGGGGATTGCTTAAGGCCATATAGAGATCGATGCAATTTGCATACCATACCAGACTCCCCCTGAGCAACAAACCCAGGAGGTTGCTCCATATAAACTTCTTCCTCAAGATCACCATGTAGGAAGGCATTCTTGATATCCAATTGATGAAGTGGCCAGTGACGAATGGCTGCCATGGCAAAGAAGAGACGAATAGTAGTCATCTTGGCTACAGGAGAGAAAGTGTCACAATAATCAAGACCATAAACCTGAGTGTAACCTTTGGCAACAAGCCGAGCTTTGAGCCGATCAATTTCACCATCAGGGCCAACTTTAACTGCATACACCCATCGACAACCAACCGCCTTTTTTCCTGGGGGAAGGGGCACCAGCTCCCAAGTATTACTGTGGTCAAGAGCCTGCATTTCTGCAATCATAGCTTGTCGCCATCCAGGATGATCAAGTGCTTCTTTCACATTCTTGGGTATAACAACAGAGGACACTGAGGATAAAAGAGAAAAATAGGAGGGCGACAATCGATGATAGCTTAGAAAATTATAAATGGGATGAGGGTTCCGAGTGGAACGAGTACCTTTTCTGAGGGCAATAGGCCATGCTGAATCATTTGCACCAGGAGGCGTGGGAGGAGGTGACGAGGGAGAAGAATCTGAAGTAGGAGATTCACCATTGTCTTGGGGAGGTGGACTATCCATTGAGGCCCTGTGTGGGATGATCTCAGTATGTGGAGAAACAGGTGTAGAAGGATTGTGATCAAGACTTGGAATGACAGAGACAGTGGAGCTATTTGACTCAGCCATTGGAATAGGAAGGACTTGCTGGAGGATAGAAACATCCTGAACAGATGGAGAGAAGTAAGGAGTCTGTTCAAAGAATGTGACATTGGCAGACATGTAATACTTCTTAGTTTCAGGAGAGTAACACCGATATCCTTTTTGAAGTCGAGAATAGCCTAAGAAGACACATTTGAGAGCGCGAGCGGAGAGTTTGTCTAGACCTGGAGACATGTCATGAACAAAACATACACAGCCAAACACTCGGGGAGATGTATGAAAGAGAGGATCATTAGGAAACAAAATGGAGAAAGGGACTTTATTATCAAGAGAGGAGGAGGGCATCCTATTAATAAGATAACATGAAGTTAAGATGGCATCCCCCCAGTGATGGACAGGAATATGGGCACCAAGCAAAAGGGTACGAGCAGTTTCAACCAAGTGTCTATTTTTTCGTTCTGCTATACCATTTTGTTGTGGTGTATGAGGACAAGTAGACTGATGTAAGATACCATGGGAACTCAAGATGGCAGAAAAGGAGGATGAGAAATACTCTTTTGCATTATCAGTTCTTAATATTTTGATTACTTGACCAAATTGATTCTTGATTTCATTCAAAAAGGATGTAAAGATAACTAACAATTCAGAACGATTTTTCATAAGATAAACCCAAGTACATCTTGAATATTCATCAATAAAGGTAACAAAATATCTAAAACCAAAGGAGGAGATACGACTAGGTCCCCATATATCAGAATGGATGATGGAAAAACTAGAATTACATATTGATTGAGACCTTTTAGGAAAGGAAGATCTAACATGTTTTCCTAATTGACATGACTCACATTCTAAAGTTTGGAGACCACTAAGTTCAGGACACATCTTTTTTAATTTGGACAAATGAGGATGGCCAAGTCGATCATGTAGCACTTTAGGATTAGGAGCAGCAACACAAGACACCCTTGGACGAGATCCAAAATGGTATAATCCGCCAGCTTCATATCCTTCTCCAATCTGTCTCCCCGAACCACGCTCCTGTATAACAAAAGATTTATGATCAAAGGTTATTGAACAATTTAACATTTTAGTCAACTGGCTTAAGGAAATTAAATTAAAAGGACAATTAGGGACAAAAAGGACTGAGTTGAGATTGAGGGAGACAAAGAAACATGACCGACTCCTTTGGAAGAAGTTTTAGATCCATTTGCAAGGGTTATGAAATGAGGTTTTTCTCGAAAGGAAATAGATGAGAACAAAGAGGTATTACCAGAAATGTGATCAGAAGCACCTGAGTCAATTACCCATGAATTTTGACATTCCATAGATTGAGAAACGCAGGCTGTTGATGTATTGGGAGATTGAGATGGTTGTGCCAAGGTGTTAGACTTTAACCTTAAATACTCTTGATATTCATCTTCAGAAAACATAGAAGTGGAGGTTTCAGTTTTCGAAGTGGAAGTTTCAGTCTTCGAAATATTGGCGGTTTTGGAAGGGAAACCATGTAAGGAGTAGCAATTCTCTTGAGTATGACCCATCCTTTTACAATATGTGCATTGAGTACGTCCCCGACCTCCTCGTCCTCCTCCTCTAGTGCCACGTCCTCCTCTTCCTCGTGTGGCAACCATGACCGATGGTTCCACTAGTTCATGCGCTTCTTGAGTTTGAGATACCGGGACACGCAGAAGGCGAGTGGTCAATGTTTCCATAGAGGGAACCTCATGACTAGTTAGAAGTTGATCTCTGAGATGATCAAAATCGGGATGTAGGGCACGAAGGATCAACACCATGTAAAATTTGTCTAGTTTCTTTTTGATATCCTCTAATGGATCTACTTCCAAAAACATCCTAAGTTCTTCGACAGCAGATTGGGCTTCAGCCATGAAGGACACCATATCATGGTCTGCCATTTTAAGAGATGCAAGCTTGTTCGTAGTGTCATAGAGACGTTGAATATCGTTGGCATAAATGCTTTGGGCTTTCTTCCAAAAGGAGTGACAAGTTTTGAAAGCCCTCAAAGATACAAGAAGTTTGGGTTCCACTGATTGCCATAACAGGGTACACAACTGGAAATCTGCTTGTTTCCACTGATCAGCTTTTTCAGTAGGCACATGGCTTCCATCTCGCTCAAGGTGGTCATAATGCCCTTGGCCAAGGAACCACATTTCAACAGCAGCAGACCATGATAGATAATTTTTTCCATTTAGCTTCTCGGAGGTAATTGATGGACTTCCAGAGAAGGAAAGAGTACTGCCAGACGCCATCTCTGAAGAAGACAAATAGTACTAGCGAGGAACAAGAAAACCCTAAGGGTTTAGACGAAGGAAACTGTGACAGTGATGGACGACGGTGGCCGGCAACGGCGGGCGGTGAACGGCGGCCGGCGGCGACGGTGGCCGGACGGTGGCCGGCGGCGGCGACGGTGGCCGGCGGTGGCGACGGTGGCCGGCGGTTGACGGTGGCCGGCGGCGGGCAGCGGCGGGCGACGAAGAACTATGGCGCCGGACAAATATATATTACGAGACAGAAACCAGAGCGGGATCGACCCGCTCTGATACCAACTTAAGATTGAAAAGAAATAATTCTTGAGGGCTCAATTGATCCCTCTCACAATCTTCTATTTATAAGAATAAATTGATACACAAATACATGATAAATAGGGTAACCCTAGACACAATATAATCATGATAAATAGGGTAATCCTAGACACAATATAATCATGATAAATAGGGTAACCCTTGACACACTATAATGATGATAAAATAGGATAAATATCCTAACAGTTACCACATCGGGAGGCGATAACAGGGGAAGAATGGTCAGAAACTTACCTTATCCAGAGTTTCTGAAGAGGCGGGAAGAAGGAAGGTGTTTCCGATGCGGTGGACCATTCGCTCCGGGTCATCGATGTGCGGAGAAGAGCTTAAGGGTCCTGTTACTAGCGGAAGACGAGGAGGAGGAATGGGAGGAAAACTTTAACCTGGAAGCAAAAACCCTGGAGCTGTCGGCATGTGCGGCGGAGGGGCTGACGCCTTCCAAGACCCTGAAGTTGACCGGGTTGATAGGGGAGAGAAGAGTGGTAGTCCTGATCGATAGTAGGGCCAGCCACAATTTCATTAGCCGGAAGGTGGTGGAGGAACTGAGGCTTCCGGTAACAGAAACGGCCACATACGCGATGAGTTTGGGTGACGGGTGTAAGAAGTGGACTCGGGGGCGATGTGAAAAGGTGGGATTGAAGCTGGGTAATGTGAAGGTAGAGGAGGACATGCATGTGTTTGATCTCGGTGGAGTGGATTTAATATTGGGTATTGCATGGTTGGCAAAACTGGGTGAGGTGGTTATTAACTGGAAAGAAATGTCTATGCTGTATGTGGTGGATGGAGAAAAGAAGAAAATCTGCAGTGACCCAGCCTTGGCAGGACAGCTGGGTGACACAGACGCATTTACAAAAATAATGGACGCTGAGTCATGGTTTCAATTTTGGGAAATGTGCGTAGTGGAGCAGGGGACAGGCGGTGATGTGTTGGGCCAATTGACTGAAGCTCCCTGCACGGGTACAGCAGGTGGGGAAAGTAGCTTTTCGTTTACAATTACCCGAGGCAGCAAGAATACACCCAATATTTCACGTTCCCCAACTAAAGAAGGCTGTGGGTGAGAAGAGGGTTGAGAGGAACTTCCAGCTGAATTACAAGCCTACCGACCCATGTTTTGGCCGGTAAGGATTTTTGACAGAAGGACAAGGCAGCTGGAGTAAGAAGAAATACCTCAGGTGTTGTTAGATTGGCAAGAAGGGGACAAGAGGGCGGCCACCGTGGGAAGACGGGGCGACTAAAAAAGAGCAGTTTCCGGTATTCAACCTTGGGGACAAGGTTGTTGGGGGAAGGGGAGTAATGTTAGGGAACTAATTGTATATAGTAGAAGGAGAAACGTTACCCAGCCTAACTGCCAAGGCAGTTAGGAAAGTCAGTATAAAAGGGGTGGCTTGGTTGGTGAGAGGACAATTTTGGAGTGTTATTGTTTGGCGGGAACTCTTGTAGTTCTTTGGAGGGAGGTTAAGCTCTCGGAGGCTGTATAATTCAGATAAATATCAGAATTCACTGCAGCAATCCAATTTCAGGCAAAGGATAGTCATTCGACTAAGCAAAGGGTTCATTCATGATATTCATCAATCAGTGAATAAGGTCAAACCTCCAGAAAATAGCAGGGAAAGACACTCGTCACAGCATTATGAGCATGTTTTATACACTCAAGAATTTCACGCAGCAAACATAGAAAACAATAGCAAGGGTCAGCTCCCCTTACCTTTTAAACCAATAGGTAGCTTGACCTATACGTGCTTCTACAAACACAGTCCAAGTTCTTCCTATTCTTTCTCACTCTCTGACCACACTAACCACTGTACACTGCTTTCCCTTTTAATTCTCACTGCAGGGTTCTTTTCTGTGTAAAAGAAAACTTCCTCGTAAACAATTTATGCACCCAATAGGGTTTGAACACAAAACCACCGACTCCTCACAAGGAGCTTTCACCAATTGGGCTACACAACACAAGTGAAAGCATAATCCTTCTCATAAAAAAACATTTAGCAAGATCACAATCATTCTTTTATTACATTGGAATTTCCCGGGTCTTATATGGGAGCCTTCTCTCTCAATTTACATTGAGGTTACATTGTTTTAAGCTTATAACAGACAGAAAATAAACTCAGTAAATGAACCATGCTAGTTGTAAGCATGATTGCATATGTCCTACAAGGCTAGTTATAACAAGGCCAATCAAACTCAAGATGTACATTTGACTTCAGCTTATAGTGCTCAGAGTTTAGTCAAATACCCATCCAGCAACAAGGATAGTCAAATAACGTCATTGTGCTATGACAAAATTTTCAGACGCACCATTTAGATCAAAGTCAAACCACCATGGGCAAGATTTAGTCATCTAATCCTCAATAGGTGTAACTCCAACCTTCTATTGGACACGCTCATTCACTTATAATATTATTGTCTATTGCACAACTTCTCATTCACTACAATGGTGACACTTCAGAACCCAACATTCAAAACCATAAGCATCACTATTCCTACGCTTTTTCAAATAAATTTTAACATAAGTAAGCTTGCTCAAGTTTTTCATCCTTTGTATTTCTAAAATTCAAAACCACAAGCACACCTTTCAGACATTATCACACAAAACACCACCCCGATGCCAAACAATTGACTATTTCATTCCCTTAGAGTATACGAGCATCATATTTAAGCAGCACTTCTATTTCAATACATTAATAGGCACCCGCCTTAGGCACAAATTAAACAAAACAGAAACAGTTCCCGAAAAATTTTAGTATGGGAAAAGGCAAAAAGGGTCTCTTTTGAAATTTTCTTCATGAACACTTCTAGGTGAAAAAAAAATAATTAAAAGTCATTGTAGAAAAAAAGTTAAAAAAAACAACTTCGACAAACTTATGCATAAACTAATGCAGTGATATAATAACCCTAAAGAACTTAAGTAGAATACACTCTAGATAGCTAGTAATAACTTCCAACCTCTTAAAACTGATTTAGAAAACCACGATAGCACTAACTTGTATAAAATAATATGGCCTTATTCCTAATCAAAATAGAATCTCCCACGCTATAAACAACGATGGCATCCCTATCCCTAACCCTAAAAACAAATATATAGATAGACAGATACATACATACCCTGGTAGGCCTCGTTTATGTCTTGGAATCGCGAGGTAGTACAATCCTGGTCTTTCTGCTTGTCAGGGTGCCACTTCTGCGCGCACAACCACACCCACATTAGCCCCAATCGGAAACCCCAACAAAAGGAAAACGCTTACAACAGAACACACCAGAGCAAGACGAATGTAATTGGAGCGAATATCATCATCCGTAGCATCATAATCCACTTCCAGTATCTTATAATAATCCTGCCCCAACACAATATGCAGTTACAGAACACAACACAATATGCAGTTACAGAAACAACCCCTAATCATAAAACAAAGTTTGAAGAGTTATGTTAGAATGTGCAGCACCTTGGGTTTGGCGAGGGTGGAGAAGAAATCGAAGTTGAGATGAGAATCGGGTTCGGGTTGGTCGGATTCTGGGATGGCGTCTTCGTAATCGCCCCATTCCCACATCATGGTGTTGAGTTTGTGAGCGCTAAGAAAGGGGCTGAGAGAACCCAATAGATAAAAGGGAAATAATCGAACCACTGCTTCTTTTATTTGTCTCTGTGTCTCGGCGTGCCGCGTATGTCTCATTTATGCCGCTATTATCCAACGACTCAAAACGCAACTACCAAACATTCGCTTCCACGAATCTTCTAGATTTACCATTACTGTTAACTACTCACCACCATTTTCATTTTTCAGATTCTTAACAAATATCATTCGAAATTAAGATCAACATCATCTCTTTTCAAACATGTGTGTTAAAACAAAAACTGTTTTCCTTCCCAAAAAAACATTGTTTTTCTATTGCAAGCGAATGTGTCACGATTCAATTCACAATTTCGCGACAAAAATCGTAAGGTTCTACGACTTGACGAGACATACAATATTATTTACGACAAAACAACCAATTACGACGTGTTGATTTGGTGATTTTTCTCTGTTGGTCTATTTGGAAAAAAAAAATCTAGTTCAGTACTAGTGCAATTGTTGTTTGGCCTCTATTGGGGATTCTCTGAATCTCTTTTATGGTTGTTGCTTGAAGATAGAAAAATTTGTATTCTAGTAGAATAATTTTGAAGGAGATATTTGTTGTGTGCATATTATTTTAAATTATGATACTTTTATTTTCTTAGAATAAATATACATAATGTTGAACTTTTCTTAAAAACTAGATCACAAACTTTTGTATGATACTGATGCTTCCAATGCATTTATTCAATTTAATTATAAATATTGATGAGGTTTATAAAATTTATTTTAGTATGAAAAATACCAGAAAGAGTGAATAGTGATTTTACTTCAACAAAATGAGTTTTCTTTCTATGTTTAAAATAATATACATGGTTAAAATATATTTTTTAAATTCCAGGTGTTTTATTAATTTATGAAATTGACTTAATGGAAGAGTGGAATGAATCTAGAGGGATATGTCGTGATTCGCGTAAAAAAAACTAATACATCAATAATTGTTATTTAACGATAAAAAAAACAATTGTTTTCAAA
The DNA here is from genome assembly GCF_029865625.1 of Vigna umbellata. NCBI lineage: Eukaryota > Viridiplantae > Streptophyta > Magnoliopsida > Fabales > Fabaceae > Vigna > Vigna umbellata. Next base: position 30,136,533 of record NC_142165.1, on the reverse strand, counting down.
TATTTATTCATTTATTTGGTAATAATAAAAAATTTAATAAAAAAAAGTACTATCTCTGAAATATAATTTTTTCTGTTTTATTTTTAGGTTTATGAATAAATCATTCATTATTTTTAAGTGATATTTAACGATAAAAAATTAACAGTTGTTTTCATTATTAATTTATTTGGTCATAAATAAATAAAAAATATAAAAAAAAAAAACTATATCTCTTAAATATAATTTTTTTTTTCATTTTTAAGTTTATGAATAAATCATTTACCATTTTAAGTGGGGAATATCTCTTACGTCAGTAAGGACAAAATAATTCAATTGACTAAAAATTCTTTTAAAATATTTGTTTTTACTTAACGATAAAGAATAGTAGATATAGTTTTTATGGAAGATAATACTTCATTATTTTATTATTAAAAATATGAATTATAAATAAAATTTTAATAATAAGTTTCATTTTATAAAAAACACTTAATCTTTCTAAAAATAGTTTTAGATTCTCTTCAACTTTTTTATAGATTTTTTACTAAATTATTTACCTAATTGACAATTAGAAACCACAGGTGGAATTACATCAAAGAATTTTATATATATATATATATATATATAAATATGTACATATGTATATATATACATAGTACATATGTACGTATATATATATGTACATATGTATGTATACATAGTACATATGTATACATACATATGTACATATGTATACATATGTATATATATATGTATGTATACATATGTACATATGTATACATACATATGTACATATGTATACATATGTACATATGTATGTATACATATGTATATATATGTATATATAAAATCAAAATTATAAACAACATAAATTCATATTTTTTAGAAACATTTTAGCATTTTGACGTGCAAATGGTTGTAACGATAATGGATATATTTTAAATCAACTTTAGGTGAATCTATATTTAATTGTGATATTAGTGATAGGCTTAGTTTTCTCATTTAATGTTTGTGTAGGTAGAGAGAATAATGTGCAATATAAAGTTCTAGGAGCATATCTCTAAGAAAAAAAATGTGTTATATAATAGGGGAAGCTAGATTTGAATATAAATATACTGCAATGTGATGAGATGTGAATTAAATATACTGCAATGTGATGAGATGTGAATTAAATATACTGCAATGTGATGAGATGTGAATTGCATGACGATGTGTTGTGATAAATTGTTGTGTGAAATTTGATTTGAAATGATGTCTCTATATAAAAGAAATCTTAAATTTAGGGTTTAATATGTGATATGAACTTTCTACATGGATGGCACCTCTGATTTAGTTGTGTGACTTGACCAAATTTGTGTAAGGCTATGATTTAATATCATTATAACTTTGTGTGTTTTCAACTGAAAAATGAGTGAAAAGTCTAACAGGTTGGTTAGAAACACAACCAACTCAAATATGAATGTATATAATAATGCATATTCGTTGGATGAATATATGACTCGTTAAGTGAGAACGCAAAATCTGCATGATAGAGATTATCAGTGATTTGACTCATTAGGTGAGCTATTTCTCATTGGGCGAGCTTTACAAAAGCGATGCCAAAAGGTACACTTGCTAAGTGAGTAAAAGCATGACTGAACGAGTTAAAAAATGTTAAAAACTTAAGAGTAAGGTGTGTGCATGACTTAGAGAAAATTTTTAAAGAAATTAGTCCTAAAACATTTTTGCAGGACAAGCCTACATGTTGTTGCTTTTATGCCTAGTTAGAGAGTAGAGTTATATTCTCACTAGATGAGTATTATAGTTGTTATGTGCATCTCCTCCTCAAGGACACTCGTTGAGCGAGACATTTATTCACTGAGCGAGAATATACCAACATGAAATGGTGATACTATTACAAAAATCGCATACAACGTTGAATATTTTGGACTTTTAACTGCGAATTCACGAACGACGTCATATAAGGATACGTTAAATTTACATCGAATTTAAAAAATTTGATGTTAAATTAACGTCGGATTTTGTTAATATACGACGTTAATCATTTTTTTTGTTTTTTTTAATTAATTCTGATCCTTTTTTACAACTCTATGAGACCTGAAAAGGAAAAAAAACAACAAATTTCAGTGTTTGTATTTTATAAAGCATGAATTATGAACGTGAGTGTAGTATCAACAACAAACAATAATAACCAACAACAAACAAGTTCAACCAAACAACAACAAACAAGTTCAACCAAACAACAACAACAAACAAGTTCAACCAAACAACAACAACAAACAAGTTCAACAAAAAAACAACAAGTTCAATACATAAGTTCTTCAAAACGAAAACGAAAACTAACCTTCAAAAGGTGGGTTTATCGGAATAAAGTTTCGTCACCAGTGAGAGAGAAAGCAGAATGCGCCTATGAAGGAGAAGAGCACGAAAATAATCGGTTAAAACAAACGAAAATCATACATAAAGTAGTTAATTAACATGCATTTGTATCAAATGAAAGAAATATTACATGTGATGCTCGTCAAACTTCGTTCGAGAAAAGTTTGAGAAGAGAAGAGGGTATCGCGCGCTAAGATAAAGTGAATGAATATTCAATCTCCCGCTCAATTTTTTATTGAATTCACTAACATTTTGACGTCGAATTTAAAGGGCATTCGACGTTTTATATCCTTTTACGTCGAATTACAATTCTAAATGATGTTTAATAATTGCATTTATTTACAAAAATGTTACGGCTTATTTTTAACGTTGGTTATTTAGTGGTTAGACATTGAACGCGTGACGTTATACGTGGTTGCAAATTGTATTATGATTGGATATGAATAACTTATGATAATATAAGGATTCCTAGGGTATAAATACTACTATGTGTGGTGACATGTGAAGTGTATTAATGTTAGAGTTGAAATGATATTTTCTTGACTTTACTAATATTGGACTCACATAGAGAAAAAACCTAGTTGTGAGAGCCAAAAGAGGTTTTTATCAATAGATTTGGTAAGAAATTGAATCTAATAGATAAGGATTTACCTAATGCTGTCAAAATGGGTTAGAACTCGTGGATCAACCTGGCCCACCACGGGTTCGGGTCGAGTTGAGTTTGAAAAAAATGTCATTTTTTTATACGAGTCAATTTTCAACTTGACCCACTTAGAACTCGGCTCACCAACCCACCTAATTTAATTTAACTATTTATTACTTTATGTTTCAATATTATTAATTAACACTTCTTATTATGTTGTAGATGAGGATAAAGAAAAATATGTTTCCAAGAGAGAAAAATATTGTGGATTTATCTATTCAAGACTCTAATATTATAAATGGATAAGTGACACAAAAATGAACAATTTTAGAAACTTATTTGTTCGCTTGTTGTGCTTGCTTTTGGATTACATTTGGATTGTTTTGGTACTTTTTTTTATTTTGAATTGTCTTTGGAGTTTAACATCATTTTAGATCGAAATTTATTTAGATTTGAATTAAAAAATAATATTTTTTTAGATTTGAAAAGAAAATTGTAATTAAGTGAGCAAGTGAACTAACCCATTTAACCCACCAACCCATGTTGGGTCGAACCGGGTTCAAATTTTTTTGGCTCACTAATAAATGAGTCGAGTTGGGTTAACTCACTAAGTGACCAACCCGTGGTGGACCAGCCGGATTACCCGTTTTGACAACACTAGATTTACCTTAGCATACTCTTGGGAAAGGTGTTGTTCGACCATTATATAATTATAACTCCCAGAAGATATGAGTGAATTATGAGAAGTGCAGGTCTCACAGTCTATATTAGTCCTCCAGAGGTTAAATAAGATGTATATTTGTGTGTGAAAAAGCCACTAGGCCTTGCATTTATGATATTCTTTAATCATTGGCTATTGAGTGTGAGGTGTGACTTGTGACAGTGTGTATGTATATTAAGGAATTATTGTTTAAAATTTGTAGTGTGTTTAAAATTTTAAAATTTACTCTAACTTATTTTGTGTACTCTGTTGTGGTTTTAGTGTCCAAAACTATTATGATGGTGTGTTTGACAATAGCAGAGGATAATACAAGGTCAAGAGAGAAGTAGCTTTAAGGTTGTCATGAGATGTCTAGTTGGTTATATAGTCATAGTATACATAGATATAAAAGTATTATATACTAGTTTAATGCTTTACTTCCTTTGAAATAATGTTTAGTAAGTTTTTCATGTGGATGACTGTACATTATGTATTTAACTCTCTATCTATATTCTTGTGCTTGATATAATAGCTTTTATATACTATACTCAAGCCATTACACTTTATTTACGTTGGTTGCATATAAATGTTTCCATCATAAATTGTACTTAAAAATACGAAAAGAAAAAACACAAATTTAAGAATATAAAAAACAAATTTAAATAAAATTTAAAATTTTCTAATTTTAAACAATCAAATTATTTTCATAAAAACTTTATAATTTCAATTTTTTTAAAAATATTATTCAAACATTATATTTTAAAAATATATTTATTTTGATTATTTAGTGAAACAAGTCAAAAATATATCTAAAGTAAAGCGAAAAAGGGGATTAAATAATATTTATATTAATTGTGAATGTTACTAAAATTTTGCAGTCATGACCAAATATACATTATTATAAAAACGAGTTTTTACATCCGTTATTTTTTATCTTTGACATAAGTTCAAACTTTGAGGTCTTAGTCGAAGAGATGTAAATTTGATGTCAGAATAACAAAACGACATCAAATGACATTGGCTTTGAGCCAAACCAATGTCCATTGATAGCAAACAAAAGAGAAACTGATATCCAAGGGTGCTAAGTGATAGGATTTGCATTGCTTTGGCACTAAGCGAAAGTGGAGCATCATTGATCGTTATCTTTACATTGAAAAATTAAGAGCAATTGACGTCAGTTATGTATAGACCGACATCAATTGACATTTGTTAACATTTGTTAGTGTACTAATATACGTCAACTATAGCATTTTTTTAATAATTTATTTGTTTTTACAATTTTACCAAACTTAAAAAATAGAAAACCAACACAATTTTTTGTATTTAATATTTTCAGCATATTTTCAAGATTAAAAGTATGAACTAATCAAAACTAAGTCTAAAATTAAAAGTATTAAAACTAAACTAATTAATGTCTTGAAAAAAAATACAATTATTGTTGTTGTGGGTCCTAGGTAGGGCTGGGCACAGTTTATTTAAAAACTGTAAATTATAGTTTATCTATACTATTTTGTACTTAACAAAACTTAAACTATTTTTACTGAAATCTAATTAACTGTTTAACAGTTCAGTTTAAATATACTGAACTTATTTTATTTTTAATACAGTTAACTGTACTGTACTGTGGTGTAGGTATATTTGCTATCTAAATTTTTTCCCTATCTCGTTACATCCATTTCTCAGTATTGTTAAAGGTTCTGCTCCGGTTGAAGGCTCGCCTATGTGGAAGGTTCGCGAAGGCTAAGGCTCGTTGCTGCCGCACTCTGCCGTCGCCGAACTGTCGAAGTACCACCATCTTCTGAGAACACTCTTCTTTAGCTAGAAGCAAAGGCATATCACTCTGCAATTAAAGGTACGCATTTTTTTCCTTCCCCTTTCAAAAGGGATAAATAAAATTGGAAAGCTATGCACATAAGTATATTCATCTGGAATGAAGGGGTAACAATTGATTTTCTTTTGGATTTTGTGGGAGTTTTAATTGTTTAGGAGATTTGATTTTGTTTGCCCTAAGGGTAGATTATCTAATCTATAGAGTTCTAGATTGACTGTTAAAGAGAGAGGTTGATGACAGATAAGTAAGAACTTTAATATGAAAATGATCTATAAGATATAAAATGTTCTTCTTAGTCCACAACAGCCTATTTAAGACTTTGAGAAATTATTGGGGTAGAGGAGACAACCCAAAACTTCTCTGTTCGAGTTATGAGTAGCTTTTAGTGTTCAGATTTGTTGATTAGAATCTCATACAGTCTAGGATTCATGGCGTTCATGCAAACTAAAAATGAAATGATGAGATTATAGTTCATAATAAACTTAATAGCAGAAATTTGTCTACTTCATTTGAAAGCTTTGCCTGGGAATTTTTTTTATAGGCGGGTAAGACCCTCTGCCATCCTTTCTCATCTGTAAAAACAAACAACTGATAAGTATACATAGATACCTAGTTGATTGGATTTGTCTTGATCTGATATTTTATTGACATGCTACAATTTCATTATATATTTATATTAATTTTTTCTGAATTTTGTGAGCTGCAGGAAGACGGTACTCAACCATGGCCCTATTTGAATGAAGCTCTGACAAAATTCCAGGCATGTAAATTCCTCGTCTATATTTTGTGAGCTGCAGCTAAAGGACTCGTTGATTTTTTTCTGTTTAATAAATTGTTACATTTTGGTATCCTTTTAACACCATTACTTATGCCTCAAACCCCCTTTTATCTGTTCCTGTCAAATCATCAGGATCCTGCAGAGGCTGACAAATTGTTGAAAATCCAGAGAGAGTTAGATGAAACAAAAATCATCCTTGTAAGCATACATTGATTTATATTTGCAAATCAGTATACCGATTCCCTGCATCTCTTGTCTTCCAAAGTTACATAAGATATTTTTGTCATGTAGTTGTTCAATTATAGACATGATAGGTATATGTCTGTATTTTTTGTTTGAAATTCGTTTGAGAAACTTGCTCTTTTAACCAAATTCATTTAGGTTTAGATTACAATACCAGCAGCATGTGAGTTAAGTATCATTTAAATGAACTCAAATGCAACGAAGTAACGCTAATTTGTCTCTTTCTAGCATTGTGATAAGATGCCCTCGATTTTACATTATGTCTATCAGTGGTTCATCAATAATTTAGTTGCTATTAGTTATTTCTTCTTGATTAGTTGCTGTTTCTTATTGATGTGCATTTACTTGGTTATGTTACTATAAATGGGTAGTTGAGAGTTAGGCCTTCTAGGTGGGTTGTGAGGTTTTGTTAGTTTCTTCCTACATAATAGGTTTGTTTAGATTCTCCAGTTTTCTGGCATGTAGATTTCTTTGACCATATGATTGCTTCCTGTTTATGAACAGCATAAGACTATTGATAGTGTGCTGGCTAGAGGGGAGAAGCTGGACAATTTAGTTGAGAAGAGTTCTGATCTGAGTGCCGCATCCCAGGTACATCTAAACAACTCGTGTTACACAAATTTGCATTTGGGACTAGTATAGCAATGCTACATATAGTCAGGCATCTATTACATGTAGTGACGTGATTTCTGAATTTGTTTTCAGACCCTATATCATCATCATTTAGATAAATTTGCCTTTTGTTTGATTGAACTCTTAATTAATGTAGTGACGTGAATGTCAAAAACGGTAGAAACCCTCACACCAAATTCTTCTAGAATGGATTATTTACCTCCTTGTATCGATTCATCGTCAACTGAGAATAGTAAGGGTCGATCAGATGTGTGGGGACATTTTACTAAACAAAAACCATATTCTGAGAAGAAGGCCAAATGCAATTATTGTGGTGATTTGATTAAATATTTGGCTGGAACAAGTGGGATAAGGAATCATTTGGCGAGATGTAAAGAAAATCCTAATAGAGAAGCATTCAAAAGGCAAAAGCTTTCATCATCAACTGCAGAAGTTAGTGTTAGCCCTTCACCAACTATTTCTAAATTTGACCAAAATGCATCTCGAATGAAGTTGGTGAAAATGTTTGTGAAGTCTGAGCTTCCTTTTCGATTTGTGGAAAATGAGGACTTCCGTGACTTTGTATGGTCCTTGCAACCACGATTTGAAGTCCCATCCCGCACTACATTGAGGCGTGAAATATGGGAACTCTATGAAGAGGAAAAAGCAAAGTTGAAAATGTTTCTATCAAAGCAGTGTGAGAGGGTTTGTTTGACTACAGACACATGGACATGAATCCAAAACCTAAATTACATGAGTTTAACAACTCATTTTATTGATAATGATTGGAAACTTCAAAAGAAAATTTTGAATTTTTCTCAAACAACGGGACATTCAGGAGAGCTCATTGCTAAACATGTTGAGGCTTGTTTGAATAATTGGGAGTTGAAGCGAGTCCTTAGCATCACAGTGGATAATGCTAGCGCAAATGATGTTGGGGTCCAGTACCTTAAAAGAAGGATGTTATCATGGAATTGTCTTCTTTTGAAGGGAGAATATGTTCATGTTACCAATAAGGAGTATTGGTAAATCTTGAAGAAATTTGTTTTGATGATGCTACAAGAAGTTTTAGTTGCAGAAGATATTAGAATTAGTTAAAAGCAATTTGTAGAAATTAAATGTAGTAGGAAATTCTTGTAAACCTTGTAAACTTGCATTTTTAACTACAATAATCGATTATGATTAAGCAATAATCGATTATCACAAGTCATACTTGAATAATCGATTATCACTTCATATAATCGATTATCACATTTTTGAAAACCTATAACGGACTTGAATAATCGATTATCACTTACAATAATCGATTATTCATGGCAGTTGGGAGCTGACCTTTGGCACTCAGTGTACTTGGCTATATATTTTGTTTTGGAGAAATTAGAAAGAAACGTTTTTGAACTAAGAAAGCTTAGAACACTGTGTGTCAGAGGAACGTTCTTAGAGAGCTTTTTGTTCATTGTTTCCTTGCTTGGTCTTGTGAAAGGAGAGGCTCGCGTATCGTGTGTGTCGATAGTCGGAGCAGACTCTCTTCAAGTTAGCAAGGTGCTCTGCCTGGTCTTGTGAAAGGAGAAGCTTGTGAATCGTTGGTCGATTGCTGAAGCGGTTCTCTTCAAGTTGGTAGAGTGGTTCTATTCATTTTATTCTTGTTCATTATCTTGTAATCTGTTAAACAATTTTTTAGTGAAAAAGGTTAATCACTATTTATAGTGATTAACGACTGGACGTAGAATCTTTTGATTCGAACCAGGATAAAAATTCTGAGATGATCTTCTTATTCCCTACACTCATTTTATTTTACGTATATCAACTGTTTGATTAATTTTCTGAAAGAAAATTATTTTTACTAAAAGGACCAAATTAAGTTTAATTGTGATCGAATACGCTTTCCGCTCTCTGAGTGTTAATTCCGCTGCGCTATACTCTTCGAAAAATACCCCCTCCGATACCATCAGTTCATATGCGTTGTTGTGCTCATATATTAGGTTTGATTGTGAAGGATGGCTTAAAAGAGATAAAAGATTCAATTTCAAAAATCTGGAGTGCAGTTAAATATGTAAAATCTTCTCCTGCTAGATTTGCTAGATTCAAGGCATGTGTTGAACAAGAGGGAATTTCTTACAAATGTATTGTTTGTCTTGATGTTGAAACTAGGTGGAATTCAACTTACTTAATGTTAGAGGCAAGCTTGAAGTATAAAGATGCCTTTGTCTTGCTAGATATGCAAGATAAGAAATTTGGGGTTGAAATGGCCAAAAGTAATGATGGTGTGCCATTAGAAGAAGATTGGGAATATGCGAGGTCTATTCTACCATTTTTAAAGATATTTTATGAGTCTACCCTACGCATTTCTGGTTCATCTTATGTCACGAGTCATATGTATATGAAGGAGGTGTTTGGAATTGGTAAAAGGATTCGACAATATTCTGAGAGTAGTGATGTGAGCATAAAATTGATGGCAATGAGGATGAAGGGCAAGTATGAAAAATATTGGGGAAATCCTAATGGAATTAATATCTTATTATTGATTGCTGTTGTGCTTGACCCTAGGAGTAAGTTGGATTTTGTTAATTACTTCATTGACTACCTCTTTGAATCTAGTATGGCTAGTGAATTGAAATCAAAATTATTGTCATCTTTAAAAACACTTTATGAACAATATCAAGGTATTGAGGAGGGTTCTCAAAGTAGCCAACAAGAATCTCAACTAGATGATGATCCTCATGGCATGAGTTTCTACCTAAGAGCTACAGGACGTAGATTTGATTATATATCAGAGCTTGATAAATACTTGAGAGAGGATCCTGAACCTTATATGAAGTCAGTTGAGCTTGATATTTTACATTGGTGGAAAGTCAACTCAACTAGATTTCCTATCCTTGCGAACATGGCTCGAGAGGTGTTAGCCATTCCTATCTCTACCGTAGCATCAGAGTGTGCATTCAGTACAGGAGGAAGAGTGGTTAGTCCTTATCGTAGTTGCCTAACGCCTAAAATAGTGGAAGTGCTTGTTTGCACACAAGATTGGTTAAAAGGAACACCTTTCTCTATACTTTTTGATGAGGATCCTAAAGAACTTGATAAATTTGAGCAAGGTGAGATTATATGACAAATTTATATACTTTTTAATTTATATTTTAAGTGTTAAAAAATTATGAAATATTTTATTTTATTTTTGTAGAGATAACCTCTCAAGATGAAGTGGGACCTTCAAGTGTTGCTATTAATTTGGATGATTGAAGTTTTGCCACAATTTGTTAGTTATCTAAAGTACATGTGCGTAAGACTATAACCTTAATGCTTTGTTTTTCATGTTGTTTTGTCTTCGAAACAGTACACAAATGCTTAATATTGTTTTTCAATGCTTTGCTACAGGATGATTCATACATTGAAAGCTACATAAGCACCATCGGAGTTGATTTTGTGAGTTTGGCCTTTACTAGAGTGGTAGAAATTATGTGCTTGCTTATTTTACAGTAGAAGAGACATATTGATCTTTGTATTTGTTAGAAGTTTCAAGGAGTTGGGTGTGAGTGAGGACCTTATTGAGGTAATGGAGGAGATTGGAGGGTTTATTCCCAGTGAGATACAGTGTGTGGTTATTCAAGATTATATAAGATCTCTAATAGGGTTGAATAATTTAATACTTATAAAGTTAGTGACAGTTTTTTTAGCTTCATTTTCATCACATCAACACAAACGATGATAACTGTTATATGCTTTTGTTGTTCTGTTCCTGCCATGTTTATTATTTTCCTTAGAGAAAAAATGGAGTAAATTAAATATGTTCTTTGATCTATGGTGATTATATGGTTGGTAATGCATTCTTTTCAAAGGAATACAAAGAAGGGTGCCTTTTTAGCCCCGAGTTTTTATTTTAAATTGTTAGATAAAAAATAAGGAACATTCTGGAAAATTTTCATGGTGTGGCTGCTTCAAGTCTTCAATGATTACCTTTTTTCTAGAGAAAAGTCTAATATAAATATTGGAATTGCAGTAGAGATGTGTGTGGGAAAGTTATACTATGTGTGCCTGAGAAAGGTAACATTTGTAAACATGAAATGAAGTAAGCTTTCCCCTTTGTCGTTTGGATGATTCCAGTATTTCATGTTTTGACTCAGATTCTACATTTTCTAATGGTAATAATCACCATATAAGTTAAAGTTCTACTTGAATTATGGGTACAGCCACCACATTTACTGAATTGGAACATCATCATTTATAGCATAGTATAATATATTATATGATGCTACAGAACAACATTTCATGTTTTTCTTTCACTGTTTTGTGCGGTAAAAAAGTTGTTTCCTTGGCTGAGATTTTTCTTACTGTAAAATCCATGCTTGATGATATGTTTTGAAGTTCTGAGGGAGCATTTTCCTCTGTTGGCTTGCATCTCTTGCAAGTAGCCGACATCACTCCTTGATGGGGTTGGGAGTGTTTGGTTCTGTTCTGGTTTTGGTACTTTTTTTCAAGCATTTGGAATCTCAGCAACCAAATACTGATGAGTTTTTTGTATCTGCGTTCTTGAAGCATACGAGTTTAGCATCCTCACAAGCCTACAATTTCTCTGCTTCTGTCTGTTCATGGCAAGGGGTTTCTTGTGATGCCAATAGAGAACATGTTGTTGGCTTAGTCTTTTCTGGTATGAACCTCTCTGGCACTGTACCTGATAACACCATAGGCAAGCTAGGCAAACTTCAAACTCTAGATCTTAGCCACAACAATATCACTAGCTTGCCTTCAGATTTTTGGAGCTTAAGCTCCCTCAAGAACCTTAATCTCTCCTCGAATCATATTTCTGGTTCAAATTTACTAGTTAGTGCTGTAGTTATTAGTGTTATATAGTTAGTGCAGTTCTTGGTTAAAATTAGTATAATTCAGTTCAAAATTAGTATAGTTAGTAGTTCAGTTCAGTTTATAGTGTAGTTTAGTACAGTTAAGTATAGTTCAGTTCTGTACAGTTTAATAAAACAAAAGCAGTTCAGTTCAGTTTTTCTGAACTATTTTTTAGTGCAGTTTAGTTTTTCTGAACTAGTTTTTAGTTCAATACAGTTTTTAGTAGTGCAGTGCAGTTTAGTTTGATTTGCCCACCCCTAGTCCTAGGTCCGAACTTCATTGGTCTAGAAGATATGTTTCTCACTTTTGTCGTATCTTTATGTCATCCGTTATAGGTAATGAATTTTTGAAGCGCTCCAAAAATAGCACAACTTCGTTATGTTTGCATAATAACGTATAAAGTTTAATGTGATTTGAAATATGTGAAATGTATATATTATTACTGTTAGATATATTATTTTTATTTTATATTTATCTTTTATCTTTTATCTTTTATCTTTAGTTAGTTTATTATTATTTGTATTTTGGGCTTAGCCCATATTTTTTCTATTATAAATAGATAACCCTATGTGTATATTTAACACAAGGGAGATTAATCTCATATATATAGTTTTTCACTATATTCAACATGGTATCTAGAGCCTAAGGTTTTTTTAAGAAAAAGTTTCTGGTGCCTCTGTCACTACATCTGTCGCTGTCGGCGGTGGCGCTATCTACTACCGCCGTCTACCATTGCCACTATCAAAGTTTAAGGTTCGATCGACGATCTAATGGTTTTGATCATCTCAGTTAGGCAATCACCATGTCATTAAGGATGCCTTCATTGGAGCTTCTACGCGCTCTTAGCACCTTTTGAAGTTATGGATTTGCTCCCTTTTCCGTCATTATGGATCATCATCGCATGTTCTGTCTCCTCTCAGGTAGTTATTTAGAGCATCGAGGTTGCTCTTTTCCTTTTTCAGGTGTCTTGATTGGAGAATTTTGGAATTTTTATGGTTTTTATCTCTTGTTCATCCATGGCTTCTTTTGCTGGTGTCTCTTCTGACCTCCTTTTTTTTGTCACCATTGCGTTTGACCCGTCCATATATGCTTTTTTGTCCCATGGAAAAGATGTTTTTTGTTAGTTTATTTATAGCCATGGTGGCTCTCCAACAATTACCTCTTTATCCATTAGTGGCATTCCTGAACGACGATTTGCAAGAAGAGATTTACATGAAGCAACCTCCCAAATTTGTTTCTCAGGGGGAGTCTGTTGGGTTGGTATTTCGTCTTTTATGTCGTCTTGCAAATCATTAGCAATTTGGTGTCACTCGAGTGCAAAAGTAGATATTTTCACTAAGTCTTTATGGATTATATTAGTAACACGATTTGTATGCACCAGCTTGAGAGGGAGTGTTAGATATATTATCTTTATTTTATATTTAAAAAAAATCACGATTTGTATGCACCAGCTTAAGGGGGAGTGTTAGATAATTGTTGAATATATTATCTTTTATTTTTATCTTTTATCTTTAGTTTGTTTGTTATTATTTGTATTTTGGGCTTAGCCCATATTTTTTCTATTATAAATAGAGGAGCCTATGTGTATATTTAACACAAGGGAGATTAATCCCATATATATAATTTTTCACTATATTCAACAATTACCTTTGTCCAATCATCTTTAATTCCTACTCGAATGATGATTTTCATCTAAGACATGATATAATAGCCATATGCTCGTGAATATGGTTGCTTGTTTCACTAAACATGATAAAGAAAATAATCACATATCCAAGTCATAAATTGACATACAAAAATTAATAACTTAAAGATCAATGAGTTCCAACCTTTAGATACAGTACTTGAATTTGTTGTGCTTTACACTTACCCACAACTCTAATTAAATTTGAAACATTTAACGCATATGTTGATATTAATATAACTAAGTAGATGATATGAAAAAAATGACACTTATGTTTGTAACATGGATTTCAAGTCAAGTTTCATCTTCTTATGCAAGGAACAAAACCATACAACTGTGTATTGTCCTGGTATGATGACCAACAGTTGTCAATGAGCCATATCATGAATCACAAATAGTTAGTCGATTAATTAAGCAAACCTTCATAAAATATTATATTCAGTAACACATATCCACGAATGTGATAACTCCTCATTATACTAAAGATGAATAAATGATCATGCATGTTGCCAAAGTCCTGACGTATTTGATTAAAACAATGAAAAAAATATGTTCCCTTCACAGAGTTTGCATGTTCTTGAACATATTGCAAGAACTCAGAAACCTTCTTTTCATACTTTTTATATGATGTTCATTCATCCAGTTTCGATCCATACTATGTTCGTAACAAACTCTATCAACCTCACATTTTTAACTCTTATAAGGTTAGACTATACCCTTTCGAAAAAAATATTTTTCATAATTGTTAAGACGTATACAAAAAAGTCTAATATCATAAATTTGATAAAATTTCAGCAGTATTTCACATCGGTCTTCCAAACTCACAAAATGAATGTGATCACTCATGACCATAATCAAATATGCATATGAAGAACATTACAAAATGATCTTAACCAAAATTTTATCAAATTTATCGATAAACTTGAACGTACATGTTATTGCAAATTATCAAAAATATTTTTTCCAAATTGTGTAACTGAATAATTTGAGATTTAATACAAATGATTATAAGTTTAATCACTTGTGTTAAATCTCAAACAAAAATTAAGTTTTACTTAGTGTTTAACTATCATTTCAACTACAAATATTTTAAAAATTTAATCAAAAATAAAATGTCAAAAATAACACTAAAAAATTGTCTACCATAAAAACAATAATGATGAATACAAATATAACCAATGTCACATATAATAAACAAGAGACAAAGTACAATGAAAACTAAACATACAATTTAATCAAATCAAATTCTGAAAAAAAAAACTTGGCTAAATTATATGCAAACCGTGGTATCCAAAAAATTTTCAAAGGAAAACACCAAAATGAAATCCAACTACCAATTTATAAAAAAAAAAGTGCATTAAAAACCGAGAACCAAACTAATTGTATATATTTGAGGGTGGTGTCAATGCCAAAAGTAGAGGAGTCGTCAACGAGGGAGAAAAGAGAACTCGTTGTTGCTCAAAACAATGTCCATGCATGAAAACAATCGATCAAATGAAAGAAAATTGTACCCAAAGCATCCAATGAATGTGCATTTGTGTTAAATGAAGCAAAGATTACCTTTGGTGATCACCAAAGTTGTTGCCGAACTATGTTCGAAAGCCTAAGGGAACACACAAAAGCAATAAGTGAAACAATATCCATGCACGAAAATAATCTTCAAACGATAGAAAATCATACCTAAAACATCCAATGAATGTGCATTTGTATCAAATTAAGCATAAATTACCTTTGGGAGTTGCCGAAGTTGTCATCGAACTGTGCTCGCAAGCTTATGAACAGTGAGCGCGCACAAGCATAAAGCGAAATGCACACTCTCGTGCTAATATTTTAAGTAATAAAACACATTTAGACGTCGGAGACCCTGCATAACCAACGTTATACATCATTAGACGTCATACGCGCTAGTTGGCCAACGTCTAATGGGTACTCAAAATCCATTTTAACATTGTATTTTTATACTTAGTATATTGATTTGAACACATTTAGATGTCAACCCTATGACCAATCCAACATCTAAAGTGGTATATGGACAACAAAACATCTTTTGTATTTAGGATTTTAATCATTACAATATAGGTCGACGACGGTCCTCAGACCGACCGACGTCTAAAAGGCTTTACACGTTGGCTTTGGGGATTTTCAACGTCATATGCTTCAATTTTGCACAACCCTAACTTGACAACATAACAACCTAGGCTCTGTAGCTCGACAACCCAAGCTCAATAGCTCGATAACCTAAGCTCGGTAGCTTGAGAGCCTGAGCTCAGCAGCTCGACAGCCTAAGCTCGGTAGCTTGACAGCCTGAGCTCGGCAGCTTGACAGCTCGAGCTCAACAACTACACAACTCGAGCTTTTCCAGAGTCGACATCATATTGGATGTTGGTTAGCTACCAAAGCCGCCTTCAAATTGGGTTATGATGTCGGCTTGGCGTGGTGACTGACATCTATTTCGTCATTTTAATTCAAAGTCCGAGCTTAACAGGAGTTCGACCTCCGAGTTATGAAATCAGTCTGTTGTCGTGGTTGACGTCTATTTTGTCATTTTTTTATAAAGTCTGAGATCGACAAGAGTTTGACCTCATATTGGACAATGGAAGGCTACGAAAGCCGACTTTGAACCGGGTTATGATGATAAACCGATGTGGTGGCCGACGTCTATTTCGTCATTTTTTTATAAAGCTTGAGCTTAATAGAAGTTTCGCCTCATATTAGATGATAGTGGGCTACCAAAGCTGACTTCGAATTGAGTTATGACGCTGACCCGACAGGTTGACCAATGTCTATTTCGTCATTTTATTTACAATAATGTCTATTTCGTCATTTTGTTTACAATAATGTCACTAATCATTTTTTTCATTTACTGTTTATTGTTTGATGTTGAACGGTAGACATTGAAAGCCCATTTCGCACTAGTGATAATTTCATTAGGTGAAATAAATTAATGTAAAAGCTTGATATACTTTATTTCTCACTCTCTTATATATTTTATCAAGTTGTTCTTTTAACAATCTTACTTTTTTCTTTTTAAAAAATTACAAAAGATTTTTGAATTTCACATTTATAGTATTGATTTTACTAAAACAAATTATTCTATCCACAATTTTTTTAAGTTTATTAACTGATCAAACCTTTTTTAATTGATGCAACATTGTTGATAAAAGATAAATTGTAACTGTAAAAATTTATTATAAATATTAAAGAAATATTTTGAATAAATATATGCAAGTAATGTGTATAAATGTTTACTTACTTATTGATTAGATGAGTATAGACTAGAGTGACTAGAGTGACAGGATGATTGATCATGAAATAGTTGAACATAGGAAGAAGAACCATCACCTGACTAGTAAGATAAACCTTAACATGTATTAGGAAGCAATGTCCTCAATCTTGTAAGGAGTCTACAAAAATTGAAAAGAGAAATTGTACTTAGTATAAGGATAATGATACTTTGACAACATTTTTTTGACAATATTTTAACATCATCTACGTATCATTCTGTGATTGGTTCAAAATTATTTCACAATCAATAATAATAATCATAAACACCAACATCGACCAATCACAGAATGACACGTAGATGGTGTTAAAATGTTATCAATAAAATGTTGTCAAAATATCATAATTCTTATTATAATACTATAATGATAACTTTGAAAGTAAGAATAATTTGATAAAGTACCTGTTTTAGGATCTAATGTCTTCCTTATTAGACTCACTGTATTTGCAAGGGGATGTTACCTTTGCGTCTATACACGACACCACTTGTCTCAAATAATATATCTTTTATTTGTACAATAAATTAAATATAAAAGAGTTTGCAAATTTATTCATAAAAGTATATATTTTTTATTAAGTTGAAAGCCAAGTCCGGCAACAACGTCTTCAATAGTTGAAGGTTAATAGAGGAGAAAGAGATTTAATGCGTTCCCATTACTAAAAATGCAAAAGTATGATGCAACCTCCAATGCAACAAAACTTATTTTGTATATACAATTAATAATAACATACCAATAAGACAATTAGAAAAAAACAAATATAAAAATCTTAAAAACTAAACACTAAACATTTAAATTATAACGCTATCTTTGAATATAATAATTGTGTTAATTTTAATATATATTTTAAAGCCAAGAAAAAGTTTACAACTTATTATATATATAACACAGTTAAGTCTGGCACAACTTCTATCAGTCAATTAATCACGACTTTGGGGATAATTTTTTTAACTTTTGTCCATTTACATAATCTCCCGAAAAAATTGCGCAACTTTTGCACAACATAATCATGCGACAACAATGAATACTTTAGTTACTTAAAAAATGTAAGATTTGTCGTTATTTTGTCAACAGAGGAAGTGAGAGGAGAATATACTAGGGTACAAAAGTAATAATGGTTGGAGTTGAACCCTATTTTGGTAAGACAAGAGATAGTTTATTCCCACCAACCAATGAAAACCCACCACTCCCTTCATTATCCCAGTCAGCACACCAAGTCACCAACAATCACACAAAGCTATTCCTTCTTCTTCTTCTTCCTCTTCTCCTCTCATAACACATTCATTTCACTTCAATTTCAATCCCACAGACACTTCTTCAGAAACCAAAATCTTCACAAAACAAAAATGACCAAACCCCAATTAACTAACTAACTAACCTTTCATTTCCCATGGCCTCAATCTCAGGCATTTGCTCATCCTCCCCAACTCTCAACCACCAAAACCACTCCACCCCAAAACGACGTCGCACCCCTCTCCCCTCATTCCCCTCCCGCCCCAAACCCTTCCCCCCTCGCTCCCTCGCGCGTGAGGCTCCCGCGCAACTCTCCTCGATAACAAAACCGCACCACGCGGGACTTGAGAAGGACTCACGCGCCTTATGGCACCGTTACGTGGAGTGGCTTTACCAGCACAAGGAGCTCGGCCTCTACCTGGACGTCAGCCGGGTCGGGTTCACCGACGAGTTCGTCCGCGAAATGGAGCCCGGCTTCCAGGCTGCGCTCCGTGCCATGGAGGACCTCGAGAAGGGCGCCATCGCGAACCCTGATGAGGGACGCATGGTTGGCCACTACTGGCTCAGGGACTCCTCGCGGGCGCCCACCGCGTTCCTCAAAACGCAGATTGATAACACGCTCGACGCCATTTGCAGCTTCGCGAACGACGTCGTCAGCGGTAAGGTTAGTTCGATGTCGCGGTTTGTAGTTAGCTGCGTTTCGACTTTATTGCATCTAGTGTGGTTGGTTAGAGATTGCGGTTTGGTGGTTTGCGTCTTGGCAGATTAAGCCGCCGTCGTCGCCGGAGGGGAGGTTTACGCAGATACTTTCGGTTGGGATCGGAGGCTCCGCACTTGGACCGCAGTTTGTGGCGGAGGCGCTGGCTCCGGATAATCCTCCACTCAAGGTAATACGATCCGAGCAGTTAAAGGAATGATTCATGCTTCGAAACCTCCATTATAATTGGAGTTTTTAGAGGTTAACATTAAAAATGTACTGGGCTTGGAAACTTCAATTTTGTTTGCAAAATGTACCCCTAATATTTGAAAGTTTATATATAAAATGGTAAAAGAGTAAATAATGTTTGCCGTGACGCTATAAAGAGTTTTAACATTGTCATCTAGTAATAGCCTCGCATGTTCGATAAGTTTGTTAAGTTTTACTATTTACTACTACAATGATTACATTAAAAGTCATACCAATGATGAATTTCCATTGGTTGACAATGCATATAAATTAAACTTATATATGTTTCCACTTATAGAAAATGGAAAACATTCTATCAAATCAAACAATCTCTCAAGCTTTGTTCTTTGTGGAATGTGAACGAGGCATTCTCAAACACATTGTTATGGGGTAAAATTGATGCTTTGGACTTTTGACAGATAAGATTTATTGACAACACGGATCCTGCTGGAATTGATCATCAAATTGCACAACTTGGGCCTGAACTAGCTTCGACACTTGTACTAGTAATTTCGAAGGTGTGCATGGAGATTATACTCTTTTTGTTTGAATATGGTGTTAGTGGGATTTATTATTGTTTGTCGCTGAATTATGAATTTTGATTTATCTTCAGAGTGGTGGTACCCCAGAGACTAGAAATGGCTTGCTAGAAGTGCAGAAAGCTTTCCGTGAAGCTGGATTGAATTTCCCAAAACAGGTTTAATCTCAGGTTTTAATTTTCATAAGAAATTCCTTCCAAATTATTTTTGAATGACGATGTGTTAAATATTAAGATATTATTTTAGGTCATTTCTATGGCTTCTATTTTCACAGATTTTCTTGCCTTGTCTACGTATAACTGAGCCTCTTCAACTATTTAAGAGTTTTTTTCCACGCTCTGATGAATGAGTGAGGTTAATAGTGTATTTGGATATCAGTAGACACATGTTCCAATCCAACAAGTGCAAATGGAAAGGCTTGTCTCTTGGTGGATTGAAGTGAACAGATTAACGTATGTGCAAACGTAATTCCAACATGCACTAAGTCTTCGAATTATGGAAAATCTCTTTCTATATTAACTTAATATAATATTGATTTTGAGTATTTATCTGTCACAATTTTAGTTATTAGCAATGTGTTTTTCTGTTGGCATTACTATGAATTTCTCAATGACATTGGCCCTACTTTTGTACATCTGTTGTCAGTTTGTGACCTAAAGAATCATCTTCATCTGCTGTTGCATGGTGTATTATGCAGGGTGTTGCTATAACACAAGAAAATTCTTTGTTGGATAACACTGCAAGAATCGAGGGCTGGTTAGCTAGATTTCCCATGTTTGACTGGGTGGGAGGTAGAACATCAGAGATGTCTGCGGTTGGCCTGCTTCCAGCAGCCCTTCAGGTAATTTGCCCTAAACAATAACAACTCATTGCTATTTTACTTTGACGTTTTATATTAAACTGTAACGGGTCTTGATTCAGAGCATTGACATCAGAGAAATGCTTGCTGGTGCGGCATTAATGGATGAGGCAAATAGAAGTACTGTGGTATGATCGTGTTTCTGGACATTCTATCCAATTTTTTAACATTTTAAGATTACTTAGTGTCGTGCTTATTTAGACGAACGTTTTTCCTGTATAACAATGCACCACCTAGTCCTGCATTTACTTAATGACTTACTGTATCTATGTTAGAGTACTATTGATGCTCCATGGGCCAAATACATGAGTGGTGCTAATCTGTTATGAAATTTGTTGGTCAACTTAATGTATTTTATCAAGTTGTTAAGGAAACAGTTGGGTTTTTGGTTGGTTATAAATGCAACTATTGCTGTTGCATGAGTTTTTTAGTTTTTGATGTACATTGTAATTCTTTCTTTTTCTGCATACATTCTTCAAGTATTTTCTAGAACTGGTTAGTTTTACAATATGGTTAGTTTTCCTAGATAAAAAAACCATAAATTAGAAAATTGCCGACATACCCCTAGAATCAGTAATAGAATGAAACAATAGCTTGGTAAAGTTTGCAGCGCTAAACAGTAATCACCTATGGAGGTGCATTTAGTGTCAAAATCCATGCTATAGCTAAAATACTGAGGTTTGGATCTTCTAGCTTATGATTACTTGACACAGATATGTGTTGTGTGAATGTTTGCCAAAGTAATGCTCCTTTTTATCATTATGGTGAAAAACTCAATACTATCAGCTTGTTTTAGAATAAGCATGTTTTATTTCATCCTATGACATGCTTTTTTGGCCATGCAAACTATCGATTTCTCCTCTTGATGTTAGAATGTTCAACAATATGTGAAGGAAGAAAAATTGAGAACATTCATGCTGGTATGTAGGAATAGGAAAGATTTTTTAGTGAAAAATTAGAATTAGATAAGCTGGTTATAACTCTAGATAACAATTTTTTGAATGCCCTTGCCTTCTTTTAAGCATAGTGTGATTAAGTGTGGTAACTGGTGTGGCATTAGTTATGTAGTTTTCTTTTACAATTCAGTTTCCAACTTTCTTTCTACTTTACCATTTTGGCTGTTCAATTTTTGACTCTCACCTCAATCATATAAGGAACTCTTACCATTTGACGCTTCTATGCAGATAAGGAATAATCCTGCAGCTTTGCTGGCTTTATGTTGGTATTGGGCTACAGATGGTGTAGGATCAAAAGTATGCATCAAATAGTTTTAGTTTGTGAATGATTAGGCCACTGTCTTCTCTTCTGTTTCATGTCACTATTGCTTATTATGATTCTATCCTCCTTTTTATTACTCAGGATATGGTTATCCTTCCATATAAGGACAGCTTGTTATTATTTAGTCGATACTTGCAACAATTGGTCATGGAATCTCTTGGCAAGGAGTTTGACTTGGATGGTAATCGGGTATGTGAATGTGACGTGTCTAAAAATTCTTACTGCCATTATTTTGATACTTTTGTCGTTTTTTAGGGAAAATAATAGATTTTTCTTTATTCAGTTTACAGCTGCCAATATCTAATAAGAACTAGACAGTATCTTATTATCTGTAGTTTTGTAAATTGTAATCACGTAGGAAGCACACATTTCACTTATAGATGGAGCTCTCTTGCTTTTATCATACCTGGGATATATCAGCTTGGTTGACGTGCTGCTGATAAACTCAGTTTGTGACGATGCTTAATCTTAAAACACTTAAAATTTTCATGAATTAATGCCTTCATAATTTTATCCCACAGGTTAACCAAGGAATTAGTGTCTATGGAAATAAAGGAAGCACGGATCAGCATGCGTGAGTTTTTATTCTAGTTTAAAGTTTGTTGGGCATAAGTTTTGGTTTAAATTGTTTAATAAATTTCACCCGAAACAGCTATATTCAGCAACTGAGGGAAGGTGTGCACAATTTTTTTGTGACATTCATTGAGGTGCTACGTGATAGACCACCTGGTCATGATTGGGAGCTTGAACCAGGTGTCACATGTGGTGACTACCTGTTTGGTATGCTACAGGTCTGACCTATTAATCAATCATATTTTCTGATTGCATTTGGTGGTGATTCTACTTAAATATTAATGTGGTTAGTTGTTATGTGTGCATAGTGCTAAAATGAGAAGTTTCTTCAGGGAACAAGGTCAGCCCTGTATGCCAATAACCGTGAATCCCTCACAGTCACGGTGCAAGAAGTGAACCCCAGATCAGTTGGTGCCCTAATAGCCCTTTATGAACGGGCTGTTGGAATATATGCCTCGATTGTTAACATAAACGCGTATCACCAACCTGGTAAGCTGTACACATTTGACATCTAGTCTGTTTTAGGATTTTCTGGATCTCAGTAAAATATTGAAAATCATCCTTGCGTTCTCACCTGATCCCGGTTGGTTTGGAAGTTTGACTGATGCAAATTAAATTGTTTTATTCTTTTAGTGACTAAATTAGTGTCATCATTATCATTTAACTGCCGCTGATAATTAGGTGTGGAAGCTGGTAAGAAAGCTGCAGGAGAAGTATTAGCACTTCAGAAGCGGGTATTGGCAGTGCTAAATGAAGCTAGGTACGTTGTAGTATGCTTGTAAATAGCAGACTTCTCTGTGTGAGCAAGAGATATTTAAAAATATGATATATGCATGTACCGATCCTCCTGAATGTATGAGTTCACAAGAACTTATAAGCTCTGGGTGAGTATTTTTTTTATCGAGGGTAGCTGTGGAACTATGATGTATCCTGATGCTCAGCATTGGTTCCTATCATTTTGTTTACGTATGATGCAATTGACTTGTTGTAAGAATGTAGAAGCTTTGAATCTCTTGGTATAATAATCTTTTGTAATTTTTGTTATTAATCCAATGTTGTGCGTGCTATATATACGCACACCATTAAAGATAATAGAAGAGGATCAATATTTGGATTTCATACTAAGCTTTTGTACATAGCATCAATATTCTTTACCATGCAATTGCCCAGTTAAATCCATCACTGATTGGTGTTTATCTACTTTTGCCTTCAGCTGCAAGGAACCTGTCGAACCATTAACACTTGAAGAAGTTGCTGACCGTTGCCATGCCCCAGAAGATGTATATACTGCTGCCCCACCGCTTCCTTATATTAATTTTCTTAAACTTTCATTAAGAACCGTGAGTCTGATAAATTTTGTAACATTTTACTTTCTGCAGATTGAAATGATTTACAAGATTATTGCTCATATGGCTGCCAACGACAGAGCACTAATTGCTGAAGGTAATTGTGGTTCTCCACGGAGCATTAAGGTTTTTCTTGGGGAGTGTAATCTTGATGAACTGTACGCATGAGTTAGACTAACGAAATCCTCATTCATAACGATGTGTGTGAATACCCATCAAAAAGCAATAAATTGTTTTGGTTGTTGGATCTCTCCATCTGCAATGAAGATAATTTTTTTTTTTTCAATTTATTTAGACAAACTTTTGGAAGGCTGGTTGAATTTAGGTGATCTATTTGAGTCATATTTAATTTAGTGGTTGAATGTATCCTAGTACGAAATGGAGGATCTAGATATTAATTTACAAATTAAGCAAGCTGGTCTTTATAGAACTGGTGACCTTTTACCAGAATTTGTCCATAAAAGCATCATGACGAGCCTTTCTAGATACAATATTGTGTGGTAGAACGAGATTAGTAGATTAAGCACAAGCATTACATCGAAAAAGCACCACGTCAGTCAGGTAATGCAATACATCGTAATGTGTGATGCTACCTTAATTCCGTTCCTTTACATGTGTTGCTGACTTAGTCACAACTGTTTGCTTCTGAGTGCTAATCCTGACAAAGGAATTCCCACGACTAACTTTAAAATAGTTCTTTAACACCATTAAATATAACTTAAAAAATGGGGTAAGATCAGACCATTTATTTTACAATCAATAATATCACATCATGAGCCATACAATTTACAAGTTTGATAGATATTGTACCTAACAAAGCCAATGAGGAGGACAATTGAACGTAAAATGTTTCTATCAGGCAATAAACATAACAATTAGGTCGAATCAAGCCTTTTTCAATCAAATTGTCTAATT
The DNA here is from genome assembly GCF_029865625.1 of Vigna umbellata. Classification (NCBI taxonomy): domain Eukaryota; kingdom Viridiplantae; phylum Streptophyta; class Magnoliopsida; order Fabales; family Fabaceae; genus Vigna; species Vigna umbellata. The sequence goes on along the minus strand of NC_142165.1, from coordinate 30,111,881 downwards.
ATTTGGTCCCTCATTTTTTTATTCTCAATTATAAGTCACCTCAGACTAACCTTTCACACGCAGCTGTCAGTAGAATTTGAAACACTCATGTTGCTTGGCTGTCCAAACGCGTTCACATTGATACACTTTAACGTAAAACGTCTCTCTTGTCTTGCACCTTATTTTGTGCTGAATGGAGGCTCAGGTGTTCCACACCAGCACCATGCCTATAACATGACCCATCTTTCTCTAACACAATAACTTCCTCTGCTTCATTCCTCCATTATTGCCTAAAAATCATAACGGATTTATTTAATTTAATTCTTGTAGTATGTAGGTATATACTAATTGAGGTGTCATTGAAATTAAAAAGTTTGGTGTATGCATCTATAATTCACTATGCAGCAGAAGGTAACAACCAAACCAAGTACCAAGACGCCCATGTCAAAATGATAGTGCAATGATTGAATATTTGAAATGGAAAAATGGAAAATGTCAATATATCATAAAAAGCTTATCGTTATGTTATATTGACATTCAAAAAATTTCAAATTAAAGTCAGAGCTAACACCCTTCATGATTCTAGCCGTCAACTTGAAGCATATTCCATGTGGCTGTCACAACAAATTTCTCAGAACCATATAACCAAATTTCCCTTCAATACCATTGCCACTTCTAACCAACCAACTTGCACCTGTAGCTGATTTGTGAGTAACTTAGTAGCCAATATCATATGTAAACACAAACAAAGAAATATATTAGGTTAATTGTGGGACCACCACCATGTGCTTATACCACTTGTGGGCCCCTTTTGCTCTTTTTTCTTATTTTTCTTTATTTTCCCTTCTCACAACAAAAATTTTTATTGTTAAAGACAAAAGACCATAAAGTGTCCCCACCACTCCAACGTTCGATTTTTGATTTCATCCAACCTTTATTGTTTGTTTGAATTAAATATTTATAAAAAACTAATTAATTGCTCCATTCCTTCCACTCGTCATTGGTCAAGTCTCCTATTACCAAACTACTGTCCTTTATATTCTCACCCGTCAGCAATTCTTTTTTTCTTTTTAGTCGGTCACAAATATATAAATAAAAGGCTTTTGGCACCAGGCAAACGGCGCCAAATCACCGTCATTTTCACAACACACAAATTTATAGAATCACATAGACTATTTCTTATTACATGAGTAAAAATTAAAAAAATTAAAATATTTATAGAGAAATATATTTTTAATTCCACATTTTAAACAATTTTATTTTTTAATATATAATAATCATTTTTATTTAATAAAATAAGTAACTAAAGGGTTTCACTTTACTTAAAAATAATTAGCAAAATATATTTTTAATATTACCCATATAAACTTTATATACACTTTAAATTGAATTAATTTTATATTTTTAATATTATTTTTATAAAATTACTCGTAAAAACACACCTATTGTATTTTTTATCTAAAAAATATAGTTATAATTAAAACTAAATATAAAACATTTTTTTATAATTCATTGTAGATAGTCTTTTTTTTTCATCTTGTAGGTGATATTTTATTATAAATAATTATTTTAGTTTAAAAAATGGGTTAATTTTAAAAAATGGCTGAATTTTAAAAAAATAGTTAAATTTTTTTAAAAATTACTTAAAATGTAAAATTAATAAATTATTACTTATAAAAGAGTAAAATTGAAAACCATATGTATATGTACACAAGATGATTTCTCTTTATATAATAAAATATATAATATAGTATAGATATATGGTTTTAAAATTATATTATTTTATTATAATAAAAGTGTAAATACACATACAATAAAACGTACATGTTTTTTTTATCAGTTCACAGTAATAAAAAAAAGTATAAAAAGAAAAGTAAAGAATTTTATTAACATTTTTTTAGCACTATAGTCTTCTAGAGAAAAAGACAAATTTTGTTCAAAATGTTAAGTTGTAAAGTTATCTTCTTAACATTAAATATGACATTGATTTCATTTTAAGATTTCTAATTACAAAAAATGACAGTTTTCCTATGTAAGTCATAGATTTTTAATTTAGCAACATTTACATGATACATGACGTTTCCTAGAAGATAAATAAAATGTTGTATGAATGTTATAGATACAGAATATTTTTTTAAAATATATCACATATTTTCTTTAATAATATAAACGGTCATAATTGGGTGTTATGGAGAGATCATTGAAGAATAGCACCAGTGCAGTGCAGAGACACCCAAAGAAAGAGACAAGCCGCAGAGGTTTTGAGTTTTGTGGGTCTTTCCTTTTTTCAGTCTGAGTTTGTGAGTGAGAGAGAAACCAAATTAAAGGAAGCTTTTTGAGTAAGCAAACCCTTTTCTTTTTTTCTGCTTCAAATCTCGCACTCCCATTACCTTTATAGTTCTATTTCTACTCTCTCTCTCTCTCTATCTAAACTGATTCCAGTCTCTCCTTGAGGCTTTATTTATTTTCCTTTTCCTGTTGGTACCCTCTTCTCTCCACTCAAACCCTTCTAATCTGTGTGTTCTTACTTGTCAGAATGCCGTAGTATCTGCATGATTTTGTTGTAGCACCCTTTGTTTTGTTTAATCAGAAGCTTCACTGTTTTGTGTTAGGCCATTCTTTTGGAAGTACATTCCCTTCAAGGGGTTTCTATTTTAGATTTGGCGGTTAGGTTAAGATGTTCACTGAAGGTCTTGACAGAAATGCACTTCGATGGGTCCGAGAGGTAACCATCACTCGATCCTTTTGACTGTTAGTTCTTAGAGTTTTATTATTTGAGGGTATAACTCACATGCGGTTTTCTTAATTTGGGTAGGGTTTGTAAAGTTATGTATTTTTTTTTTTAATTTTTGTGTTGGTGTTCTGGAACACTCTTACCACTACATTAGTGTATGTGAAAATTCTGATTTTTTTGTTTTTGTTTGGTGGGTGTTTAGAAGGAAGATCCAATCTCAAACAATGCATTGAGATCACGCAATGATCCCATCAGTGGGATGAAGAGTGGTGCTGGTAGAGGGTTTGGGCTACCACCCCCAGCAAAATTCAGGAGTGGGCATCTTCCTGCTAATGCAATTCCTGTATCTACAGTTGTGCCAGGTGAGACTGGAGATAGTGCTTCAAATTCCGATAATGATGACAGCATTGAATCGGAGGAAGAAGTTTATGGTGGCAGATACTCATTGGATTCATCACCACAAGATAGAAGAATTCCCAATGGTGCTGCAAGGAGGTTTGGAAACTTCAATCAAAGGGGGGCTCGATATGGGAGTGATTATACATACTCAGAGGTCAGTTCTTCCAGGGAAACACTGGTTGGTAGACCTGGCACTGTGAGGGATCCGGTGATGAGGGGGGCTGCTAATGTGCGGCAGAGTGGCTTCACAGAGGATGATTCATCGGATTCTGCAGCTAGCTCTGAATTCTCTACCACGCAGGTAGGAGGAAGTATCAATGGAGCTCTGCCAAGAAGTAGAACTTATTTGTCTGAAGGGTATACTTCTAGTGTGCCTTCAAGGATGAATGTGAAAAGTGCTGCCGAGAAGGTATGGAATGGTGGATACGGTATAAACTATTGAAGTGCATAGCTGTAATGTGGCCTACAGTATCCAGTAATACTGAAAATTTTCTTGGTATAACTGCTAATATGAATTGATTTTTTGAAACATCAGATGGTGACAAAAAGCATTGTTTATAGAACAACAGGCTTTTTATACTGTTATTTAAATTCGAGAAGGCAGATGCTGCGTTAATCACTGTTGTTGTATTGGCAATGTGCCTCTTCTTTGTCTCTATTATTTCCTTATATATTTTCTCATCTTTGATTTAGGACTTAAACCCACTAGTCTACAAATGTATGGCTGAAATTAGTCTAATTTCTTGAATTGTGTTACAAAATTCCCAGCATGGAAGAATATCTGATGATGAAGATGATGACATTCCCAGTGCACCCCCATTTTCTGGTTCTACTCAAGATATCAGACAAACACGCAAGGAAATCCCCACTTCCAGAGCTCATATTTCTCCAAACAAAGCTGAATCAAGTACTTTGAAACCTGTTTCAGGGGATAAGATAGAAAACCATGTTGAAAGTGGGAGCGCTGACCAATTTGTTAGGTTAGCAAGACATTTGAGTTTTTAACCTCTCAAAAATACATGACTTCCTAGCTGAACACTTTATGTGCATGTGTAGCTATCCAATATTATTTAATCTGTTCTATATGTACAGAACTGCTACTGGTTCAGAGGCTGCTACATCTACAAATTCACACCCACCCCGCCTTCCAACATTTCATGCAAGGTATTTCACGCCTCTTTGATTGTGCTCAATATTTTCTCCTTGGCTGTGGCTAATTTCTGTGTAAATTCATTTCAGTGCTCTTGGGCCATGGCATGGAGTGATTGCATATGATGCCTGTGTGCGCCTTTGCCTTCATGCTTGGGCAATGCAGTGCATGGAAGCTCCTATGTTTTTGGAAAATGAATGTGCTCTACTTAGGGATTCATTTGGGTAAGTTAAGGTTCTTCCTACACTTCTCTTTTTCCCTCTTTTGCCCTCTTCTTCCCTCTCCTTCCTCTAGTCTTGCTGTATTTAGTTCTGGTAAAGATACTCTTGCTGTTTCCTGTTGTGTATTGTCCATGAGTATAAACAAATGGTGCTAACTCTACATATTACAGGTGTATAGTATCTTGTGGGGAATCTAACACAGGTGTTTATTATGTCATGCTGACTCTGGCCAAAACATTGAAAAAGAAAACATTATTTTGCTGCTATCATGAAATAAGTAAACATTTTACTTGCATGATTCCATTCAGATGGTGGTTCAGGAATAAATAGGGAGACAACAGGGGACATTGTCTTGTCATTAAGTAAAACTTTATTTTATGAACCAAGGTCAATGAAAATCATGTGAACAACTTCTCTTGGAACTTGGTCTTATTCTTTTTGTAAGTCTATAAAAACCATAAATAAGCCTTTCTCTGTTGTGTATTATCCATGAGTATAAACAAATGGTGCTAACTCTACATGTTACAGTGTATAGTGTCTTGTGGAGAATCTAACACAGGTGTTTATTATGTCATGCTGACTCTGGCCAAAACATTGGAAAAGAAAAACATTATTTTTCTGCAACCATGAAATAAGTAAACATTTTACTTGCATGATTCTCAGGAATAAGTAGGGAGACAACAGGGGACAGTGTCTGTCTTGTCATTAAATAAAACTTTATTTTATGAACCAAGGTCAATGAAAATTTTGTGGACACCTTTCTTTTCCGAAGCTTTCTACTACTTCTGTTGGCACTTGGTCTCCTATGATGTGAGTGTGATATATATTTAACCATTCACATGCCTCTATTTAAGAATTTTTTTTTTAATTGTGGATCCTTGACTATTATTTTGGTTCCTCTGTTCTTATTGGATTCCTTTTTTGGTATATGTAGATTACGGCAGATACTATTACAATCAGAAGATGAACTAATGGTGAAGAGCAATGCAGAGCCTTCCAGTGAGGGTATTGCTCCAAAACCCAAAAAACTTATTGGCAAGATGAAGGTGCAAGGTACATTCTCATGTTACCTTTTTTACTAATAAAATTATTTAACTTATCATCCCAAGTGCATCCTTGTTTAGACATTCTTCACTTTGTGCAGTTCGTAAAGTCAAAATGGGCTTGGACCCTCCTAATGGCTGTAGCATGTCATCATTAATGACAAACAAAATTAAAATGGACTCTGTGCGACACCATTTCTCCAATTTGCAATCATCACTGTCTGCTGGATTTCAAGCTCTCAGAAGAATTCGATTTGTTCCACGTGTGCCTGCAAATGGTTCCTTGGCTCGACAAAGCCTGGCATATGTGCATGCTAGTACCCGCTACATACAGCAGGTATCTGGACTCCTGAAGGTTGGCGTAACAACTCTAAGGAATAATTCATCATCATATGAAGTTGTGCAAGGTATGTAGTGAAGCAAAATGCATTATAATTATTCATTATTTCTATGTATTATGGAGAAAACTGTCTGAAAAAAATTCCTTCTCAATATTTCTATTATGGCCAAAATATCAGACTTGTTTAACTCTCTAAGAAGGAATTTGGTCTAATTGAGTTTTGGCTTTCTGTGAAACTAACAGATTTTGCTTCTAGTGTTGTTGTGTGTACTCCTTAATCCTTGGAATTGTGTAATAGTACTGTCAAGTGTTCAATATTATGATGTGTGTGTGCATGGAATTGTTTTTTTGTTTCTATGTATTGAATATAGTGAAAAACTATGTATGAGATTAATCTCCGAAAATACACATAGAGTACTATATTTATAATAAAGGAAATATGGACTAAGTCCAAAATACAAATAAAGAATTATAACAGAGTAACTAATGATAAAATATAAAAATAAGATATCTATCTCAAATATCTAATAATTTAATATATTTAACATTCTCTTCAAATGGGTGCATACAAATTGTATGTACCAAGCTTGATAAAAATATAATCACTTCTTGGTCCCGTAAAAACTTAGTGAAAATATATGCTAATTGATAGTTTGAGTTAACAAACTCAGTCTTGATGTCTCTAGATACAATCTTCCCTCAAATGAGATGATAGTCAATCTCAATGTTTTTGGTTCTCTCATGAAAGACAAGATTAAAACTAATATGAAGAGTAGCCTGATTGTTACATATAAGTGTCATTTGAGTGATGTCTCCAAATTGTAACTTTTTGAGCAATTGCTTAAGTCAAACAAGCTCATAAGTAGCTGAGACCATTGCTCTATATTCTGCTTCTACACTAGATCTTGTCACAACACTTTGTTTCTTGTTTTTCCAAGAGATCAAGTTGCCACCAATGGAGATACAATATCTGGATGTAGACCTTCTATCAAAAAGAAATCTTGTCCAATCAACATTTGAATAACAAACAACTCTTGTACGGTTATTGGATCATATAACAACCCTTTTCTAGGAGCTCCTTTAATGCACTTTAATATACAAATGATTGCATTCGAGTGATCATCACATAGGGAATTAAGAAATTGGCTGACCACATTGACTACAAAGGAAATGTCAGGACGAGTGATTGTAAGATAATTCAATTTTTCAATTAGTCTTTTATACTACCTAGGATTTGACTTAGGCTCCCTCTCATTTGGTAGAAGTTTAGTATTAGGATCCATGGGTGTGTCAATAGATTTTGAATTCATCAAATTTCATGTTCTTATACACCTCAATAAAATGGGGCGGCTGAGTGCAAAAATAGACATCTTATTGAAACAACTTGCACTCTTTTAATTCATGGTGAGATTTCTCAATATTTTTAGGGTGATGCTATTCTTACTACATGTTATCTCATTAATCACATGCCCTTTTTAGTTTTAGATAATAAAATACCTCATTCTATTTTATTTTCTCATGAACTTCTTTATCCCTTATGTCTAAAAGTTTTTGGGTCTTCATGTTTTATTCATAATTTTAGGCATGGTCTTGAATAGTTATCTCCTCAATCCCACAAATGTGTTTTTTTAGGATTTACTAGATCACAAAAAGGACAAGTGTTTTTCTCCTTCTCTTAACTGTCATTTTGTTTCTACAGATGTCATCTTCAATGAGTCTTTTTTTCTTTTACCTTAAAGGTCATTCTTCTTCTGATAATGTCTCCTTCTAATTCAGTCAATATTCCTTTTATTTGTGGTTCTCTAGTTGTGCCTTGTCCACCACTACCACCACTGATATCATATTGAATATAGTGAAAAACTATGTATGAGATTAATTTCCTTTGTGTAAAAAATACACATAGGGTGTTGTATTTATAATAAAAGAAATATGGATTAAGTCCAAAATACAAATAAAGAATAATAACAAAGTAACTAAAGATAGATAAAGATAATATATCTAAGATATCAAATAATCTAATATATATATATATATCTAACACTATGCAATTATTTAAATGTGATAGCACTTAAAACATTTGCAATGTTACTGAATTTAATTTGCCTTGATTAATATTTTTATTATAGTTGTGATGGTTTTTATGAAAGGATTGCATATAGTCATTTGATTGTAGTTTAACAAACTCATTGTCATGTGTTACAGTTCAATCATTAGTAGCTTGACACCATTAAAATTGCATTGTAGCTATAGTGGTTGACATAAAGGTAGGAATAGGATTGAATAGAGACTACATAAAAGTTGTCCAATTCCTGCTGCGGTTTGTGTGGTCTCATCGACTCTTGTGTCTCTCCCTAAATCTATAACTAGGAAGCCTCCACTCTCTCTATGTTATATTATTATTACCAGGGAAAAAATTATTGTGCTGTAGTGTAGCTATCAGGTATACTCCCTGGCTTGAACTAACCTTCTCTGTAGTTATAAGATAGTCCTTTGATGGACTCCTGTTACAGCCGAGTCAAAAGAAGTATTCCATTTTATTTTAATATAATCAGTTATTTTTGAATTTATGGATCTTTTTGTGAACTTTTATACTTCCTTACATGCTTGATTACTTTAGTCTGTGTTTCATGATGTTTCAGTTCTAATTGTACCTACTTGATTCTCATTTCACTAATTTGGATTTCACTGGGCTTGTTTTATGTTATTTATTTTTCTACCTGTCCATGTGATCAGAGACATACTCATGTATCTTAAGGCTGAAAAGCATAGTTGAAGATGATGCAGTAAGGTTGCAGCCGGGATCTAGTGAAGTCCATATGTTGTAAGTTTTCTTGTTTGTCTGTGTCTTTTCAATTTTTATGATTGTTACCTCTTGAATAATTTTCTGAATACTTGTACAGTTTTCCAGATAGCCTTGGAGATGATTTACTTGTTGAAGTTCAAGATTCCAAGGGAAAGCAATTTGGTCGTGTTCTTGTCCAAGTGGCTACTATAGCTGATGACCCGGTAATATAAAATGCTGTTTGTCTCTGGGTGTTATTATTGCCTGTCTTGAGTGGTAATGATGTGATGAAATTTATGTTCAACTGAAACAGGCTGACAAATTACGCTGGTGGCCTATTTATCGGGAACCTGACCATGAGCTTGTGGGCAAGTTACAACTTTATATAAATTACTCAACCAGTGCAGATGATAATAGTCATCTTAAGGTTAGTTACTGTGAACAACAATCAGTTTGTTTTTGGACATAAAGCTATAGCAGAGAGAGCTTCAAATCCTGTAATCTGTTCTTTCTTAAATCATGGTCAAGCTATCATGGCAGCATAAAAGAGCCAGGATTCTTGGAACTGAAAAATGATTTGAAATAGAAAAGATAATCATATTTGGTGCTAATTCCCAGGGCTTACTGCACAAATATTAGAAGTTACTTTCGCAATCCATGATATGATGTATATAACTGAATTTGTTTTTTGGTTGCAAAAATACAGCACAATTTGATTATGTATTTTGTTTTTTATGTTAAACTGTATTTAAATTCATTTGTCTGACACATCATTTGCATGATTTTGGTCAGATGCAGATTATAGGTCTGTTTAGCTCAAGAAACTTTTTCTGTCTTCAAATTACAAGAATGCCGCATTATTTGTATGTCTGCCATGATATGTAGCTATTAGGCATACTTTTTTTTTTTTTTCTGAATGTACTGTATACGAATGCTGGTCCCTGAAAACAATGAAAACTGCAAACATTTCTCAAACATCGTTGGGGGCCAATATTTTCAATTCACAGGAAGATGCTCCACTCTGCCAACCCCCTTTCTTTTGTTGTATGCACAGAAATGAGAAAGAACCTATGATATAATTATTCTGACAGAAAGGAATAAAAATGTTGTGTGCTTTATGTTGGAGTAGTCATGCTTAATTATTTGTTCTTATATTTTCTTGAGCATTCTAATATAATGTGCCTCACGTGTTAACATTTTATTGTCTTCTGTAATCCCAGTATGGTTCTGTAGCAGAGACAGTTGCCTATGACTTAGTTATGGAAGTTGCAATGAAAATTCAGGGCTTTCAGCAGAGGAACCTAATGTTGCATGGTCCATGGAAATGGCTTTTGACTGAGTTTGCATCCTATTATGGAGTATCTGAGATATATACTAAGTTGAGGTAATGTAAAGTTGATCTGCAATTCCCATAAATTATTTGATTTCTTTAATATGTAGTTTCACACTTTTTTTTTTTCATTTTATTATAATAAGGTGTTCACAACATTCTGTTTAAATAGATATCTATCTTATGTCATGGATGTGGCGACACCTACAGCAGACTGCCTCAACTTGGTTTGTAATCTACTAGCACCTGTTATCATGAAGGGCAATGGCAAGACTTCTTTGAGTCACCAGGAGGTATCTTTGACATTTAATTATTATTCTTGTCATATAACTTCAACTAGCCACTTCAATGTTTTAGATGTAGTCAATATACCTGAACTGATTTTTTTGTTAGCATTTGTTTACTATCAAATTCATTGATTTTTTGTGTTGTCTAACATGGTGTGATTTTTGTTCATCTCCAGAACCGAATACTAGGAGAGACCAGGGATCAAATTGAACATATACTAACTCTTGTTTTTGAAAATTACAAATCACTGGATGAATCTTCTTTCTCGGGCATCATAGAGGTTTTCAGACCAGCAACTGGCCATGCAGCGCCTGCATTGGAACCTGCTGTTAAACTTTATAAGCTTCTTCATGATATCTTATCTCCTGAGGCTCAAACTGCATTTTGTCATTATTTCCAGGTTAGAGAAAATTGATACTTTATGACAACAATTGTCAATTGTATACTCGTGACGTTGCAATTTAATTGACAAATTAATATGTTGCTAGGTTGCCGCAAAAAAGAGGTCCAAGAGGCACCTGAGTGAAACGGATGAATATATTGCCCAAAATAATGAAAGCAGTTCGATGGATGGCATAGCTATGTCTACTGCTTACCAAAAGATGAAAACCCTATGTATAAATCTTAGAAATGAGATTTATACGGATATCCAGATTCATAATCAAAATATACTTCCTAGGTATTATTTGTTTGAAGGACTCCATTTTGTTTGCGTTTTATTTTTCTAGAACTTTGATATACGTTATGTGTATCATATCTCATCTTTAATTGTGCTTACATGCAAATATGTGCTGTGTTATGTGCATCTCTTCTAATCTTGAAACGCAGCTGTATGTAGATAGACTTTCTGTTCTTCTATTTAATTGATGGTTACACAGTGGGATGTCTACTATTTCAGGCTTAACGGAAATTTATAATGCAATTGCTATTAATTAGTATTATTAGCTTATAGAATGATAATATATCAGTATTGGGTACTGTAAAGCAGTATATTATTACTCTTTACCAAGTCCAATGAGTTGTACAAAAGTCCTCAGCAAAACAATTGGTGGGACTAATTGATTTTATTGTTCCCATTTTTAACCATGATATTTTTTCTTCATTCTTATCAGGATTAAAGGCTGTGCATTTTAAGTTCCAAAAAATTAGACCTGGTATTAAAGCTTTTATAGTAATTGAATAAGTTTCAGCCAAACTATGAAACGAACATGTAATTTACATATAGTAAACGAAAATGTTGCATTTTGTGTCTTTAACTGCAACTGTTATCTTGAGTCTGTATTCTCATATTACAACATCCCTTTCTTGTACAATGATTACTTTTGTTTTGAGCTTGACTCAGGCATTGAATTCAATCACATTATTAGATCCATTTCAAATTTCATCTTCCTTAGTTTTAAAGTATTGTGTTAGTCTATCATATTGCTATTGTTTGTTAAAGGTTCTAATGCAGCTGGTTCAATATTTTCACAGCTTTGTGGACCTGCCAAATCTTTCTGCTTCCATATACAGCACAGAACTTTGCAATAGATTACGTGCATTCCTTATATCTTGTCCACCATCAGGGCCATCATCGCCAGTTGCAGAACTTGTTATTGCAACATCAGATTTTCAGAGAGACCTTGTAAACTGGAGTATTGGGTAAGTGTTGCTACGCTTTAGTTGGAGAGATTAAGTATGCCCTGGCTTTTTAGTCAAAGAATGAATCCCTTCTACTACACAGATCTAACTTGTTTTATTTCCTTAGTCCCATCAAAGGTGGAGTAGACGCAAAAGAGCTATTCCATTTGTATATTCTTGTTTGGATACAAGATAAACGTCTATCTCTGCTGGAGTCATGCAAATTAGATAAGGTACTTAACATTTAAGATATAGCATTAATATTGTCATATTTCATTTTGTGTCTTCAGGAAGATACTCCCTTTAGGTGAACTAGGTCTCAAGTAATCTTTTGATTGTCTTCAGGACTTAATTATAATCCCTAAAATGAATTTTACCTTAACCACTATATCTCTTCTGCAGTAAATTGTTGTGACAACGTGGTATATAATCTAACTGCATTCCTGTTGCAGGTGAAATGGTCTGGAGTTAGAACACAACATTCTACTACTCCCTTTGTTGATGACATGTATGAGCGGCTGAAGGAGACATTGACAGACTATGAGGTCATAATTTGCCGATGGCCAGAATATACCTTGGTTCTAGAGAATGTATGTATGCCAATTCTTGTTATTTCTTTCCCCTTTTTACCCCTGAACTTCTGATACTATCCATTTCACTTTTCATCTCTTCCACAAACAAATACCTATCCTTGAGATTTTTTTCTTCTTTCAATTATTTCCTATGTTAAAAAGGCCACTTTAGAACAGGAGTTTTTACTCCTTGGCCCGAAGTCTGTTATTGTATTTGATGGCCAAAAGTTTGAAGACAGTTTGATTAATTTTTTGAAAACAAAAATTGGCAACAGGCCGTAGCTGATATTGAGAAGGCCATTGTGGAAGCTTTAGACAAACAATATGCAGATGTATTATCTCCTCTCAAAGAAAGCATGGCTCCTAAGAAATTCGGTCTTAAATATGTCCAGAAGCTTGCCAAACGAACTACTTGTGCCTATGTGGTTCCTGATGAGGTGAGTTGAATTTCTGAAAAACTGTTTTTCGTGTCTTCGATACTTTATTTAAAATTTTCTTACTTTTTCCAGCTTGGAGTTCTTTTGAATTCCTTGAAGAGAATGCTTGACATCCTGCGTCCCAGGGTTGAATCCCAGTTCAAGACATGGGGTTCTTGCTTGCCAAATGTTGGAAATACAACACCTGGTGAGCGACTTAGTGAGGTGACAGTGATGCTGAGAGCAAAGTTCAGGAACTACGTGCAAGCTATTGTGGAGAAACTAGCGGAAAATGTTAGTCTTTTGAAAGAAAATTTATGGTGTTATCATAATATTTGACTTGTGTAGGTAGAGCATTACTTCAGTCACGATATTTAGGCACATATCAATTAATTACAAATTTCCTAAAACTCATTTTTTGGTTTTACAATGGAGTAAATACTGAGCAGATATTTATAAATAGCAAACTTGATTATCTTGCCTGTGAAGTTACTTATTTCTTCATATAAAGAACATTTCATAATATTAGCATCCTTTATGGCGTTTCAGACAAAGTTACAGAATACCACAAAATTAAAAAAGATTCTCCAAGAATCAAAGGAAACTGTGGTGGAGTCTGATTTAAGAAGTAGAATGCAGCCGTTGAAAGATCAGTTGGCTAGTACCATAAGTCACCTTCATAGTGTCTTTGAGACTCATGTTTTCATTGCCATCTGTAGAGGTTTTTGGGATCGTATGGGACAGGTCAGTTCACTTTCATCTGGATTCTGTTGCCTTGCCTTTGAGCATCTTTTATATTTCAGACAAATATTAATTGCATCATATTTCGCTATATTTATGATTTAACAGGAAATTTTAAGTTTCTTGGAGAACAGAAAAGAGAATAGATCGTGGTACAAAGGCTCAAGGGTCGCTGTATCTGTGAGTAGCTACTTAATTGCTTGACAGTGTTTCTGTAGTATAGCTTTAAAGGTCTCAAAGAACATTGGTCTAGATTGATTGCTTTATAGTGAAAGTGCCAGAAAGGCATCCCTTTCTTGTATTGTTTCTATATGCTGCGTACTTTGGGTTATGATTTGTGACCTGAAGTAATATTGTGCAGATTCTGGATGATACGTTTGCTTCACACATACAGCAATTTCTAGGAAATGCTTTGCATGAGAAAGACCTGGAGCCACCCAGATCCATCATGGAAGTTCGTTCCATGCTATGCAAGGATGCTCCCAATCACAAGGACAACACATTTTACTATTAGGCCAATTCTACATGTAAATATGAAGTGAGGCATACATGGGGCTAAGAAGAAAAGGGGTCACCAATTTTGTAGTAGGAGCAAGCAACTCAACTGCTCTCAGAAAGATCAATGTGCTTTTCAATGAGGAATAGTGATTTTTTCTATACATGGTATATATACAGTAAATTACTCATTGTACTACTTGGTAGCAGTAGTAGGAATAATATATAAATTTATTAGTTTTTAACATTCTATATAACTAGCAGTGACATCGCTAATATTCTGTTTATAACTAAATATATGCACTACAGATTAAAAGTTCCTCCACTGTTGGTTAATTGATTATGATAAAAGTGTTGAGTTTTAAAATTTTTAGAACATATTATGGGATAATTTCTGATTGATTAGCAGTGTAAAACTTTAAACATTAACAGTGTATGCCTATTAAACTCTAACTGAGTCACTGTTTTTGGTAGTTTCAAAATTCCTGGCATTACAAAGGTAACTTTTGATTATTAGGAGGTCTGATTAATATCGAGCTCGTTCAAATCAGCAAATCCTATCAACTGATTATCACCTTTGGTTATTTGATGCTTTTTTTTAAGTAATCACATGGTTTAGTTCCTGCTCATTGATAACTCTAATTCCAAGGAATGATGTTGTAGAAGTTTTTAAAGGAACATGCTACTGTGACAGGAACCTTGACATTTGATGTCACCATTTTGTTTTTACTTTGTGGCATTTTATTCTTATAGAAAGAGCTGTAAATCTAGGGGGTTTGCTTTGATATCTTAATTTTCGTTTTGGTAATTTGTTCTCTTAAATTTGATTCAAGGCCTGTATTTACGTATTCTCTCTACGGAACAGCCTCGGGTTTGCATTAATTTTCATACCCTTTTTCTGCTCTTTTATTTTTTTTAGTATCCATAGTCTTTTTAAATGGTTTTATGATGGTTGATGAGTAGAGGTGAAAGTCAGAGCTGGTTTGGTGGGGTTCATTTTCATTATATGTTCTTGTTAAACATCATTTAAATTTAATTAACCATAAATAAATTTTTAATTATCAACATATCGTACCAAATTAAAAAATGAACGACTTTCTACTTAAAAGGAATTCAATATCTTTATTATTTCAATCAAACTTAAATTGAATTGTGGCCGGAATCTGAGTTAGGTACAGCTGGAGAAAGCAATGACATGTTTCATGTTTCAGGGCCAAGTTGTGAATAAGAATTTGAATAGCACTTGGGACATTTGAATAAAGATATTTACATGATCAAACTACATAAAGATCAATTGAAACTAGGTGCAGAGGGAGTTTGGAAAACCAATCTTAATTGCGGCACAAGCAAATACACAACAGTCAATTTACTACAGTTCAACTTTTCTTCAAGCTACATCGGCTGATCAGAGTAGCTTTGATATAACTTGGCAAGAAGTCCAGAATGCTTTAGTTGCAATCCTTGCAATAACAGGATTTTGATATATCCTGTCACGAGAAAAAGTGAAAGGAATCAATAAAATTGAAACAATGATCTGAAAAGAGGGTAAAAGAATCACACTAATTTTTCTGCACTTTGCTAAATATAAAAACAAATTGACAACATTTTAAACTCGAATCAGTGTCCAACATAAGATATCATTAAAGTTATACTAACAGGAAGTAACCAACTGCATAGATAAATATGGTACATGATCATGCAATTTAGCATTAACTAGGTTGGACATTAATCAGTTCCTTAACATATTTACTGAGAAGAGCAGGGGTGTTTGGTAAAGCCACTTACCCAATGGCTGTAGCTCCCCATGATGCAACATTATAAACAACTTTGCTCCCATCCCATGCCTTTCGAAGCTTTCCCTTTTTCTTTTGCACAGAAAATGTCTTGCTAAGAGCTATAAAAACACGCCAAAAAAGTCATAAATGATAAATTCCTTCCGATTCTTTTATCTAGGTAATACTTGGCTAAAGTAGAGTACAAAACTTTATCTTAGAACGAGTAAGGTAGCCAAGGAGATGCTTCTACTTTCTTCCCCATTTTCCACTCAAACGTACGGAGTTGTGGACAAAACAAGAAATAAGACCACATATATTATGGAGAAAGCAACCAAACTCACCATCCTGGAGTTGATTTGGGGTTAAATCCTGCAAAAAAGCAAGACACTCAATCAGAGAGAATATAATAAAGTATAAACTATTGCAGTGCTCAAATTGCAATTTAAATTATAAATCAGCGAACTAAATTTTGAACTGTAAATCATAAATCCTACCAAATTGTAAAATACGGGGACAAAAAGAAATAGGTTGAAATTTATCATACCATAGTGCTCAATGTAATAGTTTTGAACAAAAATATTTACATAAAAAGAACAGATATTGAACATCAAAGCCTGAGACAAAAGGAAAACAATATATTTGGAGGTAGTTATTAATGCAATACTCATTTTGCACACTATTTTCTGATATTCAAACATTGCCAGATATAAATTGGACATCTTCTAACTTTCTATAAGCATCAGAAACTTAAAGTTCACTATAAACCATGGAAAGAAAAACATTTTAATGCACCAAATAGTCATGTTCGCTTAAACAGCATTGCTGTAAACATACAAGAGAACTTTACAAATGGTTAAGGAACAATCCCCATAACCTTTCAGGTAACATACAAGTCCTTTTTTCCGTTTGTGGAATTTGCATCCTAACTGAGAAGCATATGCAGTGTCCGTTACATAGGCATACCAGAACTCAGAAGGTGCTTTTAAGTCAACAGATTTAGACTTTCACGTATTTCACATTATAGCAGAAGAGTGACACAATTAAGAGTAAATTGATGGGTACGGTAGAGAGTCTGAGATAACAAAAGACTACACTGATAACAAACCTTGGTTTGCTTGAGGGACAACAAATATGCAGCCATGAAACATGCTATTCCTTCCACTATATCTTCTTGTTTAACAAGGACATAATCTTCTTGGTCTGAGTTAGAGTTAGCATCTTCACCTTCCCAAAGATCATTTTCGCTAACAAGATCCCAAGAACTACCTTCTTCTGTCAAAATCCAAGCTTTTTGCATTAGCATTCTAAAAGTAAAGACCCAAACCAAAAAAGAACATTTGCACGAGTTGTTACCAGCTACACTGAGAGAAACTGATGCTTGTGCATACTCCAACTTTTCAAGGAAGTCAGGGCACTCAACTCTAGATTTGATTAGGTCACACAACTGCATGGAACACACAACATTCCCAGCTATCAAGTTAAATCTCAACAAAATATCAAATATCCTTCTTACAAAAATCATCAAGCATATCCATAATACACATTGCATCAACTACAATTTACAACACAGCACTAACAACAATTACATCTAGAAGAAGTACTTGTTCCACACAAAAAGACTAGCGTCAAAACAGACACAAAAACACCTTTGTTGTAAATGGTTGTTTGGATTAGCACAAAAAAAACGGGACAATTGTGTATTTGGATTAACCCCACATCAGCTTCGATCCAACACTTATCTTGCTAATCGTTTTAGCGCTGGAAAGTACCATCGAACATATTTGTTGCCTTTAAAACGGTAACCAAAACACGGTATTAGACAGTCGTTTTATACTGTTCTTCAACCAGAATTGGAATTTCGCCTATTGACCAATGTCCACCTTCAATGCAAACTTTTATTACGCTGATTATTAGGGTAAATCTTCAATCTTGATAAGAAAGCTGCATAAAAGGTATCTAAAGTGCATCTAAGTTTTACAAAAAAAAAAAAGAATAGAAAAAGAAGCTTTCTCACTTCAAAAATTCGAAGTAATCCGTTCATCAAAGAAGCCCTCATTTTTCCTCTAACACGAGACAAGCCTTTTGTTTGTTCATCACATAAATCATACATAAAAAGGCAAGTTTTCTTCACTCGAAACGCACAATGCGAACAAATAACATAGAAAATCCCAAAACGCTTACCCTAACGTATAGAGATTTGAAGTATTTAAGTTGAAAGAGAAAAAAGAGAGAGTAATTGCCTGATCGGTTTCTGGATCGGGGGAGGTGGAAGGTTGTGATTCATCAGAGTCTTCTTCTTCTTCTTCCTCTTCTTGCTCTTGGTGTTGTCCATCGGAAGCATTGATGAGTTCAAGGGCTCTCTGACACTGTTCCAGCATGGCCTCAAGGGTTTTCCGCTTCACCCGAACCGGGTTCGGGTTCGGATCGGAGACCCCAACCTCCATTCCGGTTCGGAAAAGGGAACGGGTTGGTGTTTTTGCGATGACGACGGTGGGAGAGGAGAGAGCAGAAAGTTATTGGTGGCGGCGTGGAATACACGTGACTTTTTGTTTCTTAATTTTAGCAATTTTGAATTTCAATTAATTTTGAGGACGAGGTTGTCGGTTGTGTTTTCGAGGACGAAGAAAAGAAGAACAGAAACCAGAGCAGCGTCAGGATTGTGCTGCTCCCAATGCAATTCATAGGTTTCTTTCTCTTTGTTTCTCTCATCAAATTCATGCTTTTATTATTTTAGAAGTATAATTAAAAAATAACTAACTATTTTAGCATAACTGTGAACAAAATGTTTTACTAAATAAATTTAGATTATATATTAAATATCCTTTATTTTTGGAAGAATACAAGTGTATCAAAATGAATTATTGGAAATGATAGAACCTTCTAATTCTTACAATATGAGGTATACTAGATTATACATGAAACGAATATCCAGAATAATATACGACCTTCAAGATGATGAAGAAAATATATGAATGACATATAAGTTCCTAATCTAAAAATTCAAATAACTTTTAGTAAACTGACAATATGAACAATTTGATTGTTTTTTTTTATTATGTAATATTTTGAGCATATAAAGATCGAAACATGTTTACTTTAATTTGGACCTTAATATTAGTAGAAGAAAATTATAAAATTATATCATAAAATCATTGGTCAAGTTTGACTTGTTGTTCCACAATTTGAAACAACCAAAACAAATGGGCGAAGTTAGTTTTCCATCATAATCTCGGTAGTTATTGCAACCAAGAGCAAAGAAGAACCTTTTTTTTTACTTCAATTTCCTATTCATACCATGACAAAACCGATTGATATAGCATGGTGAAGAAAATTTTGGAACTGTTATAAGGTATAATTTAATGTATAATTAAATAGCTTTACTTATTTAATGCATAACTTTTAATGTTCAAGAACTGGTAATTAATTATGTGAATGATATTTATAATATCTACTATAAGGTAACTACTACTTCATTTGCATGTGCTACAAAAAGGTTCTAATAAGTTAATTTGTGAAATTATCTTTATCCTTAGAGTTTTCTATGAATAGTTACATAGATATACTAAGTTTTATGATCTAGCAGGATGAAAGGTGATGAATGATTACACAATTGGTTCAGGATGTTTGTTCTTACAATTCATTTCATTTTATTTTATGAAATCGTTTGATGATACATTATTACGGAATAATGTATTTTGTATGAATAGTTACATAGATATACTAAGTTACGATGTAGTTAGAATAAGTGAAATTATTTCATTTTATTTTTTGAAATTGTTTGATGTGTATGTTATTATGAAATTGCTTTATAGATACTTTATTACTTGAAAACAATAGCATTTGAATATAAGATTTTGTTTGAATGTAAGATTTTGTCTTAGAAAAAGTGGATATAAGATGTTGTTTGAATATAAGATTATCGTTTATTAATATTTACCAATATCTCATAATATTTAATAATATCTAATTTTTTAATTAAATAATTACTAAATTTTTTATCTTTTACTTAAAATACGTATTCATTTATTTATTTTTTTAATTATTATAATTTTTCAGAGTGTCACATTTCTTACCACAAATAAAAATTTTCTTCTTCGAAAATGAAATTTCGAGCGTTATTAATTCAAAATAAATCAATAAATAAATGCATAATTTTCCAATAAAATTTACTTACAACTCATAAAATTTACATTACATTGTATATTGGTAAATATTATGACATCACATTGTATATACATAAACCTACACACAACATTTACATTGTTATACTAGTTAAATGTTTTAACAAAATTTAAGTATGCAAACACATGTAATACTTTAAAAAAAATCCAAAATTTATATTCTTGAAAATCAAACTGAATAAACTTCACAATGTTGAACGTACTTTCATATTACAATTTATTTAAATAAAACTAAGGCTTTGGAAATTATAGGAAGGTTTAGAAAGAACACAGACATGCCAAAGTTGGTGGAAGATAATTTCTCTACTTCTTTACATGGTTAATGGAGGAGAATAATTCCTTGTTATAAAAAATTCTGTTCTGTTATTTTCAATCTAGTCCAACCTTCAAACACTCATAAAATGATGCAACTTTGGGATAACGGAATAAAAATTTCTCACAAACAAAAAAGACTCAAAACTAATTTTAGAAATCGGCTCAAAACATATTCATTTTAACCTGGATCAAAAATAGTCCCACACCTATAACTAAAATGTTCATAAGTAAAATTACTGCTACAATTAGTGTCAGAATGCTATACTAAAATTTATATCCAAGAAAAATACAATTTGGTGAACAATGTACCAAATTTGAAAAGGATAATGATACTTTGACAACATTTTAACACGGGTCACGTGTCAAAATTTCAGTGGTCCACATGGAAAAGAAATTAGCAAAAGGAAAATGACGTGGAAAGAAAGTGGTGTAGGATTTTAAGTGGCGGGGTTCATTTTGTGATTTCAAAATTAGAATCTGAGTTTGGGTTAGAGAGAATCCTAGAGAGAAGGACTTCCTTCCCATCCACCCAGAACCGTGCCTCTTCCCACAAGCGTGCCCATCGTTGTCAGAGTTTGCAGTCCGCCGAAGTGCCGCCGTTGACGTACGTTGTACCGTTGTCCCTCCCACCCACAGACAAGCATTCGTCTTCATTCAAGCTTGGCCGCCGTTGTCGGAGTTTGAAGTTAGCGGGAGTGTCGCCGTTGACCGTACGTAACATTGGAGGCGGCGCCTTTCCGCCTTTTGGAACCAACGAATTTGGAAACCACCATTGGAGGTGATTTTTGAAGGTTGCCTCCGTTCGTTTCGGTAATGTATTTTTTGTGTTCGATTAGTTTAATTTGTTTAAATTTTTTTTGGGCATTTAGGATTGTAGTATTATTTAGGTGTTTTTCGTGCTATGGTTAAGTGTAGTATGAAGTTGTGTAGAACATTTTGTCGTTGATGTGGTTTTTGGGTGGAAAGTATGAATTTTTTATCTTTGTGGTTGTTGTTAGATTATTTTGACTATGGTTTTGTATTATGTTTGGTTTGAGAGTTTTTGTTGGGTTATTTTGACTATGGTTTTGTATTATGTTTGGTTTGACAGTGATGAATTTCATTAAAGAAGGCCAAAACAATGTAAGTAAATTTCATTTATTCAAAATTTATTAGTTTGTTTGAAAATTGTTGTTTAATGGTTGTTTATTTGAAAATAATTTGTAGTTTCGACACAATGCTCACTTACACAACTGTAAGTTATAAAAAATTTCATTTTTGGGAGCTTTGATAGAAGATGGTGCATTTTATTGATATGTTGTGCATTTATGTTTTCGTAAGAGGAATTGCAGCAAGGTTATGGAAGTATGTTTGTGATTGGATTTTGGATGTGGACAATGTGCGGAGGGATGAAGTGTTGCAAGATTTAGGCTTTTTGTAGATGTTGTTGAATATAAATGTTTGGAATGTGATTGATTTTTTGTTTACAACTTTTTGAATATGTATTGATGAGGTATGAATGCACATTTTTTTGGTTAGAAATGTGCAAAGAAATGTATTGGTTACATTTATTGGTAATCAAATTTGAAGATGAGAATGGTCATTGTTTACGATGTATGTACTGCAATCATCACGAAATTTCGATGTCATTATTTAGTAAATTTTGTATGTACAAAGTTCTATGTAGAATAAATGATGAAAAAAAAAATTTTGACCAAAAGATGGATGACATGAACTTTGTTTAATATGTGAAAAAATATTTAGCTTAAGTCTCAATGAATGCGTCTACATGACTTGTATGTCCAGTATGAACAAAAGAATTGTGCATTTTAAAATAAATGTCATTTTCAAAGTTGACCTGACTGTGCAAAACCGTTGCCTGAAGTCCCTATTTATTTTGCGTTTGCTACCAAAGTTGTTTCTGCACCATGAGTTTTACAAATATTGTTTCCTCATACATGAAATTGTATATAAATGTCAAAATCATGGTCTGGACATCACTTTTATGTTCAATTATTGTTAAGGAAGAAATTGAAACTTGAAAATGAATGCCATTTTCATAGTTGACCTCGCTGTGCAAAACCTTTGCCTGAAGTCCCCACTTATTTTGCTTTGTTACCAATGTTGTTTCTGCACCATGAGTTTTACAAATATTGTTTCCTTGGACATGAAATTGTATATAAATGTCATAATGATGGTCTGAACATCACTTTTATGTTCAAATATTGTTAACGAAGAAATTGAAACTTGAAAATGAATGTCATTGTCATAGTTGACCTCGTTGTGCAAAACCTTTGCCTGAAATCCCCAGTTATTTTGCCTTTACTACCAAAGTTGTTTCTGCACCATGAGTTTTACAAATATTGTTACCTTAGACATGGAATTGTATATAAATATCATAATGATGGTCTGAACATCACTTTTATGTTCAAATAATGTTAAGGAAGAAATTGAAACTTGAAAATGAATGTCATTGTCATAGTTGACCTCGCTGTGCAAAACATTTGCCTAAGTCTCCACTTATTTTATCTTTCCTACCAAAGCTGTTTCTGCACCATAAGTTTTACAAAAATTGTTTCCTCAGACATGGAATTGTATATAAATTTCAAAATGATGGTCTGAACATCACTTTTATGTTCAAATATTGTTAAGGAAGAAATTGAAACTTGAAAATGAATGTCATTTTCATAGTTGACCTCGCTGTGCAAAACCTTTGCCTGAAGTCCCCACTTATTTTGCTTTTGTTACCAATGTTGTTTTTGTAAGACCCAAAAATAAATTAATACTATAAGATAATTTATTTTGCAACTAATATTTAGTTAGTAAGAATTTCTTATTTTTTTGTGATGGTAATTGTGTATTTGAGTATTTAAGATGTAATTCTATTATATTACTTACTTTGTTAAATTATCATGGTTATTGAATTAAATGGCTTTAGGACTCTGTAAAACTTGATCTTTAGTTATGAGTAAATTGTTTCTGTGCTTTCTTGAACAAGTGACTTTCAATCACTTTGAATTTCTTTATCACTTGATATGTGTCACCGAAATGGTATGATGATTTCTTTGTGTATTATTATTTGAGTATTTTGCTTGGAATTCTTTTACAATTCCATCTTGACTTCTCTGCAAAACCGTTAACATATTTTTTTCTTTTCAAAGTTTCATAATTTTCTTTATTTTGTTTGATTGTCTTTTATCATTATAATTAATTCTTCATATATTTTTTTTAAAAGCTTGAATTATGATGTATATACATTGGCCACGTGAAGAACTTATCTTCGTGTATACTAAGGGCCATATTGAGTAGCATGAATCTTTTCTCCTTCAACCATGACCAATCTTTTCCCCCACTTAATCTGATAATAATTTTGATTTTTGTTGCTTTCTCCACTCTTCACGGTTCTGGTCCATTTTCCTTACCATGGGGTCACTTTTTGTGTAAACATAGCACAATATCTTCTTAAGTGCACACAATAAGACAAAACTTTCATCATGAAACGACTCTGTGGGAAACATTGAACGAAATTTGACCTTAAGAACCAATATTATCCTTTTCTAGTGACCAACATGATTCCTATCTAGAAATGGAGGGACCGTCTGTTTGCTAATAAATCGTAGGATTTCATTAGGAAAAGAAAGGAAAATAAAAATAGCAAGAACTGAAAGAGTGAACGGGAGAGATATCTGAAATTGGAATGTTGCCGGAGAAATTGAGAAACTAAGGAAGAAGGAGACTTAGATCAACAAAGTAAGGGCTGAAAAACTTAAAGAACCAACCAACCTTTGCTGGAGAAAGAGGTAGCAGAGCTAATTCATTTCTTTACTTATGTTGAAAAGTAGAAGAGTTAAACTGAAAGATGAGCTGTGGTTTCTCTGTTATGGATCCTTGTAACTGTATAACCATATAATCTGCAAACTCTATGTCTCTGCACGAAATTTTGTTGAAATGAAGAAAGACCATACCTCATGCATGGGTCTCATTTATTTAATAAAACTTCTCTCACTAACCATACATTGTAGTGAATCTTTGTTGCTGCCATAAAATAGTTTAACCGTGGCATGTTGTCTAATTATCAATTCTTTAATAAGAAAAGTTGTAGCATGTCATTTCTTTTGCTCTGTCCTAAATCAGAGAGTATAGCTATGATGAAGACACTCGTGGAGTAGATAAACATCCTAAGAATCATTGAAAGTCTAAACCAACATGTCAGGTTTTATAAATCCTGCTGCTGGATTTTTTTATTATTTAAAGTAGAGCTTTGCATGAGACCATACCTCATGGTTCTTCTTACTTGAAAGAAAACGTTGTAGCCCATTAAAGGTACTGGATTCTGGCCATTTTAGATTAAATATGAATTCTTTAATAAGAATGATGCCATGCCTTATTACTTAAATGCCAAATTGTTATCTATGTGAAAAGGGCCAACCCTACATATAAGCACCATAGAACAAAGGATTTAAGCCTTATAGGAAACTTGTTTAATAATGTGTTTTAGAATTATATTTAATCACTTCTCTAATTTGGCCTTGGAAATCAGATTTGAAATCATGGCAACCCTCTCATTTGTATTGTCTTAATTGAAGCAAAAGTTCAATTTTCTTTTTTGTTATAATTAATCTACCGTGAGTCATGTACACCTGTCCAGGAAGCTCAGAAAATGCTGATTTTCATAATTTCACTGCAGTTAGTACAGTGGTCCAAAAATTTTAATTCCAGTGTCTAAAGAAAGCTTATTGAGTCTATTTTCTAACGCAAAAAGAACCCTATTATTTGGAATTATGTGGAGAGAGTAATAAACAAAACAATCAAGAAAGGTCATACCTGAAAATACAGAAAAACGTGACAAAAATGTTTACTTTAAAAATTTTACTGCAGCTGATCCTTTAATCCAAAAATTACGAGTTAGCATTCATATGAAAGGTTTTTTAAGTCTAGAATCCAATAAAGCAAGAATCAACTCATTCGGAGTTCTATAGAGAGAGTTACGGGTGAAACATTAAGCGAAGGCCGGAATTGACAACAATTTGTCTTGAATGTGATTTCTGTATTTAATGCAAGTTGGCATGTACTTTATTTTCGTGGGATTTAATTACATAGCCTTTAAGAATTTTATAGTCTTATCGTGTATAATCAAAAATATTTTTATGCTTTATCTTGGTAGTTAAAAGGATAATTTCCTTTTGCCTATATAAGGCGATAGGTGGATACGAGTTTTGTCATTTTACCCTTTTGAGGGAAATACAAATATCTAGCCCGTAAAATTCTAACTCGTGATGAGTATTGTGCTTGGTGAATGGATGTTACTCACCAATGTTTTTACTCGTAAGTCCTTGAAGAACCGGGAAGATATGTCTAAAGCGGTGTGTGGAGGATGACTCTTATCCGCGGTCCAATAGCTGCGTGTGAAGGACCAGTGTCCAATAGCTGTGTGTGAAGGACAAGAACCGAGTTAGGTCCAATAGCTGCGTGCGAAGGACCAGCGTCCATTAGCTGTGGGTGAAGGACAAAATCAATAGGTCTGATAACTTCGAGTCGTGTCCGAAGAAATTTCCTTGTTCTGGTTACCTAGCTTTACATGATATAGTAGAAGAGGATAAACAAACTTAAATTCACTTATGAATAAATTACCTAGTCAATTACAATTATGATATTAAGTTCTTTCGACAGAGGTGTTACGATCTTATTAATACGCTATTAATATTATTAGATGTTTATAGTGTGTACGCTTATCTGTAAATTATTATTTTTGTGGTTATGGTTAGCTCACCCTATTTGTGTGACTACGATGATCGTATAACGCGTATCGTTATACGGGAGTAGATGATGTTCCAGGTGAAGCTGAAGAAGTTTAGAACAAGGAGCGTGTTGGGAAATTTACATGGAAATTTTAAAGTGTGAAAATAAATTGTTGTGAAGTATTTTATTTTAAGCAGACTTTTAATTTGTTATGGTTTGTAATTTTAAAACAACTTTTAATATTCGGTTTGTAATCCAATAATTACTCTCTAATACTTTGATGTATTTTTTTCGGTAATAATATTAAATGTTGTGCCTTTAAATGTAGACAATTATTTTGAAAAATTTTCTGTGACATTCTGAGAAGGGGTGTTACAGTTTCTGCACCATGAGTTTTACAAATATTGTTTTCTTGGACATGAAATTGTATATAAATGTCATAATGATGGTCTGAACATCACTTTTATGTTCAAATATTGTTAAGGAAGAAATTGAAACTTGAAAATGAATGTCATTCTCATACTTGAAAATGAATAGACATTGAATTGTATAAAAATGTTGTTGATAGGGGGAGCAATGTGATAGTTAAACCCAATGCCTGTTATGTTGGTTTTTGATGATGAGAACACATTAATACTAACAACAAATGAATGTTGTCATGTCACAATAGAAAAGTGTTTCTGTGTTATGAAATACATATGTTGAATGTGTACATGTTTACTGTGATAAATGCATATAATGTGTTAAATGCATATGTTGGACATACTGTGTTGGTTATGCATACTATTGTGATTATGATGTGATTATATCTGTGTATGCACACTGTATGTTTCTGTGTATTGAAAACCACAAGCACAAAAGCATATCTACATGAAATAATCGATTATAGTGTTGTAGTAATCAATTAAGGTCATCAGACAACTTAGTTTTTGAACTGTGGCAAAACAACTAGTTTAAATCGATTACATTAGTTGTTGAATCGATTAAAACTTGTGTGTTTGCATATATCTTTTTCAAATGTGCTGTGATGAGTTTTTGAGAAAAAAAGTTTTGAAAATTTGTTTAAGTGTTGAGATTAATCGATTACATATTTGATGTATTCAATTAAGTCTGTTATGTTTTGAAAACTGATTTCATGCTAGTCATAACTGCTTTAACAGTCATATTTTTAAATGTGTTTGACTAACATTAAATGTGAATCGATTACATTAATTGAGCATTCAATTAAGAGCTGAGTTAGTTGTAATACTATTACATCTGTTTTATGTAACCAATTACATTACAAATGTAATTGATTACTTTGCGTCTGATATGATAATAACTATAAATTGACGCATTGTTTGTAATTATGTCACTTTTGATCATTCTAACAATTTCATATCTTATAGTTTTGATCTTAGAAAGATTTACAGGTTGCACACACGCTCAAAGAATCAAGAATGTGAAGAATTTGAAGAATATTGAGGCATTCTTAGAGGGATTTTCGTGAACTACATTGGCTGATCACATTAGCACTACTGCAGGTGTATCTATTTTGATCAGAAGAAGTTTATGCAATCTTTGATTTGCTGTTTCCCTAGACATGCGTGTCAAGAAGAAGAGTGAGGAGCTCTTGGACTTTGAGAGGGAATTCTCAAAGGTTTTCTGCAACAAGTACAAGAAAGATGGAAGAAAATATTCCAATTATTCTCTACAAATTAGAAAGAATATTCCCTCATGCATTCTTTGATTCAATGGATCATCTTCCAATTCATCTTGCATATGAAGCATGGCTTGGGGGATCGGTGCAATACAGGTGGATTTATCCCTTTGAAAGGTTTATGGGAGAATCCAAACGTTTAGTTAAAAATAAAGCTAGAGTAGAAGGAATAATTTGTACAGCTTACTTGCACAAAGAGACAACATATTTTTGTTCACATTATTTCAAAAACTTCATGTTGTCCCCCACTAATGTCATAAATGAAATGCAATGGCAAGTTGGACCATGTCAAGGTGCATTATCAGTTTTTCGACAATCAGACCGTCATGCAGGGAAATAATTCACTCATTGGTTAACTGATGCTGAATTCAACTCTGCTCATGTCCACGTCTTAATCAATTGCAGTGAAGTTAAGTCGTACCTTGAGTATGTCATCATCCAACTCTTACCTTTGAAATGATTAAATTGTTATACACTAATTCATTGCATTCATACCAGCTCATTTCTTGTGGCTGAGCAAGTCGCAGAAGGAAATGATGCTGCTAGAATACACTCAGAATTTCCTCAATGGTTCAGATATCAGGTCCGTACTTTTTCCTATGTTTTAAGCAAGGTCAATTTGACTCTTGCTGTAAATTTTTTTTGGCATATTTGTAGGTTTTTAACAAGGCATTAACTCCCACGGTTCAAGAGTTAAGACATTTCTCCAATTGGCTAATGAGATGTGTGAAAGAATGACACACTTACTTCACCAATGGTTACAAATTCCACATAGATGAATGGTCTAAAGGAAAGAAAACAACAAATTATGGTGTGTACGTCAAGGGCCTTATAGAGGGTTGTTATGATGATTTCTACGGCATCATTCATAAAATATATGAGATAGAGTACAACAACACTACTTCTACAAACAAAGTAGTACTTTTTTATTATGAATGGTTTGATCGTCCTAGAGCTGATACTAGAGTGGATCTTAGGTTAAACATTGTCGCACTGCAAATGAGATTAAGATATCGATCGCTTGATTCTTTCATTCTACCAATTAATGTCAGACAGGTTTATTATGTGCTATATCCACCATTCTACAATATTGACAAATGTGGTTGGGTTGTTGCAATACAAACCAAGCCTAGAGGTTGCATTGACTCAAATGAGGTTAAGGAAGATGTCGCCTACCAACTTGACCCAATGTCACAAGGACAAGATATTCTAGAAGTTGAACGTATAACTACATTGCACGACCCT
This sequence comes from Vigna umbellata, assembly GCF_029865625.1. Classification (NCBI taxonomy): domain Eukaryota; kingdom Viridiplantae; phylum Streptophyta; class Magnoliopsida; order Fabales; family Fabaceae; genus Vigna; species Vigna umbellata. Next base: position 30,082,838 of record NC_142165.1, on the reverse strand, counting down.
AATGGTGATGAAGATGAATTAGAAGCACCAATACAAGGAGGAGGAGGAGGAGGAGAAGAAGAAGAAGAAGATGATGATGATGATTGAATCTTGGACATTTATTGTAGCAAATTTAACTAGCATTTGAAAAACATTCCATTTGAGTTATGCAAAGTACCATCTTATAAGTTGTATGCAGGTATTTTACATTCACTTTAATTTGTACTGATCCTTCTTTACTCTAGATGGATGTTTTACTTTATTTGTAGCCATTTCAATGCAATAATGACAAGAGAAGGTTCATCACGTCCTGATAAAGGAAAGGGGTTAGCAAGACCTAAAAAGAGGCAAGGGTAGGCACCACGGTATGTACTTAGGGTGCCTACTACACTACCTACCACTACTGGCCCCAGTCTATCATCTATGGGACCATCACATGCAGCAGACCCCCCCCCCCCCTTTTAGTCGTAGGAGACATTCCTCCTACCCCTCCAGTACACCCTCCTACTCTCCTTGTAGCAGACCCTCGTCCTCCCCCCTACAATAGACACTCTTCCTCCCCATGTGGTTATTACCTTCATTCCTCCCCCTGACCCTACTTCTAAACCTTCTTCATCTTTTATACCTGCTTCTGAGATTGCCATAGCATCTATTGATTCAGATTCAATTGGTGATGTTGTTGACCCGCCTCTGCATGATAAATCATAGATTAGCCTTTTGGTCGAGGGTAAGACTTTAATCCCTTGTTTAATTATTTTGAGGTTTTAAGTTTTCCTTAATGCGATTGACTTTTATTTCTTTATATGCAGGTTTTTTCCATCCAATGTTGCTTTCCAGGCCATCACACGATCAATTAAGCAACAAATTTGAGTCCATCGCCTACTTGGGGAGCAATACCTAACAACGATAAAGAGTCATTCTGGTAGTGTTTTGAGGTGAACAACCCATTAAACTAATTGTCATTCTTGTCAAAGTATGTTCATTAATCAATGTTTCTTTTGTTTATTGTAATAGATGAAGGTGTAGTGGAACCTGAATATGAAACTCAAATACAAAGAAATTTCCACAGTAAAGCATCTCATCGAATGTCAAAGATGTTTAGGGATGCCCTCTTGGCAGGGGAGCGACCTTACTGGCTAGGCGAGCACATTCTCTTTACTCGCTCATTAGAATTCAGCAGAGTTTCGCAATAAGTGTGCTACAACCCAAAGGAACAAAGCTTCTGAAAAGGGTGGCACCCTGCATACCGGTGGGTCGATCACAATTCATGAGCATGTCATTCGTATTGTTGAGATTGTTGATAGGGGGAGCAAAGGTTGAGCTTAACCCACAATCTTAGTGATATTTGTGTTTTTGATGATGACAACAAATAATTAATAATACATGTGTATTCTACGTTACATGTTCTATATTTACATGTTATATGCTTTTGATCAATATGTTAAATATGTTTAAGTATATATGAGAGCATGATTGTGTTGTTCATTGCATATCATTGTGTTACATACGTGTTTTTATATGTGAATGCATGACATATGATGTTGAAAAGGAAAACCACAAGCACTTATGTTGAACTTTAAATGTGTGGCAAAATAACAGTTTTAATTCGATTTCATTATGGGATGAATCGATTAAAACTCGTGTCTTTGCACAAACTATTTTCAAGTGTGCTGCGAGATTTTTTCAAAGAGAAAGTTTTTCAAAACTATGCTTAACATTGTTACTTAGTCGATTGCATGCGTGCTGTATTCGATTAAGTCTATTATTGTTTTGAAATTCGGTTAATGCTTGACATAACTGTCTAACAACCATATTTTTAATTGTGTTGACCAAGCATTAAATGATTATCGACTGCATTAATTGTGCATTCAATTAATTGTCGTGTTTGCTGCTAACTATTATAACAGAATTGTTATATTCGATTACTTTAGTAGCTTAGTCGATTAAATTGCGTCTGAGATATGTTATTCTATAAGTTGACGCGAATTTGATTTCTGTAAGAACTTTTGGAAAATCTAATAGTGTGATATCTTTTACATAAAGTTATGATCTTACAGGAAGAGAGAAAAAGCTCCAAGAAACAAGAGTGACAGTGGTGATCAACTACTTGTGATTTCTTCAAGAGCAAGACTGCGATGTTTTGCAAAGGTTGATCAACTTGCACATTTGGGTGTCATTGAGCGATCAAATTCTGCAATTTGAAGATTGGTTTGAGGTTCCCTGTTGTGATTACAGGAAGAAGACTGTGTGGCGTTCTTGACTTTGAGAGTGTCTCAAAGGGTTTAGACGACAGGAGAGAGGATTCTTGCTACTGGTATAGTTTGTGTATTGCCTATATTTTGATTAGAGGGTTAGAGAGGTGTTTTAAATTTTTGATGTGAGGTCTTTTGTAGAAACCTTGTTGTAAAAACCTTGATCATTATAGTGCATTTGCTTCCTGTGGTTGGAAGGACACTGGATGGAGGCTTGGCCGAACCAGTATAAAAACACAGTGTTTGAATTTTCTGAACCTTACTCTTTTATTCAGTCGATTGCATTGTTTACATATTCGATTAAGTTTCCACTACATTGCTATTTAATTATCGTGCAATTCAAGAAAAATAAAAGCATCAATTTTTCTATGAAAATATTTTTAAAGATTTTGCTTTTTACAGTTCCTCAATTCACCCCATTGTTGGTGTGACAAATTGAGCCATTCTATTTTAACAATTGGCACTAGAGCTGGTTTTCATAAAATATTTGAAAAACTAATCGATTACTATTTCCGATTAATCGATTGATCTTGAAAAATGGCTTATGTTTCTCAAACAAGAAAGACAAGTGAATTTGGGTTTGAACTAGTGCATGTGACGTATAATGTCAAGTCAAACTCCATTACTAATGGCTTTTATGAATCTTTTGAAACAGGTCTCTTGCGAAACAAGAAAAATAATGTAGATGGATTAATATACAAGACTGAAAGGATAAATCTGCAGGCTGACCGAAAGTTTACAAGATTTCTAAATGAGAAGAAAGGTCACATGCATCAAAATGATAATAAAGAGAATGTGTCAGGAAGCAATCCCATCATGATGGAAAAATCTGAAAAGGAAAAATCGTGTTTAGAACAAGGAACGAAAGGTTCCCTATGGTATCTAGACAACGAATGTTCAAGGCACATGACATGAAATTCAATAAAATTCATAAGCATCTCTTACAAGACTACTAGACACGTCGCTTACGATGACAACAACAAAAGGAAAAATCATCGGTATTGGTAAAATTCAAACTCCCTCTGCATATGAAATTGAAAATGTGTTTCTTGTTGAAGGATTGAAACATAATTTGCTCAGCAATAGTCAATTGTGTGATAAAGGGCTAAAAATAGCTTTTGAACCAAAATATTGTTTGATTAACATGGGTTCAACTAATGAGTTATTATTAATAGGGAAAAGATACAACAACATTTACATAATCGATTTTAGAAAAACCTCTTCAAATATGTTGTTTGCCTAATGTCTAAAGAAGATGATGCATGGTTATGGCACAAAAGACTAGCTCATATTAACATGGGTGAATTGAACAAGCTAGTGTCTAAAGATCTTGTCATTGGTCTTCCTAATATATGTTATATTTCTGAAAGATTGTGTGATGCATGTCAAAAAGGGAAACAAACAAGACAATCTTTTAAGAATAAAAGAGAAATGTCAACCACCAGACCTCTACAACTCTTACATATGGACTTATTTGGTCCCTCAAGGGTTAGGAGTCTTGGAGGCAACTTGTATGGCTTAGTTATTGTTGATGACTATTCTCGATTTACTTGTACTTTTTTCATTTTTGCCTAGAGTGAATCTTTCAGGGTGTTCAAGAAATTTGCTGCAGCCATTCAAAATGAAAAAGAGCTCAGAATTAAGTGCATAAGAAGTGACCATGGGAAAGAGTTCTAGAATGAAGCATTTGATGAATACTGTGCAGAGATGAGAATCACTCACAACTTCTCTACTCCAAGGACACCTCAGCAAAATGGGGTTGTAGAAAGGAAGAATAGAGCACTAGAAGAACTTGTAAGAACCATGCTAAACGAGAGGGACTTGCCGAAGTACTTCTGGGCAAATGCAGTGAGCACAACATGTTATGTATTGGATAGAACAATGATAAGGTCAATGCTAAAATTGACTCCCTATGAATTGTTCAAGGGAAGAAAGCCTAACATCTCACATCTTCGAATCTTTGGATGCAAATGTTTCGTTCTAAACACTGGTAAGGAAAACCTTGGTAAGTTTGATTCCAAAGTCGATGAGGTTGTCTTTATTGGCTATTCTCTTACAAGTAAAGCTTATCGTGTTTATAACAAAATAACAATGTGTTGAAGAATCTGTTTATGTAGCCTTTGATGAGTATATTGATATTACCACTAATCCTGTTCAGTCTAGAAAGTCAATAGATGCAGATGATTCTGCTGATGAGGAAAAAGAAAATGAAGATGTTCCAAAAGAGGAAAATTCTGAGAAGACAATCGAATCCCCTAGAGCTGAATTGATTAAGGAGTGGAAAACACCAAGAAATGTCTCGACAAGCAACATCACTGATGATATCATGAGAGTAGTTTCCACTAGGTGGCAACTTAATCAATTATGCATGAATGTAGCTTTTGTTTCTAAAATCGAGCCCAAAATATTGAAGCTGCTATTGTGGATGAAAATTGGATTATGGCCATGCAAGAGGAATTAAATTAGTTTAAGAGGAATAATGTATGGGAGCTGGTTCCAAGAACTGAAAAGTTACAAGTTATAGGCACCAAATGGGTCTTTAGAAACAAGATGGATGATTAAAGGGAAATCATAAAGAACAAGGCAAGGTTAGTTCTAAAGGCTACAGTCAAGAAGAAGGAATTGATTATGATGAAACGTATGCACCAATGGCCAGACTGAAAGCAATAAGAATTCTACTTGCTGTTGCATCTGTAATGGAGTTTAAATTGTACCAAATGGATGTCAAGAGTGCGTTCTTAAATGGTTATATTAAGGAAGAAGTCTATGTGGAACAACCACCAGGATTCCAAGACTATGAGCATTCATATTATGTCTTCAAACTCAAAAAGGCTCTGTATGGGTTAAAACAGTCACCAAGGTCGTGGTACGACCGCTTAAGTGAGTTTATGGTAAAGAAGGGATTCTCGAGGGGTAAAGTTGATTCAACTCTCTTTATTAAGAAATCACATCAAGATAGATTATATGTTCAAATTTATGTGGATGATATCATCTTTGGATAAACTAATCCTACTTTGTGCAAAGATTTTTCTAAGACTATGCAGAAAGAGTTCGAGATGTCTATGATGGGAGAACTCTCATATTTTCTAGGACTTCAACAAAACCATTGAATAAGGAAACACACTTAACTGTTGTAAAAAGAATTTTGAAATATTTAAAAGGAACCAAGACTCTTGGACTGTGGTATCCCAGTGGTTCAAATATTTTCCTTGAGGGTTATAGTGATTCTGATTTTGGTGGCTGTATACTAGATAGAAAGAGCACTAGTGGCACATGTCATCTACTAGGATGTTCACTAGTTTCTTGGCATTCAAAGAAACAAGCTTGTGTGGCATTACCCACCACAGAAACAAAGTACATAACAGTTGGAAGTTGTTGTGCTCAGTCTCTTTGGATCAATAATCAACTAGAGGACTATGGAATATCATTGGATCATATTCCTTTAAAATGTGATAACAAAAGTGCAATAAATCTGACTAAAAATCTTGTTCTTCACTCTAAAACTAAGCATATTGAGATAAGGCATCATTTCATACGATATGACATTCTCAAAGGAGAAATTAAGGTCGAATATGTAGATACCTTACATCAATGGGAAAATATTTTCACAAAACCATTGAATAAGGAAAGATTTTATACTATTCGAAATGAACTGGGAATTATGAATGATAGTAGTATAAAATAACATCTAAATTTGTTTCACTATGGTTGTATGCAAACAAAATATTGCTTACTATTACACTCATACATTTGCATACTCATATATTATCTGTGATAGTTCATGTACTATATTTATTCTAAAATTCTTAATCTAGAAAGACCATGAAAGGTTTTGTACATTAATTGCTGATAGAGATGATATGGAAAATCAACTTATAGGAAGCAAGAAGTTGATTACGACTGAGATGTAATCGATTGAATATCAACAGGGGTTAAAGATTCCAAACTTGGAACTTCTGATATCTTTAAATCTTGTGTTATATGCTATTAAATGTTTATTCTTCATTGTTGAGATGGTTGATAGGGGGAGCACATGTTTAGGTTAACCCACAATCTTAGTAATATATGAGTTTTTGATGATGACAACACATAATTAATAACACATGTGTAATCTGTGTTACATGTTCTATATTTACATGTTATATACTTTTTGATCAATGTGTTAAATCTGTTTAAGCATATATGAGAGCATGTTTGTGTTGTTCATTGCATATCATTGTGTTACATATGTGTTTTTATATGTGAATGCATGACATATGATTTTGAAAAGGAAAACCACAAGCACTTATGTTGAACTTTAAGTGTGTGACAAAACAATAGTTTTAAGTTGACTTCATTATAGGGTGAATCGATAAAACTCGTGTCTTTGCATAAACTATTTTCAAATGTGTTGTGAGAGTTTTCAAAGAGAATGTTTTTCAAAACTATGTTTAACACTATTGCATAATCGATTGCATGTGTGTTGTATTCGATTAAGTTAGTTATTGTTTTGAAATACTGTTAATGCTTGACATAACTGTCTAACGGTCATATTTTTTATTGTGTTGACCAAACATTAAATGTTAGTTGACTGCATTAATTGCACATTCAATTAATTGTCGTGATTGCTGCTAACTGTTATAACAAATTTGGTTTATTCGAATGCATTAGTAGCTAAGTCGATTAAAATGCGTTTGAGATGAGTTATTCTATAAATTGACGCAGATTTGATTTCTGTAAGAACTTTTGTGATTCTAACATTTTCATATCTTTTGCAGAATGCTGTGATCTTACAGAAAGTAAAGAAAAGCTCCAAGAAACAAGAGTGACCATGGTAATCAACTACTTGTGATTTTTTGAAGAGCAATATTGTTGTGTTTTTCAAAGGCTGATCAACTTGCACATTTGGGTGTCATTGAGATATCAGATTCTACAATCTTATGAAGATTGGTTTGAGGTTCCATGTTGTGATTACATGAAGAAGAATGTGCAGCGTTCTTGACTTTGAGAGTGTCTCAAAGGGTTTAGACAACAGAAGAGAGGATTCTTGCTACTGGTTTTGTTATGTAATGCCTATATTTTGATTAGAGGGTTAGAGAGGTGTTTTATATTTTTGACGTGTGGTCGCTATAAAAGCCTTGTTGTAAAAACCTTGATCATTATAGTGCATTGGCTTCCTATGCTTGGAAGGACATTGGATGTAGGCTCGGCCGAACCAATATAAATACACAATGTTTGAATTTTCTCATCCCTACTCTCTTTATTCAATCGATTACGTTCTCCATTCATTCGATTAAGTTTCCGCTGCATTGAAAATCTTTTACGTTGTGATTCAAGAAAAGTATCAAGGCATAATTTTTTTGAAAAAGATTTTAAAAGATTTTATTTTTACATTTCACCAATTCACCCCCCTCTTGGTGTGAGAAATTGAGCCATTCTATTTTAACAATTGGCACTAGAGCTGGTTTTCATAAAATATTTGAAAAATTAATCGATTACTATTTCTGTTTAATCGATTGATGAAGGTGCATCCACAAATAGACCACCACTATTTGTTGGAGAAAACTATGTTTTTTAGAAAATAAGGATGCAAATCTTTCTTGAATCCGTGGATAAAGGAGTTTGGGATGCAACTCTAAACGGTCCATATGAACCCACTCAAATTGTGAATGGAAAAACTGTTTTGAAAAACTTTTCTGAGGGGACTCAGGATGAGAACCACAAAGCATAATATGATGTTAAAGCTAGAAATTTAATTGCTTCTACGCTAACAATGGATGAATTTTTTAGGATATCACAATGCAAGATTGCCAAGGAAATGTGGGAGGTTCTTGAGGTGACGCATGAAGGCACAAACGAAGTGAAACGTGCCAGGAAAAGCTCCCTTGTACAAGAGTATGAATTATTCAGGATGAAAGCTAGTGAGACGATTTATGAAGTGCAGAAAAGATTTACACATATAGTAAATCATCTCATGGCTCTTGGCAAAGTGTTTAATAAAGAGGAGATCAACATAAAGATTCTGAAAAGTCTCAACAGGAGCTGGCTGCCAAAGTTAACAACCATATTTGAATCAAGAGATTTGACTAACATGAATATGGCAACTTTGTTTGGCAAGCTCAGAGAACATGAACTGGAACTTGGAAGGCTAAGAGAGGAAGAAGAAATTAAAGAAAAGAAATCGATTACTCTGAAAGCCACAAGCAAGAAATCCTCCAAGAAGGCTGAATCTGAAGCTGAATCAGATGCAGAAGTACTAGAAAAGGAAATCATGAAAATGATGGTGAGAATATTTAACAGATTCATGAAGAATAAAACTTATGCAACTAACAATGCAGGCTTTTCAAGAGGAGGAAAGAAGAACTCAAGAAGAAACGCTATACAATGTTATGAATGTGGAAAGGATGGTCATATCAAGCCTGACTGTCCAGACTTGAAGAACAAGCAGAAAGAAATCACCAAGTATCCTCAAGAAAAGAGCAAAAAGCAAAGGAAAACATACATTGCCTCGGAAAATAGTTATGGAGACTCTTCAAGTGATGATGATTGTAGCGTTGAAGAGGAGTCAAATTTATGTTTCATGGCAGGCTCTGCAGACTCTGATGATGACAGTGATAGTGAATTTGAGAATGAACCAATAGAGGTCAAGTACCACTTGCTGTTGGATGCATTTCACGAGATACATGCAGAAGCCATGCGACTCCAGTATAAGGTAAATCAATTATCCTCTGAGAGAAGAGACTATGAATATAGAATTGATAATCTAGTAGAGGATAATGAAAAGCTTGAAAAAGATCTTGAAATTGCTTTAAAATATGCAAAAATAGTTAAGACTGAAATACAAATTGTTGATAAAGAATGTGATAATTGTCCTGTAGACATTAAGAAAATTGATTACTTAACCAGCACGTTAGCTAAATTTACACAAGGTAAAGAAAATCTTGATGTTGTGTTAAGATCATCTAGAAGAGAAATTAATAGGCAAGGTATTGGCTACAAAGCAAAGAGTAATATGATTAATTCAAAGAAGTTTATTGATCTCAGTAAGCCTATTACAAATGTTTGTTTTTACTGCAATACTATTGGCCATAATATTAGAAACTGCTACTACAGAAAGGTTGAAGTTCCAAAAAGAAAATTCAAATGGATTCGTAAGGAACTGCCTCCTGCAACTAACAAGACAGGACCCAAGTTCAAATGGGTACCAGCGTAAATAATGTTTAATTATTTTGTAGGAAAGTAGCTGCAACTGAAGCAGTACAATGCTCAAGGATGAACTACAAATGGAACAAATCACAAGTTCTTGAGTCACTGATTGTGGTAACTGGAACAAATTTTTTTTATGCATCATGCATCATAAGCATTTGTATGATTGATTGTTATATGCATGTTTGTTGTGTGTTGTTTGATTGACTGAATTCTGTGAAAATATAGTTGTGCGAATTTTAATCGATTATGTTATGAACTGAGTCGATTATCATCTATGAATGTGTTTCTCTGTGTTTGGTAACACTTTGTAATACACGAGTCAACTTTGTCTTTAATGAAACCGATTAATAATATCTGTTTTGGGCTTTAATATTTTGAAAAGTTAAATGGGCCTGATTGAATGTGATGGTTGTTCGCGCCATTATAAGAGTTCATGTTCTTTAAAAAATGTCTCAAAATTGTGATACTCAAAACCCTTATCTGAATCAAGAAGTCTCTACAAATTCTTAATCTGCCATGGCTGCTTCATTTTCACGCCTAGGAAAGCGTCCTGCATCTTTAATCAGAGAAGCAAACCCTTTTGGCTAGTTTAGTGATGATGAACAAAGAATCTACTTCATCTGTCAGTGGGGATTCAAATAAGTGATCAGACATAAGCGCTTAAACATTTTGTTCTTTCGCTCAAAAGGATTTTTGTTTCAAGAATGGCTAGTTGATTCTGGTCTAACAAAGTTTCTTGAACTCCAAGGTGATTGTTATCCTAATCTTGTGAAAGTATTCTATGCAAACTTAAAAAGAGAGAGGAACTATTTGATTTCCAGAGTAAAGGGTGTGACTATTCCTATTGATTATTCCATATGGAAATATGTTGCTGGATTCCAACCTAGAGGACTGAAAGCACATCATGGTGTACCGAGGCTCAATAAATTTGATATCTATAACAATCTTTTGAAGGATCTGAATATGATAGGGAAATATGACTCCTTCAGCACTGATCATCTAAGTAAAGAAGAAAGAATATGGGCATATGTGATCACATGGATTTTACTTCCTAGAAGTGAAGATTAGTCATTGTTGAATGCAGAAGATGTATGCCTACTATATACATTGCAAACAAGTATACAGACAGATTGGGCATCTGTAATCGGTGATTGTATGATGAAGGTTGCAAAGAAAATGAATATCACTTACCATATGTTGTCTTCATTAGCAAAATTCTAAGATTAGAAAATGTGGACATCACAAATGAGATCACCATTGTTGATATAAAAAAGAATGTGATTGAAAAATTATTCTTGGAACACTCGGGGCTTGGAAAAGGCAAAGAAGGCTGGATTTTCAAGGACGAACTTTGCCCTGATACTGATAAAGTTGATCCCATCAATATTGACAAGTCAAGATATGAGTTCAGACCTCAAACAAGATTTGAGGAATTTGTAGAAGTAAGATTTAAAAGACTTGATGAGAAAATGTCAATGCTTCATAAATCCTTTACTGAGCTGCATAGGAAGATGGATTATGCATTAAGGATAAATGCATTTGGTGAAACTTTTGTAGATGATTCCGAAAGCGAGAAGAATAGTGCAGATGAGAAGATTGTAGAGTCATTTGAAACGGAATAAGGATTCTGTAGTTATAGTTTAGAGCTTTGTGTTTTTCTCGTTTGCTTTGATTGTTCTGTTTTTGTTTGTATTGTTGGCTTTATATGCCATTTGTGTTGTTTTTGTCAATCTGATTGTACTTCTTGATAAAATATCAATGAAATCAAAGTTTATGGTTAGCTCAATCTGTGAATGAAAAATTATGTTTGTGATTGAGTGAAACAAATAGCATCTAAATCGATTACACTATGATTGTATGCAAATGAAATATTGCTTGTTGTTACACTCATACATTTGCATACTCATATATTATCTGTGATAATTCATGTACTATATTGATTCTAAAATGCTTGATCTAGAAAGACAATGAAAGGCTTTACAGGAACATCAATTGCTGACAGAGATGATATGGAAAATCAACTTACAGAAAGCAAGAAGTCGATTACGACTGAGATCTAATCGATTGAATATCAACACGGGTTAAAGATTCCAAACTTTTGGATATCTGTTATCTTTAAATCTTGCTTTATATTCTGTGAATGTTTATTCTACATATATCTCAATGCTTATCCGCTATATCTATGCTATGAGATGATAAGAGAATAAACTGTGTTTGATGATTGAAATTGTATCAATTATGCTCTGTTATTACTATCTTACATTTACTTTGATACAATGCTGGATTATGCTTTTACATGCTCTTATATATAATCTGATTACTGCATTGTGCATCTGTGTTTTGAGATTGAAGCATGCATAATGATAGGGGGAGCATTGCATATCATTGATCTATTTCACATATATTCATTTAAGGGGGAGAAAATCCTAAATCATGTGAATAACATTATCAGTGGAAGCATCATAATCTGTTTTTGATGTATCTGATGCATCTCTATGTTACTGATTATCTATGTATCAATTACTGTTTGCTTACCTTTTTTGCTAATGCCCAAAGGGAAAAAATTATGATGATTAATAATCTGTATTGTTTTGTGCAACATGATTGTTTATTAATCATGGTTGTGAATCATAAAAAAATGGGAAGATTGTTGAGATTGTTGATAGGGGGAGCACAGGTTTAGCTTAACCCACAATCTCAGTAATATCTGAGTTTTTGATGATGACAACACATAATTAATAACACATGTGTATTCTCTGTTACATGTTCTATATTTACATGTTATATGCTTTTGATCAATGTGTTAAATCTGGGTGTCGTTAAGCGATGAGATTCTACGATCTTTTGAAGATTGGTTTGAGGTTCCCTATTGTGATTATAGGAAGAAGAGTGTGTGGCGTTCTTGACTTTGAGAGTGTCTCAAAGGGTTTAGACGGTAGGAGAGGGGATTATTGCTGCTGGTCTAGTTTGTGTGTTGCCTATATTTTGATTAGAGGGCTAGAGAGGTGTTTTACATTTTTGACGTGAGGTCTTTTGTAGAAACCTTGTTGTAAAAACCTTGATCATTATAGTGCATTTTTGAACCTTACTCTTTTATTCAGTCGATTGCATTGTTTACATATTCGATTAAGTTTCCGCTGCATTATTATTTGATTATCTTGCAATTCAAGAAAAGTAAAAGCATAAGTTTTTTTGAGAAAAGATTTTTAAACATTGTGTCTTTTACACTTCACCAATTGACCCCCCCTCTTGGTGTGGGAAATTGAGCCATTCTATTTTAACATGTATGGTAATCCTTCATTACTGTTATGTTTCTTTCATATATAACGTGTGTATTTTCTATTTCATGTACACTTCTAACTATTATGTTACAGGCACAAGCTCTAGGACGGGTGGTCCATGTTGATGAGGTCTTTGCACAAACTCGTGTTCGGAAGAGAACTACTGAATTCGTTGATGAAAGGTCTCCCAAGACTCATGTAAGCAAATAACATTGCTACTACTAGCTAGTAATTTTTATTTATGTTATTGTATCATTCCCTAACTTTTAATGTTTAAATAGGAAGAATTTTCTACGTGACTTTCACAGGTTAGATCCGAACATGGGTCAGCTCCTACACCGGATGATGTGAGTATTGAAGACAATAAAAGTCTTAGGACACAGTGTTGAAAAAAAAAGGGCGAGTGTACGGTGCATAATAGCTTGCTGCAAACTACACAGCAGCAAGAGGAGGTACTTTGAAGCACCAACCTTCTTCTTCAACCACCACTGCTGGCAAGGTCGTCAAGCGCTTAACACAGCTACTACAACAACGTGATCAGGAAAATCATGATTTGAGATAAGAATACAGTGACTTGAGAAACGAGTTTACAAACTTCAAGTCCTTGTCATAAGAGTGCTACCTGAAGCTTCACACATTCATTCCACCGTCCTTCCGACCCACCCACGACCCTCCCCGTCACCCGCCATCCCTCAGCAACCCACATCAGTACAGCCATCTACAAAGCAGCAGGATGATGAAGATCATTCTGATGATGACTATGTAGATTATTAGTTTTACTTTGTTATTGAACATAGTTGTTAGAACATTTGGATGTTAGAACATTATGATTCTTCTACATTACATTTGCTCATGTCTAGATGAACATATTGTTTTATGTTTTATGTTTCATTTTTGATTTACAAATACAAGTTCTTAAATTTGAACAATACAAATGATGTTATTATTATGTTGTTTACTCCATCAATGATTGGATGATTTTGGGATGCATATTATGGAGGTATTTCTGTGCTTTGAAAATGTTATGCAGGTCTGTTTGTGTTGTGAACATGTTATGCAGGTCTGTTTGGTAATTACCGAAGGTTTCTGCCCTTTGATAATTATTGAAGGCCTCTGCCCTTCGGTAATTACCGAAGGCCCCTGCCCTTCGATAATTACCAAAGGCTCCTGCCCTTCGGTAATTATCGAAGGCCCCTCTCCTTCGATAATTACCGAAGGCTCCTACCCTTCGGTAATTACCGAAGGACAAAGGTCGTCGGTGATGATTAGCGACAAATGATTTACTGACAAAAAATTGACCATCAATAATCCGTCGGTAATGCCTAACGACTTTTTTGCTGTTACCAACGGACTTCAGCCATCGATAATGCCCTCCTTTCTGGTAGTGAGGTGATATCGATCATCTAACACAAATTTTTGTTGAGATGTTGTGTGGTTGATGTGGTGTCTATACGAACACTTTAGTTGAGCTTCGTGGCCTTTGTGGAGCCATTTACATGAAAGGAAATGTCTTTTGCATTTAAATAACTTGCATTAAGATTTTATAACAATGCGGTCTCTAGACCAGAACTTTTAGCTTTTGTTAAAACAAAATTATCTATAAGACTGGATCGTCTAACATCTTCATTTTTTTATGTTTAACAAAACAACAATAAATGAAATGAACATTTGAAAAAATATTATCTTTATGAAAAATAAGATCATTGAAAATGAAGCGCCTTACAAAAAGGCTTTGTGAAATTTGAATGTTAAAAGAAAAGCTTTAGTAAATGCGTTGATATCTTAGCGAACGCATTATCAAATGATATTTCACTAAACGCGTCAATATGTCATGTAAGAGTCTTACTAAATGCGCTCTTCTTATACATTACTAAAAAATGTTAAACGAGCTCTCACTATATCTTGCAAAATAAGGTGCAAAATGATGTTTTTGGTAAACGGGCTAAAAGTTATAAACAACACTCCAAAAACATGTGTTAAGTAACATTTCCCTAAAAACACTCTTGAACTAAACATAGATCACTAAAAGATGCTCTGTTAGTAAGATGCTCTGTTAGTAAACACCTTGTATAGGCTAAACGATACCTTGTACCAAACGATATTTTCATCCCATAATGAAACATTTATGAACTACTTGGTATCTCTACATAAATGCTTAAACGATAAAATCTTGATTGGACGATAGAAAATTTGAAAATCTCGTAGTTGTTTTGAGCAAGCAATAAATGCACAATGTTTCAAAAACGACAAAGTGAAAAGAAAAAGGACATATTTGTCTGCATACATATCTACTCTACTCTTTGTAGTTGCCTATGTGAAGTATCTACCTACTCTATCATATACAACTCGGAAGTGGAAATTAGAGACAAAGAAGACATTCATGAAATGTTCTCACCATCAAAAGTCATGCTAAAAAATACATACAACCTACTTTTGATCAAGTCCTAAAAAAGCATGTTTGTTTTGACAAGTTGACTTCACCCAATAGTTGCTCCCTACGAAAAGGCTATGAAGATCCAAAGATAAAAAACAAACACTATATAACAGATATTTTCTCATGAAGCCTATAAATTAAAGATCTTAAAGAGAAGATCAAGAGAATAAACACACAAACAACGAAAAGAATATCTGAAAAGAAAAAACTCGTACTAGTGAAAGAACATATTCTCAAGCTTTATAGAATTATAAGCTTACATTTGTAAGTAGAGAGAAAATTCTACAAAGTCTATTAGATTGAACTATATTGTAAACACATCCTCTTTGTGAGATTAATCGTTTAAGAGTTGTAAGTAATCTTATTGATGGCACATTCTAAAGAGAATTCAAACACTTGCTCATTAACTCTATTGAGTTAAACGCTACCTAGGCAGCATGTCAGGTTGATACCGGGATTATCTAGTGGAAACCAAGAGTGAGTGAAACTCTACTAGACACTGTATCAGGAAGATATTGGGATTGTCTAAGGATACTAGGAGTGGTGAATAATACTGTAAAACCAGGAGTGGGTGATACTCGATTCTAGTCAGTGTAACGAGTGTTACTAGGATTAACGAGGTGTAACTAGGAGTGATGTAAATACTCAATTGTAATCTTGTTGAAAATTATAGTGAAAGCCTCTAAGAGGTCTTAGAGGAGAACTGAACATTACTCTATTGAGTGAACCAGTATATAATATATGTGTGCTCATTACTTCAACCTTGCAAAACATTTTACTTACAAACATTGTAATTTCTTCTTAACTCAACCATTGATAAACGCTCTCATCACTAAATGTTGCCCTTCTTGAGAGCTATCCTTCTTAAACACTAAAAAAAGCATTGCAAAATGCCCTAGAAATCCTTCTTATAAATAGAGCGTTTAACAACTTGTGTAAACTATTTGACTTTCACCAAAAATTGTTGAACCATTATGAACAAGTTTTCCAAAACATTATTCAACCTCCTTTTAATGCTTTCCTATTATTTCAACTTCATCTGAGGAGAATGGTGTCGAGAGTGAAGTTTTGGTAAGAGGAAAATGGTGTAAAGAGTGAAGTTTTGGTAAGGTAATGGTGAAGTCAAGGGAGAGGAAGTGGAGAAGGGAAGAGTTGCCACATGTCAACCTACATAATTATGTGGCATAACCAATGTTCAACACTGTTTGCCACATCACCAAATGCTTAATGATTCATGAGATGTAATTCATACTGTAATAAAGTATAAAGATAAAACTATACAAACTTTTTTTGAAAGAGAATAATTTTAATTTTGCCCGTCAAATCAAATACTAAAACCATATATATTAAAATATAATACTTCTTTTAAAGAAAATCTTATTATATAGATTTCAACATATTGATATTAATTTTAGAATTATTATAATCCAGTATTAAATATCAAAGTTCAAAAGCTAAGCTAGAATTGTTGATATAACATTAGAATTGAAACTTTTTTAGTTAAAGAGTATTAGTAAGATTATACATTAACTTAAGAATATGATATGTGAATATTTTTTAGATACTCGTGGTTAAATATATTCTTATTTTATATATCAAATTTTACCGATTGAACTTTTTAATATGAATAATGCAACTAAATGTATTCATTAAATTTGATTAATATAATAATTAATTTGTTTTATTTATATTTGATTTTAAAGATAATGGTATATTAATAATGAAAATAGAACTGTTGTTTTTTTTTCTTTCATAATGATCATTAAATAAAGTATTGATTTTCGGTATTTTGGATTCTAATTACTTTCACTTTAATTCATGATATTTTTTCAAAAGTATCACTCAATTAATTGAAATTACATTCTCAAATATTCTTATTCTAGATCAAGTTCTAGAGAATAATATTTTTATGAAAAAAATTCAAATACAATTAATAAAGTTAATTGATTAATTTTACTTATATATTTAATTGCTTAAACAATGTATCATATTTCAAATCAAAATAGCATTTAATAAGATTGGTTTTAGCAACAGTCATCATTAGACAATAGGACTATTGCTTTACTTGCTTGGATTGGTAGTTTTGATTTGCTCTTTTTCCTCCTTTTATGTAATCAGGGATGGGAATTGAGAAGTCACGTTTTTTTTTTCAAAATTAAAACTTAAAGCTGACTAGAAGGAAAAACATACTTTGGGCGCGTTCTGGGCCTGAAAAGCCCAATAATGGAGATTTTACGAGCACATTACTAAATTTGAAGGGGCTTTACGTTCAATTTTCCTTCTCCAATTTTTGCTATGATGTCAAATATATCTCTTCAGAATATAAATATTAAATTAATTCGGTAAGCAGTGCTTACCAAACGTTTTCACTGCGGAATGATATATTTACTGCAATCCTCGCATCCTCAAGTCATTTTCACTTTCAAAAACAATGATGCTTTCTTTCTTCTTCAACTTCATCTTCAACTTTCTTCTTCTTTCAATAGTGTTGAACTCCAGCTTTGAACTTTCCTTCAATTTCGTTCATCTTGTTTAAAACTTACTTCATTTTCGTCCATCTTTGTTTGAAATAGGTATTCACTTCGTTTTTCTTTGTTTATGTTTTTGTGAATAAAATTTTGATATATTTTTTTATTATATTTTGCATATACTGAATTTTAAAATTCGATTGGTAAAAGTATTTATCAAATTTTGTAGGTTGAATAATTTTAGTAAAAACTGAATTTCAAAATCTGATTTAGAGAAGTATCAAATTTTAAAATTCTTTAAGTAACTTAGTGGATTTAGTAACTCATTGAATGTTGAAATCCGATTTTAAACACTTAATAGATTTCAAAATATGGTTAACGAACTCACCAAATTTCAAAATGCGGTTAACGAACTCACCGGATTTTGAAATCCAATTTAGGAACTTACTTGCTTTCAAAATTTGACTAAGTATTCTTACGAATTTTGAAATATGGTGTTGCTTTGATTAATTTTTTTAAGAAAATTTATTTGGCATTTTTTTATTGTTTTTAATTTTTAAACAAAAAAATATTTTGCTTGTTTTGTTTTATGAATTTTTTAATATCCAATTATTATTTTTGAACAAGTGAGATATTCTATGTTGATGTCATGTTCTAGTTGGTTAGAGTATAAGAGTATAAGAGGGAAGATTGTTCTTTAAGTTTTATGGAATCTTAAGTAAATTTCAACTTCAGGTTTGTTTTCTCTTCTTTTATAAATGAAATGTGCCATGGAGATTACATAAATTCATTTGATTAGATTTTTTCCACACGTGATGAGTTAATTCATTGGGTTTAGGGATAACTTTTGATGTTGTCATTATAAGATCTCATAAAGCTATTAGTCAACTTAGGAGAAAGACTTATGTATTGTTAGCATGTGAAAGAGGTGGAAAGTATAGGAAATATAAATTTGATGTTCAACCTAGTATATCTAGCATAAGAAAATGTGATTGTCCTTTAAAATTGAGAGACAAACCAAATTCTAATGGAGATGGGTGAGTTTTGAAGGTAAAACATGGATATCATAACCATGATTTGTCATAGACTTTAGTTGGTCACCCTTTTGATGGGTGGTTAAAATCCACCGAATAGTCATTGCTTGTTTATATGACTAAGAGTTAAGTATAACTTGTAAACATTCTCCTTACTCTCAAAGAAAATAATGAGTGTAATGTGAGAACAATCAAGCAAGTACAAATACAAGATATACCTACAAATGATCATTGAGAGGTTCGAGAACTAAATTACAACAATTGATGATGATGTTAGAACATGATAAATATATCCACTAGAGTATATGTGCAGACGAATATGAGATGGTAAAGTGACCTCTTTTGGACACATTTTGATGCAGTAAAATTGTTGAATGCATTTATTATTGTTTTCTTGATGGAAAACACCTACAAATGTCAAGGTAAGACAAGCTCGTCCAAGAAGAAAACTAGGAGAGATTGACAAAGTATTACAAGACAAGCTCATCTAGAAGAAATCTTGATATTGGTTTTGACGTTTAACTAAATAACATAAATGGAGAAGTCTTTTTGTATGAAAAGCTAACTCTAACTAGAAAAACTCTCAGGACAAGAAATCAACCCTTAGAACACTTTGTTAGGAAACCATAACACTAGGCTAGACAAACCTTAAGATATGATAGAAAAGTAGAAACACATCTCAACACCCTTAGTTAACATTAGGATGAAACAAGAACATAAACATTTCAATCCAAAAGAGAAAACCAACCCTTTAGTTAGATACTTCCAATTAGACTCTAGGATCAACCAAAAAGAGAAATCAACCCTTTAGTTAGATACTTCCAATTAGACTCTAGAATAGAAAAACCCTATAATAGAAGAAAATTAGAATAAGAAACTTAAGACAAAACTAGAACCTGAACCCAATCTTAGAAAACATAGGAAAACACTTAGGTTCTAGGAAATAGAAAAACATCTAGGTTAGAACAACCAAACGCTTGACTAGAAAATGTCTTGCTTAAAAGTGTCTGAGAGAGAACTGAGTTAAATGCTCAATGCTTAAGATACCTGAAGTAGGTATTTGGCATCTCTCGAAAACGAAAACAAGTCGAAACAATGTCTTTGACTAAAACGATTAAAAGACTTAACTTCAAGATATAAGAAAGCTTGAGAAATCTAAATGTTATATGCCTACAAGGTACACATACAAAGAAGCGTTTACTTACATTCAAATGATATCACGAGTGAAACAAACATGTCATCTTATGATGAAATATCTATATTTTGGTATCTTCAAATTAAAAGAGCTTAATTGAAAAATATTATCTAATGGTAGGAAATCAAAAGACACCTTGTTGTTCTGAACAAGCATTGAATGATCTTAAATGTTCAACGTTCAAAAACAACAAAAGTGATATATGATCAACTGATTACACGACAAGTCCAATCAGAAGCAAGTAAGAGGAAAGACATTCACATAATGTTTTCTCCTAGAAAACAAAAAACAAAAAATGACGACTAAAAGAAACACCAAAGAAGTAAAACTTTAAAATACTCTCGAACAATAACGAAGACACAAAACTTTAAGATAAAAACATTAAAAGATATATAGAATTTCCATATATGTTTTTTTTTACCTTTACAGGACAATCACTACGAATGTTCATTTTTGTAGATAGAAAAATGAATGTTAGAGATAAAGGGAAAGAAGAGCAATGATCATATTATCAAAAGTTGTGTCAAATGTTAAGTAAAAATCACTTTTGATAAAAGCTCTGAAAAGCACATCTACTCTAATGAAAGTCACCATCCTACGACTAAAACCTACATAAAAGCCAGAAAAAAACAAATCTCAAGACACGCTTCATCAACAATCATAAAGCCCAAACTCTAAAGACAAGCATAATCACAACAACTATAATCAATGTGTATAAATAGAAGAACAGAAGAAAGAAAAGATGATAATGATGAAGAGAGAGAATATGAAGATATGAAGATATCTCATCATCCATTGAGTAAGGAAATCTCTTTGAGCAATCAATGCTAAATCACTCTTGTCAAAGAAGAGAAGGAAGAGAACAACTCAAGAAAAAAAGATCATTATCAAACTTCATTAAATATCCACCTGAAGAAAGAGTGAAAAATATGAGAGTCTCTCAGATTTCATTGTAATATCTACTTGTGTGCATTACACAAGAAGAAAAAAATTAGAGAAAGAGAAAAGTAAATCATCCCCCTTATACTTCATTGTATGATATGCTTACTTTTGTAAGGAGAGAGATGAGAGAAACACCTGCGAGTGCATATACTGCTTTATATTGTAATCAAATCATCTCGTAGAGAGATATAGTCTAAAATACATGTAAGAAATCTATGATTGCAATTCTGAAGAGAATCAAAACACTTTCAACTTAACTCTTTAAATTTAAGGAAATATAGGCGAGATCATCTAATACTAAGAGTGGTGCTAATACTCAACTGATCCAGGGTAACTGAATGTTATTCACTGATCAGGGAGACCAAGAGTGGTGAATAATAATGCACAACCAGGAGTGGGTAAAACTCAAGGAAATCTCGGCAGGAAGCTGAGTACAAGGAGTGGTGCAAATACTCAAGGAAATCTCGACAGGAAGCTAAGTACCAGGAATAGTGTGAATACTCAAGGAAATCTCGGTAGGAAGCTGAGTACCAAGAGTAGTACGAATACTCAAGGAAATCTTAGTAGGAAGCTGAGTACCAAGAGTGGGCGAATACTCAACTGGTCTAGGGTAACTGAAGGTTATTCGCTGATTAGGGATATCGAGAGTGGTGAAGAATACTACAAAACCAAAAGTGGGAGAAACTAAACTAAATAAGTCTAAAAGGGAATGAGAGCGTTTAGGGATACTAGGAGTGCTGAATAATACTACACAATCAGGAGTAGGTTAAACTTGATTGTACTTCATTGAATACCTAATGGAACTCTCTAAGTTTATTTAGAGGAGAACTGGATGTAGTCCTAACAAGTGAACCAGTATAAAACATCTTGTGTGTTTTCACCTAGTGATAAACGATGTAGTTTTTAAAGTTCTTTAAAGCTCGCTCTCGCTTAATGTGCTTTACAATTGATTATTGTCTACTCCTCAGCCTAGATGCACTAAGTCGGTTAAGTAAATGATCTGACTAAGAGAGCGTTTTTTAACTGAATGAAAGTATCGTACAAGCCTAACGTACATCATAATCAGATCATGAGCTGCAAAAAAGCTTGGAAACACTATTCAACCTCGCATCCCTTCTAGGGTTTCTCCATACCTTCAACAAAACCAACAAATATCGGTTTTCATTACTTGAGATAGTTTAAGTCACATCCATAGGGTTGACTTTCTTAGCTGTCTTTGTATTCATGAACGAAAACATAATTTCACTTGGACACAAGAAAGGCTAAAAGGGTTATTTGTGGCATCTGAGGGTGGTCCATTAATCATTTTTAGCGACATAAACCTAGCTTTGATAAATGTTATTGCCACTATATTTCCTGAATTTTATCATCTTCTATGTCATTTCCACATTTAGAAAAATGTGCAAGCCAAGTGCAAAATATTAGTCAATTCTATTGAGGCACGAGATGTTCTCATGGATGCATGTGAAAATATCATGGATTGTTAACATGAGTCGGGTTTTAGTGATTGTGTTGATCGCCTTCATTATATTTGTAATTCATGGCCTTTATTATTTGAATATGTCAATGATTCTTGGATCATTCCATAAAAGAATTATTTTATAAAGGCATGGACAAACTGAGTAATACATTTAGGTACACAAGATGAAACGAGTATGTTTGAATCTTATTTTAATTAGTTGATTTTGTTAGATGTTTTATGATATTTGTCATGTCATTTGTATCATGATTGTAGAGAGGATATGTATACAATACAAATCAATATAACATACTCTTAGAGTTTTCTCTCCTTTCTCTTCTTACAATAGTAAGCTTATTATCATATGAAGCTTGAGAGTATTTTCTTTTCTTTTATGCTTTACTTTTCTTGTCAGATATTTTCTTTTGTTTTTTGTGTGTTTATTCTCTTACTCTTTTCTTCAACATTCTTCAATATATA
Organism: Vigna umbellata; assembly: GCF_029865625.1. Lineage (NCBI taxonomy): Eukaryota > Viridiplantae > Streptophyta > Magnoliopsida > Fabales > Fabaceae > Vigna > Vigna umbellata. The sequence continues at coordinate 30,060,126 of NC_142165.1, read as the reverse complement.
GGCTTCAAGAAAATGTTCGTTAGATAGTACTTTGCTTTGATCTTTAGATCTTCTTAACCTTGTCGTAGGTAGTAGTCGTTGGTTAAAGTCAATTTGTCAAAGCATACATGTTTTTTCAGTTCTTTATCAAAAGTAGGTTGTATGAACTTTATGGTGCGACTTTTGATAGAGAGAACAATACGTGAATGCTTTCTTTTTCTATAATGTTCACTTCTTATTTATATATGATGGAGTAGGTAGATACTTGACATAGGTAATCTGCACAAAGTAGAGTAGATATGCATGCATGAAGATATGTCCATTTTCTTATCACTTTTTTTGTTTTGAGACGTTAATGGCATTTAATGCGCGTTCAGAACAACTATAAGAATTTCAAATTTTTATTGCTCAATCAGCATTTGATCGTTTAAGCATTGTAGAGAAGATACCTAACAAATCATGAGTGTTTCATCATTGGATGAAAGCTTCATTTAGCATAGGGTATCGTTTAGCCTATGAAAGACTTTTCCTAATGGCACCTTGTTTAGTAAATACTTGTTTGATTCAAGAGCGCGTTTAGTGAGATAAATTTGTACCTTTAGTACCTTTACCAAAAGCATCATTTTATAAATCATAATGAGAGCTTATCAAGGTTTCTTTAGCAAAGTATAGCACGAGTGCATTTAACAAGACTATCATTGATGCATTTAATAGGAAAATTGTTTAGCATTGCGTCTACTCAAGTATTGACGCGTTTACTAAAGCTTTTCTCAAGGTAATTAGATTTCACAAATCTTTTTCGTAAACCACTTATCTTTTAGCTATGTTACTTTTTCAAAGATAACACTTTGTCATATGTTGATTTCATTTATTGTTGTTTGTTAAACTTCAAAACATATGAGGACGTTTAGACAGTTCAATCTTATAAACGATCTTGTTTTAACAATTCAATCTATAGCTAAATTTGATGCATGATTTGGATTTATGCAACGAAGGCGAGTACTTATGTTAGATCAGGTCCATCTAATTTGTCACTCTTACATTGTCGATGTTATTGATGTTGTTGCTAATGATAATTGTGGGTATAAATGCATTGTTGCTTTGTTGGGGATGGGTGAAGAGTCATGGCCTTTATTCGACCTGATTTATTTAAATAACTAAGTCAGTTGCGTGATGAATATGCAAGATTAGTGGGAAACTATGATCAACTAGAAGAACTAAGGAAGTTTTTGCTAGTCGACTCACAATCAGGGATACATGTTATATTTTACACTTTACTTATGCTCTAAATTTATTTAATTTTTTCATGGAAGACCAACTTTATCTCTCATCGATCTTACACAAAACAATTGCATATAAAATTTAAACAAGTTACCAACCGTCAAAACCTAAAAAAAATAACATTACTAACTCGACTTTCTCATAATGCATATGTAACGTGATCAATAATATAGCTCGTCAGCAAAGAAGTGTCATGTGGACCTCTAGGATATCCAACCATTTCATCTTCTAGGTGAACAACATCCTCATACGACTCAATACCATCCTTTTGCTTCTCAATAACATCCTTCTAATGCTTATCAACATTATGACTAACTAATGTTGCAGTTTCTCCAAGTTCACCATCATGACCCCTTCTATGAGCAGATATCATAGGTCTCCTTCTAACTTCACCTTATGCAAAACTCTTATTCCGTATAAGAACTTTGTGTTTTTGTCATTTCTTTAGCAAACAAAATTTAAAAAGCATTAAAACTAATACACCTAACAAGTAAACAAAACAAAATCTCACAAAATAAATAAAATTAAAAAAAAACTAACAAAACCATAATCAATGAAAACTAAATTAAAAGAAAATGTAAGAAAATTAAAATTAAAATTAATATATATATATATATATATATATATATATATATATATATATAAATTTTGGGTTTCTAAATTTGATATACATTTTAACCAGATTTCAAAATCCAATATAATCCTCAACTAGATTTCAAAATCCGACACAATTCTCATATTCGGTATTCTCTTAACTAAATTTCAAAATTTGATACAAAATTTCAAAATCTGATATTGTTTTTTGTAATCTCTAATTCCTAAATCTCTAAAAGCCTAAATCCTCACATTCATTTTGTATCTACATTTAACCAGGTATTTCGACGTCTGATTCACAAAACATTTATAAATTTCTCATATTCACAATTATTATCCCAAATATATAAATTTCTTAAATTTAATGCATGTAGTTACTTACTTATCACATAATCTTGTTTTGTGGTGGGGTGTTTTGAGGTGTGTGTGAGAGAGGTCAAAGTAAGTGGGGATGCAAGAGAGGGATGTAGTGGTAATGTGTGAAAAAGAAGGAAGGGTGCAGGAAGGTGAGGGAGACTTGTTGCTGCGGCACCTAAGGTAAGAAAGAAAGTGTGAGGGATGAGTACACGTGGGTGGTATAAATATAAGGAGAGAAAACAACAGTTTTTTTTTACCCTAATCCAAAAGTTTATGGTCAATTAAAGAATTTAGAAAAATTTACAGTACAAGAGAGGAAAAATTGGAAGCGCAATAAGAAAGACCCAATTTGAATGTGTTGAGATACAGCCAATAAAATAAAAGGAAAAGAAATAAGAAATAAAAGGAAATGTTTGTTTCACACAATTTTTACATTCTCGAATGTAAAAACAATAATGTTGATTAAACGATTACTAAAACAATTCAAATGTATCTTTTTTTTTCTTTTCGAGAAAATTATATTTTTGTATATGACTTTTATTTTCACATTAATACATTGTTTATGAGATTGAAGTCTGGAGGTACTAGTAAGAGTTTCCTCTCTCTCAATTCATGAGATTTGAGAGGAAAATAAGTTTTGATTTATTTTCACTTTATAAAATGTTTTATGCAACTTGCTTTTTATATTTGTGACTTTTGTTTTTTTGCTGTTTAAACATGCGCAATTACCAGTTTCTTCATAATTAAATTTCCCTTATTTTCCCTTTTTCTCCTAAAAAATTTATTGTTCACAGTATAGTTAAGATCAATATTATAGAGTGATTGTTGTTGTACGTCTAGATTTGGTCCCATATATACTCTATTTTTTGCATTTGATAAAAATAATCTTATGGGATTGATTTGTGGATTTATTTGTGTAGTTTTTGTTTGTATTTTTAACACATAAAGCGTTTGATTGAAATCACTTAATACATGTCTTTTATTGATTTTGTAGTTCAATTGATTAAAAAAGAGTGAGATGAATTCTTGAGAAAGGATTCAACTTTTTTAGCAAACCTATTAGTTAGACTCAACTTTTACTTTTGACCGTTCGGTTTCTTGTTGTTAACCGTTCGGTTTTATATCTGGTCGTTTGTGGCCAAACATTCTCTTCTTGAGCGTTCGGTTATGAACGATCGTCCGGGTCTTTTGAATGCTCGGTCTCGTTCGTTCTTTAGCATTCGTCCTTTCTGTTTCTTTACTTTGATTGGCTATATATATTGTAGCTTGTCTTGGTTTTCGTAGAATAATAATTCAATACCGTAATATTTAGATAATTCCTCTCTATGTGTTTTGCTCTCTTCTCTCTCTCTCGTTTTTCTGGTTCTCTGTTTCACACTCGAATCCAACAATTGGCGCCCACCGTGGGGCAGTGAATCAAGAAACTCAAGAAGCGATGGCAACCAAGTTTGATATTGAGAAGTTCAATGGTTCTAATGATTTCGGGCTGTGGAAGATAAGATGGAGGCTATCTTGATATAATAGGGATGCGATGAAGCGTTGAAGGGTGAGTTGAACATGGGTGTTGGGATGTCGCAAGAGAGAAGAAAAGAATGGTTGATAAAGCAAGAAGCGCAATCATATTGTGTTTGGGTGATAAGACGCCGAGAGAGGTTGCAAAGGAGAAGACTGCAGTTGGAATCTGGGCAAAGTTGGAATCTCTGTACATGATGAGATCGTTGGCTCATAGGTTGTGTTTGAAGCAACAACTCTATTCGTTCAAGATGACAAATTCAAGAACTATAGAGGAGCAACTTGCAGAATTCAGTAAGATCGTTGATGATCTGGAGAATATTGACGTGCGATTGGAAGATGAAGATAAAGCAGTTATTCTTCTGAATGTTGTTCCAAGAACCTTCGAGCATTTCAGGAATGCCTTGCTCTACGGTAAAGATCAGGTAATCACACTAGAGGAGGTTGTGACATCTATTCGAACCAAGGAGTTTCAAAAGCTCCAAGATTCGAAGGCAATCGAGGAGGTGGCATCTGAGCTATTTTTGGTGAAAAGGAAATGGAAGAAGTAGGCTGGAAATGGGAAGAAGACGAAGTCAGAGGGTGTGAAACAAGTGAGATGTTTCAAGTGTTAGAAGATGGGACATATAAAGAAGTATTGCCTAGAGAAGGGCAAAACCGTTCGGCCACAGGAAACTGCTGATGTGGCAGAGGCTTCTGAAGGATATGAATCTGCTAGTGTTCTGGTAGCTTCGTCTGAAGATTCTCAAAGGAGCTAGGTCATGGATTTTGGCTGCAGCTATCACATGTGTCTGGTGAAGGAGTTCTTTGAGAGTCTGGATCAAAGAGAGCATGGAAACGTGCTGCTAGGAAATAATAAGGCTTGTCGAGTGCAAGGAGTGGGGTCGGTAAGGCTGAAGATGTTTGACAAACGGGAGATGGTACTGTAGGATGTGAGGTATGTGCCTGAACTGAAGTTTAATTTAATTTCAAGAAGTTCTTTTGATCTTGGAGGCTACACAACAAAAGTTGAAGATGGAGTGATGAGGGTGTGTTCTAGAGATTCGGTGGTCGTCAAAGGCAGAAAGAAGAGTGGCTTGTACATTCTGGAGGGATCCACAGTCATTGGTCATGTCTCGGTAGCAAGTGGGAAGACTGAGAACACCGCTCGACTTTGGCACTTGAGGATGGGTCATATCGGTGAGAAGGGTGTTGAAGAATTGGAAAAGCAAGGCTTACTTCTGGGTGATAAATTGCAGAAGTTGGATTTCTGTGACCATTGCGTATTGGGGAAGTCACACAGGATACCGTTCGGTCAAGGGAAGCACTTAACCGAACGACCATTTGAGTACGCCCATGCTGACTTGTGGGGGCTTGCAAGAACTCAGAATCATGGTGGAGGAGCGTATTTCCTAAGCATAATTGATGATTTTTCAAGAAGAGTGTGGATTTACGTTTTGAAGAATAAATCTAAAACCTTTCATAAATTCAAGGAGTGGCAAAGCAAGACTTGTTGCCAAAGGCTTTACTCAGATTGAGGGTGTAGATTATCATGAGATTTTTGCTCCTATCGTGAAGCACTGTTCGGTCAGAATTTTAATGGCGATAGTTACTCACCGAAATTTGTATCTAAAACAGTTGGATGTGAGAACTGCGTTTCTGCATGGAGACTTGGAGGAAACAATTTATATGAAGCAGTTGGAGGGATTTGTTGTGAATGAAAGAGTGTGCCTATTACAGAAGTCCCTTTATGGCTTAAAGCAAAGTCCAAGACAGTGATATAGAAAATTTGATGATTTTCTGATGAAGTTGAACTTCAAGCGGTGCAATTATGATGATTGCGTGTATATTTTGCATCGTCATAGTGAAGTTTTGTATCTTCTTCTATACGTGGATGATATTCTGATTGCCAGCAGTGACAGGAGGATGATTCATGAGATGAAAGCAAAATTGGATGGTGCTTTCGAAATGAAGGAGCTCGGAGAAGCAAGGAGGATTTTGGGCATTGACATTAAGAGAGATAATCTGAAGGGAAATTTGTTTTTATCTCAAAAGAGTTACTTACAGAAGGTGATTTCAAGGTATCAAATGGCTGAATCCAAACCAGCTGGCACACCGATCGGTCAACACTTGAAATTCACCAAAGAGTAATGCCAGAAGACCGAGGCTGAAAGGAGGAAAATGGAATCGGTTCCATTTTCAAGTGGGATTGGGAGCATCATGTATGGCATGGTCTGTACTAGACCTAACCTAGCGCATGGGGTAAGTGTTCTCAGTCGGTTTATGATTGATCCTGGACAAAGTCACTGGGAAGCGTTGAAGTGGATGCTTAGATACGTACGGGGGTCTCTTGATATTGGATTACTCTTTCAAAATAATTTTCATGGTGAAGATTATATTGAAGGATTCGTTGATTCAGATTTTGCCGAGTGCTTGGACACAAGGAAATCCCGTTCGGGATATGTGTTTACACTATTCAATACTGTTGTAAGGTAGAAGTCAACATTGCAATCAGTTGTTGCCTTGTCAACCACTGAAGCTGAATATTGTGCGCTCGCTGAGGGGGTAAAGGAGGCACTATGGTTAAAAGGCTTGATTCGGGAATTGGGTATTGATCAAACGACCGTCCAGGTTCATTGTGACAGTCAGTGCGCCATACATTTTGGGAACCATCAGATTTACCATTCTAGAACAAAGCATATATATTGACGTCAAGCTGCATTTTGTCAAGAACATTGTGGAATCCGGTGATGTCCAAATCTGTAAAATTGCATCTGAAGACAACCCTGCAGATATGCTGACTAAGCCGCTCGCTAAAGAGAAGTTTCTGAAGTTGTTGTCCAGGATTGGTTTTTTACCGCTCGATTTGTAATTTGTGTATCGTTCGGTTATTTTGTAATTTTTGAGTCTAGGTGGAGATTTGTTAGTTAGACTCAGCTTTTACTTTTGATCGTTCGGTTTCTTGTTAACCGTTCGGTTTTATGTCTGGTTGTTTGTGGCCAAACATTCTTTTCTTGAACGTTCGGTTATGAACGATCGTCCGGGTCTTTTGAATGCTCGGTCTCGTTCGTTCTTTAGCGTTCGTCCTTTATGTTTCTTTACTTGGATTGACTATATATATTGTAGCTTATCTTGATTTTCGTAGAATAATAATATTCATTAATATCATTTTAATGAGTTAAAATCTTCTTGCCTGCAATAATAATAGTATTTTAATTGACTAAGATAAATTTAATAAACTATAATTACTTAGGTTTTATTAAAAAAAATAAAATTCTTTAAAAAAAATTTTAACGCACAAAACATAAAGATTAAATATCATAAACTCGATCAAAATTAACTTAAATACAAAAGTTATAACTCAATATAATTCAAATGACAAAATTAATAAAGTTGAGTCAAACGAAATGACTAGACACATAAAAAATTTATCTTTATTTTATCACCATCAGCAATTAGGTTTACTTAACATTGATGTGTTTTTATCTAAATTTATATTGAGATTAATTATTTTGATATGAAATAATTGTTTGGAGGGCATAGATTAAACTTGTGTTTCAGATAAGTATCAATGTTTGACTCTCCGTTTAGGTAGAAATGTATATCTAACACAAAATGTTTGTGTAGTTTGTTTGTAATTTTGACATTAAATTTACATAGTTGGGGATGAATAACCTCATATTCTACGATTTTGAATGATCCACCAACTATACCTAAAGATTAGTTCATTTGAATGAATAACAATGATAGTTTATGACATAGATTGAATTACTTAGTAATTAAAGGTTCGTGTGGATATCAAACTGTTACTTGGGTGATGTTGAATTCATCTTAAAATATTGAATTATTATATATAAAGACTATTCATAAAGAAATCTTGTTATTCTTACATAATCTTGTATTTAAAAGAGATTTATTATCATCATTAGCACTCTTACGAGCTATTCCTTTCATGAGGAATATAGTTTTCACATGTTGTATTGTATACAATTTTCAATATGGTAATGACAATAATGAATTATTGATGGGTAAGAAATTGATGGAACAAGATAAATAAGTTTATTTACAAGTTCGTGAAGATTATTATAAACAAAGGATAATCTTATAGAACATAATAGCAAATTAGACGTGAATTCATTATCATAATGTTTTATCGTAACTTAATTCTATACGAACTTTCAAATTCTTATAAAATCTGATAAAATTTCGGTTCTAGTAAGTAGATTTTAAGAAAATAATATAATATGGAAAAAAGGTTGAAACAAGGAAGACCTTATAACACTCTTTTTGTTTAGAAAATTTTCTTTGGATTCAAGGTGAGAAGAAATGAAGTAAAGGACAATGTCCTACAATATCCAAACGATACCTTCATGTAGGATAAACAAAGAAAGAAAGAAAATGAAAAGAAAAAAATTAAGAAACGTAGGAGAAGAAGCGTAGAGAAAGCAAAAACATTAAACATTATATATTGATTATAGCAACTAATCAGCATAGAAAAAGTCTTCCATTATTACATTTTTTTTCATCATGTTATTTTCTATACTAGTTCTATGTCTAACTGGTATATAAAAGTGACTTTCTATACCGACTCTGAGTACAACCGACATAGAAAAACTTTGTAATTTATTGCAATTTTGTCACCGTGTCACTTTTTATTCCGATTTTGGATGTAATCGGTATAGAAAAACTTTGTAACTTATATAGTTTTGCTACCACGTCAATTTTTATACCAATTTTGAATCCTACTAATATAGAAAAGCTTTTCTATTTACAATACTGTGTCACTGTGTCACTTTTTATATCTTATATATTTCAACCAGTATAAAATGTCACTATCAAAAAATTATTTTGTATTAATGATTTTATAATGTACTGAGGTGTGTTTCGAACTAGTCTCATTATTTAAAAGTTAAAATATATAAATTTAAATTTTTTTAAGCTTTTGAAATACTAGAAGACCTTGGATAGTTGGGATTATAATATCAATAAAGGTTGTTAACAATAGTCTTGATGCTAAGAGAACTACATTTTCCACACTCACTCTATAATTATAAGGGTTTGGTTACTCTTTCCAAAAAGAGTAGTGGTACCTTGACTCATTAACGTGACAAATACACTCATTTAACATGTTAGGTTTCATTAAATTTTAAAATTGTACATTGTGATGGTTTTGAAATTTAGTAAAGATATACGTCATGTTAAATTAATGTTAAAAACCAAAATTGTGTCAAAATATTATTATTGTTTAAAAAATAGTTTTTAATTTTTTGAAATTAAAAAAGAATCTATTTATGTTTTAAAAGTTTGAGACCATAGATAATTGAAACACTAACTCGTGAGGTGCATACACTTCCTTCATAGGGATTTGTGGTCATCAACGCATCCATTGAAATTGTGAAAGGGTGTTTAGAATAAATTTATGTGAAACTGGCTGAATAAAGTTATTTGATTATTAGAATTAATTTAAAACAATGTGACTTAGATTTATATATTTTTATAATAAAAAAATAAAAATAAAATTTTTTATGTTTTTTCATTTAACTAAAAAATAAACTAAAATTACTTAACTTATATTTCAACCGGATTAGAAAGAATACAAGTAGAAGCCAAACAAACACTTTATTTTTTTTATTCATAATTGTTGATATATGTTAGCTTTTTGTTAGCTTTCGATCTAGTCCCTTCTTTCTCCCTCTCTTCGATTTTTACTACTAAAGTCAATATTATTATTGTAAAAAAAAGAAAAAAAAATGGCATGAGGACATTGTCTTGTAAATTTAGGGCACCCCTCGTGGGGGATATGAAGAGAAATTTGTGGAAAGTGGGAAAATAACACTCCCTTGGATTCCTAGCTATTAACTCCACTTATTTTCTACAACTTCGGCTGTGTTTACGCTTCACTGTATCCGGAAGCAACAAAATTGCCCGTTAAAATGGGATAACATAACACTAACTTCTAAAACAAATTATTTTTTTTTAAATATTTTAATTTAGTTTTTTTTAACGTAAATTATAGTACATAGTATTAAAAAATGGAGTGGGACTTTAAGTTTCACGTTTCGTAGAGATAATAAAAAATGGAACTCAAAACATTAATATTCATAAATTTATTATTTTAAAATATTTGGATTAAAGTTGATAACGATTTATTATATAAATTTAACTTGTATTTTATTATTAGTATTCTATCGTTCCCCTAAATCGTACACTGATCACATAGTCGATATTATGGCTGCACGGTTTGTGGCCGTTGCCATGTAAAATAATGAACATTCTACAATCATAGGCCAAAAGTAGTACATAACACGTTCATTTTGTTCCTTCAACGGTCTTCTCTCAGAGCTTAAAATAGACCATTGAAATCTTTTGTTTTTATTTTGATACAAAAGGTGAAGTAGAACAAGTATGTGTTAACTCAAAGAAATGAAAGCAAAAACATTTTTATTTACAGAAATTAAATTAACTAAAATACTATATATATTACTTTTATATATTACTTTAGTAGATCTTAATTATTAATTTTGAAGGACTAAAATAATATTTTTAAACTAAGTATAGTTTTAATAACTAATATTTATGTAAAATTATTAAAGATAACTTTTCTCTTAAGGAGTTTCTTTTCTTCCCATATATCTATTGCATAGTAAACAAAAAATATAAAAAAAATTATATAGTTTAAAAATTCATATCAATAGACATATTTAGAATATATAAATTTTATAACTTGTACCACATGACATACCAATCGATTGAGACCGATCGGTGTAGACAATCGTCCGTTGAAGGTAATTAAAGATTAATTAAAGGGATAACAGTTATCAATGAACGATTAATAGGTATATTAACGGTTATTAATGGTCAATTAATATGTTTGATTGTTATAAACTCTATAAATACAGATTTGATGTCGAGGTAAAGGACACTTCTTCATAATTTAATTCTTCGAGACCTTATTAAGAAACATATCTGACTTGAGCGTCAAAGTGTCTTCTGTAGGTCAATCACTGATGTACCGATCGATGTGTAAGAGATTCTCGAAAGAGTGTGGAAGATCGTGATATAGAACAAGCTAATTCAAGAAGATCGATCCTCTACCCCAGACAGCAGAAACATTTTGGCGCCCACCGTGAAGCCGAGGACAAGAGAAGAAACCCAGTTGCAACCACGAGAATGGCGGAACAACCATATCCATTAGGATTAGTTTTGGAGATGCAGAGGTAGATGCAAGAGATGAGGGCGAAAATAGCAACCTTGAGGGCAGAGCGTTCTATTGGGCACAGAGAATAGTTAGCTCAGCAATTGATGGTACCGACCCATGCTCCTAAAGGGGAAAATGCTCAAACTGTTGAGCCGAAGAGAACATGAAAAGATTTTAGCAGTTCCTTAGCCAAAACCGCGCGTACAATCAATATCAACTAGGCAGAGGGTCTTCATCCATTTACCGTTGCAATCATGGAAGCACCGATGTCAGAAAAGAAAATGCCCGTCGTATTTGAGAAGTATGGTGGGTTTGTCAATCCATATGAGCACCTTTTATCCTTTGTAGATGCGATGAATTTGTACTTGTCGAGTGATTTGGTGTGGTGTAGGGTATTTTTCCTATCTCTTAAAGGGAAAGCATTGGCTTGGTTCCATTCCTTACCCCCTAACACCATATACTATTTCGGCACCTTACACAACTTATTCGGCCAACAGTACGCCTCTAATCTAGTTCAAAGCCTAACCTATCTCACCCTAATGAAAATTAAGTAGAGAAAAGATGAGAACTCAAGACTTTATGGACCGCTACAACAAGATCGTCCAACAAGTGAAGGATGTAGGCAAGGAGTTTGTGCTAAGTAGCTTGACAACGACGTCCCTTTGTAGATAGTTTATTTGCCCGACTACCCAAAACCATGGAGGAATTATAGGAAAAGGCGGCCGAGTTCATACGCAAAGAGGAAATGTGTGCCTTCTAAAAGGGACAACAGGACGAGGTGGCGTCCTCGTCGGTGGGTCGTGAGTGTAGAGAAGGAAAAAGGTCGTTCGGCCAGGACGAGAAAGGAGAGGGACCGAAGCCTAGGGATGTCCCGAGAGGGACCGAAGCCTAGGGATGTCCCATGAGGGCCCAAGTTCAATCAGTACACACCCTTAAATGCCCCGAGAGCAGAATTTTGGATGAAGCACTAAGCATTGATCTCCTACTACTAATAGGAAGGAAGCCTACCCCAAAAAATGTTAATGAGAGGAATGTCAATACCATCAGAATATGGAACACACCACCAAAGAGTGTACTACGCTCCGAAACAAGATATAGGAGTTAATTCAGGCAAGATATTTAAGGAAGTTTGTAAAGGACAAGTAGGGAAAGAGAAGCCCTCCACGAAAGGGAAGATTTGGTCGCTAGTCTCAACGAGACATGCGATGATTTGATAATCGGTGCCGCAGCAACCCCTGTAGGGCCATACTACTACAATTTTCGGAGGGTTTTCCAGTGGAGGATCGTCAACCTCAGTGAGGAAGAGGCATTTACGGAGTTTGAGAAGTGTTAATCAGGCATATGTGAGGAAGCAGTCAATGTCGATTATCACTTTCTTTGATGAAGACTTTCATACATCGGATTCCGACCAGGATGACCCTATTGTCATAACAACGGTAATAGCTCGGTATAACGTTATTAAGGTGTTGATCGACTAAGAGAGCTCGGTTAACATTCTCTACCGGAAAATCATCCAACAGATGGATTTATTTAATGATCTTATTATATCCTATAATGAACAGATTATAGGGTTTGTAGGGGAGTGAGTAGATATTAGAGGGTATGTAGACTTGAGAACATGTCTCATAATCGAGCATGAGAGGAATAGTTGAGATTCAGGTTAGGTTGGTGGAAGCGAACACATCTTATAATGTTTTGATGGAGAAATCTTTCCCGAAAGCTTTTGGAGCAATAATTTCATCACCTCATCTTACTATAAAATTCCCGTTGGACAAGAAAACCATTTGCACAGTTCGTAGAGATCAAATTGTTATGAAAATCACACATTATTATAAAATTGTTATGAATAAAATTGTTATGAATAAAATTGTTATGAAAATAACACATTGAATAAAAAAATTAAATAAATTTATTATAAATTTTTAGGAAAATCACACATTATTAGATATAAATAAATACAAATATAAGTACAAACCAATTTTGTAGAATTCACTTATCTTAAAATTTTATGATATCAAAATCATTTAAAAGCCTGTGAAATTTATTGATTTTTATGTCCACAAGATAGCATATTGGAAACCGAGCTTCCCGCTCTATTAAGATATGCCCCGCATATGGAGATGATTATTTGCATCTTAGCGGGGAGTTACACTGGAATGCATGTTGATTGAATGAGGATCCATACATTCATATAGATTTTAAGCAAACATGGATGGAAGTCTTCAATCCATGCCCGTGACCGACACACATCCTAGGACTAAATTTTGATCATTAATCTCCCCAAAAGGACCATGTTCTGAGTTCTATAAGTTTCGGTTTATTTCAGCCATATCAACAACACTGTAAAGTTTCTTCAATTACCACTTCCAAAGACCTACGTTGCTGCGTTCACTGTACTAAAATCCAAAAAGTGTCTGAAACCGGAGTTTGTCTAGCTACACCCCTCAATCATCAATACGCCCTTTGTATCTGATTTATTTTCTTTTGCAAACGTCGCAATCAAATATGCTGTTTGCTTGTTCAGCAGAATCTCAAACAGTTCACAAATCTAACTTGATTATAATCAAAATAAAATCACACATACTATTTAATTAAAAAAATAATTAATAGAAATTAACTATAAAAATTCCATGCGGATATAATCCTCTTCTCTTACACATTTTGAAAACTACAACAACGATATTCTAATATACATTTAGTAACTCAAAAGTTATTTATATCAACATCTACTCCGATATCATTTTAACATATTTTTCATCATTATACAAAGCATTGTACTTTTAATATGCTAAAGAATAAAAAATGTATTAAGTTACATTTAAGGTTTTGGCATACATATAGTTCTTTTAAAACATAAAATATATTTTTGGTGACGGTTTAAAATATGTTTTGAAAGATGTTTTGTATACCGAAGTTTAATCGTGGGAACTTAATATATAGCACAGAAATATTAGTTGACACAATATTAATTTATGTTTGCTAATTAATTAATGATATCATTTTAAGTATAAACTTAAGTATGTTAAGAAGGATGTGTAGACTCACGATCCAATAGCAATGTTAATTAAAAAATATTATATATATATATATATATATATATATATATATATATATATATATATATATTATTCTTTATTCTATTTACATTTTCCTTTGTTTGTATCTTTATTTGTTTCTCGTAAAGGCACCATGTCATATCCTTTTATCTCCATATTATTTGTAACTATAATGTGAAAAGTTGTGTTGATTAATATGTAGGAGTTCAAACAGCAATGACAGAGTTAGGAACAGGGAAGGTTCTTGTGAGAGGACCATGGATGCAAGCTATATGTCAAAAAAAAAGTTGTTAAAAGTACATTTTCAAATAGATTATGCTAACATATATCTTTCTGAATTGAAAAGACAGAGCTTGCATACATAAAGGAACCTCATAAAATTATAAATATAATTTATTTCTAATAACTTCTTTAATATTATAGTTTCCTTCTCTTTTTCTATTTTGTAAAATATTATTAAATAAGATGTGTTGTAAAAAACATTTGTGAAAATAACATTTTTTTTTTTCGTTGTAAACAAATAGTTTCTGCAGTAATTTGCTATTGTGCATGTATTAAAGGAGTGGTGCCCCCATGCATGCACACTACCACTTAAACTAAACAAGTACTATACTACGATATTCTTTTCCTCCTCCATCAACACACACCAATTATGGGTGTTAACACCATCACCGCCACCCTAATTCTTTTCACTGCAACACTGTTACTCTACTTCTCCACCGTAGCCATTGCCACCGACCCATGCGCCTCTCAAAGTGACGACTCCGGTATCATCGTCATTCCCATCTACGGCAACTGCTCCCCTTTCAAGAATCTCTCAGACTCCTGGGATACCACCATCATCGACATGGCCTCCAAGGACCCTCTCAGGGTTGAGTACCTGTTTGGCCTCGACTCGTCGCTCAGGAAAAAGCGCGTTTCCGCCGCCCCAATAGCTTCGGGTCAGGCCTTCGACATCGGTAACTACGTGGTCCGAGTAAAACTCGGCACTCCGGGTCAACTCTTTTTTATGGTCCTGGATACCAGCACCGACGAGGCTTGGGTCCCGTGTAGTGGCTGCATCGGTTGCTCTTCCTCCACCACCTACTCGCCGCAAGCCTCCACCACTTATGGCGGCCCCGTGGCTTGCTACTCCCCGCGTTGCGCCCAGGCTCGTGGAGCCCTCCCTTGCCCCAACACCGGTTCCAGAGCTTGCATCTTCAACCAATCCTATGCAGGTATAAGAATGACTCTTTCAGGAAGATTGTTTATCAGGGTTGATTAATATTGATGGGAATGGAATTGACATCCATAGATAGAACTAGAATTAAGCTTGAATCCTTGAACACCTACATTGGTACAACTGGTAATATTATCAACATTGTTTGGATTAACTTCAAATTTTACAATATTTCAAGCTCCCTTAAATAATAATCCGATAGAAATCTGAAATCTGGGATTTTAAGAAGATGGAAATTTGTTTACTTACACATTTTTTCGTAACGCAGGCTCCACATTCTCCGCCACGCTCGTGCAAGATTCCCTCAGTTTGGCCGTAGACACTATCCCTAGCTACGCTTTCGGGTGCGTCAACTCCGTCTCCGGAGGCACAATCCCGGCCCAAGGCCTTCTGGGCTTGGGCCGCGGGCCCTTGTCCCTACTTACCCAATCTTGGTCACTCTACTCCGGCGTCTTCTCCTACTGTCTTCCCAGTTTCAAATCCTTTTACTTTTCCGGGTCCCTGATACTCGGGCGCACAGGTCAGCCCAGAAGAATCCGCTCCACCCCACTTCTCCGAAACCCGCGGCGGCCATCACTCTACTACGTGAACCTAACTGGAGTGACAGTGGGCCGGGTTCAGGTCCCATTACCCACCGAGTATCTCGCGTTTGACCCGAACAGAGGATCTGGAACCATTATAGATTCGGGCACGGTCATAACCCGATTCGTGCAACCGGTTTACAACGCAATCAGGGATGAGTTCAGAAACCAGGTGAAGGGACCGTTCGTTAGCATAGGGTCATTCGACACGTGCTTTGTTAAGACCTACGAGACGCTGGCACCGTTGATCAAGTTTCGGTTCACGGGATTGGATCTCACTCTGCCCTACGAGAACACCCTCATACATAGCACCTACGGCGCTGTGGCGTGCCTGGCTATGGCAGCGGCGCCCAACAACGTAAACTCGGTGCTCAACGTCATCGCCAACTACCAGCAACAGAACCTTAGGATTATGTTCGACACAGTTAATAATAGGGTTGGCATAGCGCGTGAGCTTTGTAACTAACTACATCGTATTTTTTTGTTACTATCTTAGGTACAACTTTTGTTTGTGTCCGTACGTTGCTTTACTTTTTTTTTTTCCCGTTGTTCAAATGGGTGTGGTGAATAAGCCGTGTGGGCATTGCTTGGTTTTGGAGTATTTTTCAAAATAAAGATGTGTCGTGGAAGTTAGTGTTTGACGTTTTGTATTATTTATGTAGGCTGAATACTTTGGTTTCTATAATCAGTGGTAATCGATTCCTAACTTTTGTAGTTTTTTTTTTAATTTGATTATTTTCTATTAGAACATCTAAATTCACTAGAAAAAAAAAGTAGAATCTAACGCGTCATACACGCTTCGGTTACGCAAAACTCGAAGCGTAAAAGGCTATATACCTCGGTTACACCTTGATCCGAGGCAAAATGATGATATTGTCTCGGTTAGAAGAAGACCCGAGAACTATAGCTGTGCCCTAAGCACACTTTTTGTCTGACAACTTTTTAAAAAGGCTCTATTGCCTCGGGTTGCTAGACGACTGCTGCCTATACACTCGTTTCATTCCTCTGATTTTTTCATTTGCACAGCCCAACAACTTCTTCTTTCTCGTGCTCTCCCTTCTTCCCCTCTGTGCTCTCCCATTCTTCCCCTATGTGCTCTCCCATTCTTCCCCTCTCTCGCTGTTGTAGCCTCCGCCGCTGTAGCCTCCGTCGATGCCTCCGCCACTACTGCCTCCGCCGCTACTGCCTCTGCCATTCTTCCCCTCTGTATCTTCATCTTCATCCACTGCTCCAGATCGCAAAGCCGCTCCAGATCCACTCCAGATCCGCTCCAAATTTGCTCCAGATCCGCTCCACAACGTCACCGTTGTTGCCTCCCCGCTGTTGCCTCCCCGCTGCTGTCTTGCCGTTGCATGGTGAAGACAGTGTTGTCGCCGCATTTCTGCCATCGTCGTGTGGTCTTCCTGGGTTCTTGCTGCACCGCCATGCCGCGTTGTCTTTGTTGCCACAGACGCTCCCACGGTCCTGGTCATCGCGGCAATGGTCCTCCTTGGCTTGGTAAGTGAAATGTTTTTGGATCTTGTTCTTGGTCTTCTTTTTGGATCCAGAGACATTGGAAACACCATTTTCAAATAAAATCCTCCACTCTCAATCTTGTTCTTGGTTTTGTTCTTAATCCAGAGACATTTTTGTTGTTCAATTTTTCAGTGATGGGGACTCTTTGATGGACTCGTGGACCACAAAGGAGGGGACACACATGCCAGATTCATCATCCACCTTTGACCCTGTTCTGAATTGAACTTCCATTTCCATTCGACAAAGGAAAAGAAATCGTGGGTTTTGGGTCTCTTTGCGGATTAAACATGTTACAAAAATAATGAGGGTTGTGTTTATGCTTGTGTGGTTGGTTTCGAAACAGTGGGAGAGTGTAGCAGGGGATTAATAAAAAAAAACAAAACCTTATGGCATCGATTACAATGACTCGAGACATAATCCTATCTCTTTACACCGCGGTTCATACCCGAGGCATAAAACCTACCCCTTTTTACCTCGTCTGTATATGCCTCGGTCGTAGAACTGGTGCCTATAAGCAATAATAACCGGTGTCATTTCCTCTTACTGCACTAGTGATTGTTAACATCTAAATTGTTAACAACATAGTAGTATAACATTTATGTGTTTCATTATTAAATGAGGTGTAACTTTTTTATATACGTGAAAACTTAAACAAAGGATGATGTCGAAACATGGTAATTGAATTGGTCACATCATCATGTTCAAGCTCTCACCACCAAAAATCCTAGCTATCATCAGAACAACCACCCCATCATCAAACCACTGCGACAACCTTTAGTCATCAGAACCCACAACCATCATCTCCTTCAACCTCGCAAATCAACAAGAAATAATCATTGCAAGTTTGTTCTTCTTCAACGAACAACCACAAGAAACTGAAAACTCAAACCTAGGTTTGTTCGAACCTTTTCCACTAGAGAACGTAAAAACGCGAAACCCTTGTTAACCATTGCAAAGTCATTACAGTAGTTCAAGAACACCACAAAATCCTAAATCACGAGACCTTTTCCACCTGTTCGAACCTTCCATCTTTGTCAACCACCACATAATAACACAACGACACCGTGAGCCATCATTTTCGCCTCAAACCTACAAACACAAAAACCTTAAACTAGAAACTAACAACCACCGCGAATAAGAAAAACCCAAATCGTGAAACCTTTGTGTTCATCATTGCACCACGCAAACCTGTAGAGGAAAAAAAGAGCACTCGAAATCACAGAATCATTTTGGTCCCAAAATCGCAAAACATAACACCACTACGATGAACCACAAGTTCATTCAAGCACCTGGCGTAACCTCTCGCATCTTCATCTTTGAACAACAACCTCCATCACAACAAAACCTTAGTTTTGGATGGAAGATGAACCTGTCACATGGTAGTCCCTCATTGGGCAATGTCACATGTCAAAAAGTTACACCTCATTCACTAATGGCTCACATGAACACTATGTCGTTAATGATTTAAACATTTTCATAGAAAAGGACCAAATTAAACAAAAATTACAAAACTTGGAACCAGTTTGAATGCCCGAAAAAGTCGAACACCACTTTGAATAAAATTGACGAAAATTAGGACTAGAAATAAGTATTAAACCTATTTATGTATTTAAGGTTAATGAGAATCAATGTCTAAACCTAAAAAGAACACAAGGAGAATATTTTAAAGAGTAAATATATTTAACCACCCAAAAAGTTTTACAACTCTACTACAATATTTAATCTTGTTAAGACACAAAACACCATCTAATTTAGTTTAGAAATCTATCTTTTGAGTTATAATTTTCATATCCTCAGTTAAGGAGTTTATATTTGTAAACAACTTATATTTGTTATAAATAAAATACATACTTAGTAAAGAATATTTGGAACATCATTAGAAGTAAGGTAGGACCAACAATGACCTAAGGTGAAAATTGATATGCCTTGACAGTTGTTCTAAAAATCCAATACTTAGATAAGTAACAAGCATGATCCTCATTTGGCAAAACCATGAAAAATCAAGGTATGACATGATTTTGCGAGTCACTCCTTACTCTATTGGATGTGTAATGGAAAGAACAAGAAGGAGTGAGCTAATGATGGGAGAAGAAGCAAGGTTTTTCTTCCATTTTTAGTGATAAGTTAACATATGGTGGTGGGGATCCATCACAAGCATAGAAGTCATAACCATTTTTCAAATTTTAACAATATAAAAATTCAATTGAAGGGATTATATTGAATCCTTTTAAATGAAATAAAGGTTGAATTGATGATAAAAAGAAATTAAGAGGTGACATTGAATTAAGCCTATAAATATTGAAATCAAAATATTAAATAAGCCTAAATACGTTAATATAGGAAAAGTGATTTGACATCAATTATTTTTAAAGTTCTACTTTGGTTCTACAATCAAAACATATCAAGATAAGACAAAAAAAAAGATTTTAGATTTTAGTTCTTAACGAAAGCATATCCTTCAAAGATATTTTTCAGTTCTCCTAGACTTGAAGTTTATATATAACAAAAAAATATATTTATTTAAATACAGAAATGGAAGCATGTTTAAACAATGGAATGCACAATGAACAATGCTTGAACAATGGAAAGAGAACGTGTGAGTAATGGACCAAGGTGTGACCTTGATGAACCTACGATGAAGACCAAAATGTGCCACTATATTTCTCTTCATTGCAATTAAACATTAAATTGATCAAAACAAATGCAAGAAAGAGGAAAACAAACCTCCAAACAACAATAATTCGTGGCGATCAAGAATGGAAATGAAAAGGAGAAAGAGATGTTTCGCGAGGAGAGAAGATGAGAACAAGATGTTTTGCAATAAAGAAATGCTTTGTACGAAAAGCATACAAAAAATGGAAAAAAGAGGGTGTGAATTTTCTCAATTGCAATAAACACTACAAAAGTGCAATGCTGTGGCAATGAAGTAAATTTTCTAAAAATTTAACCTAAGCTAAGCAAAAGAATAGGCTTCATTCTCTCGTAAAACTAAAGTTTATACTAGTATAAGTTTTATTTATTTTACAACCAAAATATATAGTTATGCAAAAATAATTTTACAAATACCACCGTATTTTGAAAGACGTGGATTTTTTAAACTAAAGTCTATGAGGTGAAGTATTAAATCATCTAAATCATCTTCTACCAGCTGTGATATTATTGTAATATATCATTGTAGTAAGTAATCATAAATTTAGATTAATGAATAATTTCATTAAATATTTAGTGTATAAAACATTATTTTAGGGTAGTAACTGGGTCTTGTCTTGTGATCATTGGATTGATGTTTTTAATATGTTAGTCTATTTTAGTTTGTTCCAGCTAACTTATTAAACGGGTGGAATGAACTAGAATGGTGACTAAATTTTATTTTTAAAATAAAAAATTAAAAGACACAAATATACAATTATGTTGTAATATAAGTTATTAACATTTATAAATTAAAATTTTAGTTTCAATTATTAATTATAATGAAATATTTTAAGATGTAAAAATAAAAAGTATTTTATTTAATTAAAAATATTAGTTAATTAATTAAAAATTTAAAAATATTTTATGTAATTAAACGTGATTTTAATATGTATATATATAACAACATTTGAAAGTAAAACAAAAATAGTCTAACTTTCTTTCAGACGGGTCAAGATATATAGCTTGCTTTGCAATTCATTCCGCTTATCCATTTTACAAACCCTAACTTATTTCTTATGTATCGGCGCATAAAATTTGAATAAGTACGATAAAAGGGCATTATCATTATATATAGTATTTACATTTATTAAAAAAAGACTGGGCAGCTTACTCTACAAGATTTATTTAATTTTTTGAATAGTTTCAGGTATAGTTTTTAAACTAAAATCTTTTATAAGGAAACTTTAGTCTAATTTATTTATCAAACAGGTATCCGTGACTTTGTTTTAATGCAAGGTAAGTTAATTAATAACTCTACATCTATTTCCCTCAGCTAGCTAGTTGCTTTAACGTTACGTGCATATTGTTTTCATGCAATTTCATTGATTAAAATTCGTAAGAACCTCGTGTGTTAAAAGGGAGAGTTTTTCTTCTACGAAAAAGAAATTTAAATGTAGTAATGTCTTGTAGAATTAAATTAATATTTTTGGTACCCATGTTGGGGAATATAAGAAGATGTAACTTAAGTAAACTAGAGAATATATATTATTGATGGATGATGTATAAACATATTTTTTATTATAGATGTGATTTGTGTTAGATTTAAATTTTATTGTTTTAATAAAATAATATGATATATCAAAGTCTTTTGTTAATATAATATCAGAATTATTTTTTAATATATTATCGTAGTCATTTATAACATGATATTAAAATTAATATTAAAATTATAGTATCTTTAAAAATTTATTCTAAATCAAGTTTAGATTTATTGTATTGAACTCTTTTCAATTGTCAGGTTTGATATTTAATGTGAACACACAATATTTAATGTAGAGATAAAATTAATTTGTATAATATTATAATAAATTTGTATATTATTTACAAACTTAATACAAATTTGTAGTAAAGTAATTCTCAGTAAATTTTACTAAACTTTACTAATGTCCAGTGAAATTCCTTGGTAATTTATTGACAAATTTGACCGTAAATGTTTGTTAGTAATTTTACTAATTGTCAATAATACTCATAAGTAAAATACATTATTGAGTTTCCTTTTTCATCATTTTTCTTTTTATCTTTATTTTTTTCTTTCTCTCCTTCAAGCAGTTTTGTAATTGTCATTATCACCATCGCTTCTTACTTATTATTGTTCCTTCTCTTTATATTTTTATTCTTCTTCTTTCACTTAATTCTTTTTTTTTATCTTTTCTAACTTTAGTAATCAATGTCGTTCTTTATGTTATCGTTAAGTTCTAGTCGCTTCAGTACTGAGCCACAATACGTCACAATCGAATTGTCAATAACTAATCGTAGAGCCTCTGTCTCCTCCTTTTTCCTCACATCCTCTACCTATTCCTCATTTTCTTCTTCTCTTCTTTTCTTTGTCCCACTTATCTCTTAATATATAAAAGCTACATCAGACTAGATGAAAAATTTGTCGTCTTGAATAGATTAACTGATGAAAAGATATTGTTCAAATTGTATTATTAAGTTATCGATGGAAATATCTATGAGTAATACTAATTGTAGTTTACCAATGAATTTTAATGACAATTTTTATTGTCGATAATTGTAATTATAAGTTACTAACGAAAATATATTTCAATAATCCTAATGTAATATATTAATAATTATTGCTGACAAATTTTACCGACAAAATTTATTATCAACAAAAACATCTTTGAAAAAAATTAAATTGTGATATAAAAAAATGTCATCGATAAATTTAAGGTTACTCATATATTTATAATTGTTGATGATGATGTAAGTGAAACAAATCTAAACATAAAAAAATTAAATGAATTAGTCTTAAATTTACTCTTTTAATACGTAAAAAAACATGACAATCTTATTTTAAGCAATGAAATAATTTGAAAATATTATTATTTAAGTGTCTCGTGATTTTACGAAGATTGGAAGGTTTTTGTAAGATTTTTCACTATTGTTTCTGTTGCAAGATAGTCTTTCCTTTTATTTTGCTACAATGGACAAAAATGGATGTAGCCATGGATCAATTAATGTTCCCTTGGATTCTGCTAGTTGCGAAGAAATTCAGTTGTCTACGCCTCGTTGAACACGGAAGCACGAAAATGGCTCATTAAAGAGGGACAACGCTAATGTCCAAAACATAAAGCGACAACACCGACCAAATTTCATTTCCAATTTCAAGAACTTTTGTTTTTATTGCTGTTAAATTAATTTGTATTTGAGTGCTACGTACCAACCCTATTGGAAGACAATGAAGGGATTTGAAGAAGAGGACGAACTATGACTAAAATTACCAATATGTATTTAAATCTACATTTGGGGGTTTTCATTTAAGAATAAAAGTTATTTTAAGTAATTTTGATTGTAATATGATTTTTAGATTTAGATGAACTTAGTTTGATGTAAAACTTTGTGAACAAAAAAAGGAAAAGCAAATGGAAATGATTGCTTGGTTTTCCATAATGCTTTAGAAAACCGAAAATGAGGGTCCATGCATGCATGGATTTTGTGCAAATAAATGAGTGAAAATGTTGAATCTATGCCCGTGACCGACCACATACCATGCACGACAAAATAATGAAGTAATGTTCATTTTTAATCTCTCCTACGAACTCACCACAAGTCCCTTTCTAAGTTCTAAAGATTTATGTCCCTTCTCTAATTTTTATCCTTCCGCATTTATATATATGTGTGGTATAGGAAAAGGTGGAATAAGATATAAAAATATAGGGTTATAGGTTTGATAAATGTATTATACTATTGTTGTTGTTTTTTTCTTCATTATTTGACATGTACAATCATATAATAATAGAATATGTATATTGTGCTAAAAGGATAAAACATCTCTTCATTAAAATTATATATGATTACAAGTAACTTTCATTCACAATTTTCTGTCTTGTGCAAATTAATAAAACTATAACTTTGATAAATTCTTTAAAGTTATTTTTGTTTTGCAGTTAATATTCTTAAATTACTAAAAGATTAAGATTCTAAATTATATCTATTATAGTTGTTAAGTCATATGTGATGTAAATAATTTAGTTTTGTACGTATCAAACCTAGTAAATATATTAAATGACACAGTCGAACAAGGCTCATTAATTTAAGTGATTATATAATATTTTAAGATATATTTGTTGACATAAATATTCATATATTAACATAATATATGACTAAATATCAGTAGTTTGATTACGTTATGCTATGATATTCTTTAATACTTTATATTTATATAATATTTGGTTAATCAAGTAAGGTATTACATTATTACGATTACTCTATTGATAATTTTATATATGATAAATTATTTTTGTTGATATTATTTCATATCATCTTGATATTATCTGTTTTTATCATAAGTCGTAGGGTTCAAAAACCTGTAAATACACGTGGTATTTCATTAGAAAATACACATGTCACTTAAGATTTAAACTCTTTTATTAACTAGGATATAGGTGAATCTCTTCCTCCATTTCAGTCCATAGGATTACACATAATAATTCTTTGATTTTCTCAAATTTTGTGACCTATTTGAAAATCCACTTCGATTTTCTCAAATCTTGTCACCTATTTGAAAGTTCTTTCACCATATCTTAATAAAAGCAAGTTTTAATGCTTTAAGTAGTAATATATTTAAATTTAAGTTTCAAAATTATTATTATTATATATATATATATAATAATAATAATTTTTAGTGTCTATATATAATATAAAGTTACTTCAAGAATAATTTTAAAATAGTTATTATTCATTTTCACCTTAGTACGGTTAGAGATTAAGTTACTTACTATAATAATTAAATAAAATAAAAATGCTCTTAGTAACGTTTGCAAGGAAACTTTTTTCGTATCTGAAAATCATAAATCTTGATAATAACTAACACTTGTTTAATGGATAAAATTAAAATATTCCAAGAATATTTATATAAATTTCCCGATAAGTGAAGACTATGAAGTGGTATTCTTAGCATAAATTTTAATTGTTTAATTACTACATTAAATTATTTAATCTCTTTTCTCTCTTATTTTAGTGAAAAATGATTGTTGACAAAAGCCAACGGAATAATCGATTATAGCTTATCATAACCGACTATTTTGACACTTTTTAAAATAGGTTTTTCATGTTCTGACTTCGAATTAAGTATTTCTTGAACTAGTTCAAAACAAGTTTTCTTTTATAAATTAAGCAAAACTATATGTTTTCAAATACAAAAGTTATTAGATTGTGAAAATTAGATTTGTCACAAGCTTTGTGGGTGGCTTAAATTTCATCAAGTATGACTCTTGAGTGATAAGGTGTTATTGTTTGCTTGGGTTTATAAGCTTGTTCATCTCTTGTGTTATTAAAGAGAGGTGTGGTCAGGATTCAAAGGAGGTGTTGGTTCCTTGTAGATTTAAGGAAGGTGGTTCTTCATCCGTTGTGTGATTCAAAAAAAAGTGTTCTTTCATTGTCATTTTAGGGAAAATGATTATTCATCCTTTGTGTGATTCAAAGTAGATGTTCATTCCTTGTGGCTTGAAGGAAGGTGGTTATTCATCTCTTGTAGTTCTTCAAAAAATGTGTGTTCTTTCCATATTCTAAATTGTTCATTGCATTAGTGATTGTATTTTTCAGTTTTGATAGTGTTTAATTAATCACTCTTGTTGAGTTTATTAACAATTGGACCTAAGATCTTTTAATTTCTATCAGTATACAAATTATTGTTTAATTTTCTCTTATCTCTACATTATTTGACATTAAACCAATTCACCTCCCTCTTGGTTTTATCTTACAACAAATATTTCATTGCACGGTTCTAACAATTGGTATTAGGTCTTGCTTTGATAGTTTTTAAAAAAAAGGTGGGATAAAACCAATTTTTTTGCTAAAGGTGCTTTGATTAACAAACTGAAGAAGTTTGCAGCAGTTTTATTTCTATTTTGAATAATATCTTGGTTTACCAAGTCTTTAGGGATATTTGCTAATTTTTCTCATTCTTGTAACCACTACTAGCTTTATTTTCGGTGGGTGGTTTTTAATTGTTTAGTAACTGTCATTTGGCTTTTTAAAGCCGCGTTTACAATTAATAATACAGTCAGTAAATTTTCTCTGCATCAGTGCATTTACGATCTTAATTCTTAACACAAACTCCCTTTGTTTGTTAGAGAAAACAATCCCTTTAAGAAAGTTAGAGTTCAAATATTTTTGGAGTATGTTGATAGTGGTGTCTAGGATGTTGTTGCTAATGGTCTTTTTGTTTTTATTACTATTGTTAATGACTTGCAGGAACATAAGTCTTTTTTTGCAATAGAGTGTAGAGGAAAATAGAAAGGCTCAATATGATTTTAGGGCCATAAATATAATATCTTTTGCATTAAATCTTGATGAATTTTATAACATTTCAATGTATAGAAGTGCTAAGGAAATGTGGGAAATACTTAAAATAACCCATGAAGGATCTAGTTATGTTAAATGAGAAAGAAAATAATTATCTCATCCAAGAGTACGAAATGTTCTGAATGCTATGAGGAGAAACAATATTGATGTGTAGAAAAAGATTCACCCATGTTGTCAATCATCTCTTCGAGTTAGGTAAAATTTTTGACATTGATGATTTTAATATAAAAATTTTGAAATCCTTCATCAAGTCTTGGCATCCAAAGGTCACAACCATAATGGAGTCACTAAATCTTGCAGATATGTCCATGGCTATTCTCTTTGGGAAGTTTGAAAGAGCATGAGTTAGAATTGGGGAAACTCAATGATGAGGAGTAAGAAAGAAAGAAAAAAACACATTGTCTTTAATTCCAAATTTCAAAAGGTAGGAGTCACTAAGACCAAGATGGCTCGAACTGTGAAAACATTAACCTCATGATGAAAAAATTTAAAACTTTTATGAAAAAAAAAAAAAACAGAGGCACAAAAGGTATAAAAACAAAAACAACAACTTTGTTTCAAATTACAATTTCTATAGATATGGTGAAATAACATGTAAAAGTTGAATGTCCACATCAAAAGAAAAATAATGAAGATAAGAAAGGCAAGAAATTCAAGAAGAAGAAAGCCTACGTAGCTTGGAAGGAAAATTTTGAACCTCTTATTCAAGTCTTGGTGATTTAGATGAAGAAACCAACATTTTTTTTAATAGTAGAAAATGAATCAAGCTTTAGCAAAGTTGGAAATTTTAGTATTTGTAGTCATATGAATGATAATGATGAATTACATTCTTCATTCCAAAACTATTATGTTGAATTTAAAAATTTGTCTCTACTACATAAGCTTAAGTTAGAGTATACGACTTTTGAAAATAAACTTGAAAATTCTCAAGAAGAAGAAATCTTGAAAAATAAAATTTAAATTCTTGAGGAAGGAAGAAATGTTGCTATTGTTTGTGAAGGTTGCAAGACTTTTAAAAATAAAAATAATAGTCTTGAAAAACCTTTTGCAAATGTTTCCAAAAATAAAAATGTTGAAAAAGAAAGTTTTAAACAAAAGGGTTTTTATAAAAATAAAAAGTGTGTAGAAATAATAATAAAAGGATTTTTAGGGCATGGGTTGAAAAGGAAAACATTACTCTAGAAGTACTACTTGCTTAACGTGCTTTTATTTTATGAAAAAGGGACATGCTTCTAAGAAATGTAGAATTAAATATTTTGATGTTTCAAATAGAATATATGCTTGAATTTCAACAATTAAGTAACTTGTCTCTAACTCCAAATGACCTATACAAGTTTTTAAGGATCAAAATGTTGTTTTTCTTTGTTATAGGTTATTTCAAAATCAAGAAAGCCTTTATGATATCTTGATAGGTTTTATGATCTTATAAAAAGATTAATAATTATAAAAGATGATTCTTTAACTTGAAATATGTTAGATGATTAACTTTATGTACGTATCATTTCATTATGTAATCTTAAAAAAAAGGGAGATATTATTTTTGATAATCATACAAAAGGAGAGATTATTGATTAAACAAGAATATAGATATCTTATTCTCAATCTTAAAGGCAAGTTTTGATGATGATAATAAATGAAGAGAAGTTGAAGTTTGAATGACGAGGATAATGAGGATGATTTATGGAGAACTGGTGAAGACTTAAAGAGATTTATGAGGAAATGAAGAGTTAAAGAATATTTGGATTCAAGAGTTACATTAAAAGACTTAAGATTTTAGTTGTTTATAACATTTTAGTTGTTTAAGTCTTGTAATCTTCATATCTTATTTAAGATAGTAGTCACGCAACAGTGCACTAGGAGAGTTTTATTTGTGCAAGATTCATTGGATTAATCAATTATTCTTAGTCATAATCGATTATCTCAGTGAAAATGAGTGTCAAGAAAAGTCATTGTTATGACAATTGATTATTTTGACTGTTTTTCAAATTGGTTTTTCATGTTCTGACCTTAATATCGAATTGGGTTTTTCTGAATTGGTCGAAAGAAAGTTTTCTTCTATAAATTAAGCAATGCTCTATATTTTCAAATACAAAAGCTAGATTGTGAAAATTAGCTTTGTCACAAGCTTTGGAAACACCTAGTTTTAGTGGGTGGCTTATATTTCATCAAGTGACTTTTAAGTGATAAGGAGTTGTTGTCTACTATGGTTTGTAAGCTTGTTCATCTCTTGTGTGACTCAAGAGAGGTGTGGTCATCCTTTGTGTGATTCAAAGGAGATGTTCATTCCTTGTGGATTCAAGGAAGTGGTTCTTCATCCTTTGTGTAAATAAAAGGAAATGTTCATTCTTTTGTGAATTAAGGAAGGTGGTTATTCATCCTTTTTGTGATTCAAAGGAGGTGTTTATTTGTAGTGGCTTTTAGGAAGGTGTTTCTTCATATCTTGTGGTTCTTCAAGAAAGGTGTGTTCTTTCCATATTCTAAACTTCTCATTTCATTAGTGACTGTATTTTTCAGTTTTGATAGTGTTTAGTCAATCACTCTTGTTGAGTTAATTAACAACATATGAACTAATTAGTGTGTAACTTTTTCTTATATCTACACTCTTTGTTTCATAGTTGATTGCTAAGTTAAAATAAAGAGAAAGATTTTATAAAGCTCTGATTTTCAAGGAAAAAAGTTTAAAGTTTCAATCTATAACATCAAACTATTCACCTTCCTTTTTTGTTTTTAACTTATAACAAATATTCTCGTGCACGATTGTAACAAATATCTATAAAAATATATATAGTATATTTGGTAAAAATGAAAAGAATAAAGCATGTGAAAAAAATATAGAGTAGACTCTCTAAAAAATAAAAGATATACAAAACTATGTATAATAGACTCTCTAAAATTATAAATCAATATATGAACGGTCTAATGGTATTGTTAGACTCGTCTAATTAGTGTATTGACAAACTCGTTAATATGTATTGTTAGACTTGTTTAATCAGTACATGAACACACTCATCATGTATTATTAAACTCGTCTAATATGTAATGCTAGACTTGTTTAATGAGTATATGAACAAACTGTCTAATGTATATTACAAGAATCGTCTAATGAGTATATGAACAAATTTGTATTATTAATAAATGTATATTATTTTTTAAATAATATTATTTTAAAAAATAAGAGTAAAATATATTTTTCAAAATTTAATTTTATTAAATGATCAAATAATTAGAAATCATAAAAAGATAAAATTAAAAATAAAAAATTATTATAAAAAAATAAATTAATACTTTAAATATAAGTTGTTCTATAATAATTTATTAAATGACTAAATAATTAAAAATTATAAAACAATAAATTAAGAAATATTAACTAAATTCCCTAATAAATTTAACAAATTTCAATTAAATTCCTATTAAATTTTTGTGATTTATTAAATTTTTAAAAGTTTAAAATTTTCAGTTGAATCTTTAAAATTTTAAGTTTTTTTAATTAAGTCCTTTATTTATATGCAACTACATGATTATGCATAATCAACAAAATAAAATATTTTGTGTACAACTCAATCAGTTAATACTAACTATTTTAACATGTTTTAAATATCAAATAACACTTGTATTTTCAATTAAACGTAAATATATTATCAACACTTCAATTAAACAGAAACAACACAGTATACTTTATTACATTCGTTTTCAGCAATTCACCATCAATGTCATAATTCAATAAGTGACGTTACAAAACAACACTTCAACATTTACAAAAATAATAACACAATTAAATTCATAAGTATTTATCCTAGGACTTAAGTTATTCAATAAGGTTTCATTCTCTCTATTATCAATATTCTAAAGTAGTGAACCAACCAAACCTCTTTTATCCTAATTCATGTGTTCTTCAATGAATTGTTTTAAAAGTTAAAAAGGTTATGAAAGTCCTATCTCTCTTCTAAGAAACTTAATTTACGACTCAAATATATCATTATAAACCTAAATTAACGTAGATTCATCTATTCGACTAAGATATCAAATGTGGTAACAAAAATATCGCATGCAAACAAATCTAAAAACAAAGAACTTGATATATAAGAAAAAAAAAAGAAAAATTTACTTATTTCGGCATTTGAAATCTATTTGATATATATAAGTCTATTAATAATTTATAGTCACATAAAAATTTATTAAAAATAAAACATAAAATAAAAAAGTATAAAATATGAAAAATTGCATAAAAAAAAAACTTATACTTCACAAAACATAAACAAATTATATCTATTATAGAAAATCTAAATAAATACATAAAAATAAAATATTTAACTATTTATATTGTATTATTCTTTATAAATTAAAACTAAATTAATTAACTTATAATTAATTTCTTTCATATAAAAAACAAACACTTCAATAATAATAATAATACTAATAATATATATATATATATATATATATATATATATATATATATATATATATATATATATATATATATAGTATGATATATAAAGTTTTTTTTTTATTTACTTACTACCTTATTAAAGCTGTATACCAAAATCATAATCAAGTATTTTTGAAAATAATTAAGCTTTATTTAAACCCGTTTAAATGCATTTTAGGGGGAAAATATCAATATTTTTGTATTTAATATTTTATTAAAAATGTCTATATGATTCATTATATTAAAATGTTTAAAAGAAATTATTTATTTAAACATACACTACTGATTTTTCACGTTTATTATTTTCGACATTCAACGTACAATCTAGATTCGACATCTTATTGGGAAACATTAATTTTAACGTTGGATTCCTTCCCAGACGTCAATTTTGACGTCAGACCCCTCATAAATTGACGTTCATTTTTTTTTAAATTATAATTTATTTTTACAATATTACCACTCCTGAAATACAAAAAACGATTCCATCACATCATAAAATTGTATATATTATGAGTTTCAAGCAATGGAGAATGACCACTCCATGTCGCCGTTGAGATCCCTCAACTCGTGCACAAAACTGCATCATAAGTCAAAATTAATTGGTACAAACAAAATTTAATCGGTGCAAATGAAATTTAGTCAGTGCAAACTAAAACTAATCGGTGCCAAATAAATTAACTCGAAGAAAATTAATCAAATATACCTTGCAACAACAATGGTGAACGCGAACGAAACGAAAACCCAAACGAAAACGGGAAAGAAAATGAGGCTCGTGTTCTGAATTTTTGGGGTGTAAAAGGGCATTTGATGTCAACCCCTCCACCACTAACGTCTAATTGCTAAAAAAATCCATTTTGGCGCTACTTTGGGGTATTTTCACAACTTATAAACGTTCGGGGAAGGGGATCCGATGTTTAATGTGTATTAGACGTCAACCTCTTCTATGTGCGACGTTTAATGTCTGAAAAAGTGACCTTTCAAATCTGATTTTTGTAGAGGATTTGATGTCTGGTCTAGGAGGGGCCAACGTCTATGTTGTAAAAAAATTAATATTGGCGTTTAAAATGAGATATTTTCAAACATTTTTTACGTCCGTGGAGGGGGAGCCGATGTCTAATTCAAATTAAATGTCGAGGGTATGTAGCCGACGTCTAAAGGCAATAAAATAATGACTTTTCAATTAGGTATGTAGACCATTTGTTTGGGTGAGCCAACGTCTATACCTTATTTGACGTTGGGGACCCATTTAACCGACTTTTATAATAACGTTTTATTTACAAAACTATCACCGATCATTTTTTACATTGAATTTTCTTTCATTAGACGTTAAACGTGTGATGTTAAATGTTATTTCTACACCAGTTATACATGCTTAATATTCTATTAAATTTTATATTAAAATATTTTAAAAAATTATTAAGTTTTGTTTTGAAAATTATATTCTTATAGGAATGATATTATACTTATACTTATTTTCCTTCTCGTGATTTACTCAATGTTGGTCACTCACTATTTTGACATTCTTCGATTAATTCGGTTGATTATCGGTAGAAGATATTCTGATACTTAAATCAATATTCGATTAAGATAGTATACAATAAAAATAGTAAGTTAAAAAAGTATCAAATGTCTAACCTACATACCATAATTGTAAGCCTCTAAAAGGACTTTTACCTTAATATTGATCCAACTATGGCAAAATAACCTTTTAATCTTGCTTAATATATTAATCTCATAAATAGTTTTAGTTATTGTTTTCTTCTTGCCTAATAAGTCTTAATCAGTCGGGTTGTTGGTATTTGACAATACGTAGAGGAGTCTAATCCATCTCTTTCCCTATTTCATGGGTGATATGTACACATTATAAATACACTTGGTAGAGTATCATTTACTCTTTCATTTTTTAACATGAAAATAAATACTTCAACAATCTTTCATTTTTATGTTACTTTTTCCCTATTTCATAGGTGATATGTACACATTATAAATACACTTAGAAGAGTATCATTTACTCTTTCATTTTTTAACATGAAAATAAATACTTCAACAATCTTTCATTTTTATGTTACTTTTAATTTTGCATTCTAATTTTTTATTTTTTTTACCCTTTGGACTATCTCTAAGGTAACCTCTTAACCATAATACAATATACACTTCCTTAAGTCCACATTTAGATTTGGGAAGTTTAGTGTATATTTAATTTGGATGCTGATTTATGAAATATTAGGGTTATATAATTATGAAATATAAGGAATTATATAATTATGGAATATGAGATCATATAATTATGGAATATTAAGGGTCATATAATTATCAAATATGAGGGTTCATGTAATTATGGAGTATGAGAGGTCATAAATAAATCTTATATTTATCGAAAAACAATTCACCTTATTGCAAAAGAAGAGTAGTCTAGGAGATGCGAAAGTCAAAGGCCAAGACTTACATTTGAATGATCGTCAATGCTTGGAGGTTATTTCTTTCTTAGAGAAATACAAACCGCAGTTCATGCAAAATATTGATCGATGATACAAAATTGATGAGAAAATTATTTAAAACTTGAAACTAAACAAAGATGTGGTTCGTGAGCGATTATAATGATAGGAAAGGTCCAAAAAATATAACAACTTAGAAAAGAGTAATAACACAGCGAAAATTCAATCCACCTTCTTGCGAGAATCTACGAGGAGCACCAAACAAATAGAACAAAAAATAGAATCCAAAGCACAAAGAGACACCATCAATTTTTAACGTGAAAAACCCCTCAATGCAAGGGTAAAAACCACGAGTCGTCCAGACCAAAGAAAAATCCTCTATGATCAATAATAGGGTACAAAAGATTCTCCAATAATAACACCAAATGATGTTTTCAATAAGCCAATTTAAATCAGCACAAATGCTTATAAATGAGAACAAAGAAGATGAAAATTCTCAAAAACAAGGTTGCAGGTGCGGGACTAATTTCTCCCAAGCTAAACCTATGATTGACGATCTGACGGCATAATAAAGAACCATATGTCTGGAACCTACTGTCCAAAAATCAGCCTGATCCAACGGTGAACGACTTCATCACAACGACGAAAACACCAGTGCAACTTTAGGGTTATGTGGGAAAGGCTTTAGCTCTTCCTTTTTCTCTCACTTGGGTTTTGCCTCTCTTCAAATGACTCTAATGTGCCCTACTAATCTGACCCATCTCTATTTAACCTAGTGAGACATAATGATCTAATTATTTGGGCCTATTATCCACATAGGAAGGGAGCCCAATAACCCAACAAATCTCCCCCTCACAACTATGTGGAGATATCCGCCAAACCGGTGATCTCACAACAAACTTCAAACTTTCTACTTGTCAATGCCTTGGTCATCATATCAGCATCATTATCATATGTATGAACTTTAGCTAATTCCAACAGCTTAGCATCCAAAATAGCACGTATCCAATGATACCTCGCATCAATATGTTTGGATTTATAATGAAAAGTTGGATTCTTATCAAGATGAATAAAACTTTGACTATCACAATATAACAAGTATTTACCTTGCACAAAACCAAGCTCCTACAAGAATTTCGTCACCCATAACAACTCCTTACATGCTTTAGTAAGTGCAATGAATTCTACCTCAGTAGTAGACAATGTTACACACTTTTGCAACTTTGATTGCCAAGCCAAGGCTCCCCTTCAAACTAAATTAAATAGCCTGAAGTGGACTTTCTGGAATCAATGTCTCTAACCATATCTGAATTTGAGTAACCCACCAAAGTAGGCTTATCACCTCCAAAACAAAGCCTCAAACCACTAATACCACAAAGATACCTCAAAATTCATTTCACAGTATTCCAATGCTCTCTACCTGGATTTGACAGAAATCTACTGACTGTACCAACAACATGTGAAATATCAAACCTTGTACATATCATTGCATACATCAAACTACCCACCGCAGAAGCATAAGGAACTTTGCTCATATTTATCTTCTCAGCTTCATTTGAAGGACTTTGTTTAACAGTCAACTTAAAATGAGTAGTAGGAGTACTTACAACTTTTGCAATTTCCATTTGGAATCTTTGCAACACCTTCTAAATGTAGTGATCCTGTGATAGCCAATGTTTCTTCTCTTTTCTATCACGAGTGATACTTATACCAAGAATCTTCTTAGCAACTTTCATGTCTTTCATGACAAATGACTCGCCCAATTGCTTCTTCAACCTGTCAATTTTGGATATATTTTTCCCAACAATAAGCATGTCATTAACATATAACAACAGTATAATAAAATCATTCTCAAAAAATTTTCTGACAAAAACACAATGGTCAGAAGTAGTCTTCTTGTAGCCTTGCTTACACATAACAAATTCAAACTTCTTATAGCATTGCCTCAGAGTCTGCTTCAAACCATACATGCTTTTTTGTAGCCTACACACAGTCTTCCTTGCCTTCAACAAGAAAACCATCTAGTTACTTCATGTAAATCTCTTCCTCCAAATCACCATGAAGGAAATTTGTCTTCACATTCATCTGCTAAACCTCCAAATCTAGAGTAGTAGTTAAACTTAACACAGTTTTGATTGATGTCATCCTCACCACAGGTGAGAAAATCTCATTGAAGTCAACACCCTTTCTTCGTCTGAAGCCTTTCATTACTAATTTGGCTTTATATCTGGTAGATGTAGAATTGCTCTCTTGCTTCACCCTGAAAATCCACCTATTCTCTAAGGCTCTCTTACCCTTAGGCAACATCACCAATTCATAAGTATGATGATCATGTAGAGATTTCATCTCATCCTATATTGCATCCAATCACTTTTTATTTTCTTAACTTTCAATGGCCTTATCAAATCATTCAGGTTTTCCCTCATCAGTCAACATCACATACTCATTGGTAGAGTACTTCTTAAAAGGTTGTTTTGGCCTGTTAGATCTTCTGGGTTGAGCTTCAGGTAGCTTAGGTACATTATCAAGACTCTTATCTTGTGACACATCATGTTCCTCTTCATCAACATTATCAATAGGAACATCCAAGCCATCTCAAAGCTGTTGATTATCAATATCACCATGTTGTTCATAATCATGAACATCAATATCCAAATCATTAATAGACAACCGAACTGGATCAAAATCAGTCACATTACCATCTTTCCTAGGTGTAGACTTCTCCACCTTATCAATATCTTTAATGGTTTGATCTTCCATGAATTGTACATCACGGCTTCTAACAACTTTCTTTTCAACGGGGTCATATAACTTGTAGCCAAATTCATCCTGACCAAAACCAATGAAGATGCATTGCCTTGTCTTCACATCCAACTTGGATCTTTCATCCTTTGGAACATGAACAAATGCTTTACAACCGAAGACACGCAAATCATCATAAGTAACATTCTTGCCAAACCAAATCTTTTCTGACACTTCAAAGTTCAAAGCAACTACAGGACTTAGATTAATAACATGCATTGTTGTAAGCAATGCCTCACCCCAAAAACGCTTAGGCAATTTTTCTTTAGAAAGAATACACCTAACTCTTTCAATCATTGTCTTGTTCATCCTCTCCGCTAAACCATTCAACTGAAGAGTTTTGGGAAGAGTCTTCTCATGTGCAAGAATGCACCAATTCAAGCATCAGAATGCACCAATTCAAGCAACTCTAACTTCTTGGAAGGAGGATGCTTCTTGAAGGATACTCTAGTTTGTTTACCAGCCATGCCATGAGAACATTTCTCCAACTCTACACTCTTCAATCTTGAGAGAACATCCTTTTTAACTAAGCAATTAAGTCCCTTTTCACTAATATGCCCAAGCCTTATGTGCCACAAAGATGACTCCATATACACGACATTCACACTATCTTTAGCAACCAAAGCTTTTGTCTAGTAAAGCTTAGAGTTTTTCTCTCCTTTAGCCACAACCAAGTTACCTTTGGTGAGCTTCCACTTTTCAGAACCAAAGTGGTTATCAAGTCCACCATCATCAAGTACCTGCACATAAATCAAGTTAAAGCGAACATCTGGAGCATGTTTAACTCCTCTAAGCAACAACTGCATCCCCATGTTGGTTTGCAAGTGAACATCACCAACACCAATAACCTTAGACACCCTATCATTACCCATCTTCAATACTCCAAAATCACCAGGTGTATAAGATGTGAAGAACTCCTTCCTAGATGTAACATGCAGTGTAGCACCACTATCAATTATCTCATTAGATACAAGATTAATAGTGTCATAATCACAAAGACAAGCAAGGTCACCACATGTAGTAGTAGTAACACGATCACCATCATCAGCATCTTTTTCTCTTTGCTTACCCTTTTTGTCTTTCCTCTCTTTCTTCAACAAAAAATAGTTCTTCTTTATATGCCCTATTTTGTGACAATAGTGACACTTCACATTCTTGTATCGAGACCTGGACTTGCTCCTGCTTTTATCTCTACCACTATTTTATTCTTTCTTTTGGCTTTTCTCCCTCTTCTCTGTAATAAGAACTTCTAAATGAGATGAAGTACCTTGTGTCTGCCTTCTCATATCTTCATTAAGTGCACCACCCTTTTCCATTTGCAAAGAAATATCACCATTAGGGGTATCACTTATCATGGAAACTCGAAATGTCTCCCACGAATCCGGTAAAAAGTTTTATAGGAATAAACCCAATAGATCATCATCAAATTTTATACCCACTCCTACTAATTGATCATAGTGTCCTTGAAATTCACTTAAGTGATTTGAAACAAGAGTTCCTTCCTTATACTTCAACTCCATAAAATTTTTCAGCAAGTACAATTTGTTAGTCCCTAACTTAGAAGCATACAAGGACTCAAGCTTATCCCATAGGCTCTCGCATGTGTCTCATTAGCAACAAAATTATAAACATTATCATTAACAATTTTCCTGATAAATCCACATACTTGTTCAAAATCTCATTCTTCATCTGACTTGGATTCTAGCTTATTGAAAGCAAAAACAGGAAGATGCAAAATTTTCACAAATAACAAGTCCTTCATCTTGCCTTTCCATAGGTGATAATTTTCTCCATTCAAAAGAATCAATTTTGTATGTGCCTCCATCATTCACGCAAACTAAACAATCCTTTAACCAAAGAGCTATGATGCCACTCTGATGGGAAAAGGACCAAAAAATATAATAACTTAGCAAAGCGTAATAACGTAGTGGAAATTCAATTCCCCTTCTTGTGAGAATCTACGAGGAAGACCAAACAAATAGAACAAAAAATAGAATCCAAAGCACAAAGAGACACCAATAATTTTTAACGTGGAAAACCCCTC
Source organism: Vigna umbellata (assembly GCF_029865625.1). Taxonomy (NCBI): domain Eukaryota; kingdom Viridiplantae; phylum Streptophyta; class Magnoliopsida; order Fabales; family Fabaceae; genus Vigna; species Vigna umbellata. The sequence continues at coordinate 30,022,145 of NC_142165.1, read as the reverse complement.
AATGCAAGGGTAAAAACCATGAGTCGTCCAGACCAAAGAAAAATCCACTATGATCATTCATAGGGTGCAAAAGAGTCTGCAATAATAAAACCAAATGATGTTTTCAATAAGCCAATTTAAATAAGTACAAATGCTTACAAATGAGAACAAAGAAGATGAAAACTCTCCAAAACAGGGCTGCTGGTGCGGGACTGATTTCTCCCAAGCTAGTCCTCTGATTAACAATCCAAATTGTCAGAATGAAGAACTATATGTCTCGAACCCACTGTCCGAAAATCAACCCAATATGACGGTGAACGACTTCATAACGATGAAAACACCAGTGAAGGTTTAGCTTTATGCGGAAAAGACTTTCTCTCTTCCTTTTTCTCTGACTTGACTTTTGCCTCTCTTCAAATAACTCTAATATGCCCTACTAATCTGACCCATCTCTATTTAACCTAGTGAGACATAATGGTCCAATTATTTGGGTCTATTCTCTACATAGGAAGGAAGCACAATAACAAAACAAATTATTGTTGGGAATCCAAGTGTGAGTCTAAGTCCTACATTTGATAGAAATGAGGAAGTAGAGCACTATATAAAGGTGAAACACCCATTAACCCATTGCCTTAATGTTTTAGGTAAAGAGTGGTGTCAATCCTTTATATGGTTGGGCTCAGATGTCATTGGTGTTTGAGTCCAAGTCCCACATTGGATAGAAATGAGAAAGTAGAACACTATATAAAGGTGAAAGACCCATTAACCCATTGCCTTAAGGTTTTGGGTAGAGAGTGGTGTCAATCCTTTATATAGTTGGATTCAGATGTCATTGATGTTTGTGTCTTTTGGGTGAACCTCCTTCTATGGGCCATGTAGAACGTTGATCAAACCACTTAAGAAATGACATTTTAGATATCGCAAGCCATGTTTCCCGAACTTGAAATGAAATTGTTTGAATGGATTAATGCAAAAATATCAAAGGTTGCCCCAAATGACTTTACGTTATTTTTTCTTCTTCTAAAAATAAAGTTACAAAATGATTAATATAAGAATTTTTCCTTTCCAATTGTGAATTTAAGGAGGATGCAGACTTAAATAAATACAAATTTAAGCGAGAATAGATTTCGGGTGAACCTCCTTCTATGGGCCATCTAGAAGCAAACCATATTCCCCGAACTTGAAATGAAATTGTTTGAATGGATTAATGCAAAATATCAAATGTTGCTTCCAAATGACTTTACGTTATTTTTTCTTCTTCTAAAAATAAAGTTACAAAATGATTAATATAAAAATTTTTCCTTTCTAATTGTGAATTTAAGTAGGATGCCGACTTAAATAAGAACAAATTTAAGCGAGAATATATTATACTAAATATATCTCTAATAAGATTTTAAACACTATTAAATTTAAAATATTAATTGTATAAGAAATTAATTGAAATATATTATTGTCAAACAATAAAAATAGTATATTTAAAACACGTGTCTTGTATATCTAAAAATAAAAAGTATGCAACTATAAGAATTAAATTATTTTTTTAGTTTATTAAAATTAAAAGTATAAATAAAGATTATAAAAGTATACATTTTACTAGTATACCGCATTAATAAAAGAAAACTTATAAGAAAATCTTTAAAATATGTAATATAATGACACCTAGTAAAATAAACTATTGTTAGAGAACCTTATAAAAGTGTATTAAATTTTTGTTGAAAAAACTTTAACCAATTTTCAGTTTTTATTAAACGTTGCACTCATAATTAATTTTTTTTCGTTCAAATTCGAAAATACAATTTATTTCCATTTTCAATTGACCTAGAAACTATTATAATTCGTGAACCAAAATTCATGTAAAACTTTTCCATACAAAATGATTACGATTTAAAATAATATTTGGATGAGGTAATTCATTTATTTAGAGAAGGTTTAATTATATTTTTCTTTCTCGTCTTTATTCAGTTAGTTTAATTTTTTTTAATTTATTTTTGTTTAATTTAGTCTTTTTAATTTTAAAATGGTTTAATGTTAATGTTAACATGCTATATATCTTGTGTTAATCTGTAAAATTTTAATTTTTTTAATAATTTAAAAAAACATAACCTGTTACATGAGAGGTCGGTAGTGTAAATGATTATTTTCAATTTAGTTCCTGTATTTAAAGCTTTTATTTAATTTAGTTTCTTATTTTTTAAAATAGTTCAATTTCGTTCTCTCAAATTTGAAACCAAATTAGTAATTAAGTTTAATTATAACTTATATATACATTTTAAAATAACTTATATATACATTTTAAAATAACTGTTTATAATTTATACATCAAATCACTTTACCTAGATATTCTAATTATTTTATATTTTAAAAGTGTAAAAATGTATTAAACTAAAATAATTCGAGTATTTAAATTGAGTGATTTTATGTATAAATTCAAAAGAATTACTATAACATGTATATATAAGTGGTAATTAACCTTAGTTACTAATTTAGTCTCAAATTATAGATGATCAAATTGGATCATTTTCAAAAAATAAAGGAACTAAATTGAATGAAAATTTTAAGGTTTAAACTCTCGGATCGTCCTCATATTTGTTGGGAAATCTCAAGTGGGTCCTCGTTTTTCCAATTGTCTCAATTGGGTTCGTATATTTGAAAAATTAAGCCAATTTGATATATTTCAAAATTTGAGCCAATTAAGCCTTGCCCGTTAAGTTTTCACACACGACATTAAAGTCTGCTGATGTGGTGATTCTGATATCTGTGATCTTATTATGTGGAAATAAATTTTAAATTATGACGAGGAATTTTGATAAAATAAAAGAAAAGAAAAAAAAAGGAAAAAGAAATTCTCCACCCAAATTAAGGTTCTGCGAGCAGATTCTTGGGCGATTTAGGGTTATGAACCGCGAGCTTCATGAACGCCGCCGACCACCATGCCCACCGTCGCTCTTGGCACTCATCGCCACCCTTACTTAGCCCTTCACTCATAATCATTATGTTCCCTATTGTCATTCTCACCATCCTCTTTCTCGCTCTACCGTCGCTCCTCTCCGTCGCCACGCACCTCATACACCCAACCTCTGTCAAGACCAGCTGGAACTTCCTCAACATCCTCCTCGTCGTTTTCATAGAGAGAGATATGGCAACCGCTGTGGATGCCAAATTGGTTCAACCTTCATAGTTTGAGTGACTGATAGACTGTCGTTGAAGCTATCAAATTAATACTACTTTTCAAGGCAACTTCAGTATTGCCAAGTAGTATTCAAGAAAGTAGACAGGGTTGAAGTAACCCTGAGTCGTCTCCCAACGAACACGGAATTGCTTTTGAATATCTGTGACTCTTACGAATGCTATGCAATGCTTATGAATTAAAGTAATGGTTGAAGAGTGTTTAAAGAATAAATAAGAAATTTAAAAACAGTTACGATGAAATAGGCTAATTCCACTGCTTTTCCAAGATAGATTCATCATCGGTTATTCACGGATAATTGTTCAATTGATTATTGTTTAAGTTTCAAATTAATTAAAGTACATTCTTAATTAATTTGAGGGCGATCATGCATTTAACCAAAGTAAATTCTCAATCAAATGCAAAACCTTTCTAGATTATTCACAATAAATTCAACCAAAGTACATTCTCAATCAAATTCTACTGTGTTTAATCATGTCTATTCTTAAATCTCCTAACCAAATTAAAAGCTAACCAATCAAAGTAAATTCTCAATTGATTATAGTTGAAATTATTACTAATCAATCAAAGTACATTCTCAATTGATAGTAAAAACCATTTAATCATATGAAAGTTCCTAAATTAAATCAAAGTAAATTCTCAATTAAACCTAGAAACCCTAGAACTCATATAATCAATATGCATGTAGATTCAAACACATTATGATGGAAAAATCTTTGCTTTTAATTTGATAGAGAGATGAAAGACATAGAGAGAACAACTTAAATCAATAATCAAAATAAATAATTGCATTAACTCAATCTAACCTTAGAATCCATAATGGAATTACAGCAAAATTAGCCCTAGATGCTTAGCTCTCCATGAATGGAGTTGAATACAAGATGAAAGAAAAGTGAGAGGAGTATGAAAGAATGAATGTATGAAGTGAAGTCCCATTTTCTGCCTCCCTTGGGTCTCTTTATATAGGCTTGATTGGGCTTGGACTTTGAATAGTTTGTTGATAAGATATTTTCTGTTGATATATTATATCTTTCAAATATTCATTAGATTAAATCAGTTTCAAAGAATATTTGATAGATATTAACTTAATTATCTTATATCCTATATCTTCCAAATAACTAAAAGATTTAGATAATGATAAAATTATTTGGAAGATATTTTCTGTTGATATTCCCAAATTAAATTCAACAACTGAATTTTATCTTTTAGATTTTCTGACTTTCCAAAATTGCACAAATACCCTGAAATTTCCTCTATCTGCACTTTAGCCCCTTCTGAATTTTCCAAATAAAATCTGACTTTGGGCCTTGAATTGCCATTTGGACCAATAAAACTTATATTCTCAGCTGCACAAATAAACATTAGAAAATCCAAGAATAATTTATGCATTAAAACTAGCTTTTTACGTCTCTCTATTTTCCAAAGCCAATAATTCCAATCATCACAAATTCACTTAAAATAAACCATTTAAACACAATTATCCCATCAAAATTTTAATTTTCAAACATAAATGTGGACATAAATATGCACTCATCAGTGACATCAGCATGGATTTCTTCGTGCCCAAAGTTGCTGGTTTTGTGCCCCAAATCCCCTTTTGATACTCTCACGATTTCCAATCAATAATCGAATTAGGGTTTTCAAAAAGTCTTCCCCTTTTTTCTTTGTTTGTGCCTTTTTTATTCCCTTTAGGAGCAATCACCTTAGTAGGTATGTCCCCTTTAATCATTCAATTTCAATTTCAATTTTTTCTTCAAAGATAGCAATTTTTTTTATGTCTCGTGAATTTTGGGTTTTAATTGGGTTTTGTTGTTTTGATATCAACAGGTAGATTGTTCATAAGGGGAAAATGCCTACCAAATTCTGACTGCTTGCATTTGGGGTGTCTTTTCAAATTATATTCTTTCTAGAATTTGATATCAATTGTATTTTCTGAATTGGGCTCATAGAATATAAGCTCATGGGGTTGTAGTTGTAGCCTCTAAGGATTTTGATTTAGGGCTTATGGCTTGAAGAAAGTGCTCTTTTAGATACTGGGTATTTTTGCACATGGCTAAGATTATGCTTTCTCGTGTTTTTTTTGTTGTTGGGTTTTGTCTTGAATTCAAATGGTTAGTAATGGTTGATGAGGTTAATGGACTGTGGGTGACGAGGAACGAAGCTTCTAGGGTTTTTTTGGAAAAGAATAGGGTTTTTTTACTTTACTAAATTTCATGCTATAATTTAATTATTTCCACGTAATAAAATATCTACCCAACATATTCATTGTCATCACATGTTAACGTCGTTTGTGAAAACTTAACAGACAGGACTTAATTGGCTCAAATTTTCAAATATATGGACCTAATTGAGACAATTGAAAAAAAGAGGACGTATTTGAGATTCTCCAACAAATATGAGGACGATCCGAGAGTTTAAACCAAATTTTAAATATAGAAATTAAATTGGAAACAATCACTGCCATGTGACAATAACATTAACATGTGACACTACTACATGACACCCCATGACCTGCTAAGTGGCACGACCATGACCTAACATGTGACACTTTATGCTTTTTAAAAGAAATTAAAAAAAATAAAACAATAAATAAATAAATAAATAATTCAAAAATTGACATGTCACACGTACGAAGACAACATTAACGTCAATTTAACAGAAAAAACCAAATCGAACCATTTTAAAAAATAAGAGGACTAAACTGAAAAAAAGGAGACAGAACTAAACCAACTAAGCTAAGATGAGGACCAAAAGTATAATTAAACCTTTAAAGAATGGAAAAAAATTACATTGAAATGTCTTGTTTGGATAAAGCAATTACAAAGAAATTAAACTTTAAGAAATTTTGGAAGGTATTTAAATGAATAAAATAAAATAACTTCAAATTCTCTAAAAAATATAAGAAATTAAAAATTTCATTCATTTACCCTTCACTCTCATTCCACTTAGAAAGGTCGATCCGAGTTAGCTTATTCAATCGATCTGACTCATCTTGGACCAAATCAACTCGACCTTCGTCCCAAGCCTTAGACCCAAGCCAAATCATAAGACCTTTGGATCGAACTGAAATGACACACACTTCGACTTAGGCTGGATCGATTGGACACTCCACTATAGCCAACTTATCTTAACCTTTGTCTCAGGTCGTATTAGCTCAACCTTCAACTTAGGTCGAATCAACTCGACCTTCGATCATGAGCCTAAAGGGCACGACCTTTGGCCTAGGAGAAAACACGACCTTCAACCTAACCTGAATTGGCTCGACCTTTGGCCCAAGCAAATTCATCTCCACCTTTAGTCTCGGGGTTGAATTGATTTGACCTTCAGACAAGGCCAAAACGGTAAACCTACAGACCGAGCTGAATTGGCTTGACATGCAGTCATGGCCGAATTGACTTGACCTTTGAACCTAACCGAATCAACTTTGTTGAGATTGTTGATAGGGGAGCACAAGTTTAGCTAAACTCACACAATCTTAGTGATGACTGTGTTTTTGATGATGACTACACATAATTAATAATAACACATGTGTATATTGTGTTACACATGTTATATGCTTTTGCTTACTGTGTTATATCTGTACAAGCATATGTGTGAACATTATTGAGTTGTTTAAAGCATACAACTATGTTTAATATGTGATTTTATGTGTATGCATAACATAAGTGTTTCGAAATGAAAAGCCACAAGCACTTTGGTTGAACTTTAATATGTGGCAAAACAACATTTTTAAGTTGATTACATTATGGGTTGAATCGATTACAACTCGTGGGTTTGCATAAACTCTTTTAAAGTGTGCTGTGAGATATTTTGAAGAGAAAAGTTTTCAAAAATTTCTTTTTACTTAATCGACTGTATGCTTCTTGTATTCGATTAAGTCTGTTAAGTTTTTGAAAACTGATTAATGCTTGTCACAACTAACATAATGGTCATATTTTTAAATATGTTGACCAAGCATTTATTATGAGTCGATTGTATTAAATTTGCATTCAATTAAATGTTGTGATTGTTGTTAGTCTGTTATAATTGCAAAGTGTATTCGATTAGATTAATAGCTAAATCGATTAAAATGTGTCTGATGTGTGTAATACTATAAATAAACGTTGATTTGAATTCTGTAAGAACTTTTGGAGAATTAACATTTTCATATCTTTCAGAAAACATTGTGTGTCTTACAGAGGAAAAGAAAAGCTCCAAGAACTAGAGATTGATCGTGGTGATCAAGGCTTACAGGTTTCTTGAGAAGCAAGATTTACACGGTATTGAACTTCTAATTAATCTGCACGAAGAGGTGTACTCTACGTGAATAGGAATTTGCAGGAAGAAGACCTGTGTTCTTCACTTTGAGGGTGCCTCAAAGGGTTTGACAGCAAAAGAGGGTGTTCTTGCTACGTGTCTGTACTGTTTACTACCTATATTAGAGTAGAGGGTTAGAGAGGTGTTTTACATTTTTGACGTGAGGTCGCTGTAAAAACCTTGATCTTTATAGTGCATTTGCTTCCTGTGGTTGAAAGGACATTGGATGTAGGCTTAGCTGAACCAGTATAAAAACCAGCGTTTGAATTCTCTGATCCCTACACTTTTTCATTACAGTCAATTAACCTGTTATTGTATTCAATTAAGTGAACTACTTCATTGCATACCATTTAACTTGCAATTCAAGAAAAGCGTAAAGACATCCTATTTTACGAAAGAGATTTTGAAAACTTATATTTTTACGCTTCACCAATTCACCCCCCCTCTTGGTGTGTGAAACTAAGCACTTCTTTTTTAACAAACTTGACCTTTAACCTGAGCCGAATCGGCTTGACCTTTGGCCCTAGGACGAATCATTTCAACCTTTAGCCCAAGTCAAATCATCTCAAACTTTAACATAGACAGATTCGTTTAGACTTTCAACTCGAGCTAACACAATCATCCCAAGTTGACTCGTCTTGACGTTCAACATGGTTGAACCAACAAGACCTATGACATGGGCCAATCTAGCAAGACCTTCAACCCGAGCTTATCTAGCTCATCCTTGGATCTGAACTGACTCAACTTGACCTTCAAACTACGTCGACTTGATTGAAGCTTTTGCTTAAGCCAACTCGACCATGTAAGATCTAGGAAGATAATGGTTTTAAAAATAAAGTAGTGTTGAGACTTTGGATTTTTGTTTAGAAATTAGTGTTCTTAAGTGTATATTTTGTTATAACATAATTGTTATGTTATTTCTTTATTTTTATATTTTTGCCTAGGGGTAAAAGGGTCTTTTATCTTAATTTAATTGGTGTAGAAATTAATTAGGGAGGGACTAGTGTTTAGAAACCCTAGAAACTCTAAATCAAAGAGAGAAAACAAAGGAAGAGAGGAGATTGACGTACATTTTGGGAGAAGAAGAGAAAAAGTGACGGGAACTCTTAGTGTAAAGGAAGATTGGTGGTGTTTTAGGGTTGTAGATAGAGACTTATGATTGACTAAGGTATGAGGATACTTACCTTTGTTTGTTTATGGTTGTATATGTTATATGTGTTCTTGATTATCTTGATTAGTAATCCTTGGTTTGGTACATGTGTATATGATTATGATTATCTGTGGTTATTGTTGGGTAAGAGTTTGTGTACGAATGAGCATAGGGTTTATGTAATATTTGTGATGAGTTTTCACTATGAATATATTATGTATGTTTTGTTGGGTTATCCCAACAAAGGGTTTGATGCTAAGGGAGAACAAAGTTATGATGCTTGGGGGTTTCCATGCACATATATGTTGTAAGTGTTGGGTTATTGGACTCCCTTTCTATGTGGAAAATAGGAAAAATAATGTGGACCATTATATATCACTTTGTTTTAGTGGAGATGAGTCAGATTAGTAGAGCATATTAGAGTCATTTGAAGAGAGGGAAAAGCCAAGTGAAAGAGAAAGGAAGAGAAGAAGTCATTCCTGCATAACATAAAACCTGCATTGGTGTTTTTATTGTTATGAAGTAGTTCACCGTTGGATTGGGCTTATTTTTGGGTAGTAGGTTTCACATATATGGTTCTTAATTCTGACCGTTTGGATCGTCAACCCGAGGTCTAGTTTGGGAGAAAACAGCCTCGCATCAGTAGGTCTATTTTAGAGAATTTTCATCTTCTTGGTTCTCATTTATAAGCATTATGTTTAGTTAGTTTGGCTGATTGAAAACCCTATTTGGTGCTTTTATCAGAGACTCTTTTGCACCCAATTATTGGGGGTATAACATATCAATGATTGGATTTGGATGATTTAAGTGATGCATTATATGTGTTTGAGTATGTTTACATGGATATGTGATGGTTGAATGCATGTATGATGTGTTAACTATGTTTCCACGTGATCTAGGGTTGATGTATGTGTGTTTGAATGCTTGAATCATGTCCAAGATGTGTTTCGATTCGGCAATAATCGATTATCACTAGTTATAATCGATTATCTACGCGTTGATTTTGAGTGTGGTTTAGAGAATAATAGATTCACTAGTGCAGTCAGGGGAAACGACAGTGGTTATTTTCGCCAATAGGCAGCGGTTCCTGAACCAAGGCATATCCAGGCGAGGCAAAAAGGAGTAGACTTTTTGCCTCGGTTCTGAACTGAGGTATAAAAGGGTAGGATTTTGCCTTGGTTCATAGTTAACTGAAGCAGTAGATTTTTTTATTTTCGCAGGACTTTATGCCTCGGTTCCCTCTGAACTGAGGCAGTATGTCCTCCTCTACTGCTTCGGTTGACAGCTTAGCCGAGGCAGTAAAGTCATTTTTTGTTTTTTTTTCTTCATTTGCCAGGCTTTCTACCTCGGTTGTGACCTTAACTGATGCCATAGTGGTGTTTTATGCTTCGGTTATGGTCTCAATCGAGGCATATTCCCTTTTTTTTTTAAATCAAGTATGTTTCTGCTACATTTCTAATTGCAGAAATAGACTTGCATATAATTTTACAGCTAGAATAGTCCAAAATAATCCAGAAACGTATATTTTGAATGAAAATTATATTAAAACATAAATACATTCAATGTAATCATAAATCAACTTCTTAAAAGCATAAATCAATCCAATGTAATCATAAATCAACTTTGAAGCATAAATCAATGCAATGTACAAAGTTAAACTAATAATAATGTACAAAAGCATAAAACAACTTAGAAACATAAACTTAGAACTTACTATATCCTAATATCTACTACATATTATTATATCCTAATATATCCTACATAGTATTATATAATTGAATTACATATTTAGCCAATGTTTTCAATCCCTTATGCTTCGGAGGATAAAGAAGGGCATAAAGGAGGGTCAACCGGGTATCTTGCTTGGAAGATGATGGTAAGCAGATTTTTTTCACTTTGTTGGATAGTTAGTTAGCTCTTGTTTGAAACATTGAATATAGTATTGAGTAAAGTCTTTGTTCTGGTTAGCTCTTGTTCTGGTTAGCTGATGGAGATCTTTGTGACATTGCTTTTGCCATTTGTGCTTCACATTGCTATCTGCTTTGCCCTTTTGCATCAAGTTATTGATTGGATTTTTCTGCTTCATCAAGGTTCATTTGTTTTATTTCTCACTTCATTGACTTTGTTAACCAACAAACAAGACTTTTATAACTAGAAACACCGTAACTGGTATCAAATTATCATAACTAGCAACTTGCTGAAAAAATTATCATTTGAAACAAAATTTGACTTGACGCACATTTCAAGGTATGCACGTGAAGCCTCCTTCATACTTCATCAACATTCATATATTTAACTCAAGTAGTAACAACTTAGCCAGAGTTTCAAAGCAACCTTCAACTTTTCTATTCAACACTTTCTATTTTCTCTTGTTTAGACACAAGTTGGCAAATAAAGTCTTTCAGTCATAAACCTAGTAGTAAGCTGGGGCCGAATTTTTCTCTTTCTGTGGGAATATATTATTTTCAACACTGTCAACTCTATATATAATCCTTAAAGTTTTCTCTTTCTGTGGGAATATCTAGCTGCTTCATTTCATAAGCTCTTCTTTGAGCTTTCAAACTAGAGCTTTCCTGCCATCATCATCAACATGAGTTTTTATCTACTTCTTTTTCTTTGGTTTCTTGCCTTTTGTTTGATCTCTTCTTCGGCTTGGGGAGCTACTCTGCCTCAAGATGAAGGTACACAACTCATTCATTATATAGGAATATATTTTGGATAAAACTTTTAAAGAAAATGAAAAGAAAAAAAAAATGAAATTGACTTCATTACAAATTAAAATTAATGTATAAAAATTGTTTGGATTTTCTTTTTAGTATCCAACCTAATTTTTTAACTATATAAAGATGTCATGTTTAATTTTGTTTTTCAAATTTTTCTCTAGTAGAAAGTTTTATAGAGAATTTATGTTTATAAAGTTAAAATTAATTTCTTGTTTGGCTTTGATACACAGTGGAAGTAATGAAAGAGATAGGTAAGAGACTTGGGAAGAAGGATTGGGATTTCAACGTAGATCCATGCACTGGAGAGAGAAATTAGACTTCATCTATTCAAAATGTTGTGAAGTGATTACAGTTTTCTGCTGACTGTGATACATTTTATAGTTGCTTATATGAATTCTTAGAAATTTGATATATATATATATATATATATATATATATATATATATATATATATATTATTTGATGTTATGATGAAATAAGTATATAGGTGCTAATAATGTTAAGAAATTACTAATTTTACAATATTTTTTATGTTTTAATAATTCTGCTCCAAATAATGTTAAGAAATTGACTAGATTTTTTTTTTTGAATTTTCCAACCTATGGCCTCGGTTCAAAAGAGAACCGAGGCAAAAAGTCATTTAAAAAAAAAAGGGCAAAATCCTACTGCCTCGGTTACTTTTGAACCGAGGCAAAATCTTATCCTTTTTGCCTCGGTCCACAACCGAGGTAAAAAGGATAGACTTTTTGCCTCGTTTGTATATGCCTCGGTTCCAGAACCGCTGCCTATGAGCGAAAATAACCGTTGTCGTTTCCCTTGACTGTACTAGTGTCAGAAGGTATGTATCTTGTGTGTTTGATTATTGTTGATATAATCAGTATGTATGTATCTTGTTATTTTGATTGTTTTATTGGTAGCTTATCTGATATCTGTTTATGTTTGTGTGTTTATGAATGAAATTATTAGTAATGATCGTATAATGTGTTATACGTGAGCAGATAATGTTAGAGATGTTCCAGATGCATTATTGACTTGAGAGAGGATAGAGAATAACCTTGGAATTCATTTAAAACTATTTTGTTTTACAAGTTAAGACAATATAATTTGAGTATTTCCTTCGTTATTTTATTACTCGACATAATGTAATTGGATAAGGTTTTCATTAAATACATTTTCGCACTATGATAAATTTTGAATTATATCGATTTTTAATAATCCGAGGAATGAAAATGACCAAATTTCAATTTTCTTCTAATTTTTAAAATATTTAGAATTAATCTATTTTATTAATTTAAAATACCTTTACAAATTTCTTAAATTAATTTTTTTTATAATTACTTTATCCAAACAAATACTTTATCACGTATAAATAATAAATAAACACAAAAATACCAAAACGACACTATAAATAATAAATAAGCACAAAAATTCAAGAATAAATAATAAATAATATATATATATATATATATATATATATATATATAATTATGATGTGATGAGAAAAATATAAGAATAATGAATATTCATAAATCATTACACATTAATGATTACACTTAAGGAAAATCATAGTTCACCCCCTCCCTTTGAACAAAAGTTTTAAGTGTAACTCCATGATGATCAATGTTCTCATGATCCTTTCTCAGTCAAGAAAATCCTGGATCCTATCACAAACTTTCACAGAAATAAATGATCAAATTGTTAAAACACAATCCACAAAAGAAAATAATAAATAAAAGGAAGAGAGAACAATTAAAACTCCTTGGTGAACTTTCACTCTTCAACCTCAAAACAATGTGTGTTTATCTGCTCTACTAATGTGAACCGCTAAAAGTCTTGAAATCACCCTCTTTTGTATTGTGTCTCTACTAACCCAGTATCAATCAATATAAATCAATCTAAGGCTTTGAAACCCGGTTCATCATTAACATTTAGACAGCAACAAAACAAGTTTTCTGAGATATCAGCAGCTCCTGTCTGCAATTTGTCTGAAATTTGCTCATAATATTATAGATCAAGAATCAGAACAAAATCATAACGGATTGTAATTCAAAACATTGAATCAAATCAACCCCACCACTGATGCACAGCCACACCTTCATCTCTCAACTTCCCATACAGAGCCAAACACTCCCAATATGCCCTTCTGTTCTTGCTCTTCGCACTCCCTTGCTGTGGCTTGCACTCCAAGAAAAGCTCATCCACCAACCTTATGGTTTTACTCCACATCATCTCCTCCACCATCTCAGCCTCAGCTTTCATCACCACATACTCTTCCTCCTTCACGTTCTTATTCAACCAGTCCGATATCTCTGTCTGTGGGCCACCCTCAGCCACAGCCTCTATCTTATAGATCTCGAAGTTCGTGTTCCTTGTAGGATACCTCTTCCTAAACCAGTCGGAGCCGCTCCCATCATCCTTTTGCCCCACATCGATAAAAACGCGGCGAGGGTAACCCTCCAGCGAATCACCCATCAGATCAGGCAAATACTTGGTACGCTTCAAGTACACCCTCGATTTCCCCGAAGCCGCACGTGGGGGTTCCAGAAGCACGTCCTCTAGGTTTTGCAACGCAGCTTTTTTCGCTTCTGGCACGTACCCTAATAGTTTTCTCTGCGTGAAGGGCTTTGTTCCCATGTTCATGGCAAGAGGGTCGGGTTTGGTTTCTTGTTGTTGTGCTAAAGTCGAAGATGTCAAGGTAAAGGGAGCTAGAAAGAACACCAAAAGCATCACACGGTGAGAAAAAACCTTTCCCATTTCAGAAGTATTAGGTTAACTTATCACAGGAAGAAAAATAAACACAAAGATGATGACGACGACGACGATATTTTAGAAGATCGAAAGAGACCTTTTATAAGTAGCAAAAGAAGAAGAAGGAAAAGAGGTGGAGAAGAGGGAATTAGAGAAGAAGGAGAAGAGTTTTTTTTTGTAGGGGTGACAATACTTTTAGCGAGCGCAAAATCTGGATGCAGTGTGATTTCCACCCACAAGGAACCCTCTCTTGCTTTCAAATGACAAAGACAGTGACAACAACTCCCTCATCCGCTGGATCTCCATTTTAGTCCTCCCAGGATCGATGATGGTTTAGGATCTCATGATCTCTTCATCCGTGTCAGGGTGGCTCGTTGGGCAAACACTTTGCTACTTCGCCTCCATCGATCACAAGTGGAAGGAGGCGAAGGACAAAGGAGAGAGCTTTTGAGGCTTCGGGTGATAAAGTTTTGTACTTTCTTTTTGGGTGTAGCTGTTTGAATCAAGAGGGGTTTGAATATGGTGGGAGTTAGCCAGGGTTATATATATGCATGGCAGGAGAATGAGAAAGAAGAAAACATTGGTTGGTGCCTCGAGAATTTAGCTCTGCCTTTCAACAAAAACAAAAGTATCTGAAGTTTCGGTCATTGCAAACTCCAAAATGGTGTGGTTGGAATTGATCCTATGGAATTGCTTGGTTTTGTTGTTATTTGTTTCAGTTGCAGGACATTCAATTTGCACCATAATTTTGCTTAAGACTAATTTGAGAATTGTCTAATCATTTGATCTGCTATAATTGGAGAATTCACCAATATATAAATGGAATTGAAAATGTATAAAATAGGTCATAGTTAATGAACCCACTTGGAAACCCTACCTTTGCGTTTGTGTTTAAATTGAGAATTTCACCATTTTCAGGAAATTTAATTATTATGAATTTGATTTACATTAATTTAAATTTATCATTAAATCAAATTTATGAAAATTCATGTTCTTATTAAATAATGTTTAACTAATCAAAAAGAGACCCTAATGTTTTTCTTTCTATCAATAGATATTTTTTTATTAAAATTTGCAAAAAGGAAAATGAACTCATATCAACCATGACTTTTCTTTATTACCATAATTTTTTTTTCAAGTGGAATCAATTAAGATTATTTAACAAAACAATTTCCCCAATTAAATCTGGCTAAAAAACTTCTATTATTATCAGTTTCACCTTTATTTATTACCACCACGATGTGATTGTCAACCCCACACTTCACCAAAGCATACTACTTTGTGATTATTCTTCATATGGAAATCTTTTTTGTACTCAAACTTGACATAACCTTGAGTATATATGAAGAGGTATCAAAATTGAATTTCAAATTATAATACAATATATTAATTCCAATTAATACCATCTTTTAGGAACTAGGATTATTAACCAATTTTAATAGAATTCGAATTGCAATCCCAATGACGACGCGCTTCTACTAACATTAATCGATAACTACTTTTACATTGTGACATGAAATGGATTAATCAAAACAATCGAATGAAAGTGTTAGAATAACTTGTATTTTAAGATTCATTGTTTTGTTAATATTTTGTCAAGTCAATGCATTATTTTGACTCATTTATAAAAAATAAAATATATATATTTTCAGATTCAAGTAACATTAGTATTTAATTCATAATATATATATATATATATATATATATATATATATATATATATATATATATATAGATATAATTATTATATGAATTAGAACAAACTACAAATCTATTTGTAAACTAAACACATTCTCTTCTATTCTCAAGTCAATAAAATTGAATGGATAATACAAGTATAAAGTATTGAATAGATAATACAAGTATAAAGTAAAGTATACTATTAATCCATTATTTCTTCTTATTTACTTAAGGTATTTTCTTAGTTCTTTTAAGTTTATATATGTAGAAAAGATATAATCGATTCCTTTAATATCGATTCCTTCAATAACATATCGTTTTAGTAACATTTGAGAGATATAAAGTAAGTTTGAAAGATTTGAAAGGGAATGTGAAAGAGGTGTGAGTTCAACTCTACCACTAACAAGTAGTATTTGATAAAAGTATAACATATCTTTCCAATATTGGAGTTGTTATTATTATTATTATTATAATGAGTCTTTTGCTATTGGGCCCTTAATATTGGATCTGCTTTTAGGCTATGTACAAACCATTAATAGACAGTTACAATAACATATCTGTTCACTAACATTTGAAAGAGATATAAGGTTGGTTTGAAAGATTTGAGAGAAAATGTAAAAGAGGTGTGAGTTCAACTCCCCACTAACAACTAGTATTTATCGATAAAAATACAACATATGTTTCCTATATTGGAGTTGTTATTATTGTAATGAGCCTTTTGCTATTGGACCCTTAATATTGGCCTTGCTTTTAGGCTATGACAAAAACCATTTACATGTTTACTTCACCCGAAATCTCATTTACATTATGTGGGAGAGGAATTAAGGTCCAAGCACAATAATTACAGAGAGCATTACAGCAAACAAACTGTAACTTGAATTTATTAAAATACTGACAAGGTATTAACTCACACGAGAAAACTGATAGCTTAAATAGTCAACTCACATTTTTCAGTAGTCATTAAACTAGATGAATATCCCTTCCCACTAAAAATAAATCAACCAGTACCATGGCACTATAAATTTCTTTCATAAATCACATAAATGTTTATTCATGCATGACAATATCGATAATGCAAGAGTAAGACACTGCAGGTTGCAGCCGACACAAGCTGCACTCTCAATTTGAGAATCTGTACATGATGAATGGCCAGTTTGTTGTTTATAACAAGACTGACTCTGACAAAGGAGCAATAGCAATGCAACATTTATGTATAACATTGTATAAATTCAAAACAAATACAAACCTTCCGGAGTCAAATATCTCTTTCAAACAATTGCGACAACAATAGAAGTTGAAACAGCACAATTGTAAGCACTCTTAACTGCAAGAATTTCACACGAACAGCAGCATTGTCCACAAAAAGTGATAACACGTACTTGTAGCAGGATCTAAACAGCATAGGTACACAACAACAACATATAAGCATCTAAGCTGAGGTAAAACACTGGTCTAGCAAAGCAAGCAAGTCCCCCCCTCAACCTAATTAGTTTGGCAAGGAAGGGTGCAGCATCAGCAACTTAAGTATGGCACTGGCAACCTACTTAAAAGACTAAAATTTGAAATCGAAGTTGTTTCAGAACTCTACTACTTCGTAAATTGTAATTGACGGCACGATTCTGCTGTGGCAAAAGTTTTGGAAAATATAAAAAACACCTATACTGAAAAATATTGGTCCAGCGCCCCACTTTAAATATAAGATAAACTATGTTTGCATTTTATCTTTTAAATACAGGACTAAATGAGGATGTTAGTTGCTAAGAGCGTCCTCATAAAAACAGGGGGTACCAAAGAAATAACCATGCATGTATAATAAAAGTATATATCAAGTGCGAGGTGTGACTTATCATGAGTTATATGTATGATAATCTGTGCATGTGTGAAGAGTATGATCAGAGTTGATTATGATTGATGTATGCTCTGTAGCACACGAGAAATAAACGATGGACAAGGATATTAAAACAACAAAGAAGTTAAGACTTCTGATTACCAACCAGGCAGACTAGAAGAAATGTTTTTAGAAAGAAAAAGTGAAATTTTCTGTCCTTGAGATACAGTTCCTATACTTGATAGAAACCAGAATTTAAATCACGTCATTTTATTAGATAAATCTATTTGCCCATTTAAAAACTAAAGACAAAACACATTATATGGCAACCTCACTCAGTAGTTCGTAATGATACCAACATTTTCAAATCATGTCATATGTCAAATTTACTTATTATGTGAAATCCTAAACAGTCTGAGGGATGCAACATAAAATGCAGCCTTACTGATCAAAAGTTGCGATAGCATAGTAGAGGTGCATCAGTCTATCTTATTGACACTGTCGTTTTCCTTGATAATAATGACAGGACATGGAGCATGGTGGGCGCAGTAATTGCTCACACTCCCGAGGAACATCCTGAAAGCCAAATTCAAATTGTTCAATACAAGTGTCCAAAATACTAATTGAAGCAGATCTATCTGTGTCTGCAGGTAAATGACAAATGATACAGTGAGCAAATTAAAAGGTTAAGAAGTCAGTTATGGTTGTCATCTGCTAGTATCATATATAGCAGGTGTAATAACAGATAGTGCAAAATCCAAGCCCTCTGTCATAACAATATGACTGAACTTCTAAAACTTGTTAACATTTTCAAGGGAATAATCATCAAGTCATTTTTTGTGATATGTGCTGTCAAAATAAGGATTTTTACGATAAATATGTCTGTGCCAAATGCGAATTTATGTATTACTTTCTGGCAACTATCAAGATCTATCACCAGCTATTTTGTACCTCTTAATGGGGCCAAATGCACGAGATCCCATCACAAGAACATCAGCATGCAAATCTTGCACAGCTTCACAAATCTTCTCCTTTGGATCTCCAACTACCACATGAGTTCTGACTTGACTCTGCCATAGAAAGAGAAAATGTCAACTACACTACACTATAGCAGACAAAAACTTAAAATGAAACACTAGCATAAATAGGATGTGTTTAGGCTGGGCTCGAAAGAAAAAAAATAATAAATATTTTTTAATTTGATACTTTCTAAAAATAAGAAATAAAATAATAGATTAAAAGCATCTAATGTCCTAATATCATTTTATTTTCATAGATATGATATAACTCTTATTTAAAAAAAACATTGTCCTCTCTTATCATTCAAAGCACCTATTCACAAACAGCCCAAAGCTTCATGGCCCATTTTCAAACTAAACCAGTAGCCAAAGTTCCTTAGCAAAGTCAAAAGAGATTAAAGCTCATTGATATCTAAGATTGTGAACTATATTTTATTTTTCTGTTAGAAATTCAAGGTGAATTGCAACTTTCGTATTGGATAAAAATGAGTAAAGTAACTAATATATAAAATATATAAGTAAAGGACCCATAAATCTATTAGTTTAAGACTTTGGGTTAAAAGTGGTGTAATAGTTTCTTATAAGAGCCTATTCACGATCATTGTTGTCAAATTTCCCTCCCTTCGATAAAACCTTGCTAAACTTATTATCTTCAAGATTTTGGATAAATATAGTGTCACGATAACTTAAATGGGTCAATTTATGATTCATTGGCAAGTCTCGCGTATCTCCCTCAAAATATCCTCACATTCCCATCCTGTGGATAGGAAACTAAAGTTGTGTGAAGTCGTTTACTAAAGCCAAATAAGGCTTACAATGAGAAAGACAAAAAATGGAAATTGGCTTGCTGAAAAAGTTAAAATAAAGGGGAAGTGACATAAAAAAAAGTCATCAAACTTATAAAAAAAGAAAAAGAAAACAGAATATCATGAACCGATTCAGAAATATAAAGGAGAGAAAATGAAGAACAATTAACTAGTAAAAAGTTATTTGGTGAATTACTTTATCATATAATTAACATCAAAAAACGAAATCAGAAAATCTCTAAATTAAAATCCCAAAAATACAGCCCTAGTCAATTCCTCAATTCAACCATTTCAATATCAAAGATCATTCCCGCAATTTTGTTTTTCAAATGGACACCTTATTTTTCATTTTTTACAATTAAAAAAAGAAAACAGGGAAAGGCAGGCGAAATTTGTAGCAAAGTAGCCATGAAAGTTAGATTGAACAAAAATAAAAATAAAAGAGAGAGAAAAGGAAAACGCACGCCGAGGTTGAATTGAGAGCAAATTCCGAGGGCGTGATCGAGAACGGCACGGGTGATGCGCTCTTGATGTGCTTCAATGGCTGCCGTGAAAGCGGGCACTTCAATATCACCTGATGAGAAATGACAGCGGGTGAATGATGTATATACATATGAGAAGAAGGTCAGAATGGGAACGAGAATTGTACGGAACTGGGGCCACCGAAAGGGATGGCACCGGGATTGAGGCCAGTGGCGATGGAGGGCGGAGATTGAACATGGAAGATGATGAAAGAAGGAGCATCCGTGGAGTCGGAAGTAGGAGATCGAAGCTTGAGGTTGTTGAGCGCCCAACGCAGCGCCTTCATGCTCTCCTCGCTTCCATCAACCGACACCAACACGCGGTTAAGGTTTCCGCCACCCGACATCTCTGCTTTCACAGTTGTTTCTTTCGTGTTAGCTTCTCTCTTGTCCCTCTTCCTTTGACTCCACTTGCTTGCTTCAATGGAATTCTAACAGCTTCTTCACTCTGTCAGATTACAACATTGAGTTTTTATTTCCCAATATAAATTATTGAGCTACAATTATTAATTTTTATTTTATTTTTTCTATAAGAATAAAATATTAAAACATTTAAAATATTATAACCCGTGTTTTGAAAAATGTAATTTATTTTGTAATAGAACGTTTTCAAAGCTGGCTGGCATTGAGCAAAAGAAAATAAGTTGAAACTTGAAATAGAAAATGAATACAACTTAGCTTTAAAGTAATCATGGTTAGATTCAAAGGTCCAAAAGGTTAAGATAATCATGATTTTTCACTTAAGGTTAATTTATGAGCTTCAAAACAAAGAAAAGGAAAAAACATAGGTTCAAAGGGATTATCAAAGGTTTAGGTCAAGGTAAGCTTATTTAGCTAGAGGCTTAAGAACAAAAATGCATTTTCCACTTCCAAACATTCATATTAGTCAAGAATCATAAAAAAGAGTCAAGCCAAGGTCCATGTGCAAGCAATCAAGAGATATAACCCAGACAAGAAAGAACATAAAGTGGCTCAAATCCTCACATAGGGTATTTCTGTCACAATTAAATCAACCTCTTAAACCTCATAATCATCTTTCCAAGCTTTCAAACCATACAATATCAATAAACTCCTATGCAAGAGTGAAGTAAGAGCCTACAACCTAAACAAAACTCAGAAATCAAGAAAAGCATGCAATATTGTACACCAGACACAAGCTTAAAATAAAAAACAATCTAGAAAAACCTAAACAAAGAATAGTCTCCCCTTAGACCACACCTAAACTACACATTGTCTCATTGTGTCATAAACAAAAGATTAGAGCAATCAGAACAATCAAAAGGTCTGGACAAGTGCAATAAAAGTGGAGAAAGAGAAAGAAAACTCCTTAAGTTAGGGGGAAAGAGAAACGATATCGAGTTGAGAAGTCTTCTCCATAATTGTATCCAGCAAGGAAGGATTGTTAAGAAAAGGCTTCAACCGGTGCCCATTGACTTTAGAGCTTTTATCTGTGGATTCACTTTTGATTTCAAATACACCATAAGGATAAACATTAGTAACAAGAAAAGGTCTAATCCATTTTGAACGTAACTTACCACCCATGAGTTTGAGCCTAAAATTGTATAACAACACTTTTTGCCCAACCACGAAGTATTTTCTAACTATCAAGCTATCATGGAACTTCTTGGTCTTCTCCTTATAGTACTTAGAGTTCTAATAGGATGCAAGGCGGATCTCATCAAGTTTATTTAGTTACAACTTCCTTTCCTCTCCAGTCCGATCCATAGAGAAGCTACAAGTCTTCATAACCAGTAGGCTCGATGCTCTATCTCTACAAGTAAATGACATGCCTTTCTAAAGACAACCTGATAGGGGAAATCCCTATGGATGCTTTGTAGGAAGTCCTATGCGCCCAAAGAACATCATCCAACCTGTTACTCCAATCTTTCCTATTGGATTGGACAATCTTCTCTAAGATTCTCTTGTTTTACCTGTTTTTAATCTTGGCCTACCCATTAGTTTGAGGGTGGTATGGTGTAGAGACTCTATGCACAACCCCATACTTCTTGAGTAAATCCTGCATGGATCTGTTATAAAAACGAGTGCCTTGATCACTAATAATGGCTCTAGGTATTCCAAACCTCCAAAATATGTGAGATCTAACAAAATCAACAACAACTCAAGCATCATTAGTTCTGATGGCTTGCTTTCACCCATTTTGAAACATAATCAACAACTAAGAGAATATAGGTGAAATTAAAAGAGACATGGAAAGAACCCACGAAACCAATACCCTAGACATCGAACACCTCATAGAACAACATGGGTTGTCGAGGCATTTGTTGTCTCCAAGAAAAGGATCCTCTTACTCTCTGACATGGTGCACATGTGCTATAAATCCTCAACGCATCTTTGAATATGGTGGGCTAGTAAAATCCATAGTCAAGCACCTTGCATGATGCCCTCTGTATGCTTAGATGACCACCAGTGCGGAAGAATAACAGAACTGTAGGAGCAAGTCGATCTCATGATTTGGTATGTATCTCTTAGTTACCTGGTCATTGCACAACTTCTACAAATATGGTTCATCCCATATATAATACTTAGCATCACTCTTAATTTTATCAATCTGAGCTCGAGATGCTAAGGGAGGAAAAACATAAGCAACTAGAAAATTCATAATATTAGCAAAACCACAAGGTAGGTTAAGAATCATAAACAGTCAACAAATATTCATCAGGAAATTCATATTGGATGAGCAACACATCTGCATTATCCTTAGCTCTCTCAATTTTGCTGAGATGGTCTCCTACCAAATTTTGTGCTCCACTCCTATCATGGATCTTCAAATCAAACTCCTGGAGCAAGAGCATCCATCAAACCAGTCTAGGCTTTGACTCAACCTTCTTCAACATGAACTTCAGAGTTGCATGGTCTATAAAGACAATAACACGTGAACCAACCAAATATGATCTAAATTTATCAAGAGCAAAAACAATAACCAAAAGGTCCTTCTTAGTTGTGGTGTAGTTTGCTTAGGAAACATCCAAAGTCTTGGAAGCATAATGGACCACTCTAGGTAGCTTATCAACCCTCTAAGTCAAGATAACCCTTAATGCATAATTAGATGCGTCATATATCAACTCAAATGGGATTTTCCAGTCAAGTGCCTGAATGATAGGAGTGGTGGTCAGTGCTTCCTTCATGCAGTCAAATGCCTACTTACACTTGTCATCAAATTGAAATTCAACATCTTTTTGTAGCAGATTGGATAGTGGAAGGGCCTTCTTGCTGAAGTCTCTAATGAAGCGCCTGTAGAAACCTGCATGGCTATGAAAAGATCGCACCTCTCGTACACAAGAGGGGTAAGGCAATTGTGAAATAACAGAGACTTTTATAGGATTTACTTCAATGCCCTTACGGGAAATGATATGCCCTAAAACACCCTATTCTACCATGAAGTGACATTTTTCAAAATTAAAAACAAGATTAGTTTCAATGCATCTATGTAAAAATTTATCCAAATTGTCCAAACATGTGTCAAAAGAGGATCATAAACAATAAAATAATCCATAAACACCTCTATGCAACTTTCAAGAAAATTACTGAAAATACTAAGCATGCATCGTTATAATGTACCAGGGGCATTACATAGGCCAAAGGACATCCTCCTATAAGCAAAAGTGCCAAAGGGGCAGGTGAATGTGGTTTTCTCTTGATCCTCAAGGGCAACATGAATTTGAAAGTAACCAGTAAAACCGTCAAGAAAGCAGTAATGTGATTTACCTGTCAAACGCTTAAGCATCTAGTCATTGAAGGACAACAGAAAATTATCTTTCCATGTTGTCTAGTTCAGCCTCAATAATCAAAGCAGACTCTCTAACTATTTTGCACTCTGGTAGTAATGAGCTCATTCCTCTCATTTTTAACAACAGAGAGGCCTGTCTTCTTGGGAACCACCTGGATCAGACTCACCTACTAACTATTTGATATAGGATAAATGATCCCAACTTGAAGAAGCTTGGTCACCTACTTCTTCACGATATCCAAAATCACAAGGTTGAGTCTTCTGTATGGTTGTCTCACTGGTTTAGTTATATCCTCCAATAAAGTTATGTGCATGCATGTGGATGGGTTGATACCAGGAATGTCCGCTAAGGTCCAACCAATGGCTTTCTTATACTTTCTGAGTACATGCAACAACTTCTCCTCTTGAACAACATCAAGGGAAGTAGAAATGATCACTAACAATTTTTCATCATCCTCCAAGTAAGCATACTTGAGTTTTTCTAGTAGTAGTTTCAGCTCTAGAGTGGGTGTTGGCTTAACATTAGAAGGAACCAAAGAAGGGAGAAGAATGGGTTCCACGGCCTGCAAGTCAGATTTATGTGTACTTCCTGCAATAGGGTTAATGCATTTTGACTCTAAATAATTAATATCCAGAGGTACAACACCCAATGCATCAGACTTAACATAAGAAATAATCTCACAACATAAATAAAGTTCAGATTCAAAATCAATATCAATAACAGATTCAGATTCATATTCAACACATGCAAGAGAAGAATACAAATAGGATAGAAAATAGTGTTTCTTATCATGCAAAGAGTCAAAATCAGAAGCATGTTCATAAAAAACATCATCAAGTATATCAGCACGAAAAACAGAATAGTCCTCAGCTAGATGTTTCATGGCATCAAGAATCTCCTTATCCACTTCTTCCATCATTTTGCTCTGAATCAATTTAGGAGGGAACATAAGAGGGATAAAGAGGATGTTGCAAGTCAAAAGTATTGGTGGAAGAAGAAAGTCCACTTGCTTGAAATATCCTGCTTCCATCTGCCTGCTCCTCTTGCTTAGGAAGTTTTCTCTTAGATGTCGCAAGGTCATCCTCTTCTTTATTAGGCTCAGATGCAGGTAAAGATGAGGTGGTACTATTGTTATATGAATTTGCTTCCCAAATCTTAGGGTGATGAACATTAACATTTTTAGGATTCTACACAGTCTGAGATGGTAGTTTGTCTGAATTTTGTGAATGAGCCTGATTAAGGTGAGTAGCCATCTCCCTCATTTGATTTGTCAAGCTCTGTATGGAGGCTCTAGTCTCTTGTTGGAACTGCATATTCTAGATCGTCATATGCCTCACTAAATCCTTCATTAAAGGCTCAGAAGTGGAAGATTGAGGAGCTAATGGCGCAGGTACATCATGCTACTGTTATTGTCTTTGATACTATTGGACTGATGAAGGTACATAAGGTCTACTCAAGCCCGTAGAGCTCTGAATTGGTGGTGTGGTTTTTGCTGCTATGGAGAATTAGACCATTTGATATTACGATGATTCAACCATTCTGGATTGTACCTGTTACTAGATAAATCATAACTTTGTTGTTGTTGTGACATGTTGTTATAAGCATTTACAACGAAGGCTTGAGGGGAATTTGGGCCAACAGGTTGCTAGAAAGATGGACAAGAATATGTATGATCACTGAACCTGCAGATGCCACAAACACGTGCAACAGATGCATATTTCTTATTGTTAGCAAGTTGATTCAACAAATTCACAAGAGTATCAAGCTTACTTTCTAGCTTCCTATATGCAGATGAAGAAGAATCAACAACCACATCATGAACTCCTCTAATAACAATGACATCATTTCTTGCATTGAAATGTTGAGACTTAGAGGTCATCTTTTAATTCAAATATGTAGTCTCAGTAGGGGTCATATCACCAAGGGCTTCACCACTTGCGACCTCAATCATACTCCTCCCCATGCTACACAAACCTTCATAAAAGTACTGAAGAAGGAGTTGCTTAGAAATCTGGTGGTGGAGACAACTTGCAGATAACTTCTTGAATCTCTCCTAATACTCATATAAGCTTTCTCCACCAAGTTGTCTGATCCTAGGAATATCTTTTCTGATGGTCGTGGTCCTAGATGTAGGGAAGAATTTCTCCAAAAACATTCTCTTAAGATCATCCCAACTAGTGATGGACCTGGGAGCAAGATAGTACAACCAATCCTTTGTCACTCCCTTCAATGAATGTGGAAATGTCTTTAAGAAAATGTGATCTTCAGGGATGTTTGGAAGTTTCATTGTGGAACCAACTATACGAAATTCCTTCAGATGTTTATGAGGGCATTCACCTGCAAGATCATGGAACTTGGGCAGCAAATTTATTAGTCTAGTCTTAAGAACATATGAAACATTCTCATTAGGATATTGGGTGCACAAGCTCTCATAAGTGAAATCAGGTGCAACCATCTCCTTAAGAGTCCTTTCACGAGGTGGAGGTTGAGCCATATTATAGGACAAACTACATTAATATTATAGGAGATACAGTTGAGTATTCTTATTGTCATGGATAATAAGCCAACTATAATTTGAATTTGTTACAAGCCATTATGAAATTGAGAACATACGTGATTGTTGAATTAAGAATATGCAATGATTGATGGGTGTCTTTGGCATTATTTGTACATGTTTTATTTTATTCGCCTTTTATTATACTTGTTGTGAAATAATTTTATTGTGTATTTTGTATGTGAACAAATGACTCTACAAGTAAAGACAATAATATTGAGTAAAGTTAAAACTTTATTTCTTTGTTTCGTGTGTTTTTAGAAATGTAATAATAGTTTGGAAAATGTTATATTTTTAGAAATGTTATTTTTTCATTTTGGTGGTTGCTTCCTTCATCTGATTTGTCATGCTTCGGAATGTATACCCTTTGTTGATTATGTACCATTTATAGCCATTTTCCTAGTCTTATAATTGGTGTGTCTACTCGATCATCCAACACATCAAAGAGTTTAAGAATTTGAGCTTTTGGTACCCACCTAGCCTTGTGTTTCTTGTTGTGGGTTGAATTAGCTAGACAGTTCCTGCATGATTCGAATATGAGATTGGGAATAATTTCTTTTGACTTTGTAGTGTCACTTACTTCACTTATGATATCTTTGATGTCTTCTTGAGGAGTGTGATTTTTTCCTTTTTTGATAAGCACGTTAAAGCCTCGGTTATTACCATATGTTTTCCGCAGCTCTTTTGCAAGTGCACTGTTTTCCTGTATGAGAAGGTTGATATGTTTAGTGTCCCTAATATTGGTTGTATCCTTGGCTAACTCTTTGTGCTCTAATAGAGACTTATCCTTTTTCTTTCCCCAGATGAAAAATTCCTTCTTTATCTTTTTTACGCTAATCTCAAGTCTTGTTGTCTCCTACTCAGACGATGTGAGCTCTTTGTTGAGCTCATCATTTTCTTTTGATATTCCTTTAGCTTGCATTCTCAACTTGTGACATATTTTGCCTAATGTTGGGCATTTTGCCAATATTCTGTTCTAAGCATCAACGACTGATTCAAGCTCAAAGAAATCTATTTTATTATGGTTGTCTTTTGAGAGATATATAAGATCATTTGCTTCAATTTCTGAATGTAATTTGAATTTGTGTTATTTCTTGTGTACACTCTGTTGTAAAGGTGGTGGGAACCATCATCGTTGTACTTGAAGTCTTCCATTCTTCAGGATCGTTTCCTCGAGTCCTGCTAAGAATTAACCCTGCGAGGTTAGCTCTGATACTAATTAAAGTACCTGAAAAACACTAGAAAGATGGAGGGGGTTGAATAATGTTAATGGAAAAAATTTTGCAACCCTTTCGATATAGCACGTTATTGAGCTCTGAAATTTTCTTTTAAAAGATTAGATGTTCGACTTGATAAACATGAATAAACGATAGTAGTTTTTGAGGTGCTATTCAGAATATATCCTACAATGTTTTGCAAGAACTTCCTTTATGAAAAATTATTGTTTAGCTTGGAAGATTCTTGTGTTTGGAAGTAAAGCACAACTGCAGGTTTTTGTAAAAGGATCGTTTAGATCAAAGAAGAGATAATTGCACAAGTGTTTTTCTATCGGTTCACTTCAATTGAGCTACGTCCAGTCTCCTCCATAGAGGGTTCCACTATAATCTTCACACCATTACAAATGAGTATTAGCAGCATTATTGGTCTTTAAGTATTAGCATCACTCTTGCTACTCAACAACCCTAGCCTGATTTTCTTTTGAGTATTTGCACCACTCCTAGTACTCAACAATGCTAGTCGAGATTTCCTTTGAGTATTCTGATGGCAACCTCCTTGGCTAGGTTGGGCCAAGGCTAGGAGATATGGATTGAGGGGTGTTTCCTTGGATGAATGGTGGTGGTTGGATGGGGTAGAAGCTCAAAGCCTCTAGGAGATATGGTGGTGGTGGTTGTAGTGTTTGGTGACTAGAAGGGCCTCTAGGGTTGTTCTAGTATTGATCAAGGAAGAGTGTGGCCATATTTTGGCAGCATAACATTACTTAATTCCAAGATCAAATATAAGGGTGGAGACACCTCTATTTATAGGCCAAGGATGTCTCCTTCTAACCCTAAAAGCTTGATTTCCCACCTTTGCTCTCATTGGCCAAAAATCATGCCTTCTAACCTCTCTAATGATGGGAGGACATGTGACCCATTACAAGAAAAATCGCAATTACATATGGCTAAAATCCGTATATAATCTCCAAAATCCGTATATAAAGTGGTGTTATATACGGATTACATACGGCCAAAAATCCGTATATAAAAGGGGTGTAGCTAAGGTTATATATGGATATATCCGTATATAAGTTATGTACGGATATATCCGTATATAAGTTATATACGGATAATACGTATATAAGTTATATACGGATAATCCACATATAACTTATATATATAACATATACGGATTATCCGTATATAAGTTGTAGATAGTTTTTTTCCCAGTCACGTGAATAACAAACTTGCCCGTATCCAAACACACAAATCACATTTAAAACCACCAACCAATTCACAAGACCTGACCATTATATCCATTCAAACATTTGACATATAAATTAAGTCTTAACCCACAAACAAGCAGTTAACATTAATACATAATAGGGAAGTTTACATAACTGTCAATTAGAACAAATAAGTTCAAATAAGTTCTTGATGGAATAACTTTGAGTCATAGATGCCCTACTCTAAAAACATAACTATTAATCTCGATAATCATTTCCATCTTGTGGTTGATCATGTGGTTGTTGTTGTGGTTGAACATTAGTTTGTGGCTGATTTTGGGATTGAAGAAATTTTTGTGCAACTTTGACTGTAGGGGGCGGTAGGTACTGCATTATGGTGCCAATAAAGCCTTCAAATTGAGAGGTCATCTGTCAAAGTTGCTCATCATGGGTTGATACTCGTGTTTGGAGGTTAGAAATGTCCTCCACAATCGGTTGGTGAGAAGAAGATGCATGTGTTTGTTGTATGTAACTATCCACACAGTCATCTTGAGTACTGAAATTTCCAATGCCGTATATAATTGGTTCATTTTAGTTCACAAAACTGTCCAGAAAAGCACTCTCTACCACGTGTTTGATCTAATGACTGAACCAATTGTTGGTCCTTGAGAAATGACCTATGAGTCACTTCCTAGTTTATACTGCACTTTAATTGCATATTAATTTGATTCGGGTACAACCTCGACCAAATTTGGCACCATTGTCGGGGACTGACTTTGGTCTTAGGTTTTGTGTTGTTTTAGTGTGAGTGTGTTGTTATGTTCAGTGTGTGCGTGTGTGATGTGTGTTGTTTGTGTTATGTGTTGTGTGTTGTGTTGTAATTGTGTTTCTGCATTTGAGAGTGTTTTATGTGTTATATGTTGTGTTTTATATGTTTTGTAATGTGTAGTTGTTATAGCCATCTACAAGTCTAAGAATTATGATCTTGCTGCAGAACTGGCGCTTAGCGGCACCAGTTTAGGGCATGAATAATGCGTCAATAGTGTTAGGTTTTTTCTAATTAATTGGCATTTTTGGTTTTGATAGCTAGAGGTCTTATTTTTTGTTGAAATTTGGTGTCTGCACTTCTTGTGGTTCATATTTTCATAGTAAAATCCCAAAAGCACTTGTAGTAGTCTAGGTTCTGTTTTGTGAAAAACAGGTCGGCCAAAACTTTGCGACGACGTAACTTTTGCTCACGATGTTAGAATTGGACGAATTATATGAGCTTTTTGGGTAGAAAAATATGAGTAATACATCCCCACTCTCACAGGCAATGGCACATGCCTCTAATTCCTAAAAGAGACCGTTTTCTATTTCTTTTTTATTTTTGAAGTTTTATTTTCTCCATTTTCATACTTTCCTATATTGGTTAACATAGTTATGCTTTGAATTTTGCTTTGAAATGTGTTGTGCTATCTTTTCATGATTTTAGGGTGTTGCTCACAAAATTTCAGCTTATGTGGACAAGGTTTGCATATACTTGCAGATACCCCCCCCCCCCTTGTGTTTTATTGTGTTGACTTTTGTTGATAGGGGTTGACTCAATGCATGATCTTGGACCATCGCCACCCTTTGATCTTGATATTAATATGACTTTTCATAGATTAGTTAGGCATTTAGATAGCCTTAATTGCATAATTCACTGCATTCTCCTGCCACATGTCTACCTTTTTTGGTTACGTGCATACTGCTTCCTCTACCTATGCCTCTGATTATGATTCTTCTTCTGTGTTTACTGCTCCATATTTTTTGCATATTGCATCTGCTGCATCTGCATCTAATTCTACTTTTGAGGACCAAGCAGTAATAAGCCTGAGGACCAAGCAATGATAAGCAGGAATTTTTAGTCAGGTGGACCCGCTTCGTTTTCCATAACTAGTTATGATTTGTTGTAGTCTCCTATTCAAATCAAGAAGATGGAAGAACCAGATAAGGAGACTCTAGCAACCTTTAGAGAAGTGGGGGTAAACACGTGTCAAATTGATTATGTTGTTGATGAGCATGTTTCTAAATTTCACTCTCTACATGATAAGAATAACTTTTTGCTATCACATCTGAATGCTTTTTTTCCATGCACTGACCATGAATATGAGTTTGTTGTTGATATTACTTCTAAATCTGAACCTCATTAATGTTCTGAGGGTATATTTGATGTTCAGCCTGATACATTGAGATTGGGTGTTGTACCTCTGCATAAAAATTCTTTGGAGACACAATGTACTAACCTTATTGTAGGAGGTACGCATGAATTTGACCAACAAACACCTACAGTTGAAAACAAAGGTGCATACATACGCAAAAGCTTGAAGATCAAGCACCGGCTGAACCTGCTCATCAACAATCCTTCCTTAGATCTAGTTGTGGAAGACATTTCTCTGCTCGATCAATATTGGCGGATCAAGCAATTCCTCAAAAGTTCCTTTCTTTGATCCAATTGTGAAGGACATTTCTCTGCTAGTTCAAATTTGGCGTCTTCCACCCTAACTCAAGGGAGTTTTCTTTTTCTCTCCCTCTCCACTTTTTTTGCACTTGTGCATGATCTTTTTATAGTATTGAGTGCTCTAATCTTGTTTGTGACACATTCGGGACACTGTGTAGTTTAAGTGTGGTCTATTGGGGGAGATTTTTCTTTGTTTAGGTTTTTTCTAGTTCTAGGTTGTTTTAACCTTGTGTCTGTGTACAGTTTTGCATGATTATCTTCATTTTTGGACTTTGTTTAGGTTCTAGGCTCTTCCTTCATTAGATTGATACTTATGGTTTGAAATCCTTTCTTTTCTCTACTTGGAAAGATGATAATGATGTTTGAGAGGTGGATTGATTAATTGTGACAAAAATACCTTGTGTGAGAATTGGAGCCACTTGATGTTCTTTCTTGTGTGTGGTTTATCTCTTGATTGCTTGCACATGTGTCTTGGTTTGACTCTTTTTTATGATTCTTGATTGATATGCATGTTTAGAACTGATAAAGACAATTTTGTTCTTGAGCCTCTCTAGCCAAATAAGCCTACCTTGTTTTAATCCTTTGATAACCCCTTTGAGCCTATATTTTTCCCTTTTCATTGTTTTGGAGCTCATTAACTACCCTTAAGTGAAAAGCAATTATTACCTTAACCTTAGAGAATTTTGGAGCTTTGGAATTGTTTTTGGAATAAGTGTGGTCTTCATGGGATTCTTATGAATTGGCTAGTCAGTTTTCTTGGTTCCGTTAGTGCTTGTTGTGTAAATATGTTTTGTATCTTGTCTCTTATAATCAGTTGTGTTCTAAAAAAGAGAGAAAAGGAAAGAGACAAGACAAGAAAAGAAAGAAAAAAAATATAAAAAATTTAATAATGGAGTCAAGAAGAGGATTGAATTAAAGGTTTTGGGTGTGATTTGATTGTATTTTCACTTGTTCCCCATTGCTCCTCTATTCTTTTTGGTTTGTAGCTTCTTATCCATATTTTATCCTCCCTTGTCCTTGGCCCTATTACAACCATGAAAAGATCCTTTGATTTGAAATGCATATGTTTTGAGTGTTGATATTAGAGGCTTGGCAAGTCTATTGTTGCTTGCTTTCTTGAGTGCATTGAGTTGAAATTGTTTACCCTAAACACTTGAGAGATAGAGTGATAGTGCATCTGTGAGATTCTGTTTCTTTTAATTCACCTCTTGAGTTGATTAATTATTTTTCCATGTCTGGAATTGCTTGGATGATTTCCTTGAGTATTTGGTTTCTTTGATGCTTTGTGTGTTGGATG
Organism: Vigna umbellata; assembly: GCF_029865625.1. Classification (NCBI taxonomy): domain Eukaryota; kingdom Viridiplantae; phylum Streptophyta; class Magnoliopsida; order Fabales; family Fabaceae; genus Vigna; species Vigna umbellata. The sequence continues at coordinate 29,989,704 of NC_142165.1, read as the reverse complement.
TTGTCTACTCCTTTTCTTTTTCCAGATTCAATGAGAATTGTGTAAATCTGTTTGTGTTCTTATGTCTTTTTTTTTTGTTTCTATGTCCGGATGTTGTATCGCTTTCTTGATGTCTCTTGAATTGTTCCTTTTTCTGCGTCTTGATTTTGCCCAGGAGTACAAAAGACTAAGTGTGGTCTATTTTGATGAATCATTATTTTGTACTATTCACTTAGCTTTCCACACTAAGTTGTATTAATGAATTGTATTTAATTCTCCATTATTGTCTCATTTTCACTATTAATTCTTATTTTAATTAATTTGAATTATTTGGGCTTAATTATTCCAATTATTATTTGCAAGACAATTTTGGAATTATATTTTGGGACAATAAGAGAGTTGCCACATCATTTATTATTTTCCGCATCAACATTTGTTTTTAATTTCCGTTTGTAATTTAATTAGACTCATTGTTGGGCAAATTTAGGAGAAGCCAATATGAAGGGTAAAATTGTAAAAAGGGTTTTTAAAACCCCAAAATCATATTTGGAAGCTCTCTCCTCATTTTTTGATTTTAGCTTTGGCATTTTTCCAGCTCCCACCCCCCTTCCCCTTAGCGGTTTTAGGTTCTTTCTTTCCTTTCCAATTTTTATGTATTGAATCTCGTCTTTAATTCCAATTTCATTTTCGTTTTATATTCTTGCTTCAATTTACGTTTTTTGTTCTTCCATTTTGTTTTACTATTACATTTCATTTTTCCCATTTCTATTTAAGTTTCTGTTTTGTTCTTTCGTTTCAATTCCGTTTACATGTCCAATTTCGTTTGCAATTAATTTTTTTTTAACTATTTGCATTTCATCTTGATGGTAGCTTGAATCTGTGTGGGTTGGCGATTAAGGATATTGTTTTGCATCCCTAGATTGTATTGATGGTGTTATTCTTGCCTTGCATGATGTCAATTCAGTTTTGTGTTCACAATTGCGTATACGCTTAGTTGCCAAATTGGTGTTTGATTTTCGCTTGGTTAATTGGACTGTGAGTGCAGATCTGATTGAACTTGTGCAATGTATTTGCTTAATTCAAGTTTTTTGAAGACCGAATTAACCTTCGCTTAGTTGGTTAATTTGTGTTGGATTAGGGGTAAGAGTAGTGTTTAATTGTTGTCAATTCGTGATTGGAAGCATTGCAATTGCTCTACATACCAACCTATTTTAATTCGTGTTTTAAATTGGTTCATTTTAGTTCACAAAACTATCTAATGACTGACCCAATTGTTGGTCTTTGAGAGAAAACCTAGGAGTCACTTCCTAGTTTATACTGCACTTTAATTGCATATTAATTTGATTCGGATATGACCTCAATCACGTACCCGATATTTTCTTGAGTATTCGAGCCACTCTTGGTAATTTGCAACCTTGCTAAGATTCCTCAACTTAAACTGAGTTCAGTGTTAAGTATTTTGATTCTCTTAAGAATCGCAATCAACGATTGCTTACAAGTAGTTCAGATTATATCTCTCATAAAGAGGATGTGATTACAATACAAAGCAGCATAAACACCCGCAAATGTTTCTCTCTTTACCCTTACAATAGTAAGCAATACAATAATGAAGTGTGAGAGGATTTCATTTCTCTTTTCTCTTTTTTTCTCTTCTCTATTTCTCTTCTTCAGCTTAGATGTATTCTTTTTCTTGAGCTCTTTGTTTTGTTCTCTCTTGAATGCTTATAGGATGGATGTTTCGTTGTAAGCTTCTCACTTGACTATCCTCTTAAGCTATGCTCTTGATTTTTCTTTTGAAAGTTCTTGTATTTAAAGGCTTTATGAGTATTTGTCCATTAGACTGAGCTTTTAGCCTTCATACTCATGCTTTCTCTTTCATCTTTGTATAATATGTAAGAACCATAAAAAAAATAAAAGTAATTTATATATGTTGTGGTTTTGAATAACTATTTATGGTGTGTATTAATAAGTAGAAGGTATGATGAAAGTTGTTAAAAAAAATGGAATTGATATAAATGTTCTAAAATTCAAAATATAAGTATTAGTCAAGGGACTTTGAATGCTAAATAAATCATGCATGTGCAAACAAACAACTTTAAGAAAAAATAAATAATAAAATAAAATATGTTAGTAATAATTAATCATAAATGGACATTTAACTTTCTGAAATGCACATCAACCTCAGTAATCAATGTACATTAGCTAGAAAGCAAACATAAAACTATGCTTGAAAATAATACATGAAAAAAAGAGGAAACATATGGGACCTATGACCAAAATTTTCAAAGCTAGGATTGTCTATAAGTTTGAAATGATACTGAAAGCCTCAATATGGGAGTGAGAAGAAAGAAAAGGCTCAAATAAAATTTTAGTTTACAAGAATAGGAGAGTTGTTTTCTAGAAGTGTAAAAGAGTGAGGATAAGCAAAGGAGAAAGCTTGAGATTTAAAGCACCAAGAGTTGCAAATCTTGATTGGAATAGAGGTAGGGGAACTAATCCTTTCTTATATATGATATTTATGCACATTATGATCATGAATATGAGCTATGAATATGTTAAAATTTTGGTAATGGTAGTTATCTATTCACTTGTGTAAATTAGGTTTTCATGATTATAATTTTATTATTTTCAAGTTACTCTGGTAAAACCCTCCTTTAATTTTTTTTTTTACCGTTGGATTTAGCTAAAATTTTAATATATGAATTCTAAGATCTATTTCTTCATTTTTCCCGTTCGAGTCATTAATTAGAAGTCTGTACTTGGAGAAATAAATTCTGCATGTTTGAGTAAATTAATTACCCTGTAATTCTGTTACTAAGTCCTCTCGGTAAAATATAGACTCTGACCTATTTAACCATTAGATCAACCTGAAAATATGATATATAATTTTTAGGATATATTACTACATTTTGACCGATTGGATTTTTAATTAAAAGTCTATGTTTTGACAAATTAATTTCGAAAGTTTAAAAAAATCTGATGAAACATGTATTTCTGTTCTTAAGTTATCATGGTAAAAGCTTCAAATCTATTTCATTTACCGTTAGATTGAGCCCAAACATTAGTATGTAGTTTATAACACATATTAAGTCATCTTGACCGTTCAGATTTGTAACTAGATGTCTCTGCTTAGAGGAATTCATTCCGCATTTTGAGTATAATTGAAAACCCCTTAAATTTTTGTCCTTATGTTACCTCGGTAAACCCTCAATATCTACCTAGTTAGCCGTTAGATTAACCTGAAATTTCAATATGTAGTTCCTAACACATAGTGAATTACTTTGTTCATTCAGATTTTAAATCGGAGCTACAGATGTAGAGATATTAGTTTCGTATCTTCTCAGGGATCTCAATATTCCTTAATTTCTAATTTTGGGTCATTTATACAAAAATTATGATTTCCTCCTTATTAACCGTTGGGTCGGACTGAAATTTTACCATATGATCTAAACATGTTGTTAATTAGTTTGATTGGTTCAAATCTTTAATTAATAATGTGTAAAAAGTAATATGTCCATGAAATAGGAAAATTTATTTGTATCGGGTAAAATCTTGAGTAATTATATTCTTAAATTGTATGTGTAGTTGTATTTTGAGGATTGGAAGATGAGTAATATAATATATTCTATATTAGAACTTAAATTATATTGAACATTACTGAGTTTGTAATCATTATTTGAGATAAATCATGCACTATAAATCAGTTGATGGTAAATTTAGATGGGAAGTATATACATTCTTGCCATAATTGTAAATCCGAACTTTATTTATTTATTTTCCTATGACTTTGGTAAGTCAGGATGGGAGAGGTTTGAAGCCGGACACTACTTTGGTAAGTAGGTGGGAGGATGAGAGTTTAGTGTGACATAAACAGTACTGCTTTGGTAAGTAGGCGGAATGTCCCATGCTATGCTACTTTGGTAAGTAGATAATATCACTTTGTTGTGTTATTTTGGTAAGTAGACAAGATTACCTTCTTGTGCTACTTTGCAAAGTAGATAATATCACCTTGTTGTACTACTTTGGTAAGTAGATAAAAATCACCTGGTTAGATTACTTTGGTAAGTAGTCAATATCACATGGTTATGCTACTTTGGTAAGTAGACAGAAGGATTGTTGACTGCTTTGCTTTGGTAAGTAGGCAGGTTAATAATATGTTGTATTGACTCTAGTAAATGGACTAATGATTTTTACTTGAGAAATATTATATAGTATCAATGTAATAGTTTATTCTTAAGTATGTTGGAGATGCATGAATTGGACGATTGCCACACTTGTGATATTAGTAAGATTGTGGATGATGTGTATTTCTTGATTTGGTTAGCTCACCCTATTGTTTGTGTTTGTGTATGTGAATGCAATGATCGTATAATGTGTGATATTATACGGGAGCAGAAACTATTTCATATGAATTAACAGATGGTTCTGGGCTTGTTAAGAAGATGAGAGATCTACGGGGGAAAAAAAGAGACATGGGGAATTTCAAAATAATTATATGTTTGAATTTCCGAACTATGTGAAATTTTAAATTTCAGAATTTTATGAACTGTGTGGAATTTTATTTTTGGAAGACTTGTATTGTAATAAAGAACTTAATATTTTGTTGATGTTGAAATTTGTCAAATATATATATATATATATATATATATATATATATATATATATATATATATATATTGTGGAACATAAATCGTAACGCCTAATTCGGGGTGTTACATTGTTTGGTATCAGAGCAATGGCTATCGAAAATCTTTTGGGGCTTTTGGGAAGTGAGCTCGTTAACTTCTGTTTTGTGACTCTGTGATTTGTTGTGATGATTTTTGTAGCTCTTTTGGAAAGCACTGGTTTGAAAGGTGGATATATGCATTGTTTTGACTTGTGTTTGAATTGCTTTCTTTTGACATATATGGTAGAACATGGCACGTCGATCTAACAATATTGGTCAAACACCCCTAACTGATGATTTTAATTCGGCTATTGATCGGATGATCAACGTAATGGAGAGGCAGCATACCACTCAGGAGCCGAGGACTCATTCGAGGCTGAATGACTTTCTGAGGCACGACCCAGCAAGGTTCAATGGAAGGGCTACGCCAGATAAAGCGGATGCTTGGATCAAGGACATTGAGAATATCTTTCATGTGATCAAGTGCATAGAGGAGGAAAAACTAGATTACGCAACCTTCATACTAAAAGAGGAAGCAAAGTACTGGTGGGATGGTATGAAGCGACTAATGGAATCTGATGAAGAGGCTATTACTTGGAATAGTTTCAAGGATTTTTGGAAAAGTACTTCCCGGTTAGCGCCAAGATCGAAAGGGAGCAAGAGTTCTTGGCCTTGCGTTAAAGTGGGATGCCGGTGCAAGAGTACATCGACAATTTTGAGTATCTTATCCGTTTTTATAGTCGGCACATGACGAAAGGATGGAAGTGTCAAAGATTTGAGCAAGGTCTCAGGTATGACCTGAGGAGGATGATTGTACCCTAGAAATCAAGAAGTTTCCAGCCTTAATCGAGAAGATGAAAAAGGTGGAGTTACTGGAAATGAATCAGAATCGAGTTGGCAGGACTCAGAAGAACAAGTTTAATGGAGGGAAGCCAGGGAAGAAGCCCTATCAGCAACCTCAACTGCTTATGCCAACAGTCGTGAAATGTTTTGAATGCAGTGGTGCGCACTACAAGAGGGATTTCCTTAAGCTCTCTAGAGTGAAGGTTGAAAAGAAGAGGTGCTTTGTGTGTAATAAGCCAAGAATTTCACTCAGTTTGTCCTGAGAAGAAGATAGCACATGCACAACGACAACCAAGTTCTTCAGGTGCGAAGCCCAAGATAGTTGGAAGGGTTTTGGCTTTGATCGGTGAAGAGGCTACAAAGCCAGGTAATCTCCTTCTTTAACACATGTCTTTTGTTTGGTAGATGTGTGCATGTATTGTTTGATTCTGGAGCTAAGCACTCCTTTGTTTCTTCTACTTTTTGAAAGACTTCAGTTTGCCCGTGAGTAATCTCAGGTATGAATTGGTGGTTTCTACACCAACATCGGATCAGATCTCAACCAGTTCAGTCTATGTTGGATGCCCGATTGTAGTCATCGAATGCAAGTTCAAAGTGAACTTGATCTCTTTACCTCTCTAAGGCTTAGATGTCATTCTAGGAATGGATTGGTTGACCGTCAATCACATTCTTCTTGACTGTGGATGACAAAAGTTGGTTTTTCCAGACTCAGATGGTTTAGAGTTGATCTCAACCAAAGAAGTTATAAAGGATGTTAGTGATGGGGCCGCGTGTTTTGTGCTGGTGGCTCAAGAGAAGAAGTAGAGTTTTGAGGTTCAAACGACGGGTATCCCAGTAGTGGAAGAGTTCGTGGATGTCTTTCCAGATGAAGTACCGGGGTTGCCACCAAGTAGAGAAGTGGAGTTCTCTATAGACTTGGTACTAGGAGTTGAACCATTATCTATGGCTCCGTACAGGATGGCTCCGATAGAGCTAGCCGAACTGAAGAGACAAATTGAGGAACTACTAGAGAAGAAGTTTATCAGGCCGAGTGTGTCACCATAGGGAGCTGCAGTCTTGTTAGCAAAGAAGAAAGATGGTAGTTCAAGGTTGTACATCGACTATCGACAGTTGAACAAGTTGACGATTAAGAACAAGTACCCACTGCCAAGAATTGATGACTTGTTGGATCAATTGTGAGGAGCTGGTGTGTTTTCAAAGATTGACCTGAGGTCTGGTTACCATCAGATCTTGGTCAAGCCAGAGGATGGTTAGAAGACGACTTTCAGGTCACGTTATGGTCACTATGAGTATAGGGCGATGCCGTTCGGGGTGACCAATGCTCTTGTTATATTCATGGATTACATGAATCTAATACTTCGACTGTGGCTAGATAAATTTGTTGTTGTGTTCATAGACGACATTCTTATATATTTAAGGGATCATGAAAAGCATGTTGAACATTTGAGGATTGTGTTGGAGACGCTTAGGAAGCATCAATTGTTTGGGAAGTTATCTAAATGTGAATTTTGGTTAGAAGAAATACAGTTTCTTGGTCACGTGATTTCTGCTAAAGGAATTTTTGTAGATCCAACGAAGGTGGAGGCAGTGTTAAAGTGGGAACGTCCAAAGACGATGTTAGAAATAAGAAGTTTTATGGGCCTAGCTGGTTACTGCAGGAGGTTCTTCGAAGGTTTCTCCAAGATAGTGGGTCCTTTGACACAGTTGCCTCGTAAGGAACAACCTTTTTTATGGACCGACAAGTGTGAAACAAGTTTTGAAGAGATGAAGAAAAGGTTGACAAGTGCTCCAGTATTGGCAATTACAGATACTTCTAAAACTTTTGAAGTGTTTTGTGATGCTTCATACCATGGGCTCGGTTGTGTATTGATGCAGGAGAAGCGACCAATAGCTTATGCATCGAGATAGCTGAAGGTGCATGAAAGGAACTATCCATTGCACGACATCGAGTTAGCGGTTGTGGTTTTTGCTTTGAAGACTTGGAGGCACTATGATCACATTTTCAAATCTTTAGTGATCACAAGAGTTTGAAGTATCTCTTCGATCAGAAGGAGCTGAACATGAGGTAGAGAAGGTGGATGAAGTACATGAAGGACTTTGATTTTGAGTTGCAGTACCATCCAAGGAAGGCGAATGTTGTAGCCGATGCTTTGAGTTGGAAGCAAATGCTTATGTCAGCTTTGATGGTGAAAGAGTTTGAGTTGATAGAGAAGTCCAGAGATATTAACTTGGGTTTACAGTTGAGGCAAGATCACCTTGGTGTAATCATTTAAAGATCACAAATGAATTTTTGGGAAAGATCAAAGCGAGACAGAATGAAGACAAAAGTCTACAACATACAGTAAAGTTGTTGGGAACAGATCAAGCTAAGGACTTCAGTTTGGGAATAGATGGTATTCTTCATTTTTGAAATAGAGTTTGCATTCCAACAAAGAATGAGTTGAAGAAAATGATTCTAGAAGAAGGACACAAGAGTCGTCTTAGCATACATCCTGGTATGATTAAGATGTACAAGGACTTGAAAGAATCTTTCTGGTGGAGTCAGATGAAAAAGGATGTGGCAAAGTTTGTATCTTCTTGTTTGGTATGTCAGAAGGCTAAGATAGAACATCAAAGGCCGGGTGGAATGTTACCATAGTTGGATATTCTCCAATGGAACTGGGACAACATCTCGATGGACTTTGTAAGGCACTTACCGAGATCATCGAAGGGTCATAATTCCATCGAAGCGAGGCCAGTAAGGGTGTTAGAAGTTCAAGCAAAGAAGTTACGAGGAAAGGAAATTCGTACAGTGAAGGATCTTTGGAACGAGGAAACCCAAGAGATGACGTGGGAGCTAGAGGATTATATGATAAAAGAATACCCTTATTTGTTTCAGTAACAAATTAATTTTCAAGGACGAAATTTTTTGAAGTTGGGGTGAATGTATGACCCATAAAAAAATAAAAGTAATTTATATATGTTGTGGTTTTGAATAATTATTTATGGTGTGTATTAGTATGTAGAATGTATGATGAAAGTTGTTAAAAAAAATGGAATTGATATAAATGTTATGAAATTCAAAATATAAATATTAGTCAAGGGACTTTGCATGCTAAATAAATCATGCATGTGCAAACAAACAACTTTAAGAAAAAATAAATAATAAAATAAAATATGTTAGTAATGATTAATCAAAAATGGACATTTAACTTTTTGAAATGCACATCCAACTTGGCAATCAATGTAGATTAGCTAGAAAACAAACATAAAACCATGCTTGAAAATCATACATGAAAAAAAAGAAGAAACATATGGGACCTATGACCAAAATTTTCAAAGCTAGGATTTTCTATAAGTTTGAAATGATACTAAAAGCCTCAATACGGGAGTGAGAAGAAAGAAAAGGCTCAAATAAAATTTTAGTTTACAAGAATAGGAGAGTTGTTTTCTGGAAGTATAAAAGAGTAAGGATAAGCAAAGGAGGAAGCTTGAGATTTAAAGCACCAAGAGTTGGAAATCTTGATTGAAAAAGAGGTACGGGAACTAATCCTTTCTTATATATCATATTTATACATGTTATGATCATGAATATGAGTTATGAACATGTTAAAATTTTGGTAATGGTAGCTATCTATTCATTTGTGTAAATTTAGTTTTCATGATTATAATTTTATTATTTTCGCGTTACTATGGTAAAACCTTCCTTTAAATTTTTTTACCGTTGGATTTAGCTAAACTTTTAATATATGAATCCTAAGATCTATTTCTTCACTTTAACCATTCGGATCATTAATTATAAGTCTGTACTTGGAGAACTAAATTCTACATGTTTGAGTAAATTAATTACCTTGTAATTTTGTTACTGAGTCCTCTCGGTAAAATATAGATTCTGACCTATTTAACCGTTAGATCAACCTGAAAATTTGATATATGCTTCTTAGGATATGTTACTACACTTTGACTGAATGGATTTGTAATTGAAAGTCTATGGTTTGACAAATTAATTTCGAAAGTTTAAAAAAATCTGATGAACATTGTATTTCTGTTCTTAAGTTATCATGGTAAAAGCTTCAAATCTATTTCATTTACCGTTAGATTGAGCCCAAACGTTAGTATGTAGTTTATAAGACATATTAAGTTATCTTGACCGTTCAGATTTGTAACTAGATGTATGTGATTAGAGGAATTCATTCCGCATTTTGAGTATAATCGAAAACCACTTAAATTCATATCCTTATGTTACCTCGGTAAACCCTCAATATCTACCTAGTTAGCAGTTAGATTAACTTGAAACTTTAATATGTAGTTCCTAACACATAGTGAATTACTTTGACCATTCAGATTTTAAGTCGGAGCTACAAATTTAGAGATATAAGTTTTGTATCTTCTCAGGGATCTCAATATTGCTTAATTTCTGTTTTTGGGTCATTTATACAAAAATTATGATTTTCTCCTTATTAACCGTTGGATCAGACTGAAAAGTTTACCATATGATCTAAACATGTTGTTAATTAGTTTGATTGATTCAAATCTTTAATTAATTATATGTGTAAAAAGTAATCTTTCCATGAAATAGTAAAAGTTATTTGTATTGGGTAAAATCTTGAGTAATTATATTCTTAAATTGTATGTGTAGTTGTATTTTGAGGATTGGAAGATAAGTAATATAATATATTCTATATTAGAAATTAAATTGTATTGAAAATTACTGAGTTTGTAATCATTATTTGAGATAAATCATGCACTATAAATCAGTTGATGGTAAATTTGGATTGGTAGTATAGACATTCTTGCCATAATTGTAAATCCGAACTTTATTTATTTATTTTCCTACGACTTTGGTAAGTCAAGAGGGGAGAAGTTTGAAGCCGGACACTACTTTGGTAAGTAGGTGGGAGGATGAAAGGTTAGTGTGACATAAATCGTACTACTTTGGTAAGTAGGCGGAATGTCCCATGCTATGGTACTTTGGTAAGTAGATAATATCACTTTGTTGTTCTACTTTCGTAAGTAGACAATATTACCTTGTTGTGCTACTTTTCCAAGTAGACAATATCACCTTGTTGTACTACTTTGGTAAGTAGATAAAAATCACATGGTTAGATTACTTTGGTAAGTAGTCAGTATCACATGGTTATGCTACTTTGGTAAGTAGACAGAAGGATTGTTGACTGCTTTGCTTTGGTAAGTAGGCAGGTTAATAATATCTTGTATTGACTCTAGTAAATGGACTAATGATTTTGACTTGAGAAATATTATATAGTATCAATGTAATAGTCTGTTCTTAAGTATGTTGGAGATGCATGAATTGGACTGATTGCCACACTTGTGATATTAGTCAGATTATGGATGATGTATATTTCTTGATTTGGTTAGCTCACCCTACTGTTTGTGTTTGTGTATGTGAATGCAATGATCGTATAATGTGTGATATTATACGAGAGCAGAAACTATTTCAGATGAATTAACAGATGGTTCTTGGCTTGTTAAGAAGATAAGAGATCTGCTAGAAAATAAAAGAGACATGGGGAATTTCAAAATAATTATATGTTTGAATTTTCGAACTGTGTGAAATTTTAAATTTCAGAATTTTATGAACTGTGTGGAATTTTATTTTCGGAAAGACTTGTGTTGTAATAAAGAACTTAATATTTTGTTGGTGTTGAAATTTGTCAAAAATAATATATATATATATATATATATATATATATATATATATATATATATATATATATATATATATATATATATATATATTGTGGAACATAAATCGTAACGCCTAATTCGGTGTGTTACATAATAGTCGTTAGGTAAGACAACTTGTCAGAGTAGACATTCATTTTATGTGCTTTGCTTGAAGTAGGATGTACGTTCCTCTTAGATATGCCCTCAAGTGAAAAAAATTCTGTGAATATCTCATTTGTCTCTAACGTCCATTTTTTATATTTGATTTGTAGCTCTGTGGATGCGTGTAGAATAACTTATCTGCAAAGAGTAGAGTAAATTTTGCATGCAGTAGATATGTCTTTTCTTATCACTTTTGTTGTTTCTGAACATTGAGCAATTAATGTCATTTATTGCTTGCTCAGAACAACAAAGTGCTTTTTGATTTCCTACTGTTAGTTAGTTTTTTTCAATTAAGCTCTTTTCTAAAGATATCAAGCTTTGTATAGAGACTTCATCATTGGACAAAGTATTGTTTAAGCTCATGGTATCGTTTAGTCAAGTAAACGCTTCTTTTGGTTTTGTATTTTTTTAAACAAATAACATTTAGTTTATAAAAGCTTTTCTTTTTTTATTTTAATAATTAAGGTCTTTTAACGTGTTTTGTTAGAGACATTGTCTCAACTGTTTTGTTTCCGAGAGCTATGTTGAATACCTCTTTCAAGTATGATAAACATCAAGCGTTTTACTTCAATTCTCTTAGACGCTTTAGGCACCATAGCATTTAGCCATGAGTTTGGGTGTTTTAGCCTAGATGTTTTTCTATTACCTAAAATCCTAAGTTCTTTCCTAAGCTTTTCTACGTTGTGGATTCTAGTTCTAAGTCTTTCTGTAAGTTTTCTATGTTTGGGGATTCTAGTTATAGGTCTTGTGTTTTCACGTTAAGTTGTTTTCAAATTATTATCCCATTTTAATGTTATTTGATTAAAGTTAAAAACATGAGAGCATTTTAGGCACATAGACAATTTTGTCTTAACAGATAAGTGCTTCCTTTTGCCTTGTGTGCATGGAAGGGTTATGCAGGTATTGTGCCTTCCTTGTGTGGAGGTGAAGGTGTCTTTCTTGTCCTTGTGTGGCAGGATTACATGTTCCTTAGCTAGAATGCAGGACTACTCGATTGTATCTGTATGGGAAATCTACAGATAGAGCTGTAGGAGCGGCTATAGTCGGTGAGGTAGGGTACAAGAGTGTGACTGATTCTTTCCACTATGGTGTTATGGTACGGTGATGCTCATGGTGTTGTTCATGACTGGGATAGTCATAATGGTGGTGTATCAATGATGATGATCATGGTATTTGAGATACTTTAGGTGATGCTATGTTGATATTTGTGTTACTATAATGGTTATAGTAAGTAGTTAGCATAAACACTAATGAGTAGATAGACCAAGGGTCTCTGTGTGAGATGTTAGTGATAACATCAATGGTTAAAGATCAAGGATCGAGAATCGACTAATTCATTGTGTTTGAATTGTTATGTTAGAGGATTATGAATCTTATTGTTATTACTATTATGTATGGGGTGTTTGATTATTGTTGATATAATCAATATGTTTATATTTTATTATTATGATTGTTTTATCGGTAGCTTACCTTATACATGTTTGTGTTTGTGTGTTGTGAATGATATTATCGATGATGATCGTATAATGTGTTATACGTGAGCAGATGATGTTGTAGGTGATGCTAAAACATGATAGATTTGAGAGATGACGGAGAACATACTTGAGATTTTTATTTAAAGTTATTACATTTGAACTTTAAGATAATGTAATTGTAGTTGTTTTATTTTCTTCCTTATTTTTATTAGATGAATGTTTTGGAACTATTATGTTTTGAATAAATTATGCATGTTTAAATGTCAAGTTTTTAAGAATACGTTTTCGTGTTATGATAATGTTTTGAATTTTACCTATTTTTGAATAAGCCGTGACACCCTGAAATTTGGGGCGTTACGCTACCTGGTATACTTTTTGGTATATTTGGTTGTTGCGTGGGCTCCCAACAAGTTTTTGGCACCATTTTCGGAGATTTGTGTCAAGAAAATATTTGTTTCAAACCATATTGGACAATGTATAAATTGTAATTAGTTGTAGTTAGTTTGACAGATTTTAATTTTGACTGTTACATTGATATTTTGCACAACTTTCTGCATAAATTTTTTGTAGCATTTGTGTTGCTTACCAATGTTTGTGTTGTTGTGTATGAAAAAAAAGAGACAAAAAGATGTTATGTTATTCGATCTTAATATTGAACGCACAACAAGAAAACTCAACAGCAAAAGCAAAAGGTTAAAGAAGCTTTTGAAGTAAGAATTGCAGCCACAAATAAAGGTTGCAACTTTACACATTGATTTGGACACTCATTATTCTATTCAAATGACTACAAGAAACAATAGAGGAAGATTGTTGGAAGATTACATCAACAACATGGTCCACATTACTTCTCAAGCAATGCTAGACTTAGTAAAGGCATGGAGATGAAGCTTACATTACTCTCTCAAATAAATAAAAAAACAGTTTGTAGAACTCTTGGAATAAACTTTATCCTTTTAACCATTTGTATACTTTCAACATCACCTCTAAAAATAATAAGAGTGAAGGTGGTTTTAAAAATATATATACCAAAAGATTCATTATATATATATATATATATATATATATATATATATATATATATATATATATATATATATATATGATTATATTATACATTAATCATGTCTATAAAATGTTTTAATAATATTTGATTAAAAAATTAAAAAAAGTAACTTTTTTTTTTTAAATTCGAAACCGAGAAAATCAGTTTAAATTGGACACACAAATATTTATCCCAAATTAAAATATTAAGAACATAAAAAGAAACATGTTTGCCCTCTTTTTTCGTTTTTACTTCATGAAATTTCTTATTTTCATTGATGCCTCGCATTATTTCTTCCTGTCACAAAGTCCTTCCAATATTTTTCAACTAAATACCAAAACTCGGTATATTATTAATTAATACTTTGTCTAAATATGAATATAACAACCATCATACATCATAGGTACACATCTCTTAAGAAGATGTTATTCACATTACTGAAATCCTTAATAGATTTCAAAATTTTGTTGTGGAATATTGCAAAATTGAGCACAACATAAAAATCCTACATAATCTATGAAAAGTAAGAGAATCCTAAAAAGAAAATGCAGGTATCTTATCAAGAACAAAGACTAAGTACACAAGATTTGATGAAAGAAAATAAAAGGAAAAAAGGAATATGTTACAAATGTTAGAGACATTTAGATACACCAAAGTCTGATTATCTCATCATCTCAAACTACAAATGGATTAAATCCAAGAAAAGTCAAAGAAATAAATCACTTATTTGAAAATATTGATTCTAATAATAACTCTAGTGGATGAAAACAATGCTAAGATTTGTCTAATCATAAAAATTCAAGAACAAGATTGAAAGATATGCGAGAAAGAAATTAAAAATATTGTTCCAAATAAGATATAATTCTTCCATTTCCAAAAATTGAAAGAATACTTAACATAAACAAATATGAAGTAACTACACATAATTTTAAATATATATTTAAACATTACAATAGAAAAATAGATAGTAACAAAATATTGAATATACATATATACAATCATTATTTGACAAAATTTGGAAAAATCTAAAAATAATTAATTATAAGATCATCTAAAATATAATAGTATTAGTATTATTATATTTTATTGATATTATTTTGTTTAATAGTAAAAATACAGTCTTAAATTTAAGATCTTTTATATAAGAAACTTGCGATGCATTTTTTATTTTATAAAATCTAACTTAAACATAAGAATCTCATTATAACTCGGATTTTCTTAAATAATATTTAAAATAACATATTCTAATTTGTATGGCAAAAAAATAATATTATGATATGAAAAGTAATACATCCATTCTCTTTAAAGAATATATTTAAAAGAAATTAATTAGAAAGTCAATAGCTCGTGTGATAGTGATTGTTATTGTCAATAAATGGTTTTCTCCACGAGATTTGGACTTTTGAAGAGTGAATAGAAAAACGTATTTCATATCACACCCACTCACCAATTTCATACCAGACCAACTATTTTGATTTTTCTTCCTATTGTTAGGTGGGTTACATTAAAGTTTATTTTGAATAATTGATGCTGAAATTTTATACTTTTCGTATAAGAGTTTGTTACATGATAACATAAAATATTAAGTAATACTCGCATAGATTTTAATGAATATTTGATAAATATAATTTCTTTTGTTTACTGCTAAGAACTATATTATATGCATACGGTAGGATAACTAAAATAACCTCGCAAATTAAAATTAGGAATATACTCACGAGGTGTGATTATTTGAATATAAACAAGTGCGTTCTTTTAATAAATCTGAATTTAATTTATTTATATTTTAATTTTTAATATTTTAGTTTGAGTTTATGATTATTTTTTAAAATTATATAGTTGAATTGGAATTAAATTATTTTTTATAATGCATAATAATTTCAATAGAAAATATTATAGTATTATTATTTTTTAGAAAATAGAAGTGTTATTATGATAAAATGTTTTTAAAAGAAAAGAAAATTAAAAAAAATATTACTTTTAGGAAGAAATACAGTTGAATAGTTTAAGAAATAAAAAAATTATAATAAATCTTATTTCAAGTTAATCAATTATTATAATTATTTAAGACATTTATAAACAATATTTATATATAATAAAAACTTAAATATTTCATTTGTAATAATATAAAATAATAATTAAATGATGGAGATAATAAAATATGATTGTATTGATACGTAAGATTAGTTATATTTTTTTATCTTAACGTGATCACATAAAATATTATGGTCTGAAATTATATTATATTGTTATTTTTGTCATATTCTTAATTTTTTTTAATATATAAATGTAGTTATGCTTTAAGAAGAATTTATTTGGAAATCTGGAATATCCATATTTTAGAAGATTTGCAAAATCTTTTTATATTTATTTGTGTTTATTGCTACATTTTCTGTAAGAATGATGATTGTAAGTGGGAATAAAGAAAATATGCTAAGTCATATTAAAGGTACGGTATATTGTAATATATATATATATATATATATATATATATATATATAATTGTAGTATATTTTTTAATCATAAAAAATTTCTTAATTATTTTAATTATCTATAAATTTTCAATCAACAACTTTTAGAAAGATTTGATAATGTTTTATTATCTTAATACAGACTACCAACTCATTCATTAGAAATTATGTTTACTATTTATATGATTTCTTTACACTTATATTTTTTTAATATATAATATACACTTATTTAAATTTGAAATTTTTAATATAAACTTAATTAAAATATAGACTTTTGAAATATCAGGAGTTTTATAGTTATTTATAAAATATGAATAGTTATATAATAAATTCTATATTTATTAAATGTTTGACAATACAGAATTAATGAGAAACTCATTTGAAATTTCATGAAGAACTCTTCCTTTCTAAATAAAGATTGAATGCAGACTTAAATGGTTAAACGAATGTATAATGTAATAACTCTCTTGAATTTTTTTTTATTTGATATTTTTTATTTTCTTTAAAATTTAAAATGTTCTTTTACTTAATATTGCAACTATAATTAACCATGCTACCATATAATGTAAAATCGATGCAATTAATAACAGTATTAGATAAGGACAAGAAAAAAAATATAAAAAAATATATTAATTTATCTTCACAAAAAGAGATAAATCAGTTTTTTAATTATCTAATTATGTTAATCCACAAAAAATTTCAAGTTTTACAAGCCCTTAAGAAAAACAAGAAAGCACACAATACAATCTAAAATCTTATATCTTATAAGATATACAACATCATTTGTGAAAAAATTGAATCCAAATTAAATTAAGAATAAAAGAAAGAATGACGACTTTAATGTAAGATTATCAATCTTAATATAATGATTTTAGATGAATAACTCTACAAAGATGTTTTCAATAATATAAAACTTTTATTCAAATGTTTTTCAAAATTACAAGTATTCTTGTTAATTAAATTTGAATTGTTCCACATTTAAGAAAAAAAAAGAATTATAACTTTACAAAGAATATAGTTTTAACCAAATAAAAGTCATTTTAGTATGTTAAAACAAAGCCAAATGAAATTTCAAACTAAAAGGAGATTTTCATACATTAAATTGCTTAATTAGTTTTAGTCTAATAAATTTGTTGAAAGTGGACTGTAAAAATGGTTAAAAAAACTTATAATTAAAGACAAATTAAAGAATTTGTTTTTACATCAAACTCTAAATTTTGTTAAGAATTTATTATAAGGAGTGTAGGAATATTTTGACGAGGGAATATAAAATTCAGTCAATTCAGTGTTGCTAAATTCCTTTCCTCGACCATCAATTTCTTAAATTCCGTAACAACCTATCTCAACGGCAACAATTAAATATTAATTATATATTATTTTATTTACCAGCCTCGTTTATCTCTCTTCCTCCTAATTCCAAATAAGGTAAAATTCCATTTCCTTCATTCTTCTTCTACAGCAGAAACAATCCCCTTTGTTTCTTCTCCCTTCCCCAAATCGAAATTTGCAAAGCACTTTCATCGTCTTCTTCCTCTTCCGTTAAAATTCCAATTCCACACACTCACGCGTGACACGTCACCGACCTTCACTCTGCTGCTTCCAGCTACTTATGCCTCCTCTCCCACTCCCATACTCGTTTTTTCCCGCTAACCTCACCCGCGTCGCCCTCACCGCCCAGCCAGAGAGAGATCCCTACCGCGATCGCTCGCTCTCACACCGTCCATGCGCCCCCGCGCGCGTTCCCTCGCATTCGCTGGATAAATGCGTGTCACTATCGATCTAGGGTTTCGGAGCCTGGTCCTCGTCGTGGTGGTCTGCCTCTTCTTGCCGGCGATCAGCTTCGTGCTCCGTCGCAGGTTGCGGCGCGCGGAGTCCAGGGCGGAGGAGATCAAGCGGCTGCTTGTTCTCGCCGAGGAGGAGACCGTTAGGGCCGAGACCGAGGCTTCGTATTACCGGTACGGTGTCGTTTCGCTCCCGAAGAACAAAGTATGCGCCGTGTGTTTCTCTCCCACCACTACACGTTGCGCTAGGTGCAAAGCGGTTCACTACTGGTACGCTCTCGATTTTAATTTCTTCTATACGGTTAATTATACTTATTTATTTTTTAATTTTTCTCTTTGCTGGCCATTTTTGCTGTGCTGAGTTGCATAATTTTTCTCTTTCTGTAGGTGTATATGTAGCTAATTAGCCGTTAGGATTATGAGGGGATAGATCCAAATTTAGGTGCTCATATTCTGCAAATTGGAAATAGAAGAAAAAAACCGAACTCGTGTCTCTTTCTGCTTTTAAATACTGTGACTGCTGTGCTTTGTGTTGAATATGGATAATTATTTTTTGAATTATTTTTTTTTTGCCGTAATTCGTTACTTGCACGGGGTTCGCTATTGATTTCGTGGTCCTTTAGGGTTGTTTTTGTGGAGTGGGTTCCGTGTTGGGCGTGTGGCCTATGATATGCTTAGTTTGCTTGTAAGCCGCAAAGGAAAGACATGCAAATTCTGTTGCTTCGTCCTTGAACATGTTAAACGATCACGAGATCAATTGTTTGTAGCTTTCTACAAAATGAAGGTTTGTTGTCTGTGAAAATAAAGAATCGTGTAAGTTTGGGTATGAACATAAAACCGAACTTGAACACTCTTTCCTTGTGGAAACTAAATTGCGTGTTTGGTGTCCAATCTGAAATATACATATTGCATGTCTCATCGTCATATAAAGGAGCAGCTACTCTTTGTAGCTTTTAGAATTAATAGGAAAATTGCAAGTCTGTAGTAAATCTGAACCAAACATGTGTTATATTAAATGTTTTTCTGAAAGTTTAGGGAATGAAATTTTATAGCCGGAAGTTATACATTCACGTTTTAAAGACCTTCTTTAGGTTCTTGGATTTTTGTGTTCTTGCACAGTTTTTTGAGTGATTTAACTGACATGACAGAGTCCAATCAACGTTACAAAGTTTTCTGATTCGTTGTTTCTCCTCTGCATATTTCTGTCTTCTTACTTTTAAAGAAAATTATTTGGTCAATATTGCTGACTTTTATTTTTCATGTGTTTTAGTTCTGGAAAGTGCCAAATTGTTCATTGGCGTCAAGGTCACAAAGAAGAATGCCATCCTGCCATCGCAACTTGCGAGACTGATGACTTGGTTAGTGATCTTGGAAAGAACGTGGCAGATCCTGATGCTCGCAGAATCCATGAACAGAGTTCTCAGACTGAAAGCACAAAGTATGCAACAGCATTTGAGAATCCCTTGTTGTCTGAAAAGAGCCGTTCTAATATTTCACGAGCAAATGATGATAGTGCAAGAGATGACTCTCTTCAAGAGGGAAATGTTACAGGCTCTAATTCTGAATTATCCAGTAATTCATTTTCTGGATTCTCAGCGTCCACTGGTGCCAGTGAATCATCTGATGATTCTTCTGTCTGTGAGAGTGTCATCTCAAATGAACACGAGAGATCTGAGGGACATATGTTTTTGAATCACGCCCATGACACTTCTGATACCACTTCAAGTCATAGCAACAATGATGAATCCATTCCATTATCACCTAAGTTTGTTAGTTTGGTCGATTCAGTAGATGATTATCCAGAAATGCATAAATTATATCAAGTTACACCTGGTTCGGGAAAAGAAGAGAGTAAGCTCACATCATCAGATGGCAGTTCTGGTTTGCGTATGCGGAAAAAATCAACAATTGAGCCTTCCACAGTGTCTTCTGGATTCTGGAATGAAACACTTGATTCAACAAGGTTAAAAGATGACTCTAATAGTGACCATCTTCCATCCCAGGGTGATTCTTCTCCAAAGTCAGTTGAGAACAATATGCCAGGATCATCATCTTCAGAGAAAAATGTAGTTGATTCTTCAGGTTGTGCCGATGCTGTGAGCGTCCATAATTTTCAAACACTTGGTTCTAGGGTATCAAATCATGTTATCAACCCTAGTAGCACCTTGGAGTTAGCTGAAAGTAGACGTCAATCATGTGCATTCGCTGATACAAAATGTGGGAATAAAGGCATCCAGTCTGGAACTGGTACTTCATCTAGGGTTGTTGGCTCTCCAAAGTCTAAGAATGACCTAGAAACATCTGTCCTGAAAGCTTCTGATCAGTTTAGAGGATCAAAATCATCTAAACCTTTCCCATTAGCATTTGGGAGTAATATCACTGGAAAATATAGTGACAAGGTTACTACTGAAGAAGTCTTTTTACTTTCTTCTGTGCCAATAGGAGCTAGTATCTGACATTCTCCTCTAATTTGTTGCAGGGTCATTTTCCATATGATTTGTTTGTCAAACTTTTTAACTTGAACAGAGTGCTGTTGCAACCATTTGGTCTTGTAAACTGTGGAAACAGGTAATTTGAAATTATTTGTGTGCACTATTTATGATATTTTTATTAAATAATTTAATAGTGTGGGTGCGTTATGCTGTTCCTTTCCATGTTGGTAATTGATTGATCTAAATTGTTAGTTTCTTGTATTTTCTTATAGAATTTCTTATAGAATCGACCACTTACCACCTGTAGAAGTGGATTTACTTCTTTTTCCTAAATGTACTGTCATTTTGCAGCTGTTATGCTAATGCTGTACTCCAGTGCTTGGCTTTTACACCACCCCTGACTGCTTATTTACTTCAAGGACTTCATTCTAAATCATGTATGTATGCAATCTTAGTTTCATATTGGAATCATCATGCACTTGAATACTGTGTTAATGTTCCTGGGGTTAATATTTAATTTAATTCCAGGTGCAAATAAAAAGTGGTGTTTCACCTGTGAGTTTGAAAGTTTGATTTTGAAGTCAAAAGACACAAAATCTCCCATCTCACCTGTGGGCTTACTCTCTCAACTACAGAATATTGGGAGTCAACTTGGTAATGGAAGAGAAGAAGATGCGCATGAGTTTCTAAGGTATTATATTGAATCAGTGTAATTTGATATTTTATAATTCTTGTAATACATTTCACTTCAATTTAATAAGTCGCGTAACATTTAAAAGGCTTGCTGTTGAGACAATGCAATCTGTTTGCCTTATGGATTCTGGGGATAAAACATCAGACTCATTAAAAGAGGAAACCAATTTAATGGGCCTAACTTTTGGAGGATATCTTCAATCAAAGGTAAATCTTTTTTCTATCTGAAAAAATTGCGATTATCTGTAGTTGTTTTTATAACTTCCCCAATTATGGGTATAATACAGTGTTGGGTTGTTTTTTAAATACTTAGAGCTATTATTCTTGCCATCATTTGCTGATGGAAGTAAGATGCGCAATGATGTAAAGCTGACAATCTATTGGCAGGTAAAATGCATGAAGTGTGGAGGGAAATCTGAGCGTCAAGAAAGGATGATGGATCTGACTGTTGAGATAGATGGGGAGATAGCAACCCTGGAGGATGCCCTTCGACAGTTTACAACTGCTGAGACTCTGGATGGGGAAAACAAGTACAACTGTGTCAGGTTGGTTTCAAATATTATCATTGCTTGCTGTTGCTTTCAATATTATATAACTCAACAGGCCCAAAGAATATGTTGGTGGTGGATACCATATTGAAGTTAGATGATATTTGCCTCTTTTAGTTTATTATTTTCATTCAAGAAAAATAGAGGTAGTGGAATGCTTACAATATTATATAACTAAACAAGCTCGAAGAGTATGTTAGTGCATACCGTTTTGAAGTTAGGTGATATTTGCCTCTCTTTTAGCTTAATATTTCCATTCGAGAAAAATAGAGGTAGTGGAACTTGAAGTTTTTGTTTTTTGTTTGTACTGATAATAGCAAGGCAATTGTTGTATAAGGTGTGTTGTAAGCACTCATAGTGTATTATCCATTCAAGAAAATTAGAGGTAGTGTAATTTGAATTTTTTTTTTTACTGATAATAGCAACATATTGAGGGTTTTTTGTAACTACTCATTGTGTGAAAACTATGAACATTATCTGCGAAAGAGTTTAGATATTGAGGGATTTTAGGGTTGGTTTGCATTAATATTAATCTGGGGTTTTAAGAACAAACTTCTAAATATCTCTCCAGTAAATGTGTGAGCATGACTTTGAATTGGATCTTGCAATTTATATATTAAATTGAAGGAGATAATATTTCATACTTAGAATCTGTAACCCTGAGCAGGGAGCTACAATAGAGGTTTGAAGACATCCCTTGTTTACTAGTTATAAGAGGAGGGTAACACCTGAAAATTAAACTCATACTTTTCTCAATATTTTAACTCTTTTGGATGAGTTCCTGACTTTGTACTACCTTTTATAAATTACATGGAAGCTAATGAAATATGAAAGAGAACATAATTTTTTTATGAGAATAAGTGAAATTGATTTGTATAACCTCGTATTAGTTTTTGAGAAATGTAGTATCTCTATTAAGGGCTTCAACATTTTCATTACGTGGTATGTGTTATGCTAAACTTTATGAGCTTTAGAAGGGTATGCCTGGTCTTTGTTGGGAAATTTGAATAATGCTAAACAATTAAATTAGAAATTCAACCAATTGCCTGTGTTTTCATTTTGTCATTTATTTGATTAAGTAATTGAATGACCCGTACTTACTCACAGTTTTTCTTTTATTTTTTAATAATTGTTTTCATTTTGTATATAAAAATAATAAAGTAGTGAAATTATTATCTAATGAGATATTATAAAAATTAGGTTGTATTGTTGTAATTGTTATTATTAAAGTAACTGTATCATATGTCCGTTTGGACTCGTTCCTCTAGGCCGAGCTCTCTAGACTGAGCTTTTCCATGCCAAGCTCTCCCGGTCGAGCTCTTCCATGCTGAGCTCACCAATCCAGGCCGAGCTCCACCTATCGAGCTCTCCTAGGCTGAGTTTCTCTAGGCCGAGCTTTCTAGGCTGGGCTCCCTTCTAACCGAGCTCTTCAGGCCGAGTTCCTCCAAGCCGAGCTCTCCTAGGTCGAGCTCCCCAAGGCTGAGCTCCTCCAAGCCAAGATCCCCTAGGTTGAGCTCACCTAGGCTAAGCTCACCTAGGCCAAATTCCTCCAAGCCTAGCTATCCAGGTTGAGCTCCTCTAGCCGAGCTCTTGAGGCTGAGATATCCAGGCCGAGCTCTCCATGAAGGCTGAGCTCTCCATCAAGGCCGAGCTCTTCATAAAGGCCGAGCTTTCCTTCAAGGTTGAGCTCTCCATCAAGGCCGTGCTCTTCCTCCAGGCCGAGCTCCTCGAGGTTTGGTAATGTACTCAAACCTCACATGACTGCATACGCTCACAGAATGAAACAACTCTGCTTTTTTCAGTCTACCTGTCTAATGAAATGAAAATCTTGTTTTATTTTATGGTCACCACCATGTTCAGGATTCATTGCCCAAAAGAGCATTGCTTTCTTGTTTATCTTCTTTTCCCTCTAGTGTTCTGTTGGCCAAAAATTGTCACGCTGTTTGTTCTGTTGTTTTTTTTTAAAACTTCATGTGTTAAGTGAGGTCATCTTTGTCACACTGTTTGTAGTACATTATTGTTTGAGTTTTATATCTTTTCCTTTCTAAGCTTTTGTAACTAAAATAGTTTCCTTTTCTATGTTAAACAGGTGTAAGTCTTACGAGAAGGCCAAGAAGAGGATGACAGTTTTGGAGGCACCTAATGTTCTTACAATTGCATTAAAGAGATTTAAGGTATTTTTGTGTTAAATTTAAGTTAAGGTTTTGCCACCTGTCTTGTATGAAGATTATATTTGCTGTTTTGCAGTCAGGAAAATTTGGGAAGCTCAATAAACCTATCCAGTTTCCTGAAATACTTGACTTGGCACCTTTTATAAGTGGGACTAGTGATTTGGCTATATACAGGCTATATGGGGTAGTTGTTCACCTGGATACTATGAATACTACTTTTTCGGGTCACTATGTATGCTATGTGAAGAATTTTCAAAGCAGGTGGTTCAAGGTCGATGATAGCGTGGTATGTCAAGTTTCCATTTATTTGAATTTCTGAGAGCATACTTGTATGGTTCTTATATATATTGTGGATTTATGCTTTCCCTTACCCATTGGTTATCATAAGCTGAAATTGCCATCTGTAGTTTGTTATAAGCAATATTTGAATAAAGTTTGAAGTACATAATCTTAGTGTATTTATATGATCTGTTTAAAAACAACTCATTATCTGTGATTCTATTATTTATATTGAAAACAAATTTGTGTCAAAAATACAATTGTATTGCTTATATTGAAAACTAATCTTGTACTTGCATTGTGTTTGTGGATTAAGATACAGAGTCTATTTTTGATCTATTTTCCACTGATGTAGCTTAGAACTCATTTAATCATCAAATCATACTTGTCTTGTAGGTGACATCTGTTGAATTGGAAAGCGTCTTGGCAAAAGGAGCATACATGCTTTTCTATGCAAGGTAACCCTTCTGATTATGGATTTATTTTTTGGTTGATATCTTATTGGTCACCGTCTTAGATTTCTTTTAATTATATCATATTTCATGCTTCCCTGACTCTCTGAACTTTCTGGTAGGTGCTCACCTAGGGCCCCTAGATTAATCAGGAACAGTATAGTATCTTCAGATTTAAAATGGAAACTCAATGGAAAAACTGCCGTAGTGAAGGGACGACTATCTACTGTTTCCGGTGCTGGAGTTAATTTGACTTCTGTAGATGGTTCACCTTCCTTTGATGCTATCTATTCAAAGTTTCTCCGCCAGAGAAGGATTTTGGAAGAAGATTCATCAAGTGATAATTCATCCCTTATAAGCAGCAATTCTGACGAAGGTTCTTGCAGTACAGATAGCACGAGTGATTCAACCAGTACGGATGACTTTGCTGATTATATTTTTGGTGATTTGGGACGCGGCTCAGGCGGCACGTTTAGAAATTCAGACTCAAAGATTTCCCCTTCATTGTCGTCTTCTCCCCACTCTAGATATTTTCCCTCTTGTGATATTTGACCCACATGATTCAGTTTTGCTGCATTCAACTGGGTTCCAACCACCTCCCCCAAGTTCAAAGGTGGAGATAGATGGTGTTTTGTACAGGAACAGGCTTGGTAGATAGTTAAAGGAATGGTGGAGGTGTTTGCCCTTTTTGATCCTGACAATAGAGCATAGGAATAGGAAGTTAGATACAAGTGGTAGGACTAGCGTTAGTTTTAGGGAGACTGACTCTGTACAGGGAGCAGGATAGAAATTGTGGTGTATCATGCTTGTATAAAGTCAAGTTATACAAAGGTTGGGATGCCCTGAACCGTAACCGTAAATAATAATATATTTGTAGGTTAGGCTGCTCTCATTCTCACCAAGTCCCAAATCATTTAATTGTTTCTACACATAAAGATTACTGTCATATTTTTCTATTTCTTCTGTAAATCAAAAACATTTGAGATATTCAGTAACAAACAATATACTGCTTATGTTTCTTTGCCCAAAAGCAAATAGGGCGATACTGTCTCAATATTTTATTTTAAATCTTGAATGTGATTGGAACGTGACTTTAAAAAAAGAAAAATCCTAATATTGATTATACTTTTAGAACTTGTACTACCAATCAAACAAGCTCTATAATGTGCTTAAAAATCTAATTCTTAATTAAGAATTAATGCTATTTGAAGAGATTAAAAGAATTAGCTTAGTTATAAAACATAGTTACTTTTTGGTTGATTGAACAAGACTAAATACTCAAACTTGTATTTAAAGAAAACGTAGATGCAGTACGTTCTATAATTATTTTGCGAGTTAACTAATAAGCTCTTTACTTAGTTTTAAAAGCTCGGATGTATGTTATGGAATGTGTTTTTCTTAAAAGACTGCTAAGAAAAGTTGGACGGAGGGTCTATTATAGTTCAAATATATTTCATTTTGTAAGATCAGCTTTGATGTTTAACAAAGTTGAATTAATCTGTAAATTCTTGGTGTTATAGAACTTTTAGATAGGTTATTATAATTCAAAAGTTCTTTAAATTATAATATGTAAGTAGTTAAACAAAACATAGGTGAGATTTTTTCATGTGATTTCAAGTATCTACTGGTTTTAGGTTTTTTCTTGTCTTTGGGCTGGGCTGCTCCAATCTGATAAGTTTGGGTGTTACTCACTCCACCACCACATTTTCTCCCTCCACCTCCCCAATTCTATTACATATTTTTTAAATTACAAAACTAACCTTTTATAATTACACAAATAACTTTTTTATTTTTTAATTCTAATTATTTACTTTAACCCTAAAATCTATCTTTCTACCCCTTCTCACCCACCTCCCAACCCCTCAGATTCTCACCTAAACTCCATCAGATTTGTTTCTCATCTTCCATTTTTCCTCACAAGGTTAGTGCTAATATTTTTAATTTTTTTTTAAATGCAATGCATATATATATCTGTGTTGTGTTGTGCTATGCGTTTTTTTGCTGTGTGCGTGTGTTGGGAGAAAGGAAGAAGATAACCAGGCCAAAAACGGATGTCGGGTATCCGTTTGGATCTGAAACGGATGTCGATATCCGTCGACGGATGTTGACATCCGTTTTCCCTTAAACGGATGTTGACATCCGTTGACAGATGCTCACATCCGTTTAAAGATTATACGATTTATATTTTAGGGTTTTGTTACGCACTTTTACGTCTCTGAACCTCTCACGCCTCTGAACCAGCACCTTGAAGCACCACCACACTGTGAGGAAAAATGGAAGATGAGAAACAAATCTGATGGAGTTTAGGTGAGAATCTGAAGGGTTGGGAGGTGGGTGAGAAGGGATAGAAAGATAGATTTTAGGGTTAAAGTAAATAATTAGGATTAAAAAAATAAAAAGGTTATTTGTGTAATTATAAAATGTTAGTTTTGTAATTCAAAAAATATGTAATAGAATTGGGGAGGTGGAGGGAGAAAATGTGGCGGTGGAGGGAGTAACACTCGATAAGTTTCGTACATTTTTGGGATGCACTTTTGGGCTGTGTTATTTGTTATTTGAGAGATAAATTTGAGAGAGATAAGTTTCCTCCACCACCCTAACTGCTACCTACAGCTCTTCAAAATTTTTTTAATTATAAAATTACCTTTTTTAGTTTAACCATTTATCTTTTTATTTTCATATGAGAACCCTAATTCACTACCTCTTATTTTTCCTCACAGCCACCCAGCCCCATCCCCATCCCCCACTCTCACTCTCTTTCTTTCTCTCCATCTCCATATCCGTTTATTCCCCTGCATTCTCTATATCCGTGTGGAATTCATTACTTTTTTCTTCTTCATTTTGGTCTCTTTGGTTGTGTTGGTGTTGCGGTGGTGTTGCGGTGGTGTTGCGGTGGTGTTGCGGTGGTGGTGCGGTGGTGGTGCTTTGTCCTTTAACGGATATCAATATCTGTCTACGGATGTTGACATCCGTTTAAGAATACAACACATATTCACATATGTTACGGTGTTCTTATATATTCAAACTTTGCACATATCTCCCACCATTGTACCTTCTTGCACCAAGCTTCCTCTAATCAATAGTAATGGAGCACCTTCTTGCACTACTATGAAACGAAACTTTGTTATCTCCAACCAAACACACCACAATAACCCCACACTACACCACCACACTTTCAACAAACAAAAATAACAATAAGGGAGAAGAAGATTGAGAAGAATTTCATTCAAGCGGAAGCGGAAGTGGTGGACTGTTGTGGAGGTACATTCATATAAATTAGTGAAGTGGTTGGTTGTTGGTAAAAAAATAAAACCAGAAATTAAATATTACAGAAGGGTAAAAAAGGAATGAGAATGTGCAGGGAGCTGTGTGTGGTGGTCAAGGGAGTAACTCTCGTGACTGAATGAATGAATTTAAGTGAATTTTGTGATAAAATATTTTTTTAAGGGATTTAGAGATAAAAGTTAATGGATATAGAAGTAAAGTATTTTTTTAAGGGATTTACAGATAAAAGTTAATAAATTTAGAAGTAAAGTTTATGAAAGTTTGAGTGATTTGGTTGATATAATAGATATTTTTTTTAGGGTTAAATATGCTTTTAGTCCCTCAACTATCAAGCGATTTTAGTTTTAGTCCATTTTTCAAACTTTGATATATTTTGATCTTTATCCTTAAGGAAACTATAACTTTTCATCCTCCAAAACAGACTCTTTAAAATTAGGCTGAGCTAGCTAACGATGTGCCACATCATTTTTTCTTTTTCTGACACTGAGTCAATCTTTCACTGCTTCTCTCCCTTCCTCTTCCTCTGTCTCCTTCCTTGAATCTTCACTAGCTTCTCTCCTTCCTTCTTCCACTCTTTTTGTTCATCCAAACCCCTGTTGACGTTACAACCGCACACCTCCTCTCCTGCCTTATCCACGATGCTTACGCAAGCAAACAAAACTCAACAATTTTCTTTTTCCTTTTTTTTTTCCAAAAGCAAGCTAACCTTTATAAAAGCACTTGGAAGAATCTGATTCCACCTTTGACTTCGATGAATCTGATCTCTAGAACTCTGTAAACTATTAACACTCCGACAAGTGTATTGAATCATATCAAGTAATAATAAATGGTAAGACCAAGTATCAGTTCCCAAGAGACTCATGACCTAGACATTCATGTGGGTTCTTGATTAATTAAGACTTGTAAACAATATCATGGTGTTTATAATGCAAAAAATAAATATGAATGCAAGTGTTGATCAATTGACTTGAAGAATGTACAGGTGATTGGTGTATAAAATATGGAATGATTATGTTGTTGGGGTTTTCGACTTATCCTATCCACTCTCATGTATTTATGAATTCATCTTCTTCATTATTGTTAATGCCACTTTCTAATTTACCTGAAACCCGATGTCCAGGTGAAGATAGCCTACTCTTAATTACTAGATCACAATGTCTTGTATCCCCAACAATTAATTATGCATTACATTCGCACAGAAGCTTAAAGGCAACCAACCCTCCTATCCCTATGTCTAGGTAATATTGCTTTTGGGAAAATTTCCCCAGTTCTAGATTTCCCCATATGTTTCCATATCGACAACATCAGTAATCATGCAATTGAATGAGTTAAACAAAGCATCCATAGAGCGTAGAGGAAAAACCCTAACAATTAATGAAGTAAAACATTTATAATATAAATCAATTCAATACATGAGAGTTTAAAAGGATTACATCGTTTCCCCAACAACAATGGAGGTTTAGTTCACCATAGACATGGTGAAACTAGATGGAAATATGGAAAAGAATGAAAGATAAAACCCTAAAAGTTGAAGATCAGAGCTTCCACATCCAAACTCCGCCTCCGAGAGATGAAAGGAGTGTTTCTGCGCCTCTTTTTGTCAAAAGATGTGAACCCTAGGTCGTCCAAAACCTTAAATAGTTCATAAAACAGGTCCAAGCCCACGTCGTCGGCGCTCAGCGCCCCAAAAGGGCGCCCAGCGGTGGTTGCGGCACTAAACTGACGCTCAACGGTGGCGCTCAGGCGTGAGACAGTGGTTGCAGCACTAAACTGACGCTCAGCGGTGGCGCTCAGGCGTGAGACAGTAGAACTTGGCGCTCAGCGCCCCAAAATGACGCTCAACGCTATCTACGATTCTTGTATGTGCTACTTTTCCAGCCTTTCCTGACTCCAACTCCTTGCTACTTCAAATTCTTCATCCAATTCATCTTAATTCCTGTCAAAACAAGGAAAACCAGACATAAAACCAATAATACCACCTTCAACTCTCTTATTCTCACAACTTAAGGAAAAGCATGATTTCAAGCTAGTTTCTAAGTCATAAAGGGTGTTTTTAATATCAAAATTAAGTATAAAAATAACGGTATTTCAACCGTTATCATAAACGCTAACTCTTCAAAATTCTATAAATCTGTACGCTCCTCGATACTTTGGGATTGCTGCCGGTGAACGTGCCAAACTGGTTGAAGATTCTCGGCAACGAGTACGGGCAAAACCGGTGGAGGAACTATATGTTTTGTGGATGTTAATAATTATTTTGTTATTTCGTACTGGTAGAGACACCGTAATGGAGCTGATGTAAATTATGATTCCTATCCAATCTTGAGATAGTTAGTTTGGAGTCAAGTGTATGGTGGAGAAACGCTCAGGATGTCTATATATTCTTCCTATTATAGGATTAAAGAATGCATGGAACCATAAAAAGCACATTAAACTTACATCAGACATATCCACATTGAAATGGAAGAAAAATAATGTAACCAGACTAACAAAAAGGAGTAATCAAACTGATAATCATTTGATTCGAGAATATCTTTGTCTTTGTTCATCCACTTCATTCATCCAATCATAGAGCCGTAAAAGTCCCTTGTACCAATAATATGTAGAAGTAACAAGAATGATCAATATAAAGACAAACACAAGAAACCGCTTCGCTCCAGAAATTATTTTCTGTTCAATGATTGATAAGCTGTCGTTGAAGCTATCAAATTAATACTACTTTTCAAGGCAACTTCAGTATTGCCAAGTAGTATTCAAGAAAGTAGACAGGGTTGAAGTAACCCTGAGTCGTCTCCCAACGAACACGGAATTGCTTTTGAATATCTGTGACTCTTACGAATGCTATGCAATGCTTATGAATAAAAGTAATGGTTGAAGAGTGTTTAAAGAATAAGAAACTTAAAAACAGTTACGATGAAATAGGCTAATTCCACTGCTTTTCCAAGATAGATTCATCATCGGTTATTCACGGATAATTGTTCAATTGATTATTGTTTAAGTTTCAAATTAATTAAAGTACATTCTTAATTAATTTGAGGCCGATCATGCATTTAACCAAAGTAAATTCTCAATCAAATGCAAAACCTTTCTAGATTATTCACAATAAATTCAACCAAAGTACATTCTCAATCAAATTCTATTGTGTTTAATCATGTCTATTCTTAAATCTCCTAACCAAATTAAAAGCTAATCAATCAAAGTAAATTCTCAATTGATTATTGTTGAAATTATTACTAATCAATCAAAGTACATTCTCAATTGATAGTAAAAACCATTTAATCATATGAAAGTTCCTAAATTAAATCAAAGTAGATTCTCAATTTAAACCTAGAAACCCTAAAACTCATATAATCAATATGCATGTAGATTCAAACACATTATGATGCAAAAATCTTTGCTTTTAACAAGATAGAGAGATGAAAGACATAGAGAGAACAACTTAAATCAATAATCAAAGTAAACAATTGCATTAACTGAACGTAACCTCAGAATCCGTCATGGAATTACAGCAGAATAGCCCTAGATGCTTAGCTCTCCATGAATGGAGTTGAATACAAGATGAAAGAAAAGTGAGAGGAGTATGAGAGAATGAATGAAGTGAAGTCCCCTGGGTCTCTTTAAATAGGACTTGATTGGGCTTGGATTCTGAGTATTCAGTTGATAGAATCTTTTATCTTATATCTTCCAAATAACTAAAAGATTTAGATAATTATAACATTATTTGGAAGATATTTTCTGTTGATATTCCCAAATTAAATTAATTCAACAACTGAATTTTATTTTTTTATCTTTTCTGACTTCCCAAAATTACACAAATGCCCTGAAACTTTCTCTATCTGCGCTTTAGCCCCAACTGAATTCTCCAAAATTGCACCAGAACCTCTGTTGACCAGCTTTGACCAGACTTAAGCAGTGTTGACCAGCTTTGACTGAGGAAGGGCGCGGCCAATGAGAGCTTGCCACGTGTCATTCCCCTTTCTCCCAAATTAGGGTTCAGATTTAGGCAAAGGCTTGCCGCTGCCGCTTGCTGTTGGAGAAGAATGGTGTTTCTCTTCTCCGTTTCGAATTTGTTCGAGCTTGCCCTGTGCGTCTGGTTTCTTGAGTTTGTCTCTTTGCAGGTGCGAGATGTGGTGATGGAGGAAAGGTTCACAGCGTGGTGGTGGCATGGCAGTGACGGCAACTGTTGATGGTTGCGTCAATGGTGCGCGAGAAGCGTGGCGTTGCGGCGGCCATGGATGTCGCGCTTTGGTGCTGGCGGCGCGACGAGGAAGATGGTGGCCTGAAGATTGTCCGGTCATGGCAGCGGCGTGATGGTGATAATTTCAGAGGAGGAGAGGCGCTGTGATGGCGGGAGTGGTGGTCGCGGCAACGGCGCGGCGGCTTCGAACCCTTGCGCGAAGGAGAAGGAAGGTGGCGGCGGTCTTGCGGCGTGGTGGCGGCGCGGATGGAGAGGCACCGTGGTGGTCTGTTGATGCGCCGACGAGAAAGGAAGGAGATGATGTTCTGGCCGTGGCGGCGACTTGCGGCATTGGCGGGAGTGGCGGCTGACGGCACTGGCGGCTAGGGTTTCTGTGGAGAAGGTGGAAGATGATGCTCATGGGTTAGGGCTGACGTGGCATGATCTGGTGGACTCTAGCTTAGGATGGGTATAGGTAGGGAAATTTAGGAGGTGTATTTAGAATAGGGTTACTGTTTGGCTTAGTATTGGGCCTGTTTAAGAGAAGAGGGGTGTATGTAAGGAAATTGGGAGGTGCAAGGGTAAAAGTTGCCTGTTTAGCCCATCTGTACATTATTTTCCAAATAAAACCTGATTTTGGGCCTTGAATTGCCATTTGGACCAATAAAACTTATATTCTCAGCTGCACAAATAAACATTAAAACATCCAAGAATAATTTATGCGCTAAAACTTACTTTTTACCTCTCTTTATTTCCCAAACCCAATAATTTTAATCATCACAAATTCACTTAAAATCAACCATTTAAACACAATTATCCCATCAAAATTTTAATTTTCAAACATAAATGTGGGCATAAATATGCACTCATTAATGATTCTCAAGTGGGTCAGCAAAGAAAAAGACAAATGGAACTTAAATACGGCTCAATTGTTAAGAAAAGTAACATTACCTGAAGTTTTGATGTTTCCTTGGATTCAAGAACCCGTTCTCTCCTTTTTCTTCGCTTTCGAACTGATTTTTTTGCATCTTGATCTTGTACCTTCAATAATTACTAAAGTATTAGACATTGCCACGACACATCTCAATAAAAGCATGCCTCCTCAATTTATTGAAAACAAAGAAAATCAACAAAATTTAGAAATTAGAGTTGATGGTTTATGCACTGACAGTGTGAAGTATCATCAAACCAGAAATAGACATAAATGGTATGTTTATTACCTTTTATATTGTATTGGTTGAAATTTTAATTTTAGAACCTTTGATTTCTTATGTATGCATCCGTGTAGGGGTATTGTCAATGTATAAAATGAGGCTAACATTCTCACAATGTAACGAACGTATAATATTTGTAGGTATTAACAATTTGTTTCAGCAAAATAAACGTGTATGGTAGAAAAACACGAAGAATTTCACTCTTTCGTTATCCTTTTTTCCATCTCTCTCTTAAAGGAGTAAGTATCATATTTGTAATTTGATGAAACAACAGAGCATATTTTGTCGATGCTAAAATATGGCTTCATACTATTACTGGGGAATGGGGAATCAAACGTGCCTTTCTCCACTATACAATCTACCCTCCACTTAAATTAACTGCTCATCTATATATTCTTAATATAAACCTCTCTTTAGTTTCATTCTTCAATACGACTGTCATAGGAAGCTTGGTTTTGGTCGCGTCTTGCAATTCCCGCAATTTCTCACCATCTTTTGCATCGCTTGTGACTTAACAAAATCAATACTATATACTAATAGAGCTTAATGAACATTAGAAGTTCATTAATAGTGCTTGATGAAATATTCTTACATATTGTACCTCTGCACTATAATGATACCAAAACAAAAGCTGAACATGTGATTTCTTTAACATGACTACTGTAGAATGAAAAGATTTCTTTAACAACGTTTATTTGCCAACGATTTGACAACGCCACGTGGCGGTTGTCGATTGGCTGAATTTGAAAAAAAATGGATATACAATTGATCAGGCGAGGGTATTATCGGAAGGGAAAAATACGAAATTTTGTTTCGCGCTTTCCCTATTCTTCTTTCATTTGCAGTTACGCTCTCTCATCTCTCGCATTCTCTCATCTCTCTCCTTCTCTCATCTCTCGTGTTCAAACCCTACAGCCTCACCTTCTACTGGACCGTTGGTATTATGCCTTCTCGCTATTTTGGACGTCCGTCTTGTGCAACATTGAAGTCATCTTCGACGTACCTGTCCAGCATTGGTATCGCGCCTTTTCGTTGTCGTGGTGTTTTTTGGTAAGTAGAACTGCGCGAACCCTAACCATCTTCTCGACCATTGTTGTTTTGTTTATCTTATAACTACAGGTCCAATGGTAGCCCAAAAAGGAAATGTAAGATGAAATGTAATTTTTTTTATAGATTATGTGTTATCCCTTGAATTTTAGTTAATAATAATGTTTTGTTAATTTTGTGTAGTGGCGCCTTCGTATCTCGATGGATTCATCCACCATTGTTCAAATGAATCGCTTACTAGGAAACACTCATGTATAGCGCATTAGGATGACTCCATTTAGGTGGTGTTTGCATATTCTGAGCCCTTTGGAGGTCAATTTGAAATTATTGAAGGTGATGGTCTGTCATTGGGCTAGGCAGGATGTTAATTTTAGAGTTAGTCAATAATTGGTCTCATTTATTATTTTTGATGTGTTCATGAGCACAGGTTTATAAATAGGTGGTTTAGACACCCTTTTTGATGAATCAGTAGTTGGATTGGTTGGTCAAATGTTTAATCCAAAAACCACTACTTTGAAGGAGCGAATTGACATGTTTAATGTGATTTTCTAGGATCAAAACATTGAGGTTGATGTAGTATGTGGGTTATATATATTAGTGTGTTTGGTTGCATTTTATTTTCCTAGGAAGTTTGTCTATGTTTCTAACATGCCTTGTGCAGTGTTAGATGACTTAGACAGTTTGTGTCTATACGACTGGGGCACCGATGTACATAAACATATTGTACATAATTTAAATAAATGTATGAAGAAAATAATGTCGGGAGCTATCGTCTAGTCACTGAGTCTTAGTGGCAATGTGGCCGTGTTGTAGGTAACATGATTTATAATTGTTTAACTCAATGGAATGAACAACATTGTAAAATATGGGTCACTATTTATTTTGATATTGTAGGCTTGGGCGGTTGAAAGACTTTCTTTGCATGGTCATGCTTCTCACAGGAGGTTCTCGCGCATATTGCGATGGTTCCCGTATAACTCAAGGACAAAAAAAAATTGAACATATGTTTCAAACCAGAGATGTAAGTCTTTCAACCTTTGTCATATGTTTTTTTTTAATTATTGATGGTCTTATTTCACTAATTTTGTTGTTTGTGTTTGGTATAGTTAAATCTCGAGTGGTATGTAAGTAAGTAAGATCGTCAATTGCCTGCAATTCGTGCTGCATTCCACATGGATCACGGAGGGATAGGTGAAGGATCGTTGCCTGAACGATCAAGGGTTGAGGAAGCAGATGATGAAAGCTCCGATGACAACACTTGGGAAGAAGTTGCTGAGGAGAGAATAACGAAAACAATCAAAATACCATAACATTGAAGTTCTTATGAGGGAGTTAATTGAAATTTGTCAAACTCTAATCTTTACTGAAGAAGATGCATTTGGTAATGATGAAGAAGGTGATGGTGGAGGTCATGAAGCACCTGCAGGTGGAGGTGATGAAGAAGGTGATGGTGGATTTGATGAAGAAGCTACTAGTGGAGCTGCTGAAGACCCTGCAGGTGCATTTAATGAACAACCAAGGGATGACGAACCTGCGCATGAAGATGAAAAAGTTTCAGCATCTCACCATCCAAGTGTTTGTATTGAAATTGATGATGATGGTGATGACGATGAAGGGGAGGTACCATTGGCGATCCCCCTTTTGCGCAGTTTTGTTGGTGATCCAACCACTACTGTCGATGTTGACCAATTGTACTATGTAGTCAGCGTAAGAGATAGTGGACAAAGGTAATTGATGAGAATTTTATTTGTCATTGGTGAAAGGTGATTGTTTCTGATTGAGTAATATTTATTATTTTAGGGTTGTATGTGAAATAATTGGGCAGACCTTGAGCATAACTTCATGTTACACTTTAGTGCCAACCAAATACGTTGATAACATGGTAACTATTATGTGACATGGCTTTATGTTTAATGTTGGTGGTTATGTTAATAATTTGTACAATTTTTATTGCGTAGGTGGTGTTATTTGCTACTACAATTTTATGTACTTTGAGAAAAGGTTGTCCGGTGTTGTTAAGAGGATTCATTTCAGTCCATTATACGCAGTAAATAAAATTTTTTATGATATGATATATTTGTTGGCACAAATTATGTGTAAGGCATTGTGGATTGATGAATTTGAAATTGTCCGTAGAACCATATTCTTATTGATTATAGGAGACGTCCATAGAATCGTCATGTGTTTACTCTTCATAATTACAACACCTATTTGCGTTCTGATCATTTTCGACTTGGAGACATTGCCACAGCTGACTTTGTGAGTTAGGTTTAATTTGTAATGACAATGTTTGCCCAATTTTATTTGTTCATGTATTGACATTTGGTTTTCTTTATTTGTAGTTGTTTATGCCATTTGTCCATGATGATCATTAGTGGTGCTATTCAGTGAAACTCAGCACATTATAGATATTTGTGATTGACTCATTGGGGAGGGGTATCCGAGACCGGAAAAGGATTGACAAAGTTGTTGTATGATTGCACAATTTTTGTTTAAGAATAAATTGCTTATTGTCATTTAACGTTGTATTGTTTAACTTGTTATTGTACTTCTTATTTGGTAGGCTGAAAATCTTCAACGATTTTTTTGCATCTTGTACAATAGACTGGAAGGGAGTATTGGACCTTTGTTTGTTGAACAAGCAAATATCCCATCCCAACCAAACTTGTAAGTTGTTATAACCATTGTCTTTAAATATTTGGTGTTGTCATTAATGTAGGTTGTGAGAACTGCTATATGTTTCAAACATGATTGTGGAGTTATAATGTTAAAAGCAATGAAAATTTGGGATGGAGAGGACAAATACAATGGGAAAAACATCAATATACGAATGATAAGTATCATTATGATTGTTAGAAATAGTTGATGATTGTGTTAATTTCGAAAGTGCAAAATGTTGGTTTCAGGAGGAGTTGCTTGGAATTAGAAAGAAATATGTGTGGGAGTGGATCCTTGACAATGAGAACATTAGAAGAATGGAAACGCTAGCGAAATACGAAATGTTGTAGGATTGTTTCCATTTGTAGAAATTTTGTTTGTATTTAGAGGAAGATGGATTTTTTCCAATAAGATTGTTATAAGTACAGATTGTAACAAACAATGATATATATGTACAGATTGTAATAAACAATGATATATATATTCAGATTGTTATTGCAATAAGATGATAACTTTCATGATTACTTTATGTGCAATGTCATTTTATTTACATTGTGTGTGTTTTGATGACAAAGGAACGCGCAATATTAAGAAGTCTTTTAAATTAATCCAATGGTTTAGCAAGTTAAGTGAACTCCTGAAACTTGTGGAGGAAAAAACACACAGGTAATCGATTACAAAAGGCTGGTAAATGATTACATGAGTAAAATT
This sequence comes from Vigna umbellata, assembly GCF_029865625.1. Taxonomy (NCBI): domain Eukaryota; kingdom Viridiplantae; phylum Streptophyta; class Magnoliopsida; order Fabales; family Fabaceae; genus Vigna; species Vigna umbellata. Next base: position 29,951,951 of record NC_142165.1, on the reverse strand, counting down.
TGGCTTTTGTACACACACTTCAACTGTAGGAGCCACTTGTGGTAACCTGGGTGACCATGGTCAAAATTTGTAAGTTTCTTACATAAGTCCAGTGGTTTTCACTTGATTTTGTTGTTTAAGTGTGAGTGGAGGCCGAGAAGTCATATTTTGTCACCCCATGATAGAGGAAAGGAACAATGTTTGTGAGATGAGAAACTTAGGTGAAGTCCTCAAACTTGTAAAGGGAAAAACACCCTGGTAATTGTTTACAACTGGCTCGTAAACGATTACACGAACAAAATCTTGGTTTTGTACAGAAACTTCAACTCCAGGAGCCAACTGTGGTAACGTGGGTGACCATGGTCAAAATTTGTAACTTTCTTACATAAGCCTAGTGGTGTTCACTTGATTTTGTTGTTTAAGTGTGAGTAGAGGCTGGGAAGTGATGTTTGGGCACCCCATGATGGAGGAAAGGAACAATGTTTATGAGATGAACAACTTAGGTTAAGTTGTCAAACTTGTGTAGGGAAAACACCCTAGTAATCGTTTACAACTGGCTCGTAAACGATTACACAACTAAAATTTGGGTTTTGCACAAAACCTTCAACAACTGCAGGAGCCAGCTGTGGTAACCTGGGGGACCATTGTCAAAATTTATAACTTTCTTACATAAGTCCAGTGGTTTTCACTTGATTTTGGTGTTTAAGTGTGAGTTGAGTGTGGTTAGTCATGTTTCGGCACCCTATGATGGACGAAATGAACAATGTTTATGAGATGAGCAACTTAGGTTAAGTCCTCAAACTTGTGCAGGCAAAAACATCCTGGTAATAGTTTACAACTGGCTGGTAAACGATTACACGAACAAAATCTTGGTTTTATACAGAAACTTCAACTGCAATTGCCAGTTGTGTTAACCTGGGTGACCATGATCAAAATTTGTAACTTTCTTACATAAGTCGAGTGGTTTTCACTTGATTTTGGTGTTTAAGTGTGCATTGAGTGTGGGAAGTCATGTTTGGGCACCCCATGATAGAGGAAAGGAACATTGTTTGTGATACTACCAACTTTGGTGAAGTCCTGAAACTTGGGCACCAAGAAACACACTTGTAATCATTTACAACTGGTTGATAAACGATTACACGAACAAAATCTTGGTTTTGCACAAAAACTTCAACTGCAGGAGCCAACTGTGGTAACCTAGGTGACCATTGTCAAAATTTGTAACTTTTCTACATGAGTCTAGTGGTGTTCACTTGATTTTGGTGTTTAATTATGAGCAGAGGTTGAGAAGTCATGTTTGGGCACTCCATGATGGAAAAAAGGAACAATGTTTATGAGATGAGCAACTTAGGTGAAGTCCTGAAACTTGTGCAGGGAAAAACACCTTGATAATCGTTTACAATTGTGTGGTAAACGATTACACGAACAAAATCTAGCTTTTGTACAGAAACTTATACTGTAGGAGCCAGTTGTGGTAACTTGGGGCACCATGGTCAAAATTTTAAATTTTTTGACATAAATCCAATGGTTTTCACTCGATTTTATTGTTAAGAAGTCCATTACACACGAGGTTATCTAACTTGGTATATTCATTTAAGTATTTATCATAAATAATTCGCAAAAGCTTCATGTAAACATTGATGATGAAAACTTTAAATATCCATAAAGCACTTGAGTATTAAAAACATTACAATATTGAAGTAGCAACACAGTAATCCATGAATGTTCGTAATGAAAATAATTAACTCTAAACAACCAATTCTAACTACGAGGTTCGTTATCAAAGCTGTTGCACAAGTGTTGTAGTTGTTCCTCAATGTTCCCAACTCGCGATTCTAGCGCATCACATCTTGTCCCCATGGCCATGTCCATGTTTCCAAATCGCGTTTTGAAGGCGTCAAATCTTGTACCAACGAAGGTCTGCACTTGTTCGATGCGGTTGATGACATCATTTAGTGTTGTAGAAGAACTAACTTGTTGATTATCCTCGTCTTGTCCGCCTTCACGTTGTTTATTGGGGGCGTTCTCTTTGGGAACCCGCACTTCCTCATGATTTTGCACAACCAAATGAGGCTATAACTTCATATCCCATCCTTTGTTTCAACTTAATTTCTGTAATAGGATCACTCTCAATAGGGACTCGAAAGTGTTCCATGAAGATGATAATCAAATGAGGATATGGCAGCTTGGCATTGTCCTTTAATGCCCTTTTCATCCTATATCTGATTAGATGTCCCTAGTTAATCTCCATGGAATTGAAAAGGGCCCACAACAGCATAATATCCTCTTCGGATACTTGACCAATATTGGTTGCACGAGGAATTAATACTCGAGTAAGAACGTAATGAAGTATCCTACGTTGAACCTTCATTTTCCCTGCCAATATTCTGCTATGTATGTCAGCATCATCTCTACACACGAGTTGCCTAGCACTTACAGAATCGTAATGCTCTTTCCACTCATCGGCAAGACCTCCTTCATAACGAACACCAGCAGATGGGAGGGAAGTGAGCTGATGAAAAAGATTAGGGCTTATTCTGATTTTGACCCCTTTTACTTTGCTTCGAATAACACCGGTATTCGAAATGGGCATGTTGCTGCATAAGACCCTAATTAATTCTGGGTAGAAATGTCTTCTTAAAGACACAAATTTCGTGAGCCCAACGTCGACCAATATGCCGTAGAATTGAAAATTCATTCCTTCAAAGTAACCGTCCTCGAGATATTTGCTTTCCAAGATTTCACGATTCAAAAAATGGTTAGCAAAGTTCTCATATTGTTCATCCGACAAGAAAAGTTCATTGTTTGCTGGTGGTGGGCATGATGGTGGGGATGATGTTGGACTGCAGCGGTGACGACGTCTACCACGGGAAGAAGATGCCCTTGGTTTCTTGCTTGCGCGATCAACCATTGCAGGATTCTTAGGGTTTTGAGAGGGAGAATAATGTTTGAAGGGTACTTGAAGAACTTGAAGAGTGGGTAGTTAAGTACACGAAATCTAAACTGGGGGACGTGAGGAGAAAAACTTGAAGAGTGGGTAGTTATATGGATGCACCATGAGTAGTAATCGTTTATAGATTATTGGTAATCGATTACCAAAAGGGGTTTTGGCCCAAACATTCAATTTAAAATAGTACCCGTTGTAATTAATGTAAAGCAAACATTTTCAATAACAGTACATCAAAGGGGTTTTTCACAGTGGTCATCAAGGAATGGATTATCATAAAATTCATGTATTCATTTAGACAATATTTACACAACAATGTCAATTTAATATACATATAATATACATAGAAGAAGAAGAAGGAACTTATATACATCAAAGAATGTTGTTATTGAAATTGTTATGTACAACTGACAACAAAGACATAAATCTAGAAGGAGGCACTTCAGATTGTTGTAATAGTTGGTAAGATTGGGGTCCAAATTGAACGACCTCATGACTTTGTATAATATCAAGTATTCTTGTCTCCTGAATCAACACAATTACATTTAGAATACATGTAACAAAATTACGTCATAAATGGAATAAACAACCAATTTAATTACTCACAGCTTCTTCTACGAATGGTGTTGAAGTATTTTTTACTGAAGCAGTTTTCCCTTTTTTGGTTCTTTTCTCAACAGTTGACTTTAACCTATTGGTGCGCGGTCGTCCTTTTCGCTTAACAACTAAAGGGCTGCGGACAAGTAAATCAACACTTGCACCTACAATGTCGGGTATTGTACCGCTGACTGGATTTAATTATTTCTTTCCAAATTTTTTAAGTTTCGATATCCTAAATTTTTCCTACCTTTGCCTTGGCCACTTTACAACCTTTGAAAAGTCCTCATGATCTTTGAATGGATGTTTTCCAAAAGTATGCAAATATTAGAATCTTGCTAAGTTATAGTAGTATTTACATACATGAGTATTTTAAGTGCAAACACAAGCATAAACACTTAAGAGAGAATTGGTGAGTGAATATACATTTTAAATTGAGGGATCTCTTTCATACTTCATTTCCTGGTAAATTCAAGAGATTAACTCATGTGTTTAAAATAGAATTTTCCCATTCACATTATTCATGACAGCTAGATTTAGAAAGTTGATTAGTTTCCAGTGACTTTCTTTCCTTTGGTTTAATGTTGATATGAATATTGATCTAGAATAAATTTTTGAAATTACTAAGTTTTGCCCAAGAGTGCAAAGGGATAAGAGTAGGGGTGTCATGAATGCATATTTATGCCCTGATTTGGCCTTTAATATTGAATTTTTAATTGGATTTTGTACTTTAATAGAATATTTTAATTAGAATTTGTTATAATTGGGTTTATTTAGCATGAGATACAAAAACATGTTAAAAATAACTTGTTAGTTGCATAAATGTTCTTTGGATATTTTGAGGTGTGTTAGTGTAGTTGCAACTAAGTTGAGTTCATTGAGGTGTGGAAATAGATTGGTTAAAATTTTATTACACCTTAAAGATAAATCCAAGAATAGCAAATAATCAAGACCACAAGCAGTCAATCCAAGAATAACATGACAAAGTAAAGAAATTTGGCTAAGTCAAGAAGAGGAAATAGGCAACAAAATATGGATCTTGCGATTTTTTCTATTTTTCTACTAAAAGAGTTTTGATAATTGATAAACATTTATGATTAATGATAATTTCGGGAAATATATCTTAAGATATTTTATTAGATATTGTTAAATAATTACCTTATTTAGCTATATCAATAAATATCAAAATATAATATTTTCTTAATGTTTTTTAATCTAGAAAATATCTTCTCAGATATTTTTAGATCTCCACTACAATGAAAGATATCTTGAAGATATTGGATCATTTAGAAGATAATTGAAGGAGATTACATTATCATAAAGAAGATTAGAACAACAGAAAAACCTCAAATAAAATCCAATCCAATTTCTATATAAAGAGACTTAAGGAAACACATTAGGGGAGCTTAGGAACTCTTTGGGGGTTCAATTTTCGCCTCCTCTCTCGCTTGTCTCATGTTCTCCACCTTCTCTTCTTCTATTTTCATGTTATTTCTACATACCATGGAGTGTTAAGCCTCTAGGTTGATTCTTTTGTAATTTCTTAACTGGATTATGAGGTTATATGAATAAATTTGTTTTTTCTTTTGATTCTTGTTGTAATTTATTTTTATCTGTCTTTTGCTTTTTAATCAAGTAAAAGTAATGACTTTTACATTATAGCAATTTAGCATGATGTTAAATCTACATAACTTATCAATCATATGAGCCCAAGAGTTTTACTTTTAATTGAAAATTTACTTTGATTAAAGTTAGAAACTTTCATATGATTGAATGAGACTTTGCCAATAATTGAGAATGTACTTTGATTAAAGGTGAAAACTTTAACAAGAATTAATCAAGAATTTACTTTGGTTAATTAGCTTTTTATTTGATATAAGAGGTAAAAGAATAGACATGATTAGACAAAGTAATATTTACTTGGGAATGTACTTTGGTTAAATTTACTATGGTTAATCTACAAAGTTGTTGTTTTAAATGAGAATGTACTTTGGTTAATTTGAAAATCTAAGATAATTATTTGAATAATAATCTTTAGATAACCAATGATAAATCCTATTTTTAACAATAATATATTTTTTTTGGTTACTATCTTTGCAATACTGAAGTTGCTATAGTTTAATAGTATTAATTTGATTGTGCGTCGACAATGTTATCCAATTTGGCGCAGTTAGAATTTCTATCATTTTAGTTCTTATTTTATTTTTGTTATTTTAATTTTATTTTTATTTATCACTAACATTTTCTTTTGCTCTATTTTTTTCTATTATTTATTTTATTTTACTTTCTTTAGTTATTTTAATTTAGTAAAAAAATTCATAATTTCTGTTTGAGGAATTTTGTTGGAAAATTTGTAAAACTAGTTGGGGAATACTTTGGCTATGGAAAGATAAGGAAGTTGTCCATTGAAACATACCTATCTTTCCTTGAAGTCTACCCAACAAGCTTTCAACTTATGTCTTTTCACAAAACCTCTTTGAAAAATGAAAAATATTTTTTCATATTAAAGTAATAAAAAATATGATTACTATCCTCAACAACCATATGATTCATATGATTATCAATAACAAGTTGTCACGCCTATTATTGTAACTGATATAACTAAGTTGACTATACGTCAAATGTAACGCCCCAAATTTGATGGTGTCACGGGTTATTAAAAATCGATAATTTTAAAACTTCCTTACAGCACAAAAACATAATTTAAACATGCATAATTTATTCAAAGAATATGAGTTCCAAACGACTTGTCCAATTACATTATTCAAAATAATGAAAATAATGAATGTAATGAAACAACTACAACTACATTGTCTTAAAGTTAACAAAACTAGCTTTCATTAAAATCCCAAATTTGTTTCCCGTTATCTCTTGAACCTATCAAGCCTCGGCACCATCTGCACATCATTTGCTCACGTATAATACATTAAATGATCATCGCCGTTAATATCATTGTGCTTTTTAGGTACTTTAGTTGTGCAGTTAACATAGGTGCTAATGAATGGATAAATCAATAGTTTAGGCTTAGAGTCAAGGATCGAGGATCGAATATAGATGATCGTGGATCGTGGATCGAGAATCGAGTAATTTATTATGATTGAGTTGTTATGTTAACGGATTAGGAACCCCATTTTTATTACTATTGTTTATGGGGGTATAATGAGTGTGCTTATATCTTATTATTATGATTATGATTGTTTTATCGTAGCTTACCCCATACCTGTTTGTGTTTGTGTGTTTGTGAATGAAATTATCGACGATAATCCTATAATGTGTTATAAGTGAATAGATGATGTTGCATATCTTGTTGAGGCATGATAGCTTCGAGTGATGACAAAGAACAGACTTGGGATTTTTACTAAAAGTTATTTTGTTTAAATTTAAAGAGAATGTAATTGGAGTTATTTTATTTCTTTCATTAATGTCATTATTTTGAATAATGAAATTGGAACAGTCTTTTGGAACTCATATGCTTTGAATAAATTATGCATGCTTAAATGTTAAGGTTTTTGAAAAAAAATTCATTTCCACACTACGATAGAAAGTTAATATTATCGGTTTTTAATAATCCATGACACCCTAAAATTTAGTGCGTTACAGTTAGCGTTGAGCGCATGATGGCTTCCGCTAAGTGCAAGGTTGCAAACCACTTGGTAGAGGCAGTTAGAATGTATGGCGTTAAGCGCCATGGTTCTCATTGAGCGGTGGGAGCTCTACAACTCTTCCATGGAGCTCAACAAGCTTGGCCAATTGGTCCTAGAGCTTAGTTGCATGGTCCTAGAGCTTAGTTGCATGGTCCTAGAGCTTGACAAGTATGTATTAGAGCTTACTATGTCAATAAGGATAATTCTGAAGCTTATTAGATTAATTTGAAATTATGATTGCTGGATTTTTATATTATTGTTCTTATTATTAGATTCGTTGACCCTATTTCATTTCTAGGAGTTCCGAAAAACCTTCATAAATTAATAGATATCTTCACAGATCTCTTCTTCTGTTGTTACCAAACGGTGGGTAACAGGATCTTGCCGAGCGGCTGCAGAGAGCTAAAGACTACCGAACGACTAAATAACCGAACGACTGAAGACTACCGAACGATTGAAGACTGTCGTACGGTGGAAACTTGGAAGGCGTTCGGTTATAGTGTTATATAATAGTTTTGTTAATTCTGTTTTCTTTTTCCCTCTTCCTTTTTGTATATATTCTTTGCTTCCATTGTATCTAATACACTTCTACTGATATTTATTCACAATTATGCTCTGTCTAGAGTTCTTGTTTTTTCTTTTCTCAAACACTCACATGGTATCAGAAGAAAGACAATAATTATGGTTCTTTCTTTGCCCCTTTCTTCATCTCCAGATCTTTTCTCATGGCAACCTCAATTTCTACCATCGATCATCTTTCTAACCCTGCCGACCCTCTTTTTCTTCATCCTGGTAAGAACTCAGCCCTCGTTCTTGTTAATCCTCCTCTCTCCGACACCAATTATCACAATGAAGGCATGATATGTTTGTCGCTCTTGAAACCAAGAACAAACACAAATTCATTCTTGGTACTCTTTCTTGTCCTCCTCCTGATGATGTTCTTCATGAAGCCTAGAAGAGATGCAACAAAATGGTGATCTCATGGCTGATGCGTTCCATGACTCTACCTATCAAACAATCTGTTATGTGGATGGATTCTATGTACGAGATTTGGAACGATCTTCTCCAACATTTTTCTCATGGTGATAAGTTTCGCATCGCTGATCTCCAAGAAGAACTTCACTCTTGTAAACAAGGTGGTTCTACTGTCTCTCAGTATTATACTCGTCTTCAAATAATTTGGAAAGAACTTTCTTTGTATAAGACACTTCTTGTCTGCACCTGCACTTCTCCTTGTAATTGTGGCTTATTGGCCAATATTCAACAAGAGTGCAACGATGATTCTGTCAACAAGTTTCTTCATGGATTAAACGATGAATTTTCCCAAGTCCGTTCTCAGATTATGCTAATGGGACCTATGCCGACTCTCCCTAAAACTTTTTCTTTGGTCCTTCAACAAGAATGGGAATTTCATAATTCCTCCTCACAAATTCCACAACATTCCATGGCTAATTTCAATTTCCAGTACCCTCAGAACAAGACTTTTAATCCCTCTCGTGGACGAGGACGTACCAGTAAATTTGGTGGTCGTGCTAAATATTGTGATCATTGTAAAAGAACAAATCACACCTTTGACAATTGTTGGATCAAATATGGCCTTCCTCAAGGTTATAAACCAACCATCAAACAAAATTCTGCTCCCTCCAATCCCTCTATCAATCTTACTGATGTTGTTTCACACACCTTCAATGACTCCTCTGTTGATACAACTCAAGTTCAATGTCTTTTTTCTAAGGAACAATATGATGCTATTCTTGGATTGTTGAAATAGTCTCAACGTTCTACTCCTAGGATGGCCATCGTCAATCAGTGCACTCCACAGTCATCAGGTTCTCCTTTTACGCCTAGTTTTTCTTCTTGGATTATAGATAGTGGAGCTACTGATCATATATGTTCTTCAAAATTTCTTTTTAATTCTTTACATCCTATCACTCCTATTTCTATACGTTTACCAAATCACAGTTTCGTTACTGCTAAATTATTAGGGACTATTATTTTAGGAAATTTGGTTTTCCACAATAGTCTATTTGTTCCCAATTTCTCTGTTCATCTTATTTCTATATCTAAACTGTTACATTCAAATAATTGTTTCATTATCTTTCATTAAAATAGTTGTCTCATTGTGTAGATGGATACTTACCAGACGATTGGAGTAGCTAAAAACTACCACAGACTCTTTTATCTCCTTAGTAATAATATCATTAGTACTTCAGAATTAAATGTCTTTCATTCTGTTTTTCATAATAGTTCTAGTGATTTTGGTAATTTGTGGCACATGAAACTTGGTCATCCTTCAAATAAAATTTTCCAGACATTAGCTTTCCAATATTCTGATATTCCTTTTCAATCTATTGATGCTTGTGATGCTTGTGCTTTTGCTAAACAAAAACGTCTTCAATTTTCTGTTAGCAAAACTAAATCTCCATGTTTCTTTCATCTCATTCATGTTGATATTTGGGGCCCCATTTCTATTACTTCCATTGATTGATATAAATATTTTTTTACCATTGTTGATGACTATAGTCGTTTCACATGGCTTCTTCTTTTGAAACACAAATATGACGTCAAATCTTTACTTCCAAACTTCATTCTTTTAACTGAAAACCAGTTTTCTTCTAAACTTAAAATTATAAGATATGACAATGGAAAATAATTTCTTCTTAATGATTTTTATTCTACCAAAGACATTTTTCATGAAACTACTTGTGTTGCTACTCCTCAACAAAAATGGCATTGTTGAAAGCAAGCATCAACACATTCTCAATGTTTGTCGATCTCTTCTATTTCAATTCAAAGTTCCAAACATTTTTTGGTCTTATGCTATAAAGCTTGCCATTCATATTATTAATAGACTGCCAACCCCTTTTCTACAAAATAAATCTCCTTATGAACTAGTTTATTCCACCAAACCTGATTTTTCAAATCTAAAAGTTTTTGGATGGTTATCATACTCCAACTCTGTTACTGTAGGTCGCACAAAACTTGATTCCATAAGCAACAAATGCATTTTTCTTGGATACAAATCTGTAACCAAAGAGTTTGTGTTGTATGATTTGCATTCACACTCTACTATTGTTTCACAAAATGTCATTTTTCATTAACATATTTTTCCATATCAAACTTCTTTAACTTCACCTTCGTCTCCTACACATGATGATATTTCTGATGTTATTCTTTTTTATTTTCCACATATGGAACCTGTTTCCACTGCCCCAAATTATCCAACTAGTAACACTTCTAATCATACTTTTGATAGTGTTATTATTCCTACTGTTGGACAAAGAGTTTCTCTTAGAAACAAAAGTAGACCTAAATATTTAGATCATTATGCATTCCCTCATCCCATACTACCCCGTATCCTATGCATTTGTTCCTTTCTTACGATAATTGCTCTTCTAATCATGCTTCTTTTTGTCATAATATTTCTGCACAAGTTAAACCATCTTCCTTTAAAGAGGCCAGCAAATTTGAATGTTGGCAGCAGGCTATGAATTCTGAACTTTGTGCTCTTGAAAGAAACCAAACATGGACTTTGGTGAATCTCCCTACTAGTAAGAAACCCATCAGTTGTCGTTGGGTTTATCGTATCAAGCGTAAACCGAATGGCTCTATTGACATATATAAAGCTCGTTTAGTGGAAAGAGGTTTCACTCAAATTGAAGGCTTGGATTATTATGAAACTTTTTCTCTGTGTTAAAATCACCACTGTTCGTCTTGTGCTTGCTCTTGTGGCTATCAACCAATGGTTTCTTCATCAGTTAGATGTTGACAATGCCTTTCTCCATGGTGATTTAACTAAAGATATATACATGAAGCCTCCCCCTGGTCTTTGTCCATCTACTCCCGATCTTGTTTGCAAGCTTCAAAAGTCTCTTTATGGTTTAAAGCAAGCCAGCAGAAATTGGAATCACAAACTCACATCAGAATTACTTTCTATTGGGTATACACAAAGTTCACCCGACCACTCTTTATTTATCAAACATACTCCCTCTATTATCACCATTATTGTGGTATATGTTGATGATATCCTTCTATCTGGAAATAACTTGTCTAAAATCACTACTGTCAAAGATCACCTCCACAACAAGTTTCACATGAAAAATCTTGGAGATCTCAAATATTTTTTGGGATTCGAAATTGCTAGATCTCAAGCTGGATTATATATCAATCAGAGAAAATACTATCTTGAATTGATTTCTGAAGTTGGTATGCTAGGATGTAAACCTGCTCCAACACCTGCCGATCCTTTTGTTAAACTTCATGCTAATGAAGGTATCCCTCTTAGAGATCCTTCTTCTTACTGGCGTCTTATTGGACGATTACTCTATCTCACTAATACGCGGCCCGACATTGCTTTTTCCGTCCAACAACTTAGCAAGTTTGTTTCTACTCCTCGTTAACCTCATATGCAACAAGCCATGAGGATCATTAGATATTTAAAGAATGCTCCTAGTTCTAGTCTGTTATATGCTGCTGATAATTCCTTCCGCGTTCATGCATGCTTTGATTCTGATTGGGCTACTTGTGCTACCACTAGAAGATCCATCTCTGGTTTCCGTGTTTTTCTTGGAACTGCTCTTATTTCTTGCAAGTCAAAGAAACAAACCACCGTTTCCAAATCTTCTTCTGAAGCCGAATACAGGTCCTTAGCTTCTCTAACTTATGAACTGCAATGGCTGCAATGTCTTTTAAAAGATCTGCATATACCGTGCCCGACTCCTTACTCGGTCTATTGTGACAACAATTCTGCTATCCACATTGCCAAGAATCCCACCTTTCATGAAAGAACGAAGCATATAGATATAGACTGCCACATTGCTAGACCAAAGCTTCAAGATGGTCTCATCAAGCTTCTTCATGTTTCTTCTACCAATCAAGTTGCGGACGTTTTCACCAAGTCTCTTTATCCTTCTCCTTTTAATACTATTACTTCCAAGCTAAACATGCATAATATCCATGTTTATCTTGAGGGAGGATGATAGAGATCTTCACAGATCTCTTCTTTTGTTGTTACCGAACGGTGGATAACAGGATCTTGCTGAACGAATGTAGAGAGTTGAAGACTACTAAACCGACTGAAGACTACTGAACGACTAAATAACAGAACGGTTGAAGACTACCGAACGGCTGAAGATTACCGTATGGTGAAAATTCGAAAATCGTTCGGTTACAATGTGATAGAATAATTTTGTTAATTTTGTTTTCTTTTTCTCTCTTTCTCTTTGTATATATTCTTTGCTTCTGCTGTATCTAATACACTTATATTGATATTCATTCACAATTATGCTCTATAGTTCTTGTTTTCTCTTTTCTCAAACACTCACACGATTGTGATAATTCTAGCTATAGAGTTTTGAAAAACCTTTACAAATTAAAAAGAAATCCACGTTTTTTTATCAGAAATTAACTTAAATGTCAAAACCATTATAAAATACTATATCATGCTCAATTTTTAATATATTTAATACCGCGGCTCTAGGTCTTGAAACAGTTAATAAAGATTAGGATAAAAACTGTTCAACACAATATTATATTAAATATATCTCACATGATTTATTATTATATTTAAATGTCGTAACTAACATTTAAAGTCATGGATTTCACCAATGAGGATTTCTCCCATCCATTACTCCGAAGACTTAAACGTGTTAGTGACCGTTGATTGTGGTTTTCCAGCATTTAGAAATAGTCAAGGCGGGATCCACCTCCAACGATAATAATAATATAGAAAAATAAAAATGCGTATCTTCCCGTGAAGAAGCGCCATAGGAGCCTACTAAAACTTGGTCAGAATCACACATAACTCACTTGTGGTCACTCTATCCAAATCTAACAAACACTTGTTGACTCGCTCTATAAAAACTACACGCTCACGCTACCCACACTTCACTCATTTACCTTCACAATAATGGGCTCAGAGAAAAAGAAGCTCCGCCAAGACGAACCAAAAACACCGCCCAAGCTCTCTCTACTAACAATTTCTCGGGGGAGCATGCTGCCGGATTTGCCTACTCCGCCACCACGGACGGCGGTGTCTGTTCCGTTCGAGTGGGAGGAGGCGCCGGGGAGGCCTAGGCCCTGCCACAGCGGATCCAGGCCCAAGGGTAATGATGACGTGGCTAGAACCTTGGAACTGCCTCCGAGGTTGGTTTTGTTGGAGGGCAAGGGTTCGTCGCCGACAACCGTGCTGGACGGACCTTATGTTGGACGCGCCATGTCTTTTACGACGTCGTGTAGGCCCTCGAAGGACACGTGGAATGCCAATTTCGCGTCTAACAGGTGGAGCGCGTTGAAGAAAAACGAGCCAGAGGAGGGTAGTTTTGGCTTTTCTAGTTCAACTGTGGAGGGAACTGGCAAGGTGAAGATCACAAGGGTTAGAAGAAAAGGAAGCTTTTCGAGTCTTTCCCACCGAAGTTCACACGTGTGGGTATGTAAGCTTCGTTTCTTTTCCATTTCATCGTGTTCTTTGAGATGCGTTCTGCTAATTAGGGAAAGTGATGATCTTAAGGGAAATTTACTTTTAGAAGTGTAAAAAGAAGATGAAAATATATCTTTTCGGTGACTCTGTTTGGAAACAATTTTTTAAAATTATATTGGACGAGAAATTGATTTAATGGAATTATAAGAAGAAAGTAAAAGTGAAATCAACTTTCTACAAAATGATAAGCATAGTTAATTTAAAATGATAGCCGTGTTTATATACATGACACGATTTTAAAGTGAAATTACATTGATCTAACATAATTTCTGAGTAAAATGAGAAGTAGTATAGATCCAACATAATTTTAATTATTTTTTCTTTTCATTTCAATTAAAATCATACCACAAAACTTTAATATTATTTAATTTGAACCGACACAATTTTGGTTTAATTTGATATAGAGTGGTATAGTAAATAATGTATTTTTAATGAAATTAAATTCATAACCTTCATTTACAGAACACACCTCTTTTAGTTCTACCAAAGCCTCCAGTGATTTTAAAAGTTTAATTTTGTTTTTTTTTAAATTATAAAAAAAATTGGTTTCTCCTATTCAGTTTCTTTGTTATTTTCGTCATACAAACAAATGATTATAATCTTAACAGAGGAAAGTGGACGGAAAAGGCATCATATTTTACTATAAAAGCAAACAAAGACACTAACATACATATTTTAATATAAAAGCAAACAAAGACACTAACATATTTTAATGGATTGAAATATCTGTCCCTTCTTTTAGGTACGAAAAGTTGCACTTCAGATATAGCAACATTTTCCATTTTTCTTTCACTAAAAACAACTAAAATAGTTTCACATTGACTAGAAGGAGATTTGGTTTGGTTGTGATGTTAAAATCTTATTATGAACCATTTTTCTTACTGCAGGTAAGCATTTGTGAAACATTTAAGCAAGTGGTACCCTGGAAGCGCAGGAAAGAAAAGCAGGGAAAATGGATGCCCAAATTTGACAGCATTTGATCTTTGACCAATGCAACGTTAGACTCTTCTATCATGCCATTGCCCTACGGTGGGTGAAAAAATAGAAGAGAGTAGTAACAATGTGGATAATGAATGAAGTTAGATTTTTAAAAATGCTATTGCTACTAGACTAGTTAAAATTGATATAGTTAAAAGTTTGCTTCTTAAATTATGTAAATGTAGAAATACAGAGATAATAGAATGAATTATACAAAAAAAAAAAAAGAGGGTAAGACTTTTATTTTTGATAAATTATGAAAGTATAAAAGAGAAGTTCTTCAATTAGTAAAGTCTAATAATCTAACTGTTAGAAGAATAATAGTATAAAATAGTAGGAATTCATAATTTTTTGTTAAGGTAGTGTGCCGAATTTCTGATACATCGAACATAAATATGACCACCAATTAAAAGAGTATTTGTTTTTGTTCACCACATCTTTGTTTCGCTTGGTCTAACTTTTGTATAATTCCTTGGTAATATACTCCTCCTTACTTATATTGTTTTGCATGATTTGTGTTTTGCAAAATAGTGGTATCTATGGTTTTACTTATTATTTATTGAGTTCTCATCAACTATCATTTGCACTTCCCACTTAATTACAAAGTAAGATACTTTTTTATAAGTAGTGCTTTTAATTCCAATTTCATCTTAATTTCGTGTGTTTAATCCTCTTATCCCAAAATTATATTTAAGTTTTATCTTTATGTTCAGTTAGAAAACCAAGATTTAACTAACATGAACGTAAATGTCTTTTTCTCATCATCTTTTATTTTTGTTTTATAGAAATTGTTTGCCTGTTATAAATCTAAGTCACTTGGCATACTTTTCATACACTCAAATGGAAAACCTTTATGATGATTAACATAAAAAAAAAAATCTACAAATTATGTTTTATTTTCTTGAATGTATTGAATAAACTTGTAATTCAAATTTTCACGAAGAAAAACTTTTGAAAAAAGGAACTAAGTTCAAGAAGGGTGAATTCAACTTTTAAACTTTTTTAGGTTTTAATATTTAACTAGTTTCAAACATGTCTATTCACAGTTGATGTTTGTTGGTGAGTTATTGAAAGTGAATTAGATATTAAGAAAAAAATAATAATAAGCATTTTATGTTTTTTTTAACATCTCAATTATCTCACACTTAATACTTCATGATTAACATGTTGTAACATTATTACACTTGTCCAATAGGTAAATATAAAGGGGTTCACATGGAATACATATTTTTAATAAAACACTCATGCAATGACTAGAAATACTTCTTCTATTCCCCCGCTTCTCTCTTTATTGGCATTGGATCAGTCGTTGTTTCCTCATGTACTCTCATATAACACACATGTTATACGATTATCATACAAACATAAATACCAACACAATACAACCAAGTAGGGGTGAGCTAACATGCAACATATCATTCATAAAATATGCATAAATATGTTACTACGCATATCAATAATCATATTATTATGCAATAATCATACTAGACTCAATCATCGCATCATTCTAGACTTGATCATCTAGATGAAAGGTTCATGCGAAATCACATAAGGTTGTACACTTGTGGAAACCTACACTGCTTTTTATAGAGACATTACCAATACATACATCATGTCACCCACAAAGTTAGCCCGTTTACACCTATGTCCAAAACTGGCACATAGACTAGGTGTAACACCCGTAACAGAATGTCACTAGTATATAATTTTTCTCAAAACATTTCCATAAAACATTCATTTTAGATAATAAAAAACTTTATTCGATTATAATGCGGAAGCAAAACCATAACTATAAATGTCGCTCATACAAAGTGAAAATATCGAAATGTCAGTTTTACATAAAAGTACCAAGTCTAAAAATTTTAAAACAATGAAAAATAAATAATCAACCCCAAACTTAACCGTCCCAACTCTCATCAGCTACTTCAAACTGGTCTTATATGAAACACCATCTATTTCGTACAAGTACGATCATCACATATGAAAACCATCACCACAAACATGCAAGGGTGACAAAGCAGAAATATTATAACATATAACAAAATATATTCATATTAAACACAAAAATATGATAAATCATAAAAACATATTTCATTAGAGCCTTAACATCATAGTCAAATCATCCACAAACCAATGTCGTTCCTTGCATTGCATCATCTTAACCTGCTCTTAATAGCAGATGATTTGAGTTGTCTTCCATCACAACTTTAGAGCTATCTCCTCAATTTCTTAAGGACTAACGAGTAAAAATACTGATACTACGTGCATCGGTGCACTATACTCAACACGAGTCGTGTAACACCCCATCTCAGAGTATCACATGCAATTTAAAACTTTTCACAAAATTTTTGAAATTACTTTTATATATATATATATATATATATATATATATATATTAACAAAACGTCTGATACCATAAAAAAATATGAAACTTCATACAACTGAGAAAATTTAATTAAAATTACAAATCAAACGAACAATAAAGTTCTCCAAATACATTTAAAACCCCAAATAAAGTTTCCCCACCATAAATCCTCTCTTTATATCGTTTCATCTTCATTTGTAATAACATCTGCTCTCGTATAATATCACACATTATACGATCATTGCATTCATAAGCATAAACACAACAATAGGGTAAGCTAACCGAAACAAGAAGGATACATCATCCACAGTTTTACTAATATCACAAGTGTAACAATCAGTCCAACTCATACATCTTAAACATACTCAAGAACAAGTCATTGCATTGATATCAAACAATACTTCTCAAGTCCAAATCATCATTCCACTTACTAGAAACATTACAATGTATTATCATCCTGTCTACTTATCAAATTAGAATAGTTAATGATCCTTATGTCTGCTTGCCAAAGTAGTACAAAAGGGTGATATTGTCTACTTACCAAAGTAGCACAACAAAGGTGATATTGTTTACTTACCAAAGTAGCACAACAAGGTGATATTTTCTACTAGCAAAGTAGCACAACAAAGAGATATTATCTACTTACCAAAGTACCATAGCATGGGACACTCCACCTACTTACCAAAGCAGTGCAGTTTATGTCAAACTAACATCTCATCCTCCCACCTACTCACCAAAGTAGTGTCCAACCCTGAACCTCTCCCCTTCCTGACTTACCAAAGTTGTAGGAAAATAAATAAATAAAATTTGGATTTATAATTATTGCAAGAATGCCTATACTACACTGACTTACCATCAACAGATTTACAATCCATGATTTAACTCAAATAATGATTACAACTTAGTCATCTTCAATATAATTTAATTTCTAATATAGAATATCTCATATAACTCATCTTCCAATTCTTAAAATACAACTACACATACAATTCAAGAATATAATTACTCAAGATGCCACCCAATACAAATATATTTACTATTGCGTGGAAATACTACTCTTTACATAAATCATTAATTAAATATCTGAAGTAATCAAACTAATTAACAACATGTTTAAAACCTATGGTAAAATTTTCAGTCCGATCCAACAGTTAATAAGGCGGAATCCTTAACTTTTGTATAAATGATCCAAAAATAGAAATTAAGCAATATTGAGATCCTTGAGAAGATACGAACCTAATATCTCCAAATCTATACCTCCGACTAAAAATCTAAACCGTTAAAGTAAATAACTATGTGTTAGGAACAACATATTAAAATTTCAGGTTAATATAACGGTTAACTAGGTAGATATTGAAGTTTTATCGAGGTAACTTAAGAATAGAAATTTAAGTGGTTTTCGACTCTACTCAAAATGTGGAATGAATTCCTCTAAGCACAAACATCTAATTATAAATCTGAACGGTCAAGATGACTTAATATGTCTTTTGAACAACATATTAAAATTTAGAGTCAATCTAACAGTAAATGAAATAAAATTTGAAGTTTTTACCAAGATAACTTAAGAACAAAAATATAGTGTTCATCAGATTTCTCAAAATGGCGAAATTAATTTCTCATAACATAGACTACCAATTACAAATCCGATCGATCAAAGTGTAGTAATATATATTAGAAATCACATATCCAACTTTCAAGTTGATCTAACAGTCAAATAGGTTAGAATCTATATTTTACTGAGAGCACTTAGTAACATAATTATAGTGATAATTTATTTACTCCAACATGTAGGATTTATTTCTCCATGTAAAGACTTTTAATTAATGATCTGAACAGTCAAAGGGAAGAAAGAGGTATTAGAACTCATATATTAAAATTGTAGCTAAATCCAACGGTAAACAAAGTTAAAAGGAAGGTTTTACCACGATAACTCGAAAATAATAAAATCATAATCATGAACACTAAATTTACACAAGTGAATAGATAGCTACCATTACCAAAATTTTAATAGTTCATAGCTCATATTCATGATCATAAAATATATATATATATATATATATATATATATATATATATATATATATATATATATATATATATATATATATATATATAAGAAAGGTTTAGTTCCCTACCTCTTTTGCAGTCAAAATTTCCAACTCTTGGTGCTTTAAATCTCAAGCTTCCTCCTTTGCTTACCATCATTCTTTTACACTTCCAGAAAACAACTCTCCCCACTTCCCCCTCTCTCCCATTGATAAGGTTTTATAATCATTCCTAGCTTTATATGTATAATAAAAGGAAAGGGCCACATACCCAAAATTGATATGCATGATTTATGGATGTCTCCTTGATTTTATTGGGTATTGTATCTTTGCTTACTAAAACTTAATGTGCTACCACAAAGAGAAGGTCCCATGGTTGAATGAAAAGAAAAGGTGTATGTTATGTGGATGGGTGGAGAGAATTTACGTTTAAGATATAGAATAATGTTTTGTTTCACTTAATAATATAAGAAAAGCTATGTGCCACCAAATTTTTAAGATACCCCACGGTGGAAAAAAATGATAAAGGATATAAACTCTATGCATTCAAAATAAAAGGTCACATTTACAATAATTTATATAGTTAAAATAGAGGTTGTATTATGAGTATATTTTAGAGTGTATTTTTGGATTTAATATTATATACATACATACCTCATCATTTAATAAGATAATAAAACATATCTTTTAGTACTCACAAATATCAAAAAGAAAATATGCACCATGATTAATTATTCAATACCACAAAGTATAACAAATAAACTACAAAATATAAAAATTAAAATAGAAAATATTTTTTTCTACAGGTCTCACAAGCTGAAGCCTTTGGGCGAGACATCCAACCCTTTCAAGTTCTCATGCAGGAGGAAGGGTGACACACAAATCTTTATGTCTACTTGAGACCCAATATCCTTAACGTAGCATAGTACGAAAAGCTCACACAGCCGACAACAAATCAAGGAAAGAAAATAGTTTATGTTCATGCGATAATAGCATACACATTCTCAATAATATTCATTGAACAAACCTCCATCAAGCTCAAACCTCATTACTTTTACTCTTATTATTATTAAATCAAAATTGAATACCAACTTCCATTACAAAAAGGCTTTTAGTACACACTGCTTAATCCGCCAACATTCATCAAAACACTCTAAACATATATCATTATAAACGCTACTAATACGCGTCCCATTCATTTTATCACGTTAAATCATAAGACAAGCACAACAGGGCACCTACTCGTCCCTTAATGAAAACTAAGAGGGTTATGGTAATTTTGCACTCATACTCACCTTCCACAAGGCTAATGTCGTGGCCCACCAACCCAAGAACGGGATAATGAGAGGGTGTTTCACCCTGCACCTCCAACCTTTTCATTTTGCACCTTCAATTACCCTTTAATTAATGATGTGGTTATCATTAATTAATTGTGTCATTAAGGAATTTTGTGCATTGAATGAAGCATTGAAACCCTACACCTCATTTCCCTTATTACGAAACATGCACCTCATTTGATTTTATCTATTAAAAGACCCTCACCCCATTTTTACCCCTTTTGAATTTGTTCATCTCTTCTCTTTCCTTAAGTGTTTCTCTTCATTCCATTTCATTTGTTTCAATCGAATGAGTGTGTTTCTCTCTACTCCATATTATTTGTTCTCCTCCTAAGTGTGGTCTTTAGAGTTAAGAGAGATTTGAGAGGGATTTTTGTTGAGGCAACTTAGGGTGTTAGGTGGTGCTTCTAGCCAGTTGAGCTTGGAGGTGATGCTTCCAGGTAGGTTGTAAGATCCTTGAAAATATTTGTAAGTTAAAATACTAGATAAAAAAAAAATGAATAGTAAATTGTGAATAGTAAAAAGTGAATAGTAAAAAGTGAATAGTAAAACGTGAATAGTAAAAAAAAAAAAAAAAAAAAATATTTTTGGAAAGGATAAGTGTTCCACGTAGCTTTGAGATCAGAATTTATCAAATTGCAAATAAAAAATTATTTTTGTAATAGTAAAATGAATAAAAAAATGAATAGTTAAAATGAATAGTAAAAATGAATAGTAAATTTTTTTGCTATAAATAGCCAAGGGGGGAGGCTGAAAATTTACACCAAAGAACTTAGAAAATTTTTGAGAGAAAAGAGTTGAAAGAATTTCAAATTTTGCAAAAGGGGATATTCTGGAAGTTTTCAGAGGGCGAGGAAATTAAGTCTGTAATAGAGGTAAGGGGAGCTAACTTTGAGTATTTCCTTTTGTATTATCTTGAGTCTTGAATATGCTATATTTTGCTTTTTCTGATCTTATATCTTGAATATGGAGTATTTTGTTTCTGTATGATCTTAAATTTTAAATGAGAGTATGCTTTTGTGTTGATATCCAAGTGTGATAGTTGTAAAATGTAATGTTGATTATGTTATACCACTTGTATGTTATTAGTTGTTTATTTTGTATTTTGGAAGGATTAGAAATTGTCTAACCGGCTCTGCCAGATTCAATTTCTTGTTTCCCCAAACATTCTATTGTTTTCCTTATTTATTTTTATTGTATTTTGGAAGGATTAGAAATTGTCTAACCGGCTCTGCCAGATTCAATTTCTTGTTTCCCCAAACATTCTATTGTTTTCCTTATTTATTTTTATTGTATTTTGGAAGGATTAGAAATTGTCTAACCGACTCTGCCAGATTCAATTTCTTGTTTCCCCAAACTTTCTATTGCTTCAGTTATTTATTTTATTGCACTTTTGGAAGGATTAGAAGTTGTCTAACCGGCTCTGCCAGATTCAGCTTCTTGTTTCCCCAAACTATTTATTGCTTTACTTATTTATTTTATTGCATTTTTGGAAGGATTAGAAGTTGTCTAACCGGCTCTGCCAGATTCAACTTCTTATTTCCCCAGACATGTGTTGCTCTTGTTACTTAATTATATTGTATTTTTGGATGGATTAGAAGTTGTCTAACCGGCTCTGCCAGATTCAACTTCTTGTTTCCCATGAATTTTTATATTAAGATTATTCTTATGATTGTCAAATATTGTATTCTTCTATGACCATTTATAATAATATCTTATTATGGTTAGTTGTTTATAATTATCTTGTATGAATTCTATCATGAATGAGTTTCTTGGCTGAAATTGATCTTGTTGGAAGGTCTGGAGTAAGGATTCTGTAATAACTTGGAAATGAGTATTAAATAGATGTAGTGATACTATTTGAGGTTGTTGTAAGAGGAAGTAAAAATATTAAAATTAGGCATTTTAGATTTAGAGCATAAGAGAACAAGGTAGATAATTTAAGTAAATAAATTGTTAATTATTGAAGGCCTCCCTTTGTTGGTAGGATAGAGGAACCTTAAAAACCTGAGTTGGCACATCCCTGATCATAGAGCAGCCCTGGCCTGGTCCAGTCAGTTGTGACTAGTCATATGTGTTGGCGTCGAAGGTGAGTTTGATGCGTTCAGACATCTGGGTCCTCTCCGGTGACCAATTGGGGTAAAGAAAGATCTCTAATAGGATGAAATTAAAATAAAATAAGTTAATTGGAGATGTATAAAGTTATCATGGTAAAAACTTCATATATATTTTATTTATCGTTACATTGAGCTCAGACTTTAATACGTAGTGGCTAAGATATGATGAAATGTTTTGGATGATCTATGAATCTTTGATTGGTGAAAATATGTTGAGTTATACTCGTTATGGTCAAAAATGAGTTTATAATATGAATTATGATAGCTGGCGATATGTTTAATTTATTGACACCAAAATAAGTTATTGTCAAATTATGATTAGAGAATGAACATGATTGAGTTATGTGGAGAAGAGGTTATGAATTGTTGATTTGATGAAATGTTGGAGTGGATATAAGAAATTATTGCTTATGAAATGATGTTTCCTACGGGAAGTAATATGTTCGGTTATACCATGAGAGCTTGGTATGAGCAAAGTAACACCTGAGGTTAATGAAAGCAGGCAGCAAGTGGTCTGACCATAAGGCTTTGACATAAATATGTGGTTCATAAGTTTTATAGAAGCAGGCAGAGAGCGGTCTGACCATAAGGCTTCAGAGAGTAAGACATAGTATACAGGTGAGGCTTAAGGAAGCAGGCAGAGAGCGGTCTGACCATAAGGCTTCGTGAGTAAGCATAATATAAATTGTAAGGTTTATGAAATTGAGGAAGATGATTTTGATAATGATGAATTAATGACATCGGGGTAATGATATTTGAGTAATTGTAGAAATAAATGATTGAACTATTCTTATTACAAGTTTAATGATTGATTTGATATGGTTGGCTTACCCTTATTTGTTTGTGCTATGATCATATAACTCATGTTATATGTGATTAGATAATGTTGCAGATGTGGTTGAAAAAGCTTAGAGATGAGAGAGATGCGGGGAAAACCTTTCAGGGATTTTTGTAAAAAGAATAAATTTGTATTGAGAAGATTATGTTGTGTAAAATTTAAAAGTTGAAATGTCAACGGTGAAGACTATATTGTTTAAAGTTTGTAAGTTTGGTATTGTACTTTGGAGTAATTGAAATAAAGTTTGATTGTTTATATGAGGTATCAAATTAATTTAGTCTCTACTATCAGTAATACCCTTTAAATTATTTGGGTGTTACATTATGGTATCAGAGCAATGGTTTTCGAAAGTATTTTGGGACTATGGGGAGTGAAATTATTATTCTTAGTAAAACTATTAATTGTTATGATGAAAATGACTATTGGAGGAAATTGATATCATATGCTAAATTGTATTGTTATCTTTTTGAAGAAATCATTTAAACTCGACAAAGATGCAGCAACAACAAGTTGATCAAGTACCTCAAAATCATTCTAGCTTGAATGACTTCTTAAGGCATGATCCAACTAAATTTAATGGGGAGGCTACTCCTGATGAGGCTGACTCTTGGCTAAGGCAGAACGAGAAGATTTTTCGGGTAATAACTTGCTCAGAAGAACAAAAATTAACTTATGCATCATTTCTTTTGGTCGGGGAGGCTGAATATTGGTGGGAAAGTATGCAACAGTTGATGACGGTTCGTGGTGAGGCTGTGAATTGGGAGAACTTTAAGATAAGGTTCTTGGAAAAATATTTTCCAAACAGTGCAAAATTTGCAAGGGAGGCGGAGTTTCTGACCTTACAACAAAGGAGGTTATCAGTACAAGAGTACGTAGTAAAATTTAATTATCTCTCGAGGTTTTATACTCAGAATATCACAGAAGAATGGAGATGTCGAAAATTCGAGGGAGGACTAAGGCATGAACTGAAGAAGGTACTTATGCCATTGGAAATACAAGAGTTTCCAGCATTGGTAGAAAAAGCCAGAATGATAGAATTATTGGAGTTTGATCCAAGTAGAGTTTCCAGACTTGCCAAGGGAGAATCTTCAATGAAATTCAACAAAAAACCTTATGAAAAACCACAATTATCATATCGAGGAACAGTGAAGTGTTTTGAGTGTGGAGGGGCACATTTCAGACGTGACTGCCCTAAACTTATTGGGGAAAAAGTTGAAGGGAAGAGATGTTTCATCTGCAATGATCCGGGACACTTTGCTAATGTTTGTCCAAAGAAAAAGAAGGTGGGAGAACCACAACAACAAGATTCTGCTGAAGTAAAGCCCCGGGCAACAGGAAGAGTATTCGCAATGTCTGCAGAAGAGGCTACTAAGCCAGGTACATTAATCTTACACACCTGTATGTTGTTAGGAGAATGCGTATATGTTTTGTTTGACTCTGGAGCCACACACTCCTTTATATCCCTAGCATGTTTAGAAAGACTCGGATTACCGATGCTTGATCTAGGGTGTGAATTAGTAGTTTCTACACCAGCATCGGGACCAGTTACGACCAGTTCAATCTGTGTCGGATACCCGATCCAAATTGCAGGACGCAAGTTCAAAGTGAACTTGATCTGCTTACCCCTTCAAAATCTAGACATTATTTTGGGAATGGATTGGTTGACTGCCAATCACGTTCTTATTGATTGTGGGAAACAAAAGATAGAGTTTCTAAATTTGAACGATTTAGAACTAACCTCAACTCGAGTAGTTGCGAAGGATATCAAAGATGGAGCTACCTGCTATGTGGTGTTAGCTCAGGAGAAAAGAGAGAATACTGAAGAACAAATCATCGGAATACCTGTGGTAGAAGAATATGTTGATGTTTTTCCATAACAAGTACCAGGTTTACCACCTAGTCAAGAGATCGATTTCACAATAGATCTAATGCCCGGAGCTGGCCCAGTTTCTATGGCTCCATACAGAATGGCTCCTGCCGAACTAGTAGAGTTGAAAAAGCAAATCAAAGACCTGCTGGAGAAGAAGTTTATCCGTCCAAGTGTGTCTCCATGGGGAGCTCCTGTATTGCTGGTGAAGAAGAAGGATGGAAGTTCAAGGTTGTGCGTGGATTATCGACAGCTGAACAAGGTTACAATAAAGAACAAATATCCTTTGCCAAGAATCGATGATCTATTAGATCAGTTGAGAGGAGCAGAGGTGTTTTCAAAAATTGATCTCAGATCTGGGTACCATCAGATTCTGGTCAAGACGGAAGATGTGCAAAAGACGGCTTTCAGATCTCGCTACGGACACTTTGAGTACGTGGTAATGCCGTTTGGCGTGACGAATGCTCCTGCGATTTTTATGGACTACATGAACAGAATATTTCGGTCATGTTTAGATAAGTTCGTGGTAGTATTTATAGACGATATTCTTATCTATTCAGAGAATAAGGAAAAGCATGCAGAACACTTGAGGGTGGCGTTGGAAATTTTAAGAAAACATCAACTGTATGGGAAACTGTCAAAGTGTGAGTTCTGGATAGAGAAAGTACAATTTTTGGGTCATGTGATTTCTGCTCAAGGAATCTCAGTGGATCCAGCAAAGGTGGAAGCTGTGCTAAAGTGGGAGCGGCCGAAAACTGTAACTGAAGTACGAAGTTTTGTAGGATTAGCCAGTTATTACCGACGTTTTGTTGAAGGGTTTTCCAAGATTGTAGGTCCTCTAACTCAGTTAACTCGTAAAGATCAACCATTTCTGTGGACTGACAAGTGCGAAGCCAGTTTTGAGGATATGAAGCAACGACTAACGTCAGCACCAGTATTAATCATTCCAGACTCTAGCAAATCTTTTGAGGTGTACTGCGATGCGTCATATCAAGGATTGGGGTGCGTCCTAATGCAAGGAAGGAGACCTGTAGCTTATGCATCTAGGCAGCTAAAGGCGCATGAGAAGAACTACCCAACGCATGACATAGAACTTGCAGCAGTAGTATTTGCATTAAAGACATGGAGACACTACCTCTATGGGGCAAGTTTCCAAGTTTTTAGTGACCATAAGAGTCTAAAGTATTTGTTCGATCAAAAGGAGCTGAACATGCGACAAAGAAGATGGATGGAATATATGAAGGACTATGATTTCGAGCTTTTATATCACCCAGGAAAAGCCAATGTGGTGGCAGATGCATTGAGTAGGAGACAAGCTCAAATAACAACAATGATGGTGAAGGAATTAGAACTGTTAGAAAAGTTACGTGATATGAACTTGGGGTTGCAGTTAACCCCAGATCATATATGGTGTGGTCATTTAGTAATCACTAGTGACTTCTTAGAACAAGTGAAGGTTGAGCAGTCGATGGATCAAGAGTTGCAGCAAAAGATCAGGTTGTTGGACACCGATCAAACTAAGGACTTCGTTCTAAGTAAAGATGGCATCCTTCGATTTAAGAACAGAGTGTGTATACCTGCAAAGAGTGAATTAAAACATTTAATTTTAGACGAAGGCCATAAAAGTCGTCTTAGCATACATCCAGGTATGACTAAGATGTATAAGGACCTGAAAGAGTCATTTTGGTGGAATGGAATGAAGAGGGATGTGGCCGAGTTTGTAGCAGCCTGCTTGGTGTGTCAGAAGGCAAAAGTGGAGCATCAAAAACCGGGAGGGATGTTACGGCAGTTAGACATTCCTCAATGGAAGTGGGACAGTATCTCGATGGACTTTGTAACACATTTACCAAAATCATCAAAAGGTCACGATTCTATCTGGGTTATCGTTGATAGACTAACCAAGAGCGCTCACTTTTTGCCCATTAATCAACGTATGTCTCTAGAAAAGCTGACGGAGTTATACATCAGGGAAGTAGTGAGGTTGCATGGAATACCTACAAGCATTGTGTCAGACAGAGATCCAAGGTTTACTTCAAGGTTTTGGCAGACGCTACAGAAGGCTCTGGGAACGCAGTTGAGGATGAGTTCGGCTTATCACCCTCAGACTGATGGTCAAACAGAAAGGACTATTCAGTCTTTGGAGGATTTGCTAAGGACTTGTGTATTAGATCATCTTGGAAGTTGGAATGAGATACTACCATTAGTAGAATTTACTTACAACAACAGTTATCATTCCAGTATTGGTATGCCACCATATGAAGCTTTATATGGAAGAAGATGTAGAACCCCGTTGTGTTGGTTTCAAGATGGGGAAGCACTAACAGTGGGACCCGAGCTATTACAGCGAACCACAGAAAAAATAAAATTAATCCAAGATCGGATGAAAGCAACTCAAAGTAGACAAAAGTCATATGCCGACAAAAGAAGAAGACCGTTAGAATTTGAAGAAGGAGATCATGTATTCTTACGAGTAACACCAACTACAGGAGTCGGGAGAGCTATCAAGATGAGGAAACTGACACCAAAATTTCTCGGACCGTATCAAATTCTCAAAAAGATTGGGCCAGTGGCTTATGAGGTAGCATTACCACCTGGATTGGCAAATTTGCATAACGTTTTTCATGTATCCCAACTGAGGAAGTATATTCCAGATCCAAAGCATGTGTTAGAAGTTGATGAAATTCAGGTCAAGGAAAATTTAACAATGGAAGTTGGACCAGTGCGTATACTAGATGTTCAAATGAAAAAGCTAAGAGGGAAAGATATTCGCACAGTAAAAGTACTTTGGAATGAAGACACACAGGAAATGACTTGGGAATTGGAAGAATTTATGATAAAGGAATATCCATATCTCTTTTGTAAGTAATCTTTTGTTAGATAGTCTTTGTTTAAATAAATAATTTTCGAGGGCGAAAATAATTGTTGTTGGGGAGATTGTAAGATCCTTGAAAATATTTGTAAGTTAAAATACTAGATAAAAAAAAAATGAATAGTAAAAAGTGAATAGTAAAAAGTGAATAGTAAAACGTGAATAGTAAAAAAAAAAAAAAAAAAATATTTTTGGAAAGGATAAGTGTTCCACGTAGCTTTGAGATCAGAATTTATCAAATTGCAAATAAAAAATTATTTTTGTAATAGTAAAATGAATAAAAAAATGAATAGTTAAAATGAATAGTAAAAATGAATAGTAAACTTTTTTGCTATAAATAGCCAAGGGGGGAGGCTGAAAATTTACACCAAAGAACTTAGAAAATTTTTGAGAGAAAAGAGTTGAAAGAATTTCAAATTTTGCAAAAGGGGATATTCTGGAAGTTTTCAGAGGGCGAGGAAATTAAGTCTGTAATAGAGGTAAGGGGAGCTAACTTTGAGTATTTCCTTTTGTATTATCTTGAGTCTTGAATATGCTATATTTTGCTTTTTCTGATCTTATATCTTGAATATGGAGTATTTTGTTTCTGTATGATCTTAAATTTTAAATGAGAGTATGCTTTTGTGTTGATATCCAAGTGTGATAGTTGTAAAATGTAATGTTGATTATGTTATACCACTTGTATGTTATTAGTTGTTTATTTTGTATTTTGGAAGGATTAGAAATTGTCTAACCGGCTCTGCCAGATTCAATTTCTTGTTTCCCCAAACATTCTATTGTTTTCCTTATTTATTTTTATTGTATTTTGGAAGGATTAGAAATTGTCTAACCGGCTCTGCCAGATTCAATTTCTTGTTTCCCCAAACATTCTATTGTTTTCCTTATTTATTTTTATTGTATTTTGGAAGGATTAGAAATTGTCTAACCGACTCTGCCAGATTCAATTTCTTGTTTCCCCAAACTTTCTATTGCTTCAGTTATTTATTTTATTGCACTTTTGGAAGGATTAGAAGTTGTCTAACCGGCTCTGCCAGATTCAGCTTCTTGTTTCCCCAAACTATTTATTGCTTTACTTATTTATTTTATTGCATTTTTGGAAGGATTAGAAGTTGTCTAACCGGCTCTGCCAGATTCAACTTCTTATTTCCCCAGACATGTGTTGCTCTTGTTACTTAATTATATTGTATTTTTGGATGGATTAGAAGTTGTCTAACCGGCTCTGCCAGATTCAACTTCTTGTTTCCCATGAATTTTTATATTAAGATTATTCTTATGATTGTCAAATATTGTATTCTTCTATGACCATTTATAATAATATCTTATTATGGTTAGTTGTTTATAATTATCTTGTATGAATTCTATCATGAATGAGTTTCTTGGCTGAAATTGATCTTGTTGGAAGGTCTGGAGTAAGGATTCTGTAATAACTTGGAAATGAGTATTAAATAGATGTAGTGATACTATTTGAGGTTGTTGTAAGAGGAAGTAAAAATATTAAAATTAGGCATTTTAGATTTAGAGCATAAGAGAACAAGGTAGATAATTTAAGTAAATAAATTGTTAATTATTGAAGGCCTCCCTTTGTTGGTAGGATAGAGGAACCTTAAAAACCTGAGTTGGCACATCCCTGATCATAGAGCAGCCCTGGCCTGGTCCAGTCAGTTGTGACTAGTCATATGTGTTGGCGTCGAAGGTGAGTTTGATGCGTTCAGACATCTGGGTCCTCTCCGGTGACCAATTGGGGTAAAGAAAGATCTCTAATAGGATGAAATTAAAATAAAATAAGTTAATTGGAGATGTATAAAGTTATCATGGTAAAAACTTCATATATATTTTATTTATCGTTACATTGAGCTCAGACTTTAATACGTAGTGGCTAAGATATGATGAAATGTTTTGGATGATCTATGAATCTTTGATTGGTGAAAATATGTTGAGTTATACTCGTTATGGTCAAAAATGAGTTTATAATATGAATTATGATAGCTGGCGATATGTTTAATTTATTGACACCAAAATAAGTTATTGTCAAATTATGATTAGAGAATGAACATGATTGAGTTATGTGGAGAAGAGGTTATGAATTGTTGATTTGATGAAATGTTGGAGTGGATATAAGAAATTATTGCTTATGAAATGATGTTTCCTACGGAAAGTAATATGTTCGGTTATACCATGAGAGCTTGGTATGAGCAAAGTAACACCTGAGGTTAATGAAAGCAGGCAGCAAGTGGTCTGACCATAAGGCTTTGACATAAATATGTGGTTCATAAGTTTTATAGAAGCAGGCAGAGAGCGGTCTGACCATAAGGCTTCAGAGAGTAAGACATAGTATACAGGTGAGGCTTAAGGAAGCAGGCAGAGAGCGGTCTGACCATAAGGCTTCGTGAGTAAGCATAATATAAATTGTAAGGTTTATGAAATTGAGGAAGATGATTTTGATAATGATGAATTAATGACATCGGGGTAATGATATTTGAGTAATTGTAGAAATAAATGATTGAACTATTCTTATTACAAGTTTAATGATTGATTTGATATGGTTGGCTTACCCTTATTTGTTTGTGCTATGATCATATAACTCATGTTATATGTGATTAGATAATGTTGCAGATGTGGTTGAAAAAGCTTAGAGATGAGAGAGATGCGGGGAAAACCTTTCAGGGATTTTTGTAAAAAGAATAAATTTGTATTGAGAAGATTATGTTGTGTAAAATTTAAAAGTTGAAATGTCAACGGTGAAGACTATATTGTTTAAAGTTTGTAAGTTTGGTATTGTACTTTGGAGTAATTGAAATAAAGTTTGATTGTTTATATGAGGTATCAAATTAATTTAGTCTCTACTATCAGTAATACCCTTTAAATTATTTGGGTGTTACATAGGTCGTGGTGTTGGTGTTACTGGTTGGCATAGGTAGTGGTAGTGTTGTTCATGGTTGACATAGCTAGTGGTGGTTGTTGCTGCTATAATATGTTTCCAGGTGCATGATACAAGATATAAAACATTTAAAATACGAATCGGATATGGAAATTTGAAAATTACAACATTAGATGCCGACATTCAATGTAGGAAGAATCAGATGTCGACATTCGATGTTGTAATTTTTAGATGTCTATATCTGATTTATGTTTAAATGTTTTTGTAAAATCTTTCATTATATTAGTTTTTTAATTATTGTATTAGTTTATAATTTTTTTAATTTTGTATGAATTTTTATTAATTTATAAATGTTTAATTAGATAATTTATGATGTAAACATTTTTTGAGATATTGTTTATTTTAAAGCAAGAGCGTTTAACAAGTCTTGACATAGTCTTGTTTAATTCATGTTTTTGGTTTAATCTTTTTGGGGTGTTTTTGTCATATACATAGTCTTGACACTTTTTCTGTTTTCTCGAGAGTTCACCTGAATACCCCTTGGGTACAATATAGCTTTTGCGTTTAGCGTAACTCTTTTTCAAACGTTTTTTACTTACTGGTCATTTATCATTGCGTTTGAGTGTTTTGACTTAGGTGTTTTTCTATTTTCTATAATCCTAAGTGTTTTCCTAAGGCTTTTAAATTGTTGGGGATAATTCTAATATTTTGTTTGTGTCAAACTTCTTAGGAGGTCATCTACAGACTTTTATTCCTAGTGGATTGATTATGTTAGACATGTTGTTTGGACACTTGTTCTTTCAAACTCAGGGTTCCTGTCTTAGCGTTTAGTGTTTGGTTCATTCTACTGTCATAACCAAAACGGTTGTTTCATGTTGTTGCTTTGTTTCAACTTCAAAACTAACACTACTTCGTTTCATATTGTTTGATTAAACATAAAAACTGAGGGTTCTATAGACGAGCTTGTCTTGTCTCGACACATAGTCTTTCTGTTTCTCGTCCACTTCTTTTTTCACACCTCTCTCTACATGTTCCTTCCCTTCCCCACCTTCTCTTCCTCCTCATCGTTCCATCTCCTCCTCCTTCACTCCCATCATCATATTGTTCCATTGTTCTAATATGATCTGATGTGGACTAAGGAGC
This sequence comes from Vigna umbellata, assembly GCF_029865625.1. NCBI lineage: Eukaryota > Viridiplantae > Streptophyta > Magnoliopsida > Fabales > Fabaceae > Vigna > Vigna umbellata. The sequence goes on along the minus strand of NC_142165.1, from coordinate 29,919,869 downwards.
TAACTCGTCCTATGTCGGGCGCTGATGTCCTTTCTCTCCTTCCCTTTTGATGTTTATCAAACAAGGGCGAGAAACAAATATTACATGTGTCAACATCTAGGAGCATGTACTAAGGGGAATTACACCAGAAGATAAGATAAAATAGGATAACACATAATTAAGGAGAGTCTCCAGATTCTTAGAAGTTCATTTTACGAGTTCATCTTTGCATTAATGTAATATGTTTATGTGCTTAAATACAAGTCTTTTAATTACCAATTTTTGTCTTTGTGTATTTTGATTCAGTCCTTTAATATGTTTCTATATACTTCGATTGTGACCATTAACCCGCATGCAAAAGATAAAATAATAGATGTAATAAAACTTGCAAAACACTAAACATATAAAATAGTAAATTTGTGTTGAACTAAGAAAAAGCATATCATTTAGATGTGTATTTGTTAAACGTCAAAAAGGGGAAGATTGTTAAGACAAAATCGTCTACAAGACTCATATGTCTAAACACTATCATGTTTTGAAGTTTAATCAAATAACATTAAACTAGACAAGAATATGAAAATACCTAAACCAGAAGAATAGGATAGGTAGAAACATAAATGCTAGAAACAAGATGCCCAAATCATTCATCAACATAGAAAAACCTTAGAAAAATACTTAGGAAAACAATTAGGTTAAAGCTTCCAAACTCAACGCTAAACAACTTATACGTTAAAGCTTCTAAGAGAGTTATGCTAAATGCGTAAGTAATCTTGTACCCAATGGTAATCAGCTGAACTCTCAAGAAGAAAAAAGGTGTCAAGACAATGCCTTTGACCAAACCCTCTAAAAGCCTTAAACAAAGATCGAAAACTTATAAAAGAAGAAACATGCTAAACACTCAAGCTCTAAAAAGTCAATATTCCAATAAGCATTTACAACAAACTAGATGATACCATGAGCTAAAATCTTTACTTCGTCTAACGATAAAGTTCTTACTCAACGAATGATATATTAAGGAAACGCTTAAATGATAAATGTTACCTCAACGATAGGAAATGTAAAAGGCATTTTTTTTGTATAAAATAAGCATTAAATGTCATTAAATGCTTAATGTTCAAAAACAATAAAAGTAATAAGAGATAAGACATATTTGGTACATGCACAATCTATTCTATTATATGTAGATAACCTACTACACACATCCACATGCTTTATTTGAAATATATCAAAAGTGGGTGTTAGAGACAAAGAAGACATTCACGGAATGTTCTCTTCATAAGAAGAAGTGTTTGAAAGATAGTACAACCTACTTCGAGCAAAGTACTGAAAAACAAAATATGCTCTGACAAATTGACTTTAACCAATGATTACTTCACACACAAGAGAGAGAAGACACAAGAATCAAGGCTAAGAGTTCAAACTAACGGATACCTTTTGAAAAAGCCTTTAAATAGAAGATCATTCAAAGGAAGAATCAAAAGGATAGCTTACAACAAAAATATCAATCCTACGAAAAGTATTTAGAAGAGAAGCATATAGATGCTCAAGCAAAAAGAGAATATCTGAGAAGAGAAAAAGAGAAAAGTCAAACAATTCTCTCAAGCTTCATTGTAATATTTTGCTTACTTTTTTAAGAAAAGATAAAAGAGAGAAACACCCACTGAGTGTATAGATTGTATTGTATCGAACACGTATCCTCATTGCGAGAGTAATTATCTAAACGACTTGTAAGCAATCAAGTGATTGCAATTCTAAAGAGAATTAAAATACTTGTTGTGAAACTTTAACGAGTTAAAGAAATCTAGGCAGCGTATCAGAGGATACTAGGATTGTCTATTACCAGGAGTGGTTTGAACAACTAGTCTAGGGTAACGGAAAGTTATTCGTTGACTAGGAATACCAGGAGTCATGAAGAATTATGCACAACCAAGAGCGGGTCAAACTCAACTAGGTAGCATATCAGGAGATACTAGGAGTGTCTAGGGATACCAGGAGAGGTGAGAATACTTAGTTATAGTCTTATCAAACATTATAGTCGAACCCTCTTTGGATAGAGGAGACTGAAATTACCTTTGTTTGAGTGAACCAGTATAAAAGTATATGTGCATTTATTGTTTAATTTTGTCTAAACGCTTCTCTTATTAAACATGCAGCATTTTAGTTTTAAATACAAGGGCTTTCCATACTAAATGATTATTCATTAAAAAGAAAGCTCTTACAAACACTGTAGTGAATATCCTATATAGCACAAAGAAAATAATTCATTGATTAAAATCATTTACAGAGTTGCCCGTTAAACAACTACTTGAAAAATCTTGTGCTCGACGAAAGTGCTATATAAGAACGATTGCGAAAAGCTTTTCTATTAACATTATTCAACACCCCCCGCCTTTAGTGTTTTTCAAGTACTTGACACTGAACATTATGTCAGATCAAGACACGGTGATATACAAAAGTAAACCTATCATTTGACAATAAGTAGTGTTGTTTGTGAGATCCAGAAATATTTACGATAAATATATTTTCTTCTTTCTCTAGTAGTGTACTAATGTGTTTAAGATGTGATTCTATTATTTTATTAAATTACCATGGTATCTAAATTTTTTTATACACTCGAAAATACCCATCCAATACAACCTATGATTTATAGAGTAGAAATATTTTTATTTTTGGTTTTGGTTAATGAAAATCGAAACTTATCCTTTCTCTCCTACATGATGTGAAATTTTCATCCTCTTCCCCACATATATAGTCATTTTCTCTTGTCCATTGTAGCTTCTTTTATTTCTTCATCTTTAAAGTGTTTTGTCCTTTTTTCTACACCATTGCATTATTTCCTCCTTTTCCCCACACATATAGTGTATTGTCTTTCATATCTTGACTTTTTTTATTCATATCAAGACTTTCCTTATGTAAACACAAATGAAATAAAAATTTCATAGGAATTTCAAGTGGAACTGCGGAAAACATTAAACTTAGATTAAGGTAGGCTTGTCTCTTTGTTTTAGAAACCTTTCAACACTAAGGCTGCTGATTTTCAAGAATAAAAATGTTGGTTCTTTACCTTAATAGAGAGAAAACCAAAAATGAAATAATAAGGAAAAACAAAAGAGAGAGAATTGATCTGAGATAGGAAGAAGTAAGCAAAAAGGTTGGACAAACTCTGTAGATCTAGAATTACCTTAGATCATGTAGAAGAGTTGGAACTGCTAATTTCTCGTAAAGGAGAACCAAGGAATCTAGGTATGGGGAACTAATCCTTTTATACATGATAATTGTACATTATATGCATGAATATAAGTTGTGAATATGTTGATTTTTTTTCTAACGGTAGTTATGTATCCACTTGTGTAAATTTTAGCTTTCTTGTCTATGATTTATTTATTTTCGAGCTACTTTGGTAAAACCTCTCTTTTCACTTTTGTTTACCGTTAGATTTAGCTAAAACTTTGATATATGAGTCCTAAGACCTATTGCTTCAGTTTGATCATTGAGATAATTAGTTAGAGGTTTGTACTTAGAGAAATAAATCATGCATGTTTGAATAAATTAAATACCACTTTATTTCTACTACTGAGTTCTCTTAGTAAAACCTAAATTCTCACCTATTTTATTGTTAGATCAACCTTAAATTTGGATATATGATTCCTATGATATATTACTACACTTTGACCGATCAGATTTTTAATTTGAAAAACTATGTTTAAAGTAATTAATTTCGCAATTTTGGGAAACCTGATGAACATTGTATTTTTATATATTCTTAAGTTACCTTGGTAAAAACTTTAATTTTCACTTCATTTACCATTAGATTGACCTTAACATTTGATATGTAGTTCATAAGGCATATTGATTCATCTTGATCGTTTGAATTTTTAATTAGATGTCTATGCTTAGAGGAATTCATATCGCATTTTGAGTAGAGTTGAAAATCACTCAAATTTTGTGCTTAAGTTACTTTAGTAAAATTTTGCTTTCTACCTAGTTAACCGTTACACTAATGATAACACTCTAGATTTACATATTTTTCCTTGTTAAAAATTATTTCTTAGATTTCTTTAGTTTTTAATTTCTTAGAATTAGGCTAGTTTTATGTTTTTCTCTTAATTCTTTAGTTTTATAAAATTCTAGTTAAAAATAGGTTTTTAGATGTAATTTTTAGATTTTGTTAATTAGTAGGAAAATAATAATTTTTTAGAAAATCTTTAATAAAAATCTTTCTTTTTAATTGTTAGATTTTTTTTCTTTTCTTTAATTTGGTATTAATTTTTTTTCCTTTGATGCAAATATGAAAAAGAGTGGGTTGCTGCCACTACATTGGGCTGTTGAAATTGGACAGATTTAATTAGGCTGATGTCAACATTGGACCTCTGATTGCAACTCTGGTGGGCCGCTGTTACTGATACATTAAGAATTTGGCTGCTGCATTTTGGGAATGAGCTGCTGGATTAAATTTGGGCTGCTATTTTGGGCCACTGATTTAACATTAAGCTGCTGCAAGTGAAATTGACGGCAGTGCTGACCTGCTACAATGGTGCTACAATTGGAAGACTGCTGCTGATTGGATAATTGGGCTGCCAATGCTGGTATGGGCTTAAGTGAAACAGTGAGTTTCAATGGAGGCAGCTTTTGGGGGTCATTGCAGAGCAGCTCATTTGAGAAAATAACATTCTCTCAAGAACATTCATTTAGAAGAGAGTAGAACCTTCGAGCTAGGGTAGAAGAAGAAGCTTGCGACTCTGACCGGACCTGACCGAAGAAGGTGATCGGAGGGCTGTGGAGCGAAATGAAGGCTAGCCGTCTGATCAGAGAGCTCGAAGCGTCACAACAAGGTTCCCCTCTCCTATTTTCTTTTTCCCCTTTCTCTTTTCGTTCTCCAACCCTATATAAAGGGGTTTTTCTGCATGTAAAATATATATCTGGAGAACACTTCTTCATACACTTTTGATATACACTTCTTCAAATTCTTCTCCATGATCACTTCGAATATACATGATTTTAAAATTATTTTCGATTTCTATCCTTTTAAAGAGTTTGTCAAAGGCATCATACGCTTCATCCTTGTGAGTCAGAAATAGGACCCATGTCTACCTAGAGAAATCGTCCACTACTATTAGTTCATAGTGTTTACCACTCATGGACACAGTTCTTGTAGGTCCAAATAAATCTATATGAAGCAGCTCTATAGGTCTTTTTGTTGAAACAATATTTTTAGTTTTAAAAGATTATTTGACATGTTTGTCTTTCATGTAAACACTACATAATTTTGTAACTATCACTTTTTAAAAAAGATTATATTTAATAGTTGTTTATATGAACTAAATAATTACCATAATTAATCTGTATAATTATCTTAATAACATGTCTTAACTCTAAACCTTCTTAAAGGTGATGATTTCAATCATAATAGGATGAAATGATATCAAACGTTCGAGATGATCTTGGAATGTAATATAGCCGCTATGCTTTCAGTCACACGTGAAGCGCTAATCTTAACCATATATATCATACTATACACAAACTTTAAATTTGCAAGATTTTCATGTAGAAAATTAAATTTATTAAATGAAATGAAATTGTCATATGTTTTAAAATGTTAATATTGCATGTAAGAGATATATAAATTTGTAGAACTCATGAAATTAATAAAATACTTATATTAATATCTTTGTATTGAAATTATTTTTTATATACAAGACTTTAAGTCTATATATATGTAATTTATAAGATATTCTAATTTAAGATAAAGCATCTATTCAGGGATATATATAAATAAGTTTTTTGTAAAGAAATTTAGAAGAAATAAATAAATAAATAAAGTTCTTTCATATATGTATTTTCTAAATTCTTATATATAACACTAACTTTACCTTATCAAAAATATTTTTTTCTCTTGTAAAATTGATTATTCTAAGTTTCGTTCAAACGTACCTAAACTTCCATGCATGCCCTTCGTGTGTAACTTGTGTTTTATTAATAAAAGTTGAAAGACGTATTAAGTTGGTTTTTCCTAACGTAATTGGTTAGTTGTTGGGACCCTTCGAACAGAATTAGAATTTCATGGGACTGGGCATATTCCTGCGGAATATTTGCTCAGAGCTTCTTTTTTTTGCTAGCGAGTGAGGTATATTATTTGGTATCAAACATATTCTCTTTGTCATTTATCTTTCCCCTTTCTTCTCTATTCAAACTCCTCATCCACGTCTCAGAAAAACCAACCCAGCTACCAGGTACGATTTCTTCACCATTCTTGATGTTGGACACAAGTTACATTCATTATAATGCAAATTTCTATTCATACGATACGAGGAATAAATGTTTTTTCTTTTCCAGTTTTTGTATTTGAAATGCAGAGGCCGTATTACCGTTTATTTTCTTTTTATCATCTATTATTCAACACGTATGTTAGTTTAGGAAAACTAAAGGATGTGAAATATTTTAATTCAGGCTCAATCTTCTCCATGGATGGGGAAGTTGATTTCACCGTGGACTAGAAGTTATAGAAAGTTGAACATTTTTTCATGAATGGGAAAACTTGCTTCGCTGTTGATAGAAGGTTATTTTCCATCTTTAACAATTATAGGTATTAGGAAAGTTATGATGTAGGTATTGTTGTTAAACACCTTATCTTCACTTGTTGTGAGGACGATTTATTGAGTGTAATTTATACTGTGAAAATAAATTTATTGGTAATCCATGTTCCATTCTCTTAGTATACAAAATTTAGAGATCCGCTAGTAAAGAAAAAAAGTGGTCTGCTTTGGAATTCCAAATTATATGTTGGAATAGAATTAAATAAAATAGTTTTTGAAAAACAGAAAAATTATACTAAGCCTGTTTTTATTAGAAATTTGAGAATTATTCTTCTACTTATAAAACAATTTAAAAAATTTACCTGCCGGATGAACTGGTCATCATCACCTAAAATTAAAGCAATCAAAATATGTATAAAACTTATAAACATAACTTCTTTTTATAATACCTACTCTAGTTTTTGGGTTATCATTTTTATATTTTTCCTTGTCGTTACCTTAAATGTTGACGTGACATTGTGTAGATTTTTGTTACATGAATTATTAATTTCATGTAACTTTTGTAATGAACCATGCTTTTAGTTCCTTGCTTTTTCAAAAATTTACTCTTGGTCTTTTGATTTTCTTTATTAGTTTTGGTCTCTTAATTTAATCAATCCTAGTCATCTTTTGTCAGTCATGTGTTATTAAATACTGCTGGAAGAATTAGGTCTCTTTTAAAGCTTTGTACTTCTTTATATAATTCAACTACAATTGAATGAGCCACAGTAGTCTAGAAATATTAGTGTTAGATTTTGATGATTGTAACATCTAGTGCGTTTCGGTGAAGATAAAATACACATAAACAAGTAGTAATTAGCTAAATAAATTATAGACTTGCTTGAATAGAGTGATCAAGTCAAATGGTAGAAACCCGAAGTTATCTGAATAGATTTTAAACAAAAACAAAAAATTGAGATACCAACCAAAAAGTTATAAAAGGCGACATGTTCAGTAAAGAGACAACATTATTGGGATCATTGCTATTATTATTTAACATAAAATGGTTATAAGCTTGTTAACTCCAATCAATCTTTTTAAGATTGAATTAGCTTCGAATGAATTTGTTAAAAAGTGAAATTTAAATCTAACTTAAATTATAAAACACACTTAAAACTAAATATTAATTGATTGTCAAATAACAAGTAAAATAATACATTCAATTAACACAAATCTTACTAAAATACACTCTATATTATAAGTGTAATACAATATTATAAAATAAATTTAAACCTAACTCAATTTCATAAAACTAATTTTTAAGACGAAATTTACACTTATATATCTCTAAACTAATCTTATCTTATCTCTATGAAACTTCCAATAGTACAACATAACCCAATAGGTTTTAATCCTATTATTATCACAATATCAAGAAATGGAAGTGCCACTGTACACAATTAATTAACTTGAGTGCACATAAATCACTATTCTAAAGATGGAAAACAACTGACAACATCAATCACACTTGGTTGAATCAAATAATTTTTCTTACTAAAATATAATTTGTTGCTAGAATGTTTACAAGCATTATCAATGTTGCTAGAGGGAAACAAGATCAAAGTTAAGGGTGTTAGTTTGAAAGAAAAAAAAAGGAATTAGAAGAGACAGAGAAAGCAAAATAGAAATGAATAAGAAAAAAATATTAATAAAATCCACCTAGTTTTTAATTCTCCTTCCCTGTTAATCACTGTACCACCAAACGTACCAATTAAAATTATCCTACAGATTTTCTCTATCCTGAATTCAACCAAACATTCTATAAAAAGCAAAAATAAAGGACATGGATGTTGTGAACAACTATGAAAATCAATTGAGGTTTGCTAAGAGGCCCAAGAGTTAGACAATCCCGTGATTCGTTTAAATCATGTGGTAAAAGAATGCATATCATCTTACTACTTTTTCGTGTGATTTGGTTTCTATAGGTTTTATTTTAATATATTAAGCAAAAACTGATACGGAGCAGAATTTGCGGGGTTAGATTCGATCAATTATATTACACTAGAGTGTACAAAAAGGAAAGTGGATGTCCATCCCCTTTATTGGCTCTGGGAAGCACATGGAATTCATCTTGCTAATAAAGGGATATTTTAGTGCCATGCCTCAAATTGCAGAATTCCATGATTCTCGTTTGTGCTTTCTGGCTCTTTGAAATTCAGTTTGCTGAAAGCATGAGACTCAGTTTGCTGTGATCTCTCTGGCTTCAGGATATATCAAATTATACAAATCACACCTGCAACGAGTAGGAGATAAGGATTCGAGCTTCAAATCTTTATAAGTAATCAAATCAATTACCATAATGCAGAAAAGAAAATAGTCATAGTCAGGTACCCAATAACAAGAGTCATTGACTTTCAGTATATAAGGTGGAACCTCCAACTCGAACTGGTTTTAATCGTCTTAGAAGCTTTCTTCCATATTCAAATGCTAACATAAGGAGACCAAAGAAGTACAATAGGAAGATATGCAGTTTTTCTAACACGTGGCATTTAAGGGAGTCATTCCTTCCAGCCTGATTGTTTGTTATAATCAACACCCTTTTCTCTTTCCACCCTGTACAAGATCAGTATAAAGTATATCTTATTAGGAAAAAAAAAGTGTGCACCTAAAGATTGTCTTGAGCGACACATCTTCTCCAATATCATACATATAGATTATTGCAACTTGAGCGCCGTAAGCTTAAATTTATAAAAATATATTGTGACAGAACCAACATAAAAAAAAAGTGAGGAAATTGAAATTTTATTGAATGAATAATAGGGAAAATCTCCCAATGAAAATGATACATTGCTCCAGAGGTTTGAGAGGTCTTGATTCACTCCTCACAATTTTCAAATTCTCCCAAGTCCCAGGTTTAAAGATTATACAGTTTTTCCCGTTTCATAGCGAGTTGGTGACTTACATTTAACAGAAAGGCTACCCTTAACTGGGCCAACCAACTGCTACCCATACCAACCCCTTCTAATATACACTTTCTTAATCACAGGTCTGCAATGCAGTTAGTGTAATATATGTATTGTACTTCAAATAACGAAGCATATGATAGCACACCACGTCTTTACTAATTGGGAGCCAGTGACAGACCTGAAAAGCCTTTGGCCTAGTGGGAGGAAACCTTTCGGTCAACATGCCCAGTAAATCTTTTTGCATTTTCAAATAATGATACTCCTTAGTTTTTTCACAGAAAGCAACACCATTTTTCTTTTGCTGTGAATGACAGCTAGCTCATCTCTAAGAAACTCACCTGTAAACACAACTACGACTGGGTATGCACTGATGAAACATGTCTCTGTTCTTTATGAAGACCTGGGGCCGTTGGATAATAATTAAATTATCTAACCATATACGAAACCAAATATCAGTTAACACTTGCAAATGAAATTGGGTTTCGGTAGTTGCTAGTGAGAATGGAGAAGTAGGGTGAAGTCCAAAACAGGAAACTAAGATGTGGCTTGTAAAGTTAGATTTTTACCTAGGGATCTTGTTTTAGGGCCAACCTTCTAAGGTTCTGGGATCAAAAATGGAAAATCATGTATGATAGTGGTAAATTTTGAGTGGGAACACTCCCCTTACCCACGAACGTGGGTCTGTCTCTGCTTGGAGCTTAGACATTATTACCTCACACCGACAACCCACCAAGCTACAGAAAACAGTCATGGCATGATAGTGAGAGCTCATACTAAATTACCAAGTGCAACATAATCTATAACCTAGAATACTTACAAGACTGTTTCTTTGGCAAATTAGTCCAATCATGTGGGTTCATATTCACTTCTGATGCTTTGATCAAGTCAAATAGTGCTTGATTAACCTGAATTAGAAAAGCTTTAGTCCATTTCCAATGCAACTTTAGAGGCATAGTACAGTGCAAATTGCCAGTATGTTATTAACTGAAATCATGAAGAATATAATATATCATATTAGAAGGAAATATACCTCTTCAGGCCGCTCATGACTTACTAGATGACCTCCATGAAGATCTACCATTCTAGCCACTGGATAAAGCCTCTGAGCAAGTCTTTTTGCATAATATATCTGAGCAATTATGTCATGCCTGAACGTGAAGAAAATATTTCCATGATTGGATAAAACTACAAAAATCAGAAGTTGAGTAACTGTACAGTGTTTCAAATTTCAAGCACAATTTCTGTGTCTGATAATCTGTTTATGTATGCCTGGGGTCAATTCTCATTTATATTATGAAACTGACATTCCTATGAAGCAGAATTACATAAATGTTTACTAAAACAGTACAAACCTGCCATGGATGATTGAAACAAGAAAACTGGCAGATTTGATCACCTCAATCTCATCATCAGTCATTTTATGTGTCCAACATGCATTGAGTTGACCATCAAAACCATAGTTAGATTGCATCCCAGTTGCAGATATACCTTTAACATATTGCTGAAAGAGACGGTGGTCGTGAATTAGGAAAATATTTCAAATATTTACGAAGAACAGAATAATGATTAGGTATCATGTGTTTCTGGGTTGAGAGGGAAATGTAAGACAAGGGAATAACTAAAATGTCACTTTCTTACCCTTATAAGGTTCAAAATAATGAAAGGTAAATGAAATGAAGGGTTCACTAATGAAAGCCCATAAGTCATTATAATGTGTACTTGTAAAGTTAACCTTGAAAAATGAACTACACATTACAGTATTAAAATTCTACTCGAATATCATTTAGAAAGAAAGGGGAAGAATGAAAACAAGATTTCAGCTGAGTGATGTAGAGAGTTACGGATTGATGAATTCCTTAATAAAACACAATGTATGTGGATAATGATAAATGTACATATGTTGAAACGTTAACTAGGTAAAATGTGTACTAAAGTCGGGTCAATTTTTATAGATTGAATAATTAAAGAACTTAAAGTTATATATATTCAACTTCAGCCAATTTACCGAAAGATATAGATTCACATGGATATCAAAATGTTTGAAATTATTAATTTCTCCTCCAAAAATTCGCAAATTGAGAATAATTGGAAAGTGAATGCCAAACAATTAAGAATGGTTAAATGAAAATCCCTCGTTACTCGTTTCTCTTCCTTCTATAAGTCTTCTAGTAATCTTATGAGGAACATGGGGCCTATTACTTTAGAACAAATGAGAACAAGGGAAAACAAAGCCAACTAACCCCCAAGTCAGTCAGTTAGACTGTTACAGTATACAGATAGCAATGTTATTATTATAGTATAGGGTTTTGGTAACTCATTTTGGGGATAGTTCCGAGACTCTCAAATTCTCAATAATCAATTCAAATTCACAATTCACTGTTTCTTTCTATTCCCACTCTTAACCTCCACTCTATGTGTTGTGGTGCAAATTCTTTTGATTCTTGGTACTAGTTGTATCAACTGGTATAAGTAAGAAAAGCAGATATCAAAAGGATTAGGAGGCTTGAAGAACAACAACTCAGAGATCAGAGCTGACAAAGCAAAGTCAGAAGCAGAGTAGGTTAGCCTGGAGTTCAAAGATCATTGGAAAAGATTTTAGGTACCTTCATTTAGCGGGCAGAAAGATATGTATGGTTGGGCCCACATATTGGAGAGATACTTCCAAATTAGAGGAGCATGAAGAAGAATTGTTTTCTTTGGAAGGTAAGGCACCAAGTTGGTTCCATTCGTGGATGCCTAGAAACCACTTAAGATTGAAAAGAAATAATTCTTGAGGGCTTAATTGACCCCTCTCACAATCTTCTATTTATATGAATAAATTGATACACAAATACATGATAAATAGGGTAACCCTAGACACAATATAATCATGATAAATAGGGTAATCCTAGACACAATATAATCATGATAAATAGGGTAACCCTTGACACACTATAATGATGATAAAATAGGATAAATATCCTAACACTCCCCCTCAAGCTGGAGCATACAAATTGTATGTACCAAGCTTGGAACAAATAAACTCAATCCGAGGACCCCTTAATGACTTAGTCAATACATCTGCGAGTTGATCGTTTGACCCAATAAACTCAGTACATATTTCTTTGGTCAACAACTTTTCACGAACAAAATGACAATCAATTTCTATATGTTTAGTCCTCTCGTGAAACACTGGATTTGATGCAATGTGGAGAGCAGCTTGATTGTCGCAATACATCTTCATAGTATGGATGTCACAAAATTTAAGCTCTTGAAGGAATTGTTTCACCCATATAAGTTCACATGTTAATGATGCCATTGCCCTATACTCGGCTTCCGCGGTTGATCGAGCTACTACATTCTGTTTCTTACTTTTCCATGAAATAATGTTTCCTCCCAGAAAAACACAATATCCTGTTGTAGACCGTCTATCAATAGGTGAACCTGCCCAATCTGCATCACAATACCCAGAGACATGAATGCTTCCTTTATCTTCATATAACAATCCTTGCCCGGGAGCCTTCTTTACATACCTTAGAATGCGAATGAGAGCATTCCAATGGTCAACACATGGAGCCTGCATGAACTGACTAACCACTCCAACTGCAAAGGATAGATCTGGCCTTGTAATAGTGAGATAAATCAGTTTGCCAACCAGCCTCCTATACCTCTCTGGATCGGAGAATAATTCACCTTCTTCTGTCCTTAATTTCTGGTTTGAGTCCATGGGACTGTCTACCGGTCTACAATCAATCATGCCTGTTTCTTGTAATATATCAAGAGCATACTTCCTTTGGGAGATTACAACTCCATCTTTTGATTGCGCTACTTCAATGCCTAAAAAGTATTTGAGACTTCCAAGATCCTTGGTTTGAAAATGTCTACACAAGTACTCTTTTAGTTGAGATATTCCAACAGCATCATTTCCTGTAATGACAATATCATCAACATATACTATTAAGTAAACACATTTCCCGAGAGAAGAATGACAATAAAAAACTGAATGGTCTGCTTCACTGCGTTTTAGCCCAAATTTTTGAACAATGGAGCTAAACTTTCCAAACCAAGCACGTGGGGATTGCTTAAGGCCATATAGAGATCGATGCAATTTGCATACCATACCAGACTCCCCCTGAGCAACAAACCCAGGAGGTTGCTCCATATAAACTTCTTCCTCAAGATCACCATGTAGGAAGGCATTCTTGATATCCAATTGATGAAGTGGCCAGTGACGAATGGCTGCCATGGCAAAGAAGAGACGAATAGTAGTCATCTTGGCTATAGGAGAGAAAGTGTCACAATAATCAAGACCATAAACCTGAGTGTAACCTTTGGCAACAAGCCGAGCTTTGAGCCGATCAATTTCACCATCAGGGCCAACTTTAACTGCATACACCCATCGACAACCAACCGCCTTTTTTCCTGGGGGAAGGGGCACCAGCTCCCAAGTATTACTGTGCTCAAGAGCCTGCATTTCTGCAATCATAGCTTGTCGCCATCCAGGATGATCAAGTGCTTCTTTCACATTCTTAGGTATAACAACAGAGGACACTGAGGATAAAAGAGAAAAATAGGAGGGCGACAATCGATGATAGCTTAGAAAATTATAAATGGGATGAGGGTTCCGAGTGGAACGAGTACCTTTTCTGAGGGCAATAGGCCATGCTGAATCATTTGCACCAGGAGGCGTGGGAGGAGGTGACGAGGGAGAAGAATCTGAAGTAGGAGATTCACCATTGTCTTGGGGAGGTGGACTATCCATTGAGGCCCTGTGTGGGATGATCTCAGTATGTGGAGAAACAGGTGTAGAAGGATTGTGATCAAGACTTGGAATGACAGAGACAGTGGAGCTATTTGACTCAACCATTGGAATAGGAAGGACTTGCTGGAGGATAGAAACATCCTGAACAGATGGAGAGAAGTAAGGAGTCTGTTCAAAGAATGTGACATTGGCAGACATGTAATACTTCTTAGTTTCAGGAGAGTAACACCGATATCCTTTTTGAAGTCGAGAATAGCCTGAGACACATTTGAGAGCGCGAGCGGAGAGTTTGTCTAGACCTGGAGACATGTCATGAACAAAACATACACAGCCAAACACTCGGGGAGATGTATGAAAGAGAGGATCATTAGGAAATAAAATGGAGAAAGGGACTTTATTATCAAGAGAGGAGGAGGGCATCCTATTAATAAGATAACATGAAGTTAAGATGGCATCCCCCCAGTGATGGACAGGAATATGGGCACCAAGCAAAAGGGTACGAGCAGTTTCAACCAAGTGTCTATTTTTTCGTTCTGCTATACCATTTTGTTGTGGTGTATGAGAACAAGTAGACTGATGTAAGATACCATGGGAACCCAAGATGGCAGAAAAGGAGGATGAGAAATACTCTTTTGCATTATCAGTTCTTAATATTTTGATTACTTGACCAAATTGATTCTTGATTTCATTCAAAAAGGATGTAAAGATAACTAACAATTCAGAACGATTTTTCATAAGATAAACCCAAGTACATCTTGAATATTCATCAATAAAGGTAACAAAATATCTAAAACCAAAGGAGGAGATACGACTAGGTCCCCATATATCAGAATGGATGATGGAAAAACTAGAATTACATATTGATTGAGACCTTTTAGGAAAGGAAGATCTAACCTGTTTTCCTAATTGACATGACTCACATTCTAAAGTTTGGAGACCACTAAGTTCAGGACACATCTTTTTTAATTTGGACAAATGAGGATGGCCAAGTCGATCATGTAGCACTTTAGGATTAGGAGCAGCAACACAAGACACCCTTGGACGAGATCCAAAATGGTATAATCCGCCAGCTTCATATCCTTCTCCAATCTGTCTCCCCGAACCACGCTCCTGTATAACAAAAGATTTATGATCAAAGGTTATTGAACAATTTAACATTTTAGTCAACTGGCTTAAGGAAATTAAATTAAAAGGACAATTAGGGACAAAAAGGACTGAGTTGAGATTGAGGGAGGGAGACAAAGAAACATGACCGACTCCTTTGGAAGAAGTTTTAGATCCATTTGCAAGGGTTATGAAATGAGGTTTTTCTCGAAAGGAAATAGATGAGAACAAAGAGGTATTACCAGAAATGTGATCAGAAGCACCTGAGTCAATTACCCATGAATTTTGACATTCCATAGATTGAGAAACGCAGGCGGTTGATGTATTGGGAGATTGAGATGGTTGTGCTAAGCTGTTAGACTTTAACCTTAAATACTCTTGATATTCATCCTCAGAAAACATAGGAGTGGAGGTTTCAGTTTTCGAAGTGGAAGTTTCAGTCTTCGAAATATTGGCGGTTTTGGAAGGGAAACCATGTAAGGAGTAGCAATTCTCTTGAGTATGACCCATCCTTTTACAATATGTGCATTGAGTACGTCCCCGACCTCCTCGTCCTCCTCTTCCAGTGCCACGTCCTCCTCTTCCTCGTGTGGCAACCATGACAGATGGTTCCACTAGTTCATGCGCTTCTTGAGTTTGAGATACCGGGACACGCAGAAGGCGAGTGGTCAATGTTTCCATAGAGGGAACCTCATGACTAGTTAGAAGTTGATCTCTGAGATGATTAAAATCGGGATGTAGGGCACGAAGGATCAACACCATGTAAAATTTGTCTAGTTTCTTTTTGATATCCTCTAATGGATCTACTTCCAAAAACATCCTAAGTTCTTCGATAGCAGATTGGGCTTCAGCCATGAAGGACACCATATCATGGTCTGCCATTTTAAGAGATGCAAGCTTGTTCGTAGTGTCATAGAGACGTTGAATATCGTTGGCATAAATGCTTTGGGCTTTCTTCCAAAAGGAGTGACAAGTTTTGAAAGCCCTCAAAGATACAAGAAGTTTGGGTTCCACTGATTGCCATAACAGGGTACACAACTGGAAATCTGCTTGTTTCCACTGATCAGCTTTTTCAGTAGGCACATGGCTTCCATCTCGCTCAAGGTGGTCATAATGCCCTTGGCCAAGGAACCACATTTCAACAGCAGCAGACCATGATAGATAATTTTTTCCATTTAGCTTCTCGGAGGTAATTGATGGACTTCCAGAGAAGGAAAGAGTACTGCCAGACGCCATCTCTGAAGAAGACAAATAGTACTAGCGAGGAACAAGACAACCCTAAAGGTTTAGACGAAGGAAACTGTGACAGTGATGGACGACGGTGGCCGGCAACGGCGGGCGGTGAACGGCGGCCGGCGACGGACGACGGTGGCCGGCGGCGACGGTGGCCGGCGGCGGCGACGGTGACCGGCGGTTGACGGTGGCCGGACGGTGGCCGGCGGCGGCGACGGTGGCCGGCGGTTGACGGTGGCCGGCGGCGGGCAGCGGCGGGCAGCGGCGGGCGACGAAGAACTATGGCGCCGGACAGAAAAGAAATAATTCTTGAGGGCTTAATTGACCCCTCTCACAATCTTCTATTTATATGAATAAATTGATACACAAATACATGATAAATAGGGTAACCCTAGACACAATATAATCATGATAAATAGGGTAATCCTAGACACAATATAATGATGATAAATAGGGTAACCCTTGACACACTATAATGATGATAAAATAGGATAAATATCCTAACAAAACCAAAAGATCAATTTAGGAGGTTTTCAATAATGCCACTGTAGACAAGTTTCAACCAGCTGTTGCAAAGTCCCCTCTTGCAGTGCTGTTGGGGCTGAAACAGGATGATACGACAGCTGATTTCGTAGACTAGTTTGTAAAGTGTGCTGGGATTATACATGGTATTGAACAAGATTATTGTCCTCAAGGAAGATGTTAGTGCAGAAGTTCAATTATATGAGCCAAGATTAGCTCGATCAATAACTAAAGCAATTATTATAGAAGAAAAGAACAGGGCAGTGATAAAAGTGATGGGAAATAGTGGGACAAGGGTAGCCAATTCTTATAGGAGCTTTGGAGGGACACAAAGAAATAGTGTTGGCAACACGAACAAATGTTTTACCA
Source organism: Vigna umbellata (assembly GCF_029865625.1). NCBI lineage: Eukaryota > Viridiplantae > Streptophyta > Magnoliopsida > Fabales > Fabaceae > Vigna > Vigna umbellata. The sequence continues at coordinate 29,902,443 of NC_142165.1, read as the reverse complement.
GGCAAGGGGACACATATGAAGGAAGTGCATGTATTGCATACGGAGCCATAGCTGTAAATAATGAAGGGTTTGGAGCAATGTTCGCAACAAGGAGAATATATAAGGTGGTCAAATGCATAACTGCTAGTGAAGATGAATAAAGGAGAATGTTTTAGATGCAACGTGAAGTTTAGTCAAGATCATATGTGCAAAAACAAGCAGTTAGAGTCATGGTATTACATGAGGAAAAAGAAGAAGTGGGTGCGGAAGATTGTGATGGTCCATGAGAAGACAAGGAATTTCAACTATCATTACATAGTATTGGTTGATTCACATCAAGAAGGTCGCTTAAACTATGGGGAGTAGTGACTGCAACAAGGGTAATAATGCTAATAGATTGTGGAGAACTGCAAAACTTTATTTCACATTAATTATTAAAAGAGTTTGATTTTTGGGTGCTGAAAGGATTAGTGACAAGACACGTACTAGAGGTGTCAGTGAAAATGGCTTGATGCCTTTGTACATTTTTATTTGTTCTATAAATAATGATAGGAGAATTTACAGATAATTACTATTCATAAATACAAATATCCTATTGCTTGATTTGTCTAGCCTATTTTAGGAATATTATTATATATAATTTGGGAGAACAAAATCAATTCATGATTTGTCTAGGCTATTCTTAGGAAAAAGAATTAATATAGTTAAGGAGACAAATCATTCCTGATTCCCACCTCCCCTCAAGTTGATGCTCAATTGATGTGACTGGTCAAGGAGCATTCATTTGCTAACAGGAAACAAATGGTGTAGGCAAGGAAAGCCTTGGTAGGAATATCTGCAACCTGAATTTGAGTATTGATGTGAGGGATTGATATAACAGTCTTCATAAGCTTCACACATAGGGTGATGATCTACTCCAACTGAAAACACTTGATTATATGCTCCTGGTTGTTAATCCACTGCAAATAATCTCATTTGTTGAGCAGTTTTGAAAGAGCACAAATCAGAACTGCAAGTGCACATAGAAATCGCAAGTGAGAACAACAACTGCAACTCTAGCAACAGTAGCACCCACAAGAACACAATGCGAATGTGAATCATGAACAAGAACAAAATCACGAGCCTAATAAAAAATGTGCGTGTGGACAGATTGTGCAAGTGGTACAAGGAGAAGTGAGAGTTGAAGCTGTCTAGAAGGATCTTTTGGAGAGAAATGAGGTGTTAAGACAGCTAAAATACCATTTGCTTCGAGCTTAGGACAGGATGAGGACTCAAGCCAATAAGCATCGAAAGGAAAGACATGTTGCTGTGGGTGATCTTGTGTTTTTAAAATTGAAACTGAATAGGCAACAATCTGTCATGAACAGGGTCAGTCCGAAATTGAGTGCTAGATATTATGGCCCTTTTGAGATTGTGGAGAAAATTGGGGAAGTGACATAGTGGCTGAAATTGCAACCAAATTCAAAGATTCATTCTGTTTTTCATGTGTCATTATTAAAGAGAGAGTCATGGGAAAATACAAGGTTGAGGAGGATCTTCCTACTGGGTTGGAGGATGACAAGTTGGAATTACTAATTCCTAAGGGGATCTTGGCTACTCAGAACAACACAAAGAGGGGGAAATAAAGAAGCAAGTGCTGGTGCATTGGATGGGGCAAAATGTTGATGAAGCTACTTGGGAGGGTGAAGTGATAACTCGAAGCCAGTTTCCAGAATTTAGCCTTGAGGACAAGGCTCTATTTGAAGAAGGGGATATTGATACAAACCCTAAAACTATTGGGCTGAGCTCTTGATCCAAGAAGAGAAGGGTAAGAATAGGTGGGGCAGAGTATATTAGAGGAAAAAGACTAGGAAGGGTGACGTGGCACACTAGGGAGGAATAGGTTGGTTAGAAGAGAGAGAAAGGGGTATTGGTTGTTTAAAAGAATCATTTGGGAGGCATTTATTTTGATGCTTAGTTGGAGAGGGAGCCATTTTCAGTTTCTCTTAGGAGCTTTGCTCTGGGGAGTGGGATAGTTGTATCCTTCTGATTTCTTGTTTAGCAATATTAAAGAATCAAATATATTCCACTTGAGTCTTCATTTACTCTTTTCTGCATTTTTAAATTGTGTCAAGAACATTGAAGGGTGAGATAGACCTTGCAAGAGGGGTTGTGATAAGTACCAAGCACATGGGTCTATCCTTCCAACTAAATTCAAGTGTCAACTACCTTGTCTCCTTTGGCTCTGATAACTGAGTCTACCCTCTCAATTTCCCTCCAAAAAGGTATATGTTCTACAAGTAATCTCTCTCCACATTATATTACTTTAAGTTATTGTTAAGAAGTGAACTTTAAGCCTAACTCAACCCCACAAAACCGGCTTGTAAGGTGAGGTTTGCACCTCACTTAGCTCTAGTCGATGTGGGACTTCCAACACCCCCCCTCACGCCGAGGTATATACATCTCGAGCGTGGGACTAGACATTAATGGGTGGTCCGATAGCGGGTGGAACAATATGTCCAACAAACAACAAATATTGCTAGGATAGGCTCTAACCTAACTCTGATACCATGCTAAGAAGTGGACTTTAAGCCTTACTCAACCCCACAAAACCGACTTATAAATAAGGTTTGCACCCACTTATATACTGTGAATTGACTTTATCTTTAGTCGATGTTGGACTTCCAACACAGTTATCATGGACTGTCTTCACCTGTTTATACCTTCCTTTTGTCTATTTCTTCTGTGACCATGCCTAAATTTGTTATTGATGCATTAGCCCATCAATGAAATTATAAAGAAAAATGGTGTTTTTGAGTGATCAACAAGAGAAGGCTTTAACTGCTTTGAAAGAAAAGTTTACTAATGCTCTTGTTCTTGCTTTAACTAATTTTGTTAAATCCTTTGAGTTTGAATGTGATCCATCTCAAGTAGGCACAAGGTTGTGTTGATTCAAGAGGGGCATTTCATTGATTATTTTTGTGATAAATTGAATGGAGGTCTTATTAACTATTTTGTATACAATAAGGAATTGTATGCTTTAAGTAGAGTTTTGCGAACTTCACATTATTATCTCTTGTCCAAAGAACTTGTTATTCATGGTGATTTTTGAAATATTTGAAAGGAAAAGGACACTTGAACCAGAGGCAAGTGGGTGGAATTTCTTGAAGAATTTCCATATGTTATTAGACATAAGAAAGGTAAGAATAATGTAATTTTTTATGTAGTCTCTTGCAGCCATGCATTATTGTCTAACCTTGAAACTAAGTTTCTTGGTTTTGAGTGCACTAATGAATTGTGCGAGCATGATACTGACTTTTCTTATGAATATCAAACATGTTCTAATACTCCATCTTATGGGCAGTTTATACCATGGTAGGTAGTTGTTATGGGGTAAGAGACTTTGTGTACCTAATGGTTCAGTTAGGGACTTGCTTATTAGAGAGGCACACATGAAGCATAACATGCATAAGTGTACTGATAAATGTCTTGTATGCAAGAAGGCTATATTGAGAGTTATGCCATGTCAAAAACCATGATTGACGTGGTAGTAATTGTCGTGATATATTTTAGGATGTTTTTATATTTGATGGGCTGTATTTATGCAACAGTTATGTGCTGCAGTTATTAGGTTTATTTATGTATGATTGATCCCGTAATCATAGGGATCTGTTTCTTAGAATTAACCGTCTACATTTCCTAAAATATGCAGCTAACCCATGTATATTTATAGAGGTTAATAACCTCATAATGAGAATAAGAAAGAAATAATATTCCTTCTAAATTTGAGATGGTATCAGAGCTCCCGATCCCTGGGAGTCTCTGACCGTGCCACCAAACTGCAGCCGCAGCCTTCATTGTTGCACGATCTGTAACCTAAAATTGCAGCCTTTATTGTTGTGCCTCGGAGCTAGCCTTCATTGCAGCGTAACTCCTTCCACCTTGATTACTCCTTGTTATGGCTGAAATAAGTGAATCTGGAAACGGGGGACAGTCCCCAAACCACTGGAGAAATGCAGAATATTCATCCCACTTATAGGTTAAATGGGAAGAACTATCTCAAATGGTCTCAAATCATTAAGACCATCTTGAAAGGTAAAGGGAAGATCAGTCACCTGACTGGTAATGCACCAGATGAGACTGATCCCAAATTCAAATCATGGGATGAAGAAGACTCCATGATCATGGCATGACTATGGAATTCAATGGTCCCAGAAATCAGTGATACCTGTATGTTTCTGAAATCAGCAAAAGAAATTTGGGAGGCAACTGAACAAACTTACTCTAAGGCCAAGGATGCTGCTTAAATTTATGATGTAAGAGTGAAGATTGTGGCTGCCAAATAGGGAAATAAATCAGTCACAGAATATGCCAATCAACTCAAGTCTCTATGGATGGAACTGGATCACTATCGAGTTATAAAAGCAAAATGCTCAGAAGACTCAGCAATTCTAAAGGAGTATATTGAACAAGATAGGGTCTATGATTTTTTGGTAGGCCTAAACCCTGAATATGACCAAGTTCGAATCCAAATCCTGGGAAAAGAAAAGGTTCCAAGGCTTAATGAAGTGGTGGCCATTATCCGGAGTGAAGAAAGCAGGAGAGGGCTGATGCTGGAAACCTTAACCACCGAAAATTTTGCAATGATAGCTGAAGGAGGAACAATCATGATTGCCAACCAGAAAAAAAACTGGGTTCCCAATATGGAGAAAAAACATGAGGAGGTTTGGTGTACTCATTGTAATAAGCCACGCCACACAAGGGAAAAGTGTTGGAAATTACACGGAAAACCCCCAAGCCGAGAATGGGGCTGAAAGATGGAAAGATCTCAAGCCGAGAATGGGGGCCAAAAACCCAAGCCGAGAGTGGGGGCAAAAAGGAGGCGTATACAAAAAAGGAGGGCAAGGGCAACCATACATTGCTAATGGTCAAAGTGAAGAATCTGTACAGTTGAATCATGAAGAGATAGAACGGGTAAGAGCCTTTCTTAGTAAATTGGAGAAGCCCACCAGTACAGGTACGTGTACATTGACATACTCTGGTAAGTTTCCATTTCTGTTTGGGCTTAATGTTTCAGATACACCATTTACACATTACTGGATATTAGACTCTGGAGCCACTGACCATATGACCCCCTTACCCAAATACTTTTCCACGTATTCCCCATGTCCTAGCAACAAGAAAATTTCTACCGCAGATGGAACCCTTATAACCGCAGCCGGACAAGGAGAGGTCCAACTAAGCCCATCCATGACCTTAAAAAATGTCCTTCATGTCCATAAACTATCCACCAACTTGATTTCCATACAAAAACTTACCAAAGATCTTTCATGTAATGTTGTCTTTTACAACAACGCTTGTATCTTGCAGGACAAGAACTCGGGGAGGACGATTGGACATGCTAGAGAATGGAATGGCCTATACTACATGGAGAACCCTAATCTGCCTACCAAGAGTCTTATATCTACATCCATCATGACCAATAAAGAGAAAGCTCAACTTCATCATTACCGGCTAGGACATCCATCATTCCGTGTTATAAAAGTGTTGTTTCCTTCCCTGTTTAAAAATTTAAATGTGGAGAGTCTCCATTGTGAGGTGTGTGAGTTTGCAAAACACAAGCGTGTACCTTTTCCCATTAGCAATAAGATGAGTTCTCTCCCGTTTTCTCTTGTTCACACTGATGTATGGGGTCCTGCCCATGTTCCTAATATCTCAGGTGCTAAATGGTTTTTAACATTCATTGATGATTGTACTCGGGTTACTTGGGTGCTTTTATTGAAACAAAAATCTGAAGTTAGCTCTATGTTTATCCAATTTGTCTCAATGATTAAAAATCAATTTAGGGTCAGTATCAAAAGAATTAGGTCTGACAATGCCAAGGACTACTTTAACCTTGTACTAAACTCTTTTTGCCAAAGGGAAGGGATAATCCATGAGTCCTCATGTGTAAACACACCTCAACAAAATGGGATTGCAGAAAGGAAAAATGGGCACCTATTAGATCAAACTAGAGCTCTACTTTTTCAAAACCATGTTCCTAAGAGATTTTGGGGGGAAGCCCTTCTTACTGCCACCTATCTAATTAATAGGTTACCCACTAAGGTTTTAAACTCTAAAAGTCCCATGGAAGTTCTATCCTCGTTCTACCCACACTTAGATCCTACAAATAACCTTCAACCTAGAATATTTGGGTGTGTATCCTTTGTGCATATTCATAGTAATGAAAGGGGAAAGTTGGATCCTAGGGCTGTCAAGTGTGTCTTCTTAGGGTACTCTACCACACAAAAAGGGTACAAATGTTTTCAACCCCTCTCAAAAAGATTCTATGTGTCAAGAGATGTCACCTTCAACGAACAAGAAAGCTACTTTAAACAGCCTCATCTTCAGGTGGAGAATGTAAGACAGGAAGATGAGACTCTCATGTCCCCAAATATGACGTTTGGACCTAAAATTGGCCCAGAAATTGACCCTGAAACTACTCTGCACCTGAACCAGCAAAACAGCTTGCACCTGCAACTCCTGCACCTAAACCAGCAAAACAGCCTGCACCTGCAACTCCTGCACCTGAACCAGCAAAACAGCTTGCACCTGCAACTCCTGCACCTGAACCAGCAAAACAGCCTGCACCTGCACCTGATGGAGGCGGAAAGTTTGGGAAAAATCTGGTATATTCAAGGAAAGAAAAGGCCATTCCAGGATCCGGCAATGTCCAAGAATCCAACCCACCGTCACTACATGAGGTAACACCTTCAAATCCTATAAATTTAAGTGATTCTAATGAGCATTTGTCTGAAAATCTAGAAGCACAGGTGGACCAAACTCTGGACCTGCCCACTGCCCTTAGAAAGGGAACTAGAACATGCACCCAACAACCACTTTACCCATTGTCAAATTTTTTATCCTTTGAAAAATTCTCTCCTACCCATAAAACTTTTCTCACTAACCTCAACTACGCACACACACCTTCCTCTGTATCTGAAGCATTGTCTGACAGGAAATGGAAACATGCCATGGATGTGGAAATGGATGCGTTAAACAAAAATATAACCTGGGAACTTGTCACTCTACCTCCTGGAAAAAAACCAGTTGGATGTAAGTGGGTATATACAATAAAGTATAGGGCCGATGGAACCATTGAACGTCACAAGGCAAGGTTGGTAGCTAAAGGCTTCACTCAAACCTATGGAGTTGATTACTTGGAGACATTTGCCCCAGTTGCTAAGATGAACACGGTCAGAGTAATATTGTCATTGGCAGCTAATAATGATTGGGATCTGCAGCAATTTGATGTGAAGAATGCTTTATTGCATGGAGATCTTGAAGAAGAAATATACATGGAATTGCCCCCTGGTTACAATGATCGGGTTGTTGCTGGAACTGTTTGCAAACTAAGAAAGGCTCTATATGGGCTAAAACAATCTCCAAGAGCATGGTTTGGAAGATTTACCAAGGTCATGACAGGTCTGGGCTACAAACAGAGCCAAGGAGATCACACATTATTTATCAAACATTCAGTTTCAGGGGGAGTAACACTTTTATTAGTGTATGTAGATGATATTATAGTAAGTGGGGAAGACAAGCAGGAACAACAAGTGTTAAGTGAGTGTCTTGCCACTGAATTTGAGATCAAGACGCTAGGGAGGCTTAAATATTTTTTGGGAATTGAAGTGGCTCATTTCAAGAAAGGGATCTTCATATCTCAACAAAAGTATATTACTGATCTGCTCAAAGAAACAGGGAAAACAGGCTGCAGACCAGCAAGTACTCCAGTTGATCCAAATATAAAATTGGGAAGTATGGAGGAGGATATTGCGGTGGACAAGGAAATGTATCAAAGACTTGTGGGCAGACTTATTTACTTATCTCATACTAGACCAGACATTGCTTTTGCTGTAAGTCTAGTCAGCCAATTTATGTACCAACCAAAGGAAGCTCATCTACAAGCTGCCCTTAGGATTGTTCAGTACTTAAAAAGAACCTTCGGAAGAGGAATTTTGTTCACGCGGAACAAGAGTGTAAGTCTTGAAGCATATACAGATGCGGACTATGCAAGGTCAGTTGTAGATAGAAGGTCAACCACGGGATACTGCACCTTCCTCGGTGGAAACTTAGTCACTTGGAAGAGTAAAAAACAGAGTGTAGTGGCTAGATCAAGTGCTGAAGCAGAATTTCGTGCAATGGCCCACGGAATATGTGAACTTCTATGGCTGAAGATTATATTGGAAGACTTGAAGATAAAGTGGGACGAACCTATGAGGTTATATTGTGACAATAAATCTGCAATTAGCATAGCTCACAATCCGGTTCAACATGATAGGACTAAACATATTGAAGTCGATAGACACTTTATCAAGGAAAAACTTGACAGTGGCATGATTTGCACACCATATGTGTCCACTCAGAACCAACTTGCGAACATCCTCACCAAGGGCCTGAACTGCAGTAAATTTGAAGGGATTATATCCAAGCTGGGAATGGAAAACACCTATTCACCAGCTTGAGGAGGAGTGTCAAAAACCATGATTGACGTGGTAGTAATTGTCGTGATATATTTTAGGATGTTTTTATATTTGATGGGCTGTATTTACGCAACAGTTATGTGCTGCATTTATTAGGTTTATTTATGTATGATTGATCCCGTAATCATAGGGATCTGTTTCTTAGAATTAACCGTCTGCATTTCCTAAAATATGCAGCTAACCCATGTATATTTATAGAGGTTAATAACCTCATAATGAGAATAAGAAAGAAATAATATTCCTTCTAAGTTTGAGATGCATTACCAGTTCCTGAACATCTTTAGATTGAGATTTCTATGAATTTTGTTCTAGGTTTGCCTCAGTCCAAGATAGGAAAGGACTAGTGGCGATCCTCCTTGGCACTTATCTTGGATCCTTCCAAGTGGCGTGACTTCATTCTCCTAAGTTTCCTTTCCTTTCTCTCTTTCATTTTTAGTCTTTTAATTCTATTTCTAATTATTCTTGTTTAGTTCTTAGTTTTCTTTTCTATCTAGGCATGTTGTTCCATATCAATATACATGAGGAAGATGATTCCCTTAATAAAGAAAATCCAAGATCCAACCTAGAGGAAATAGTCATTCTCAATGCTAAAAATGATCAATCACAATGCCTATAAGATTGATTTTCCATGTGAGTATAATGTGAGTAGCACTTTTAATGTTTTTGATTTATCTCCTTTTATTGCAGAGGATAAAGATTTGGGTTTGACAACAAATCTTTCTCAAGAGGTAACAAGGGAATGACATGGACATCGAAGCTAACGGACATGATTAGAATGATTAAGACCAAGACCAAGTTCAAGATTTAGGTGGATCCATGACTATAGAAGGCACAGAAAAGACAAGGCATTACAGCATAAGGTAGCTCATCTAATGTAGGCTAAATTGTGGAAGGCCCAACAATTTTAGGACACTAGATTGATTACATGTATAACATGCTTGGAGGGATAATATCAAATTGTTCAAAATATTGATTAAAGTTAGGATTTGAACTTGGAACCACAAGTTTAAAATGTATTTAGTTAAGTTGGCAAAATTAACTTTATTTGTGATTAAGGATTTCATTTTTCCTTTTCTTTTATTACTTATAAATGAGGCAAAACTCTGAAACTAAAGTTGTACTAAAACATTTTGAAATCAGAAAAAAAGCAAGATATTTGACAAAAGTGAGAGTATTTATCTACTAGTTTTTCCTTATGTCTTTGATCTTATTAAAAATTCACTTTTTCTTGTGGCGGTCATCCTTAGGCTTATCAAACTCATTGTGAAGATCATCCTTAGGCTTATCAAACTCATTGTGAAGATCATCCTTAGGCTTATCGAACTCTATTTGTTTCTAGGAATATTTGTGGCAGGAGGTGTTTGGAAACTCATTTTGGGGAATGTTGACACTCTCAAATTCTCAATAATCAATACAAATTCACAGCTCACTTTGTCTTTCTATTCTCTCTCTTTTACCTCTACCTCTATGCATTGTGGTGCAAATTCTTTTAATTTTTGGTAATTGTATCAAAACCTCCCTTATCTTATTCTCAATCCCAGCACGTATACCCTTATATTACACTTTGCAACAAGAATCCTGAGACATGTCTAGTCCTACAGTTCAAGTTAGGGATTCTCAATGAAATTTAGAAAACAATAAATAACTGGTTTGAAATGTAAAGCTTTGATACTGGTATATGCCTTTTTTAGTCTTCGTGGTACATGTCTTTGGATTATTTACTTACGAAGATGAGAAACCACCTGATAGGTATTCAGAAAGCACTACGTTATTGATACATAGATTAACACGGCTGACTTAATTATAAATGAACATAATGTTCTACCAAAATTGGTGGTATATGTCTTTGGACTATTTACTTAAGAAGATGAGTTCATGATGGCCTTCATGAGTTCGAAAAGCTAGTCTTCTCAACCTCCCCCTCCCTCATAAGAATTTGATGATAAACAAATTTTAAATCTAACTTGGAAAATGTGGTTGCCCCGGTCAATTAATCCAACAATTCCTTTATAACTGGAATAGGAAATTTGTTTGGGACAATTATTTTGTTGAGAGCCCGATAATCCACACCAAACCGCCACCCGCCACCCGCCATCTTTCCTCTTGACCAATACGATTGGACTAGAATAAGACTAGAATAAGGAATTATGCTAGGTATGATAATTCTCGCATGCAACATTTCTTTGATTAAGCATTCAATCTCATTCTTTTGATGATGAGAGTATTAGTAGGGCCGAAGATTAGGAATAGAAGTGCCTTCCTCACGATGTATAGCTGGGTGGGAGGCTAATTGGATCCTAAAATTTTCATCAAGCATCTCCAAAATTGGCAAAAGCTGAACAAGAACCTAGCGTTCGTCGTTGTTCACATTTAATCACATAACAGGAGCCTTCTAACTTGAATTCAAGCACAAACCATTTTATAGAAGATTCGGATTTGGACAAAGTGGGATCAACCAAAAGGATATGCTCCTTAGGCCCCTTACCAATTGTTAATCTAAACTACCAAAATCAGCCCTTACCTCCCAAGTGAAGCCAACCAATCCAATCCCAAAATAACATCCACATCTTCCAATGTGAAAACAAAAAATTGTTGAATTTTCAAACCCTGCACATCCAGAATAAAACCTTGACACTGCACCTTATGTCCATCCCCCACCTCTATGACATATGGAAGAGTGGGTTCTAGATGTAAACCACATTTGGCAATCAGATTCTAGGAAATAAAATTTTGGGACGCTCCACAGTCCAACAAAACATCGACTTGCTCCTGACCAATTGCACCCCAAAGTTTCCAAGACTTCCTAGTTGTAAGTCCTGCCATAGTATATTGAGATAGTTCTAATGTCGTACTTAGCTTTGTACCCCTTCCCTGTGAGCATCATTAGGAGTGGGAAAGGTATCTAGCCAAGAGAACTCGTGTTAGGTCATTAAAGGTGTACATGCGGCGAAAGAATAAAAAGGGAGGAAATAAGTAGTGGGAAAGGTGGTTAGTTGTTAGAAGAGAGAGAGGGAGTATAAATAACAAACAAAATAGGGTTGAGGGGAATCAGATATTTTACTTTTGGAATAGACTGGACATTTTCCAGTGGAGGAAGGGAGGCTTCCTTGGGACACTTACTGTAATTCTGTTTTTCCATACTTTACAAAATTAATGAAATACGTATACATTCATCTCTTTTCTACTGTTTGAGTGTTGTGAGAGAGGGGAGTCACCTGTTACGGTTCCCTGCATAAAGGAACCTAACAATTCTTCCTCCAACAAAAGCAGCATATGTAATTGTTTATTTCTAGAAACATGATTAGGACCAAACGTCTCATCACACCTGTAATAGAGGCCCTTCTTAATTTTATCTTGTAATTCCTCTTGTGACAATTTTCTAAAAGGCGTGTGGCCTGGCTGATGCACTGTAGGAACACTACGAAAAGTGCTTGCAGAAGCACTGCTTTCCCCTCGACCAGTGCTGGAATAATAAAGCCAGCCAAGTTTCCCCCATCCTTTGAAAAACTGCAAAGTCACGAAAATAGGTTTGGAGGCAGGAGTAGTGCATTGAACATGGAAAAAACCATCTTTGGAGATTACTCTACTATTTTCTTCCACCATTTGGGGCTTCATCATTAACTCAAGAAGAGTGATAGGTTCATACAACTTAACCTCAACCTTGATTTCCTCCTTCAACCCATTCAAAAAAATGTCAACCAAATAATTATAATGAATCCCCTTTAGAAACCCAACATATTGTTCAAATTGCTCAATATAATCTTCCACTAAACCCGATTGACACAAACCAATCAGAATTTCAAAAGGATTTTGAAGCATCGTTGGTTGAAACCGGTGGACAACGACCACCTTGAAGGCTTCCCGTGTGGGATTTGGATTATAGGATTCCCACCACTGAAACCAATTTAAGGCCTTTCTTTCCAAAGCAACAATGACAGCCTGCATTCACTCCTCCGCACTTACTTCCTTCAACCGAAAATAACGTTCAAGATGATGAGTCCATCCATATGCCTCTGCCCCTACAAATACTAGAATGTCCAATTCCTCCATTTGGAAGAAGACAAATTGAGACTTGTCTCTTGCTCCCAACGTGACCCATGACCAATATGTGACACTGAAGGAGGTTCACCCTTGGTAGGGCTACAAGACCATGTTTCGACCACCCCGGTTAAGCCTCGAATCATGTCCTCCAATCGCTTGAAGCACTCATGAGTCTGATTTTCCTGGTGGGCCTTATCTTGCAAAAATTCCTGCAACATCATTTCCACTACATCCAGTCTGGATTCCATTCGTGTATTCACCATACTCCACACCCCGGCAAGACCAAGAAAGTGGCTCTGAATACCAAATTGATAGGTATTCAGAAATCACTAGATTATTGATAGATAGATTAACACAGATGACTTAATTAGAAATGAACATAATGTTCTACCGAAATGTTAAAAATAGAAAAACATCAACATACAATCCACCAGGTCTTTCTAAAGGACCCTACTCTCCAGATTTCCTTTTTTGTCCACCCCTTCCTAGCCAAAAAGAAAAACCTCCTAAAATCAACCCAACATAAACAAAATATAATAGATAATTACACAACACAATTGCGGGAAGTTATAACCTGCCAGGAAGTTATAACTACCTACCTCCTATATTTCTTCTAACATAAACCTTGCCACTAAACCTATCACCACCTCTGTATCTTTCACTCATCTTAGTAAATGTGTATTGTGTGCTTCTGTTTAACTAACACACAGCTACAACACAAAGTAATAAACTTCAAGTAGACTTAACGTCTACTTAATTAAGATAAGCTTACTTGGTATACTGTACCTGATATAAGATGGCTCTCCTCTTATCTGTTCCAACATATTCCTCAAGATACTCCTGCGAGACAAACATAAATTATTCTTTAAGACCCCAAGGAAAAAAAATTAATAAACTCTCTTAAGATATCAGTAACTGTAGATCAGAGTTGTTTCAAGACAACAAATACACAACCTTCGTCTCAATGTTAATATTCATGATAACAGCAAGACTCTTTGATATGATTACATATTTAGGGGTTCAACTTTTTTATCCACACTTAGTTCTGTTATAGTTATGGCTCAATGCACTTTGTGGAATCAAAGGAATTAAAAAGTGGGCACAAAGGTTAGGAAGACAACTTGTTATTCATTAACAAAAATAATGAACAAAAGCAAGAAAAGGTTCTTACTTGTGAATAATGGGTGTCCAAGTCAACAGCAGCCCTTTGTTCAGGAGTCTTAGCTTTCACGAAACGATAAGCAACAGAGAACGTTTGTCGGTCCAACTGCAAAACATTAAATGAGTAAGCCACCTCGTAGGGATTGAGGTATGGTGCCTAAAATCTAAACCGGCCAAAACAATGGTATGTGTCACTGCACATACATATATCTTTCCTGTATTTAAGGTATGTGAAATATCTTGATGGTCAATTTCAAATAGCTGCATCTGAAGTATGAGAATTACCATTTCCTTTTCTTATAGTCAAAGTATATATTGTTTCCTTTTCCCTTTTTCCTTTAACCAGAGTCAACCCCATGGAAATTTATTATCTATTTCAACATCTCTTTCGTTTCAATTGTTAAAGAAGACAAAAGATAAATACCAGATATTGAAGATACAGTCATCAATCAATGCAAGATGACGATGAGAGATCAGGGGATGTTTACCAACCAACCAACTTAATTTTCTGATATAACAGTTCAATGTTCTCTGAAATTCAATCCCATCTATGGAAACAGTAAAGGAAGAGTTTCTTCCGCCACTAATTGGAGGTTTCGGAAAGATCATAAGAAAAATTAAATACCTTTGGAAAGCATTGAAAACCTCCTCCTGTCACATTGAGCAACGCCAAGGAAACTACTCTATCAGGAAACATAGCTGCTACTTTATTAGCTATCATAGCTCCTGATTATGAAATGAAAGGTAGTTAAATTACACAAACCTACCTAGAGGCCAAGTTTGAATAACTTCTGGATAAGTCCTTAAAGGAGAAAAGAAAAAGATAAAATGAACTAAGTTTTTCTCATACATTAAAATCTAACTTGCGAAGTTTTAACTTTTATAAAAGCTCTGCAGTCCAAATTCTCTAAAAGTTTAATCTGACAAATATGCATAACTTAAAACACCTCAATTCATTTTATTTTCTTGTTTATTTTCCCTTCAAGCTCTTGTTTAAGAAGTCAGGTATAAAAGAAAAGACTAGGCACGCACCCATGGAGTGCCCAAAAATATGGGCTTTTTTCCAACCCAGATGATCTAACAAAGCAATTGCATCCTTCGCCATGATCTTGGTTCTGCACCCAACAACCACCACACCACGAGTTAATAAAACTCACCGATAACAATCTTATTAAAATTTCCGAAAGAAGAAGCAGAATATCGCAAACCGCAGCGTTGCTTCAATATAACAACTCACGAGTATTCAGATTTTTCCACAGGCACGGAGCTGCGACCCACCCCGCGATTGTCAAACGCGCATACATGGATGCCGCCATTGCCTTCTTCACCGTTCCAAACGACGTCGTCGTCGTCGTTCGGGACGGTGGTTCCTGTCAGTGCTTTGATCTGTGGGCCCCACGCGTCGTGCGTCGCAGCCAACCCTGACCGTTCGTTCAATGTCCATAAAATCAGAACAAATTTATAAAGCAGTTGAAATATAAAAATCAAAAAATCAAAACGGAGCGATGATGAAGGACCTATGATGAGGAGCACTTTGGTCGGACCGCCACCGTAAGTTCTGTAGAATATTTTGATGTCATTGTTGAGCTGCGAGTCGGCGACGGGGGAGGATGGCAGCGTTCCGACGTCGCAATACGGCATCGTTATGTGGAGGAGAGGATGGGGATTAGAAAATGAATGTTGTTTTATTGGGAGTTATTATAGGACTTTGGCGGGAACACGTGGCGGATAAGAAGCCGTCAATGCCACGTCAGATAGACGGTTTGACTTGCCTGGACGCGGATAGAGAGGTGTCAAAGTCAAATGCAAACTGCAAAATAGATTCTGTAAAACGTGTTGCTTTGAATAAAAATAATCTCTATGAATTCATCATCTGAATTTAATTTTGTAATAACGGTGAAATCTAATGAAAAAAATTAACTATTGGGTTTAAAATTATTTTTTAAAATGATTTTAATAATTAAGTAATGTTTTAATATAAAATTAGTTGTAAACTCGTTCTGGGTGTTTTGTTTTTATATCTATTAAAATAGATTTAGAGGTTGATGAAGGAAATAATAATTTTTTAAAGTTTATATTTAAGTTTTAAATATTGGGAAGCTGAAAAATATTTTTAGGTTTGAAAAGTCAATATATTATAAAAGTATAAATAGTAGGTTTTGTAAAAATAAAAGGTGCAAGAGTAGATTTTATAAAAATATAAATGATACGTAGAAACATGTAAAATAGACTCTTTAAAACTACAAATTAGTATATGAAGAAATTGGTTTAATGTGTAACAATAGACTTAGTGCATGGACAAACTTGTTTAATGTGTTCTTAGACTCGTCTAATCTATATATCAACATATTATTCTAATATGTATTATTAAACTTGTTTAATCAATATATGGATAAACTTGTTTATATAGTGTATAACTCATTTAATAAGATAATAATAGAGTCATCTAACGTGTAAGATTGAGGTTTTTGTTTCTTTTTCATGATTTAGAATACATTGAGTTTGTTATGGTGTTCTTTTGATTTGTTAAAAAAATGTTATTATTATTGTATTATGAAATTTTTTGGAAAGCATTTGAAGTTCTCCATGGTATGCTTCCTTATAAGTGCGATTTTCGGAGACAAAAATTCTTTTGAAGAGGGGTGAATGTAAGATCCGGGAAAAATTGGGGTGTAGAAAGGAAAAATATGCAAATTAAATAATGTGGAAATTTAATAAAAAGGTATTATATAAATCTTTTTGAAGATTTAATTGTTGTTATTTTAAAACGTTGTTGAAAGAAAATATGAGATATAATCTTGAGATTAAAAGAGATATTACTATTAGAAAATAATATTATTAGATATTGTTAGATATTCCAAAAGATATTCCTGAATATTATTATTGTTAAGAAATAGACTTTAAGTCTAACTCAACCCCATAAAACTGTTTATAAGAATAAACTGATAGAAGAATACTTTATAAAAAGGTTAAATATTCTAACAGTTATATGGTTATTTAAAATATATATTGAGATATTATTATTTATAATTTGATATTATGGTTAGATAATAATAATATATATATTATTGATAGACTTATCAGAATTAATTAAGTTAAAGAGAAATTTATTTAATCTTATTTTATATCTTTTATTTTAGTTGGTTACTATTACTCCTTATGGGCTTTTATTATAAATAGAGTTTGATCGAGTGAAGATCTATGAGAGCTTAAGGGTGTTATTGAATGGCATTGTTTATTCTAGGAAAAAGTCTTAGCGGGAAAACCAGGTAGGGAGAGCTTACATTATTGACTTTTGTTATTCTTGGTTTTACATTCTCGATGTGTTTTCATGTGTGAATTGTGTATATGTGTGTTGTCGTTTGGATGTATGCGTGTGCAGATATGATAGGTTGGTATGGGGTCATCTCGCCGTACCTAGTAAATCCTTTTTTACCGTGCGATGCGGGAAAGAGGTTCTCTTTGGTTGTGTGATACGGGAATAGGATGCTTCGATTACTGATGTCTGTTTTAGTCGTGTGATGCGGGAAAGAGATTGTCTTTGGCCATGGATGCGGAAAAAGGATAGGTTCGGTGATGAATGACAAGATGACTCAAATTTGGTGGTTCTGATGAACAGGGGGTATGGTAGGGTATGTGGGATAGATAATTGGTTTGTGATGATGATGGTGTGTTGTTGTTATTGAGACTCTTATGAAAGAGTCCCAATTTTCCATTTCTATATGGTTTGGTAATCAATGAGTAAAATATTTTAGATTTGATTTAGTTATCAGTTTAAATCTTTATAGTTTGTTTGCATCATGAGAATATCTGTAGAGTCTTTCTTGTTATTTATAGTTGTGAATAGATTGTGGTTTTTGTTTTTTTATGATTTATAATACATTGAGTTTGTTATGGTGTTCTTTTGATCGGTTAAAAAAATGTTATTATTATTGCATTTTGAAAATTTATGTAAGTTTTGGGAAAACATTTGAAGTTCTGCATGGTGTATGCTTCCTTATGAGTGCAACTTCCGGGGATGAAAATTCTTTTGAGGAGGGGTGAATGTAAGATCTAGGAGAAATAGGGGGGTGTAGTGTAACACTCGGATTTATAAGATGTCACAGGTTAATAAAAATCGATAAAATTCAAATTTATCATAGCGCGGAAACGTACTTAAAGAAAACTTTATCCAATTACATTTTTTTGATTAATAAAATAACGAAGGAAATACTCAAATTATATTGTCTTAACTTGTAAAACAAAATAACTTTAAATGAATCCCAAGGTTATTCCCCATCCTCTCTCAAGTCAATCAAGCCTCTGAAACTTTTGTAACATTATCGGCTCACGTATAAGACATTATACGATCATCGCCAACAATTTCATTCACAAAAACACAAACACAAACATGTATGGGGTAAGCTACCGATAAAACAATCATAACAACAAGATTCATACATACTAATTATATCAACCATAATCAAACATATAACAAGATACATACCGTTTTTATTATACCAATCATAATCAAACACATAACAAGATACATACCTTTTGATTATATTAATCATAATCAAACACCCCATACATTGTAGTAATAACAATAAGATTCCTAATACTCTAACATAAACAATTCAATCATACTAAATTACTCGATTCTCGATCCCCAATCCTTGAACTTTGATCATTGATATTTGATCTCTAACCATTAATATCATCACTAACATCTCACACATAGAACCTTTGGTCTATCCACTAATTAACACCCATGTTAACTACTTATTATAACCATTATAGTAACACCACTATCAACATAACATAACATAGAACATCTCAACCACCATCATAACTATCCTAGTCATGAATAACACCATGATCATCACCGTACCATAATACCATAGTGAAAAGAGTCCATCCCTTTCTTGTACCTTACCTCACCGTCTGTAACCGCTCCTACAACCCACCTATAGCCTCACCTATAGGACATCTGTAGCCTCCCCTATAAATCATCTCCTTATAATGAACACAAAGTAAAAGGAAATATTTATCCGCAGATAGAACTAGGATTTACGAGGTACAACAAGTAGACTTATCCTCCACTCTAATGCTCATCAATCACATACTCAGGTACATTCAGACACTCACTCATGTTTCACTCTCAACCTCAAATGAAATTGACCCTAAACATAACCACTAACCTCAATCTATGATTATCATCATGTTCCACAGATCCTTAGGCTTGGTTCGCGTCCATTTTTCATCAACTTTGTCATTTTTCACCAAAATGCACTGTGATAATCGATTATCACTTAAGACAATTGATTATCTTAGAGCAATTTACCTAGAAACATCACATAGGAAGGGATAATCGATTATCATCCCAGATAATTGATTATCATCCTAGATAATCGATTATCATCCCAGATAATCGATTATCATCCCAGATAATCGATTATCATCTCAGATAATCGATTATCATCCTAGATAATCGATTATTTTCGAAACTACACTCAAAACCAATGCGCATATAATCAATTGTAACTAATGATAATCTATTATTGTCAAAGCGAAACACATTCTGTACATGATTCAAGCATTCAAACATACATACATCAACTCTAAATCACGTTGAAACATAGTTAACACATTATACATGCATTCAAGCATCCCACACCCATGGAAACAAACACAAACACATATAATACATCACTTGAATCCTCCAGATCCAATCATTGACATGTTATACTCCCAATAATACGATGCAAAAATAGTCTTCGATAAAAATACCAAATAGGGTTTTCAATCATCTAAACTAACTAAGCACAATGCTTACAAATGAGAACCAAGAAGATGAAAATTGTCCAAAACAAAGTTGTTGATGCGATCTCCCATATCAGACCTCCGATTGACGATCTGAACGGTCAGAAAAAAAAAACCATACTTCTGGAATATACTGTCCAAATCGCGGCCCGATCCAATGATGAATGACTTCACAGCAAAAAAAAAACACTAATGTAGGTTTTATGAAATGCTCCAAAACAAAGCTTGTGATGCAAGGCTATTTTCTCCAAAACTTAACCTCCGATTGACGATCCGAACGGTCGGAATGAAGAACCATATGTCTGGAACCATTTTCTTTATATCTTAATATTTATGAATCCACCCAATTCTATCTCTAATATTTTCTTACTTATAATAATACTTTTTATTCTAATTTATTATAATGAGTCTAACAATAATATATAATATTATTATCTAGTCATAATATCTAATTATATATAACAATATCTAAATATATCATTTAAAATATCTATGATATCTAATAATAATAATAATAATATCTTTTTTTAAATATCTAAACCCACCAAAATTATATCTCCTATTTTCAACTACTTTATTTCTAAGACCCCTATTTTTCCAGGTCTTACATTCACCTTTTCTCAAAAAAAATTTCGTCCCCAAAAATTGCAGTCACCAAGAAACAAACACCATGCAAAACTTTGTAACTTTTCACAAATTTACTTAAACTTTAAACACATGAATTTTCATGATACCATAACAACAACAATTTCTATACACATCAAAAGAACATCACAACAAACTGCTCAATGTATCATACAAAACAAAAACCACAATCTATTCACAACTATAGATAGCAAGAAAGACTATATATATTTTCATCATGCAAACAACAAGCTACAAAAATTCACAATAAACTAAATTAATTCTAGAACAATTTACACATAGATCCCCAAACCATAAACATGCCCACTTAACAACCACCTATAATTCATAAAAAACATTCATTGACGTGGCATCATGTACAAGTTTTAGCACCCAATTACAAATTGATCATGCTTACATTATTCATCCAAACAATATTTCAAACAACCATTTGTAATCCAAGGCACACCATCATCCTCCAATTTGATTAAAACAATCTTTGACTTAAACATTGTACAATCAAAGCCTACACTCATATACTTCAATATGTTACAATCATATTTAACAGGAAAAATACATCATTCTCAACTACCATAACTCATACTAGCATGAATCACCTATAATGCATAGTGAATCTAGTACAACAATTAATATCAACTGATCATACTCGAACACATTAACACAATCCTTCATCCAAATTATTCTAATTTCACTGAGAGCACACTATTCAAATACCTTGTAGTCATTTATTAATATGTAGCAAAGAAACTAATCCAATTAAAATTATTTACAACATAAAGTGCATCAGAGAAAAAACATACAATTACCACCACATCATTTGGTTAAAGCCATTTTCACTACCTCGGAACATCACAAAAAACCATACAATAACCCAGAATCTTGGAACACACCATCAATGACGCATATCCATATGTATTTTTTGTAAAATAACACAACAACCAAACATAAATCCTAACATTTTGTAAAACACCAATTATTGTCCTCACATCACAACAAACACGATTTATAATATGAAAGCTTCATACTAGTACCCAAACTAATGCACCCACACACATTAATGATCAAAACCATACATCATATACTACTAGCTTCACATGAATATCCCTCGGGTGCCTACCCAACTAAACTGAATGAAGTTACTCTATAAGAATAATGAACCTGAAAGAAAACACCCCTTGCAAACCCTATATTCATAGGTGTTCTCCTTATGCAACCCTAGCTACAGTTCTAAATCGTTACTACCTAAACCATCCATGAGTATAAAGCAGCGCACCCTAAGAACCACACCTACATCGGTAGAGAACTCTACCCCTCATGCATGAGTTACGCCATCAAAAACTCGACCGTCTAAACCAAATAACATGATTTAGGAAATACACAACATCTACAATCACAACCATAGAGATTTAGCTCCCCTTACAACATCATCCAAAATTGATCTGGCATTCAAATAATATCAGAATAAACACCAACTCACCAATTTAACATTTATATTATAGTAGTTAAGTCCTTATTTCAATTCCATCACACCAACATCATTAATTCATAATAAGACTATAACAACCAATGCGATAACCACACATACATTCCCTTAAACAAAATCATGTTCGACCCATTAGCTCTACACCATCTATCAATTTAAGGCAACTCGTGCCTATAAAACCACCATTATAAATGTATGTCAACTTCCTAACTTCACTTCACCTTTCCTATTTACCTAAACATGACAATTCAAGTGGTCCTCCGCCGTAGCTTTGGCCCTATCTCCCCTACTCCGCAAGATACTTACACCAACTCGAAACTCAACATGAGTCGAAACCCTATGGCTGAGACATCCATCTCTTTCTACCCCCTTCCATGAAAATTTGCATTCTCACTTTTCAGAAAGCATAGTTTTCTCCAATAAACAGTGGAGGTCTATTGACAGAGGCACCCTCAGCAAAGGTTCGTTATTGCCCCGTCATTTTGAATTACTATCAAAGCAAGCTCTGATACCAATTGTTAGAGCGGTGCAGCGGAATGGTTAACGTGTTCAACAAACCAAGAGGGTGGTGAATTGGTTTCTTATCGCAAATCTGTCTTTTAATAATTTTCTCACGTAAATATAAATTCCTTAAAACAATTTAAACAAATTAAAAGAGTAAAAAAGAGAGAAAATTGCACAGGTAATTTTTATACTGGTTTAAATCACAAAGATCTTACATCTAGTTTTTAATCTCAACCGAGAATTAACGCTTCACTAGCACAAACCAACAAACTGTTACAATCACAAAGAAAATAAACAAGTTGAAGGTTAGAACCACTAGTGCAGAAAAGGCTTTTGACGTCTATTATTTAGGGCTTTTAACGTCTGATCCCGCACCAACGTCTTATTGGGAGACGTCAATGTAGATGTCGGATAGTAAAGGTCAGACGTCTATATAGACGTCGGATAGTACAGGTCAGACGTCTATATAGACATTTGATTGTGGGAGGCCGACGTGTAATGTCCTGGATGAATCTTGGCTCTATAATCAATTAGACATCTGCATGTTCACCGTTCAAAAACACAGTGGAGGGAAATGGAGGAGTGCACCGTTCAAAAACGCAAGAATCGCTAGCCAAAAACGCTCAAAATCACCGGCTAAGGACATGTGCAAAACTGCACCAAAACGCAATGAAAATGCATTATAATTGGTTCAAATGGAAGATAATTCATCAAATAGTAATGTAATCAGAGTAAAACTAATTTTAAATGGTGTAAACGAGAGAAAACGAACTTCAAAAGCTTTGGCCGTGGAGAGAAAACGCGAGGAAGATGATGAACACTAAGTGCGCGTAACTACAGTCTCGCGTTCACGATTTTGGTAATAGTAGACGTTTAGAAGTCGGGCCCTCTCCTAGCCGACGTCTAAATGACTTTAGAAGTCGGGCCCTCACCTAGCCGACATCTAATGGGTTTGTTGAGATTGTTGATAAGGGCAACATTAGTTTAACTGAACCCACAATGTCAGTAATATCTGAGTTTTTGATAATGACAATGCATAATTAATAACACATATGTATTATGTGTTACATGTTTTATGCTTACATATTATATGTGTATACGTGTTGTTATGTGTATACGAGAACATGATTGTGTTGTTGTTGTGTTGTTCATTGCATTTCATTGTGTTATATATATGATTTTATACATGAATGCATGACACATGTTTTTGGATGAGAAAAACCACAAGCACTAATGTTGAATTTTAATTGTGTGGCAAAACAACAGTTTTAAGTCGATTACATTATTGGTTGAATCGATTAAAACTCATGTCTTTGCACAAACCTTTTTCAAAGTGTGCTGTGAGATTTTTCAAAGACAAAAGTTTTCAAAACTTTGCTTAACATTGTTGCATAATCGATTGCATGCGATATGTATTCGATTAAGATTGTTACTATTTTGAAATTTGTTAATACTTGATATAACTATCACAACGACTATATTTTTAAATGTGTTGACCAATCATTAAATGTTATTCGACTGCATTAATTGTGAATTCAATTAATTGCTTTGACTACTACTAACTGTTATAACTAAATTGGTGTATTAGACTACATTAGTAGCAAAGTTGATTAAAATGCGTCAGAGATGTGTTATACTATAAATTGACGCAAATTTGATTTCTGTAAAGAACTTTTGTGATTCTAACATTTTCATATTCTTTTGCAGAAAGTTTGATTCTTACAGAAAGAGGAAAAAGTCCAAGAAAAAAGTTTGACCGTGGTGATCAACTACTTGGAATTTCTTGAAGAGTAAGATTGTTGAGTTTCAAAGTCTAATCTATCTGCTAATTTGGGTGTCTATTGCAAGATCAGGTTCTACAATCTGTTGAAGATTGGGTTGAGTTCCTTGTTGTGATTACAGGAAGAATGACGTGTTGCGTTCTTGACTTTAAGGGTGCCTCAAAGGGGTTGGATTGCAGGAGAGGGGATTCTTGTTGTTAGTCTGTTTATATACTGCCTATATTTTGATTAGAGGGTTAGAGAGGTGTTTTATATTTTGACGTGAGGTCTCTATAAAAACCTTGTTGTAAAAACCTTGATCATTATAGTGCATTGACTTCCTGTGGTTGGAAGGACACTGGATGTAGGCTTGGCCAAACCAGTATAAAAACTCAGCATTTGATCTTTCTAATCCCTACTCTTTTACATTCAATCGATTATACTTTATACACATTCGACTAAATTTCCGCTGCATTGAAAATCTTTTAAATTGTGTTTCAAGAAAAGGTTAAAGACATCTCTTTTGGTGAAAAAGTTTTTGAAAGTTTTATTTTTTATACTTCACCAATTCACCCCTCCCCCCCTCTTGGTGTGAGAAATTGAGTCATTATATTTTAACAATTTGCACCAGAGCTGATTTTCATAAAATATTTGAAAAACTAGTCGATTACTATTTTAGTTAAATCGACTGATCCTAGAAAATGGCTTTCAATTCTCAAACCTTTGGTGAAGGTGCTTCGACAAATAAACCACCACTATTTGCTGGAGAAAATTATGCTTTTTGGAAAATAAGGATGCAAATCTTTCTTGAATTGATGGATAAAGGAGTTTGGGATGCAACTCTAAACGGTCCATATGAGCCCACTCATGTTTTAAATGGAAAAGTTGTTTTGAAGATTTTTTCAGAGTGGACTCAAGATGAAAACCGTAGAGCTTAGTATGATATTAAGGCTATAAATGTTATTGCTTCTGCATTAACCATGGATGAATTTTTCAGGATTCCCCAATGTAAAACTGCTAAGGAAATGTGGGAGGTTCTTGAAGTCACACATAAAGGAACGAATGAAGTGAAAAGGGCCAGAAAGAATTCTCTCATATAGGAGTATGAGTTGTTCAGAATGAAAGCGGAGGAGACTATCTATGAAGTACAGAAACGATTCACACACATAGTCAATCACCTCATGACTCTCGGGAAAGTGTTTGATAAAGAAGAAATCAACATAAAGATCCTGAAAATCCTCAACAGAAGCTGACAGCCAAAAGTCACTACAATATCTGAATCAAGAGATTTGACCAGCATGAACATGGCCACCTTATTTGGAAAACTAAGAGAACATGAATTGGAGTTTGGAAGGCTAAAGGAGGAAGAAGAAATTGAAGAAAAGAAATCAATTGCTCTAAAGGCCATGAGCAAGAAAGCTACAAAGAATCTTGAACTTGAAGCTGAATCAGATGCAGAAGTACCAGAAAAAGAAATCATGAATATGATGGTGAGAAAATTTAGCAGATTCATGAAAAATAAAAATTCTACAGCTAACAATGCTAGCTTTTCAAGAGAAGGAAAGAAGAGCTCAATAAGCAACATTGTACAATGTTATGAATGTGGAAATGATGGTCATATCAAGCCTGACTGTCCAGACTTGAAGAAAAAACAAAAAGAATTCACCAAGTATCCTCAAGACAAGAACAGGAAGCAAAGGAAAGCATATATTGCCTGGGAAAACAGTGATGAAGACTCTTCAAGTGATGATGATTGTAGCGTTGAAGAGTCAAATTTGTGTTTCATGGCAGGCTCTACACACTTTGATGATGATAATGATAGTGAATTTGAGAATGAACCAATAAAGGTCAAGTACTACATGCTGTTGGATGCATTTCAGGAGATACATGCAGAAGCCATGCTACTCCAGTATAAAGTGAATCGATTATCCTCTAAGAGAAGAGACTATGAATACAAAATTGATAATCTAGTAGAGGATAATGAAAAGCTTTAAAAAGATCTTGAAAATGCTTTGAAATCTGCAAAGACAATCAAGACCAAGATACAAATTGTTGAGAAAGATGTGATAATTGTCCAGTACACCTTGAGAAAATTGATTACTTAACCAGCACATTGGCTAAATTTACACAAGGCAAAGAAAATCTTGATGCTGTGTTAAGATCATTTGGAAGAGCTATCTATAGACAAGGTATTGGTTATAAGGCTAAAAGTAATAGGATAAACTCAAGGAAATTTATTGATATAAGTAAACCTACTACTAATGCATGCTTTTACTGCAACACACTTGGTCAAAATGTTAGAAACCGCTATTTCATAAATGTTGGTGTTCCAAAAGGAAAATACAAATTGGTTCCCAAGGAACAACCTCCTAGTACTAATAAGACAGGACCCAAGTTCAAATGGGTACCAGCGTCAAAACCTTTTAATTGTTGTGTAGGAAAGGAGTAGTAGGTGCTGAAGCAGTATTCAACTCAAGGATGAACTATCATGATGAAATAAAAAATTCTTGAGTCACTGATTATGGTAACTGTAACAAAACTCTTTCATGCATCATAAGCATTTATATAATTGACTATTATATGCATGTTTGTTGTGTGCTGTTTGATTGATTGTTTTCTGTGAAGATATATTTGTTCGAATTTTAATCGATTATGTTATGAACTGAGTCGATTATAATCTGTGAATGTGTTTCTCTATTTTTGAAAACACTCTATTAAACATTAAGTCGACTTTGTTTTTAATGAAACCAATTAATAATCTCCGTTTTGAGCTTTCTTATGATTTGAAAATTTGAAATTTGAAAAATTCGATTAAGTTCTATTTTTGGTGCGAAAATGAATTTTAGGGTTCCCTCCAAATTGGTTTTACTGGTTTATTAACTCCAATGAAGAAGTTTTTCACTCACACTTTCTCCGCAAACATTGAAATCCTTTCCTCTTTGGTATTCCGAAATTTATCTTTCACATCCTATATCAAATGGCATCTTCTTCATCTCAAAGAAAGAGAGTGAAGACACTAGGTCGCAAGAATATGAGTAGAGGATCAACTTTGGATGGATGGATCAATGATGATAGTGCGTAGTTAAAGTTTTTAGACTGTTGGAAAGTGAGGAGGCTGATAACTCACAAATATCTGAAATTGAGTTTATTTACGAAAGAGGAAAGTTGGTTGAGCCGTTAGGGCCTAAAGAAGTTCGTTGAGATGGTTAACCCGTGGTACCCTGAACTTGTAAGGGTCTTTTACTCTAATCTCAAAATAAGTGATGGAACACTCTGTTCCAGAGTTAAGGGTGTAGATATCAAACTGACTGATGCAGTGTGGACGGATATTGCTGGTTTCAAGTTGGGAGGAGAGAAATGCCATCTAGGCATTGAAGGATTTCACAAGTTCTCAATGTATCAGGAAAGTCTAAGGAGTCCAGATGAAATAAGAGATTATTATCATTATAAAACTAGAGGAATGAAGAAGGATGATAGGCTGACTGTCATTATACACCACATGATGCTACAACATACTCCTGATGGTTGGCAATTTAAAAATGAATTTGCTGAAGAAGATAATGATGCTGCAGAATCATCTTCCATTTCCTATAGACCTCGGTCTGAATTTGAAAAAGTTCTACTAAAGGAAATAAGATCCTTAAAGATTGTTTGCCAAGGAATAAGGCAAGATGTACTGGTTATAAAAGAACATTTGAACTTGGATGATCATAATGAGGAGCTTGAATCTGAAGAAAGTTCTGGTGAGGAAGGTAGTACACCTGCAGGGAGTGCAAGAGAGAATATGGAAGAAGAAACAATGACATGCTTCTCAAGACATATCTCAAGACACATCTGAAGTAAAATAAGAATGACAATGTTGGGGAAGAGAGTAACAATGACATGCTTCTCAAGACATATCTAAAGTAAAATAAGAAAAAGATTTGAAAAGAAAAAATTAATGAATCTGTAGTTTCTGATTTAGTTGGTTTGTTTGGCTGTTTTTTTGTTTTGGTTGTATTGTTGGCTTTATAGGCCACTGTGTTTTGACTTTATCTGATTGTACTTCAAGTTTGATATTAATGAAATCAGTGTTAATCAAATATGTGATTCAAAGAGTATATCAATGAATTGAACAAAACTGATTTCATTAAATTGATTACATTGTGCTTGTATGCGAATGAATTATTGATTAATGTTACTTTCATACATTTGCATACTCACACATTAATTCTTGTATAACATTGATTATAAAATGCTTGATCTGGAACGACTTTGAAAGGTTTTGCAGGAATATCATTTGTTGACTGGATGGAATTTGATAATCTGAAACATGCTACAACAAGAAATCGACTCTGACTGAGATCAAATCGATTAAACATCAACAGGGGTTTAAAGATTCCAAAAGTGGAATATCTGATATCTTTACATCTTGTTTTATCTGTTGTTGATTGTTTATTTTTTCTTATATCTCTATGCTTATCTGCTGAATAAAATATCTGAGATAATAAGAGATTAAAATGTGTTGCTTGATTGAATCAGTATTGCTATGTTATTGTTGTGATATATATGATATGATACAATGTTAATACATGCTGATAAATGCTCTAACATATTCTGATTACTGCATTTTTACACTGTGTTTTGAGATTGAAATATGCAAAATGATAGCAGGAGCATTGCATATCATTGATATATTTCACATATGTCTTCATTTAAAGGGGAGAAAATCTTAATTTCATGTGAATATCTTTATAGGGGGAGTATCATTATTTGTTTCTTGATGATTATCTGATGCATCTCTGCATGCTTGATTATCTGTATATCAATACCATTGTGCTTACCTTTTTTGCTAATGCCCAAAGGGGGAGAATTATGTTGATTGGTAAATGATTGATAATCTGTATTGAGTTGTGCAACATGGTTTATTATTAATCGTGGTTATGCATCATCAAAAAAGGGAAAGATTGTTGATAGGGGGAGCACTAGTTTAGCTAAACCCACAATCTCAGTAATATCTGAGTTTTTGATGATGACAACGCATAATTAATAACACATGTGTAATATGTGTTACATGTTCTATGCTTGCATGTTATATGCGTATATGAGAACATGATTGTGTTTTTGTTGTGTTGTTCATTGCATTTCACTGTGTTATATATGTGATTTTATACATGAATGCATGACACACGTTTTTATATATGATTTTATGCTGAGTGATGTGACCCAACAAGGCATATTAATCTTTAGTGACCAAAAGTTGTTGGAAGATATTTCGAGATATATTTGTTAATGCAAATATTCATATATTAATATTATAAATGACCAAATATCGATAGTTTGATTACGTTAAATATTGTTTAATATCATATATTTACAAAATATTTAGTATATCAGGTAAGATATCATATTATTGTCACTATTATGTTAATTATCATTTATACGGTAACTTATTTTATCAATAATATTTTATATCACCTTGATATTATCTATTTTTATCACGAGTCGTAGGGTCTAGAAACCCTATAAATACACATAGTATTTCACTAGTAAATACACAGTCTCTCATACTTACTCTCTTTACTCAAAAGACGTAAATTGTGTTACTAACTTGAGCGTCAGTGAGTTTTTAATAGATGGATCTTTCTCTGGATTCTTGTCCTCGTAAGCATTCATCAAGATTCTTTAGTTCACTCAAATCTTGCCACATGTTTGAAGATCCACACTCCAGATCTCGATAAAAACAAAAGTATTATTTTATTGGTATTGAATGTCAAGGAAAAATGGAGTCTTTGTATTACTACACTTTCTGAAAACAGCTAATTCCTTTAGTACATAACTAAAATGATCCCATCGAACACATCAGAGTCAAAGTTGTCAAGAGAGTCCAAAAAAACCAACTTCTGTGTATAATACTCAATCTACTTTTTAAGTTCATTTCATTAAATAGATATAAACTAATCCAAATACAATACAACACATGTACGCACTGTTGGAAATTTTGTCACCCTTCATCTAGAACTTCTCACGTTGGATACAAAGGAGATGAATACTCATATCAAGAAGGTTTCGAAGTCATAACATTATAAAAAGTCAGTCAATACCACAAATTATGTTACAACTCGTTAATCATCTATATAATCTAAACCTCTAAACTGAAAATGTACTGAATGGGGAGAGGAGACAGAAAAATGAGAAGATTTGAAAATATGTAACTAACAAAAATAAACATTGCATATTGGAGTATATATAATATGAACATTATACAACCTTAACTTCTCTTCCATTCTTTTATTCAACAAACCATATTTACATACGTGGAAGGTCATTCTACAAAGAAGGCTACTACAGCTGATAAGGCCCAAACTACCCTAAGGAGTTTGAGGTCTCTCCCTCATTTATTCATTCATTGAGCAAAACTTGTTTGTTCAAGCTATAGAAACTCCACCAAGTCTATAGTTTTCACGCGGATAGCCCTTCCAAACATCTTCATAAGATACAATACAACACTTCATTCCCTGCTTTCTTTCAATTCCAACTGGGTCAGTTAGCACTCATTACCTCTTCACATCTAACTCTTCTGTCTTTGCAAATCTTCCACGGATTCTTGGTTGACTGTCAGCAAGTGCCTTCCTGCAAGCATACTAGAAACCAAAGCATGTCATTAGTTGAGTTCAGGTTCCGGTGAAAGACTGAAAATTTCATACTCGAAATGTTGTAACATGAGAAAACCAAGTTAGATACATTAACCAAGAAGTGAACATGGTAAATCCCAGCAGATGTGTATTCCGTAGAACTTTTTTAAGGCTATTCTATTGTTAAAATCCCAATTAGCATCCAAGGATAGAAAACCTGTAGTTACCTTAATTTTCCTCCCAAAATTTCTCTTTGTCTTCTTGTTTCTGTATCTGGAGAGCTTTTCTTGACGTTCTTCACTAGTGCAGTTGCCAAGAAACAAAGGTCTCTCCTGTGGAGATTGGCATAAGCTCGTGTTGTCAGTATTAAGAGTCTGTCATAAAAGCAGAGATAATCATTAGCCTATCTTTTGTATATAGAAGAAACTGTTAGAATTTACAGACCATATAGAAAAGAAAGCAATCACATTTAGTCATGTCTTTGCCATTTTCCTTATCTGTGTTACTGCATGAATCATGCGTAAAGAGCAGATCAATTAAGATCAATTGATACAGATGAAGTTTTCTTCTTTGGCAAAACATAAGCGATTTAACTTATAAGCAAACACATAATATATGAATAGGTTTGATTTTGACCTTTATATCTCCTTCGCTAAATGCTCTCCGCATGCCATAAACTGCATTGAAATCTAATCCTGGAAAATCCAGAAAAGTTGGCTTCATTGCAGCTCCATGCATCCAGTCCATTGAACTCAGACTTCCTGAACTGATGCTCTTTGGTAGAGTAGTGTGAAGAAGTGATTTGTTTACTTCAATTGAATTATCCTCAATGTTCAGTGGTGGAACCTTGATTTCCATAATATCATTGAGTGGTGACTCTATCACTGTCTTTTCTAAGAGATCTTTTTTGCACTCGTAGAATACCTCACTCAGAAGCTGTTCATTTTGAAGTATATTAATATCTGATGATTTTAGACCCTGTGAGGGGACATCCTCCCCGCAAGATATCATTGAGATGGCTGCTTGCACAGGATCGAGGTCTATTGCTGGTTCTTCAAGAATAGGTTCAGGTGCTTTGAACAGATCTCCCTCTATTAACAAATCATATTCTGAGATTGCAGAAGTTTGAACGAGGTCATTCTGAAAGAAGACATGCAAAGAACAACAAATTAATCAGTAAAAACAGCATTTTAGCTTTAGAACAATAAACATACATTAGACGTTGAATAGTTTAAGATAATAGACAATGATAACACGAGTAAAACACTAGTATTCTGTACACAACAATAGTGGTAACAACAGCCACGGTTAGTTCCAGATTCAGTGTGACTTAACATGAGTTAGTCTTGCAAAGTAAAACAGATGTTTAATTACATTAAAAAGAATACCTTTAATGTTCAGTTATATATTATCGAATAACCAAATGAGGATTCAACACCTGTTTATTTACTAATGCTAAGAAGTTGCTCTAGCACACGATACTTGAGTCAAAAGAAGCCAAAAGTTTTCAAGATAAAATTTGCAAGATTCCTTAACGCCATTTATTTATTAGAATGAGGTAATAGTTATACAACTCATCATCATCCTACCAAACAATGGTTTATGGAATAGATTTAGACCAATAGCGATTGTTTCTCAACCGCTTTTAGAATGAAGATACAGAAAACAAACCGAGTTAGTACTGGGGTGATGCAAAAGCTATTTGTCAGAAAAGACTTTAGGCTTCGAAGTTTCAAGTACAACTAATGAAGAACACAAAATCTCCAGTTGGTAGATGGAATCAGTTGTTATTATCGTGAGACATAAATTATTTGTCCAATGATAAGATAGACAAGACAAGCTTTCTGTTCAGCAAGAAAGCAAATACCATATACAATAGCACAACACCATATTGGTACAACAAAGCATAAGCTTTGCATAAATGAAAGGTGGCGATACATATTCAGCTGAACTGCATATTGAAAGGAAGAACTGCCAAGTGTCAAGTTATTTGATATTGTATTAGGTTCATGGTTGCAAATTCAAAGCCCATGCTTCATCCAAAAGCTGACTTTGAAAGAGTCCACGAGTAGATGGCTGAAACATTGAAATTGGCCTCATTTAGTCCATAATGAATTTAATCACCCAGCTGAAGAACATGGATCACGATTTTCGTTCATGTATAAAACAAAAATAATTAAACTTTTGTACAACATTGAGCCCCAGTTAAAGCCATTCTCAATGATAAAAGTGACCAAGTATCAAAATCTCGGGCTCAAACCCCGGAATTGTTTAAACTTCCAATGAACATAAGACCAGCAAAACCATAAGAAATTAACTCATCAATACATCATTTGTTTTGTTAGAGAACAGAAATAGAGTCAAAAGCGCACGACTTTCCAACTATATTTTAGTGCCACGCAAAAACCTTGAAGAAACTATTAAGTTAAGCATTAACCAGTCCTTTTCCTCTAACCTTTTCCTTACTACAAAGAAAAAGAGAATAAAATGACTTTTTCCTCTCCAATCAACCTCCCTCAGTGCGGCACAAAAAGACAAGCCCCACTGAGAGTTCACACTTCACGCCAGAAATTAATAAAGAAAGGGAAGAAATATTACAGAACACGGAAGTATCACAACAAAAAGACTTTCCATCTATACAACTTTTATTTCCTTTTGTAACACTTTTGCAGATCCAGCACATAAAGCCATGTCGAGCTGTTTCCACTTGTGCTATGAGGATCACTATGAGAAAACATTCTGAATGGATGGTAGCAAAAATGAAGAATAGATAAATACATATTAAATGACAACATAATTTGGTCATTAGTTTTCCTTTTCCACTTTGATATTATTTATCATGTAATTAATCAAACATATACGCACATACTAAAATAACATTCTTTCCAAATAAATGGAAATATGGACACAATTCAAGGAAGCGAAACTTTCAATTTTGTTCAGCCTCATTTGCTCCAAAGTGTTCATTATTCTGGATGCATAGAAGAAGGAGCACAACACAGGAAAGAAAAGAAAACTTCAAATTTACTCAGCATAAGGAAAAACCCATCAAGAAAATGCAGATCAACTAAGCAGAGAGGGAAGGAAGCTGAACACACATAAGAAAAACTTAAACAGGGTAATATGAAAAAGTGGAAATAATAAAAGGAGAGAAAAGAGTACCATTGAAGAACAGGACTTTTGGGTCATGCAGTACTCCTCAAGTTGTTGAAACTCTTGAGAGAAATTTCGAAAATATGGGAAGAGAAGTTCTGTCTCAGCGAACATTTTTCCAGCCCAGAAGAAAGACACTTTGTTGAAAAACCAAACTTCAATGAGAAACAGAGAACACTTCACCAAAGGAAACACAGTTAGAGCAGAAGAAGACAAGCAGAAAATGCAGTGGAACAAGGAGAAGAAAAATGCTAGAGAGAAAGATTTGTCAAGGAGGGGTTCGTCTTGAATGATTTTAAGAGTAGCAAGAAGGAGAATTTATATTATATAAAACTTGGGAAAGGTGACGTAAGAAAATACTAAAATAAAGACAAAAGTGGGAAAAGGACAACATCATTTTTATAATGCAGTGACCCCATGTCGCTTGTCATGCTCATTAAAGAAAAAACAAATATAGTATTTTAATAAAGGATAAAATATTTTGTAATATTATATTTGCAAATTGTAGCACAGGACACAGGTGAATTGCACCGAGCCAATAGGAGGAGGCGTGGACAGTAGACAATTTGTTGGTGGGGTTGGGACTTAGAAATGAACAGTGACCATCACTTACTCACTAGTCACCACTCTACATTGATCGCTTCTAGCATGGTAGCTAGTGCAACCGCGTTTCTTCCTGCACATTCATAATTTCTGTCTGCACCTCCATTAACTTTAAAATTTTAATTTTACCTTTTTTTTATTATTTTCGATTTCAGAATATATAATCTAAAATATAAAATTTATATTCTGAATTATAAAAGTGTGAAATAATAAATAAAATATGAATTCCAAAATCCATAAAACAAATTTATATTTCATATTAAACTATAAATAAAAAATATATTTTGGATTGTGTAACATGAAATGCAAAATAAGACATTCATTTGTTCAAAATACAAAATAAAGGAGAAGAACTTGAACAATGGAGAAGAAGGCCATAGAGGAAGAAAAAGATGAGTGAGAGCTTCGAAGAAGGTGGAGGAAATGACTTTGATGGAGGTAGACAAAAAAGGAAACCTCGATGTTGAAGAAGATAAGAGTGTTGATGGTGGAAGAAGATACAGACATTGATGAGTGCATATTTATACCCTTATTTAGTCTTTAATATTAAATTTTTAATTAGTTTTTGTACTTTAATATAATATTATAATTAAGACTTATTACAATTAGGTTTATTTAGCATAAAATACAAAAACATATTAAAAATAGGTTTTTAGTTGCATAAATATTCTTTGGATATTTTGATGTGTGTTAATGCAGTTGCAGCTAAGTTGAGCTCGTTGAGATATGAAAATAAATTGGTTAAAGTTTCATGACACCTTAAAGATAAATCCAAGAATACCAAATAATCAAAATCACAAAAAGTCAATCCAAGCATAGCATGAAAAAAGTGAAATTTGGCTAAGCCAAGAAGATGGAACATGCAACAAAAATTAAATCTTACGGTTTTCTCTATTTTTTCTACTAAAAGGCTTTGATAATTGATAAATGTTTATGCTTAAAGATAATTTGGAAAATATTTTTACATCTCCACAATAATCAAATATATCTTAAAAATATTGGATTATTTAGAAGATAATTGGAGGAGATTACATTATCATAAAGAAGATTACAACAACCGATAAGCATGAAACAAAGCCCAGTCCAATTTCTATATAAAGAGACTTAGGGAAACACATTAAGGGAGCATTAGAAACCCTTTGGGGATTCAAATTTCGTCCTCTCTCTTCACTCATGTTCTCCACCCTCTCTTATTATAGTTTCATCTTACTTCCACATTCCAAGGTTGCTAATCTCTAGGGTTGATTTTGTTGTAATTTCTTAATTGGATTCTGATGTTAGATGAATACATTTGTTTATTCTTTTGATTCTTCTAGTGATTTATTTTTATTTATGTTTTCTTCCTCTTGATCAAGTAAAAGTAATGATTTTTACATTATAGCAAGTAAGCATGGTGTTAAATCTAGATAACATATTAATTATATGAGTATAAGAGTTTTTAGTTTTAATTGAGAATTTACTTTAATTAAATTTAGAAACTTTCATGTGATTGAATGAGTTTTTTGCCAATAATTGAGAATGTACTTTCATTAGTAGTAAAAACTTTAACAAGAATTAATCAAGAATGTACTTTAGTTAATTAGCTTTCAAATTTATATAACAAGTAAAAGACTATACATGATTAGGAATAATAATATTTAATTGAGAATGTACTTTGGTTAAATTTACTATGATTAATCTACAAAGTTCTTGCTTTTAATTGAGAATGTACATTGGTTAAAAGTGTGAACGCCACAAATTAATTGAGAATTTACATTGATTAATTTAAAAATCTAAGATAATAATTAATTGAACAATAATCTTTAGATAACCAATGATGAATCCTGTTGAAAAAGATAGGCCTTATTTTCCAACCAAGAGGGGGAGAATTGGTTCAGTATTAAAAAATTTATTCTTTTTAAAACCTTTAAAAATATTTAACACTTTCTTGAAATAAAAGCAAATAAAGAATGTAATGAAATGAAAGAGATAAGGGATAGAAAGACAAACACCAAGTTTTTATACTGGTTCGGCCTCAATGCCTTCATCCAGTCCACTTTCAATCAACCTGAGATTGAAAGCCACTTCACTATATAGATTGAGTTATACAACAAGAATTACATAGACACTCTCTCAATGAAATCTCCTCTCCAACTCCAAATCTAATATAGACAAAACAATACTGAAAGAACAATCCTCTTTCTGTAGAAACCCTTTGAGACACCTCTCAAAGAAACCAGAACTCCACATTCTCTTCTTAGCCACCAGCAACAGGGAAACCACAAATCCACAGATTTCAAAATCAACACTGATCTGGTTTAGAACAGCTAAGAGTACAGATGGTGATCAACAAATGTAAACGCACAACAATTCCTTCAAGAATCCTTTGAGTCTTCCAAACGAAATGCTTCTTGATTCTTGGAGAATGAACACTCCTTCAATTTAAGATCTCAACTAACTTTTTTAGATATAAAAGATAATATTCCAAAAGTTCTTCTTAATGTAGAGAGTTATGCGTCAATATATCGTTTTCTCCAGTTTGACGCATCTTAATCAATTACACTATTAATGTAATCGGTTAAGCAATTAACACTGCTATAACATAATTACATTAAAACATATTTAACAAATTACACATTTAATGTAATTGATTGCACAATTAATGTAAGTTAAAACAATTGAAAATATGACCGTTATGGTTGTTAAGACTTATCAGGAAAACAAGTTTTCAAAGTACGCGGATTAAACCGATTAAGAAAACAATGTAATCGGTTAAGTATAACACTTAAGCAAATTTGAAAACTTTTTGACTTGAAAACTCATAACTACACTCAGCAAACAAGTATTAGCAAAGGCACGAGTTTTAATCGATTATATATATAATGTAATCGATTAAAACTTGTAGTTTGCCACAATTAAACATTTACTAATATATGATGAATCCAACTGATTACATAAACACTATAATCGATTAATTTATACAGATACGCATTGTGCAAAGAGTTTTATCATTCAAAACCAAATATGCATACCACAAATATAAACTCAAGTATAACCACAGTAAGTATGCAAAACAAATAGTTCAAGCACAAACAAACATATAAACACAACTTTGCATTATGTGTGCGAGAAACTATTAAAAAATTTTCGTTGTTGTCATGATCAAAAACACACAAGGGTTTGGGTTTAGCTTTCACATAGCTCCCCCTATCAACAATCTCCCCCTTTTGTTATGATGCACAACCAGAAATTGTTTTTCTAGTTACTTCTCCCCTGTTGTAATATCACCTATGATGTTGCTCTTTGATACATTCTTAGGAGCTTTCCGTTCTTTGAGGTAATCAATATTGGGTTCTGTTTCTATGACTGTAGGGTTTGAAGCTTCTTGAGTCTCTTCAACATCTAATTCTTCACCTGCATCAGATTCACCTACATTTATGCTCTCTCTCGGCTGCATTGTGTTAGTAATATAATCGAAAGTTTCATCAAATGCAACATGTACAAACTCTTCAACAACTAAAGTTCTCTTGTTGTACACTCTATATGCCTTGCTAGTTAATGAGTATTCTATAAAGATTGCCTCATCAGCTTTAGAATTAAACTTACCAAGGTTGCTTTTACCATTTGCAACCAAAGACCCTTAGGTGAGTGATGTTGCGTTTTCTACCTTTGAACAACTCTGGGTAAGCATGGGTCTAATGATGGTCCTATTTAGCACATAGCAAGTTGTGCTGACAACATCAGCCGAGAAATGTTTTAGCAAAGATCTCTCATTTATCATAGTCCTAGCAAGTTCTTCTAAAGCTCTATTTTTTCTTTCAACTATACCATTTTGTTGTGGTGTTCTAGGTGCTGAGAAATTGTGTGATATGCCTTGTTCATCACAAAAGTTCTCAAAGTTTTCATTCTGAAATTCTTTCCCATGATCACTTCTAATAGCCTTTATCCTAAGATCTTTTTCATTTTGAATGATAAAGGCAAATCTCTTAAAAGTTCTAAAGGTATCACTCTTAGATGCAAGAAAGAAAGTCCAAGTGAACCTAGAATAATCATATACTATGACTAGATCATAAAGATTTCCTCCTAGACTTTTGATTCTTGAAGGGCCAAACAGATCCATGTGTAAACATTCAAGTGGTCTAGAAGTAGATATCATTCTTTTGGATTTAAAAGATGATCTAGTTTGTTTCCCTTTTTGACAAAGCATCACAAAGTCTATCAGATTCAAACTTTATGTTTGGTAGCCCTAGTACAAGACCTCTAAATGCAAGTTTATTTAAATGAGGCATGTGAATGTGTGCAAGTCTTTTGTGCCACAATCAAGGTTCATCTTCCTTAGACAACAAGCATATCACAAATTTAAAAGAAGTCTTCTTAAAATAAACCATATATATATATATATATATATATATATATATATATATATATTATTGTATCTCTTACCAATTAACACAAGTTCATTTCAAGAAGCATGACAAATTAAATAGTGATTTGGTTCAAAAGTAACTTTTAATCTCTTATCACATAATTGGCTAATACTAAGCAGGTTATGTTTCAGTCTATATCAACAAGTAAGACATTTTCAATATATATGAGGAGGGTGTTTGTATTTTACCAATACCAATAATTTCACCCTTATTGTTGTCTCCATATGTGACATGACCACTTGTTTTGTAAGATAGGTTGTTGAACCTTGTAGGATCTTTAGTCATGTGTTTGGAACATCCGCTGTTAAGATACCATATAGCCTCTTTTTCATATTTTTCTTCACTGTTTCCAGTCTGTGCAGATCTAGCCATCATGCTTAAGTCTGTTTGTTGTTAAGGGTGCTTGCTTACATCTTCCCTGCCTTCATTTTCTTGTTGCAAATCTTGCTCTCTAGAGTGCTCTTGATATTCTACAAGATTCAAGTCAGTTTACCTTTTGCATGCAAAGAACTTTGATAACCTTTCTGCCATCAGATCTATTTCTACATTCTTTGGACTTTTTACATGTTTCAGGATGTTGATGAATCTTTTCTCCATTTGATTTGATATCTTTGATATTCTTGTCTTGATAGGGTCATGAGAACTGTTAATCACAAAATCTCATACATCAATGCCTATTAAATTCAAGAAACCATTCTTCTCCTCATCACTTACACCTTTACTCATAGTCTGAGATATACTGGCCATGAGGAACTTTTTAATCAATTTCACAAAAAACTTAACCGATTAAAATTTGAGTAATTCTCGAATTCCTAGCTCTGGTGCCAATTGTTAGAAAAGTGATGCCTTATATCTCAACCAAGAGGGGGGGGGGGGGGAGGTGAATTGATTAGTCCTTTATAAAAATGATCATTTCAAAAACTTGATGAGTTCTTTTTGTTTCTTGAAATCAATAAAACAAGTATGATGAATCAACAATAAAAGAGAGAGGAGAGAAAGATCAACACAACAATATATATTGGTTCGACCAAGCCTACAACCAGTCTTCCTTCAATAACCTTAGTTGAAGGGATTCCACTATAATGACTGAGTTACAAGAATATTGAGATATACCCTCTCAATGTATTTCTCACCCCACTCAAAATCACTTATAGTAACAACATGTGAACACCCTCACAATCTTACAAAAATAGATAACAAAAATAGAGAACAAAAATAGAGAACAATACCAACTCTCCAAACACCTTGAGAGCAATCCCAACTCTGAAGAAGAACACCACGGTTCCCTTCCCTTGGCAAACGTGCACAAGAACACAATCCTCAAATTGAAAATGTTGAAATTGATTTTCATAACAGTACACCAGTAGTGTAGAATTGATCAGAATGCTTCAGCTTAGATTTCTTGAAAGAATCATGATGAATAAACCCAAATTTCATCTTTGATTCTTCAAGACTGTTCTTAGACGCTCCTGCAATCAATACTCAATAAAAATGTTAGTTATAAAATTGAATGTTCAAAAGATTGTTTTAAAACAGTGCGCAAGATAGTTATTTATAGGATTTTTGAATCCTGACACACTTTAATCGATTACGCAAGTAATGTAATCTGTTAAGCTTTTCTTTCTGCTTTAGAAGTTTTACATCTGTTGAAAATTTCACAGATTATACAACACACACAATCGATTATGAAGTTCATACAAGCCAACAATAAATTCACATAACTGTTTTTAAATGAAAATGATTTTCACATATGAAACATATTTAACTGATTAGGAAACTTATGTAATCGGTTACGTTCAAACACTTAAGCAAATTTTCAAATCAAATTCGATTCCAAACAGATCAATGCACTTATGAAACACATATTGGCATAGCAACGTGTTTTAATCGATTATACAACTTATGTAATTTCTTACTACATAATTGTTTGCCTCTCTTAAGCAAATCATGATATCTGAAGAACTCTAACAGATTATATACATTGTCTAATCAATTGTTTCCACCAGAAATGTAATGTGCAATTTTTTTAAACTTATGATTCATTTACACACAGTGAATACGTATGTCAAGCATCTCAAGCACAAACATAGTAATGATAAAGTAATTGTTATGTCTTTTGTTGTGTAATAAACCATAAAGCATTTTCTTGTTCATCATAAAAAAACATAGGTATTTAGGGTAGATATGGCTCCCCCTGTCAACAAATAGCTTAAGAGAAAATCTTAAGAGAGAAGATCTTACAGTGACATATCCATTCTAAAGAGAAAAAGAGAAAGAGCTCAAGAAAAAGAATACATCTAAGCTGAAGAAAAGAGAAGAGAAGAGAAAAAGAGAAAAATATACTCTCGAGCTTCATTGTCAAATTGCTTACTACTGTAAGAAAGAAGAGAGAAACACATGCGACTATTTAAACTGCATTTTATTGTAATCAAATCCTCTAGTTGAGAGATATAGTATGAAGTACTTGTAAGCAATCATTGATT
The DNA here is from genome assembly GCF_029865625.1 of Vigna umbellata. NCBI lineage: Eukaryota > Viridiplantae > Streptophyta > Magnoliopsida > Fabales > Fabaceae > Vigna > Vigna umbellata. Next base: position 29,861,308 of record NC_142165.1, on the reverse strand, counting down.
GCAAAAGAGAATTAAAACACTTACAACTGAACTTTGTTTGAGTTGAGAAATCTAGGCGTTGTAGTCTAGTACCAGGAGTGGTTCAAATACTCAAAGGAAATCTCGATAGGTTGTTGAGTACCACAAGTGGTGCGAATATTCAAAGGAAATCTCGGTAGGGTGATGAGTTATAGGAGTGATACTAATACTTAGAGGAAATCTCGGTGAGGTTTCTGAGTACCAGGAGTGGTGATAATACTCATTTGTTATCATGTGAAGATTATAGTGGAACCCTCTGCGGAGGAGCTTGACGTAGGTCAGTTGGAGCGAACCAGTATAAAATCTCTTATGTTATTTTCTCTTCTCTTAACTAAACGATCCTCTTGTAAAACCTACAATTGAGCTTTATATTTCAAATACAGGAACTTCCAAGTTAAATGATTATTTTCCTTAGGGAAGTTCTTACAAAACGCTATAGTAGATATATTATGAATAACACATCAACGTTTATACATACATCTCAAGTCGAGTGTTTAAGCTTTCAAAAGAATATTTCAAGAGCTCGATAGCATGCTATATTAGAAGGGTTGTAAAAACGTTTTCCATTAACACTATTCAACCACCCGCCCCTTCTAGTGTTTTTCAGGTACTTTAGTTAGGCCAACCACGAAGGAGAAAACATGAAGAGGTCTAAAAGAAGACATGTCTTAAGGTGAGAACTTAAGAAGAGAAGTCTTGCAATTTTAGCAAAGTAATTTTACATTCCATCAAGTTCTAAGGATTACAAAAGGGTGTTTGTCTTTTTATTGGTAAAGGAGAAGGCTAGAGTACATTGAATATTTAAGAGGCTTTCCATCATATAATGAGGAGCCTCATCATTAAATGATGAGCCCAAGCATTGAATGAGGAACCTAAACATTAAATGTGAGGAGCCTTATGCTTTGTAACTAACTTAGTCAAAGCATTAAACGCAAAGGCTCCTTGCAACTAACTCCTTCCAAAACCATTTTGAAACTCATTTTTAGGTGCTACCTTCTAATTAAGGACCCAATGGTGTGTTAGCTCTCTCTTAAGGCCATCAAGCCTTCTAAACAAAGCTAAACAAACTGTCTTAGCCAAATGCAAGGCCTAAAAATGAATATATTACATATTTACAAAAGTGTTTAAGATAAAGAAGAAGACTAAATTGTGATCTTCCACAAGAGTAGAATCCTCGAAGCTCCATCTTCTTTGACCATGGCTCTTTTTGAGAGATCCAATGTTTTATAAGGCTTAAGGAAAAGTAAGAACAAACTTGAAAGTCATTCTTCTTCTTCTTCTTCTTCTAATCTCTTAGCCTTAGCTTAAGTTGATGCTCCCTTCATGGATCTCCATTTAGCTCCCAAAACGAATTTCATCATACCGTCCCTCTTAAAATTGATTTGTCCCCAGATCGGAAAGATATTTGAGGAAGCACCACTTTGGCTTAATGATCTCCTCCGTGATAAAAAATATACGTACAACAAATAGCAAATAGGAGTATTATTAAACGAATAGACCTAAATAAAAGAACAAAGAAAGAAGGCCTTTTGTTTTTGGAAAAGGTTTTATGAAGAAGATTGTTGGCCTATATTTCAAAAAGTTGTTGTAGTGATAAAAGCATATGCAAAAGAAGAAAGAAATAAGGCCTTTTATTTTTTTAAATATTTTCTTTAGGAAAATTTGTTTTTTCTACAAAATCTAAAACTTTTATTTTTGAAAAAATTCTCTTTAGGAAAATCTACAAGCTTCTAATGTGTTGATCTTTTAAAAGCAATGTTCTTTTGGGAGGTGGAACACATTTTCTTAGCTCTTGATTTTTCTTGAAAGAAGGTGGAACACATTTTCTTCTCATGCATGCTCTTACATCATATCGATCTCTAATTGGTGATTTGATACCACTTTTAACATCATTTTCCCTCACAATCATATGTATGCCTTACAAATCTAGAAGAACACAACTAAACTATGTGAAACTTACTACACTTAATAATGAATGGATAAATTTTTCAACCTTTTCTTCCCAAGCTAAGTATGGCATCAGATCAACTTCTCTACCAAAATGTGGAATGTCATTCTCAACTCTTAAATGTAACTCATTCTCACTATACCTATAATATAAACGATCATGATCCCAAATTAGAATGGTAGAAGTTTTCATTGTTGTGACTATTATGAAGCTCATTTTTACTAGGAGAGGTGGATATTTCTTTAGTGTACCTTCTTCTCTTATGTAAGGTTTCTTATTTTTGTTTTTCCTCTTTTTGGTCCATTACAAATTGAGAAAACATACTCTCTAGCTTACTTATTTTTTGTGAAATTTCATTCCTAAGATGTAAGTCCTCTTGGCTATCTCTTATACTATCATGAACACTTGAATGATGATATTGTTTACTCATGTTGTGAAGTTCAAAAGAGTTCACAAAGGTTTTCAACAAACTTCACAACTATGAATGAAAAGATTTTCACAAGTAAAATTTTCTTTTTGGGTGGATGATTTGTAAAGAGAAACAAAAGAGTAAGAATGTTCCAAGTAGATCCTAGGAAGGAGGGTGAGTCACAACAGGCAAGCTTAAAATCCAAGTCATTCCTAGTCAAAGTTCTCTTAGATTACCCTTACCTAAGCTTCAAAGTAAAACTTGTTACCAATAAGAAGCATTGATGCTTTGAAGAGATTTTGATGATGATTCACTTGAAGACTTGAAGGAACATCTACATACATTGTTAAAGCATTTGTTGTAGAATCATTTGTATTAGGACTTGTCTTTCAATTGTAAGCATTTAAATATCATGTAACTTACTCCTTTGAGGAAGCTCTAGTATTTAAGTGATTGCTTGATCAAGTTCTTGAAGAAGGAGAAGCTTGTTGTAGTGTGTCTAAATTGAAAGTGGTTCTCTACCAAGTTGTTCATGTTGTTCTTCATTCCATCGTGTGTCAAAGGAAGGTGTTTTCTATTATGTTTAGTTCTTTATACATCTTGTAACATCAAATTATTTCTAGTAAAAATTTAATCACTTATTTTAAAGTGATTAATAACTTGACGTAAAATCTTTTGATTCGAATCATTATAAAAATCATCTGTGTGATTTTCTCTATCCCTTAATCTCCTTACTTTAATTTGTTTGAAGAAAATTTTAAAAGGGAAAACGAAAAATATTAATAGAACCAATTCACCCCTCCCTTCTTAGTTTTGTGTTTGATTTCACGCTTTTAAACATTTTGCTGCACGATACCAATTCCTAAAAAAATCTTCCAAAACCTTTTTAAGTGCAAATGCAAAGAATCCTCCTAATACCAAAGAAAGATGTATCTAAAATCATTTCAAACATCCTCAGTACCACAACGACTTAAGAGAAAGACAAGACAATGTATAGAGGAAAGTAGAAGGAATTGAATGCTATGTAAGATAGGTAATGCTAACAACCCTATGTGAAGGTGCAAATGACACTTAAGAGCCACTTGACACACACTTAACTTATAAAGGTGGAAATTAGACTATTAGCAATGGAGATGGGATTGTAGTAAAGACATTTCCTAAGGCACCAAGCAAATAACAAATGAAACCAACTACAAAAAATTACAAAAACACAAAGGTTCTGTGATACAAAAATAGCCAATAAAAGATGATAAAATCAACCCCTAATTCCATGCTTCCTTAAAGTGTTTGTTCTCTCTTGATTCACCCAAAACCATGTAGTTATCTCCCTACAAAGTCCAAGGCAAAATGCTTCTTTTACCCTTCTTTTTAACCTTCAAAAATGTTACCTTCAAGGTTAGTCTATATCCAAAAGGAACCACCAACCAAATATGCTTTTCCAGCACCAAAGAGGCCAAAAATAAAAGCAATAAAATCATGATTTGGGAAGCTAAACTCAAAGGGAGTAAAAAGAGACAATACTTCAAGGAAAGCCAAGAATGACAAGCAAAATAATTAAGGCAAGTCAAATAGTAAGGCACTCAAATGGAATTCCTAAAGAGAGGTGCTTGAATAGATTATTAAAACCAAAATAAAACTAAGATTACAAGTCCAATCAGATTAGCCAAGGAAAAACCCTTGGTGGAAAAATGCAAACAACACTTAAAATTCAACAAAATTGAGTTTCTTGTTGTTGTTGTGTCCTTTTCTTTTGGAAACTTTTTTTCACTTCTTTTGCCCTTTTTCTTTTCTTCTTTTATTCTTTTCTTTTGATTTTGAGGGGTCTTCTATTTTATCAACGTATTTTCCAGAACACAACAAACATCATAATTCTTGCATAACTGGAACTGGAACTAGAAAACTACTAACCTTTACTAAATGTTTTACCCATAACCTTTTCCACATAGCTCCAAATGAGATGATTTTTTTTGTTGGAAAATAGACTCAAAGAGTTTTCCATTAACTATAAGAACGTAGCATTTGGACCTCTAGTCTAGTTGTAGTTAATTTTCAAAAAATGACGTTTAGACAACTCTTTGTACTAGATTTAAAAAACTGGGATCATAAAATAAAATAAAATGACTCAAAAGATGACCCAAACCCATGACATAAACCCATAAAATCTGCACATATACAAATAGAAAACTTGGAAATCTTAGGCACACAACATGGATGATTCAAGAAGAACAATTAACTTGAATCAATATTTCAAGACATACAACACATACTCATGCTCAAACAACATATTAGACAAGTTGGAAAAGATGAAACAACAAGGAAATCATAAGAACAAAAATGAGTAAAAAAAATGGATAAGAACTTTTAGACATTTATCTATTGAAGACATCCAAGATAGTGACCGTAGCTCTTGATACCAAATGATGAAGGTTGTTTTGGGGATGCTTCTACTCAATGGTTATTAGAAACAAATAGTCACACCTACTATTACACTTGATATAAGTTAATTATACGTGAACTAACCTTTGCAGAATTCTCAAGATCAACAATTTTCCCTATATGTGTTGATGCACTTACCAATAATTGAAAATCTTTAGCACATTTGTAAAAGCAATTGGTTGAGCAGATTGGGCAAAATATTGAGCAGAATAGGCAATTTAAGCAATAATGTGTTGTCACTAAGCATCATTCATATAGTATTTAAAGTAAGTTTATAGTTGGAGTGTGAATGTTATTATATAATCATTTGTAATTCATATAGTATTATATTATTTGTTGTTTTTTCTTAGGTAATAAGTATAAAGTAAACATATAGATATTCATGAATGTTAACATAAGAATATGTGTGTGTATCGTTTGAGCATCATATAGCTAATCAAACGCAAAATCAAAACTGTATAGTGTTATATGAACTGAAAAACAAAACATGTGCATCTTACAAGATCTATTATTGAACCAAAACTTATGTCTTACAAACAAAGCAAGCTTTATTGTTTCTATCACTAAAATAGAGTAATAGGTGTTGGACTTTTCTTTAGCATTAACCAATAGAGGTTGTTGTCACTAAGCATAATTCATATATGAGAATAGATCTTTCTCAAAAGGGAGGATATGATGAAAGCCATCTAGCCACAAGATCCATGGCTAAATGGACAAAAGAAGATGAAGCTTTAAAGAAGAATACTTTACTACTTTGGAGAACTGAATATTATAACTTTCTTCTTTTTCTTCTTTTTCTTCTTTTTCTTCTTTTTCTTCTTTTTCTTCTTTTTCTTCTTTTTCTTCTTCTTCTTCCGCTTCTTAATCTTGTAAAAGATGTAATGGTATACATATTTATTTATAATTTTAAAGATTTTATGGAGCTATGATTGAGCTTCTATATGGACTAACTTTGGGCCTTCGTTTGGAACATGAATGAGGTGTTCAACACACGAAAAGAAGACTTAAGGAAGACATCCAACACATGAAGAGAAGGCTCATAGAAGGATTCCCTCATCACTTGAAACAATTAATCTTTATGGCTAAATAAGACACTACCTTTCCTCTTGTATTTATGCCAAAGTCATTTAAGTCTCACACCCCTTCGGCTAAGCTTCTAAGGAGAGCTATGTCGTTTATATATAGAACCTCTTGCTTCATGTACAAATCACTTTTGAAATTAACTGAAATTTGAATTTTTATTAAGAGCTCTCTTATTCTTTCAAAAGTCACAAAAATAAGTCATCTTCTCTAAGGTTCTTCTTTAAGGAATCTTCCTTGAAAAAGGAATAAACTGAATCTTTCTTGTAGTTTGAACTGAGTCATCCTCCTCCTCAGAAATAGAATTTTCCCTTTTATCAAACATATTGTCCAATTTAGATGTTATTTTTAATACCTTCACGAAATGAGCTTCCTTAGATACCAAAAAATTAGGAAATGCCTCAAAACTATAATGAGGTGAATCTAAGTGTTGTAAACATTGTAAATTATTGACAATTGGAGTGACTTCCTCTAAAGAAGGCATATCAACTAAGGAATCATAATCCACTAGCACACCACCACTAGTAGAAATATCTAGATTCTTAACAATAGAAGATATATTCACAGCACAAACATTATCATTATTTAACGTAGGCTGTGATTGAGCAATAGACGGTACCACAATAGATTCCACCTCCCCTACAGGATCCACCATAGAAAATGGAAACTCCACCATAAGCAACATAACAAAATCTACAATAGGCTTCACAATAGGTTTCATAGACAAAACCGAACCTAGAGAGCATGTATTTCCATCTCGGACAGCAACCACCTTAAGACGATAATGTTATATTTTGCGTAATGGTTTCTACTTAAATTTTACATTGAAAATATCCTCTTGATTATATTATATGTAAAGAGATCACGCTAAATGAAGATCGACTTGGTTTTTTAAATAGAATTCTAAACCTTCCCAATAAATAAAAGCATGGATAGTTGAATTTTGTAATTTAGGTCACTAGTCAAACTTTTCTTCTAAAATGTAATAAGAGCATACGACAATTAATTTGGTATTATTAGCTGTAAAATGAGATGAAGAGAGAGAGAGATTCTATGTTCCATTGCGATGAGATAATCAAATTCCCATTCAATGTGGTGAGCCGTATTTCTCCACATTTGCTAAATGGGTTTACAAAACATTAATTTATAAAGTGACAACCTAAATTTCTATGCTTTTCTGAAGCTCAAAGCATAAGGTAAAGAATAAATGTTAGTTACGTCAATGAAAAATAATAAAAAAGTCCCAAAAGAAAATCGTATTTTTCTTCACTATCGTGGGTCAAACCTTAAAGTTCTAGTACTTAATCTTAGATGACTTCCCATTAAACCTTTTTAAGGGTGTTTAGTTGGTAATGGAAATGGAATAATCGAAAATTTGTGACAACAAATTACAGAATGTCAAACCCCCGAATATATTTTTCTCTATTTAAATCTCATTCACCATAGAAATACCAGTGGAGTCTTATATATTATATTTTCTTATGGGACAAAATGAACCAATTAATCAAAGGTATAGTTGTTACCAAGTCTTATATTATATCATTTGAATTAATCATAATGACAAACTTTCGAAGTTGACGAATATTTTAAGAGAGAAGTAAGCAAGAACAGATAACATTAATAAAAAAATAACTCAATCTACAAAAAAAAATATTATTTTTAATCTAAAGTCTTATGAATTTATCGATTTTTTTATAAAGTGTTCAATTTTGTAATTTTTATTTAATATAAAACTTAGATATAGTATTTATTAAGATTAATATTAAACATAATTTTATTATCCACTCAAAGCAATTCAATAAGGGATAACATCTAATCCAAATAATAAATTTATGAATTTTTTTATGTGCTAACTTTATTCAGATTTAAATTCTACTTAGATTGCCAACTTCTTTAAATAAGTTCATATTAGATATATTGTCATTATATAAAAATTTTATAAAAAAATTATACAAAAAGATTGACACAACTCTAACCTAAAACTTTAGAGTTTGTTGATCTTCCTTTTCATAAATCATTCAATTTTCACATTTTTACTGGATATAAGAGTTGAATTTTAACACATGGTTGAACTCGGAAGACCTATTAATCGAAGTTAACATTAGATATAATTTCGTTCTCCACTCACAAAGCAATTCGATAAGGAGTGATGGGGAATATGAAGTTGGGTTGTAAAGTAAACGCGGGAAGAAGGCTGCAGGGAATTTCATCCAGAATTTTAAAAGCAGAGATAGAATTCCTTCAATATTCCTCTTTTTCCTTCCTTTTGAGCAATGAGGGGAAGCAAGAAGTTTGAGGTTAGGAAGGTTCAAATAGAAGGATCCTTGAAGTAGAACCTTAAATTCCCACATTGGGAAAAAAAAAGGCACTCTCTACGAACCTACCTAAAACAAAAAGCCTTTCAACTAAATGGTATAGGGAGTAGCAGTGTACAACTGTACTAATGCAACGTGTCCTAGGTACAACAAGTGTGAAACAAAACTCGTTTTACATGTCCATTGACCATGACATTTGATTTAGTGGTTTTGCTAAGTGGATGCTTCTCAGCACACCACATGGCATTACATTAGGTGATATTTGTGGCCTTTAAGAATCAGACAAAAACTTAATACTGTTGGTGGGAATTATTACTGCAATTTGCTCTCACCACCTGCTTGGGTCGGAAACGTGTTTTTTTTTCTTAATTATGGTTCGTGAATTTTGCACCCAAATTATAGGTATAAACAGGGAAATAACATGAATTTTGATTTTGTGAAGAATCAAGTCGGCTATTGGCCTCCAACTCAACTTTTGCAGCAAAATTATTGGACCTTGTTGACTTTATGAGAATACATTATATGAATTCGGTCTTCATTATATGTAATTTCTACTGCTAAATTAGCATCTTCAATAATGTCACTGTTCCATTTATTTACTTAGTGAATAACTGAAGCACACGCCAATTGCCAATCAAATCACTGTGTGTTGAATTAGATAACCCGATAAATAATGTCTGAATCAATCCACTGATGTTTAGTTTGGTGTATTGGAGAAAAATGAAGATGCAAACAAAAAAGACGAGTACATGTAGAATGGTAAAAACTAAAGAGTAATCTAATGTCTTTAATTTTGTTTTAGTAACATGATTATCCTATAAGTCTATTTCCCAGAAACTTCTCAATAAGTAATAATTTTATTAGAAGACAAAAATGAAAAAAAAAATGATTTTTTTCATAAATTTAAATTAACTTATATATAAATTAAAAATAATAATTTACGGTAATATTAGTTTGTGAAAAAGAAAACTCATTTAAATTTTGTTTTCTTCATTCTTTTTACTATAAATGTTAAAAATTTATCAAAACATATTTCAAGTTACCAATTGTTTCGGCAGGATTTAGAACCCTAATCCAAAACATTCAAAGTTGTCTGCTTCAATGTCCAGTTGTGATGTCTTCTCTCTTCTCCTTGTCCAAGCCACGGGGGAGGGTGCCTACAAAAGACACTCTGACGCTCAAATCAGTGACTTTGCGTAATAATCGTGTAATCAAGATTTAGTTATCAGAGCTCTAAGTTTCAATTCAAGTTCAAGTTACCTGTACCCTTTGTCAGACAAATATTTATAAATTATAATGAGCTTACCGATCGGTTCACTGACTTGAGAGGTATCATCAGTCGGGCTGATTTTACCGATGGTTCATTGACCTGAGAGGTATCATCGATCGGGCTGACTCTTCTGTACTTTTACCGTTCGGTCGGCTATGAGCCCATAGTAACACCAATGATAAAAGATTGGACATGAATTTTTTACTACTATAAATACAATGTGTTTTTGTTAGGGATAACAAAATTATTCATGTGCACATATATTACAAATAAAATTCAATATAGATTGTGGATAAACAAATCGGATACTATCTGTATTTGTAGGTGTCCATTACGTATCAAGAATTAAAATTATATTTTAAATTTACTTAAAATTTAAATTAATTAGATAAATTTCATTAAAATTAAATTTTAATTTATATGTAATTTAGTTTATATTATATATCTATATATATTGTTATTTTATTTAGATTTTGTTTTAAAATTTATAAAATATTTTTCACTACTACAAAAAAAAAAAGCGTGTAGATAACGTTTTTTTATCATAAAATAGATAACGTTTCTAAAAAAAGCTTTATCTATTGGTGGTTGACAATAGATAACGCTTATTTTAAAAAGTGCTATCTATTGATGTAGATTTTGTTTTTAAAAATGATTTTAAAAAAATAATTTTTAATAAAATATTTTGAAAAATATAAAATATTTTTTCAAAAGAAAATATAGAATATTGATTCTATTATTACAAATCTGTGTTATCTATTAGTTTTATTATATAAAAAAAATATAAAATATTAAGAAAAATATGATAAAAAAAAAGGTCTCAAAAAGAATGTTCACTAATATGAATAAAAACTATTGGTACAATAATATTTCAAAACATAATAGTTAAGTTTGTTTTATAAGATAATATAACAACCATAACATATTAGTACCTGTAAGCATATACATCACCATCACATAACTTACAAACATGTACTAATTACATGTAAACACCAATTTTTTCTATTTCAATGATTTGACTCTTACGTTATTGTTGACATATGCAATTAGAAAAACATTGTAAGAAAAAAAATAATATAAAATTAGTTAATTAAATTTTAACTACAAATTAATTATGACAATGAAGATAACTTACATTAGTTGGAATTGTCTTTCATTCACAATATGTGATAATTTTCTTCATATATCGACACACGTAATTTAAATATATGCGGAAATTCACAGATATCTCAAGCTTTAAAATACTCGATAATATCTTTTAAACGAGTATATAACAAGTAACAAGTGAAATTTGTCTGTTCTAGATTGATATCCATGTTTAACCCGACTCATTACCATGACTATATCTTACCTTTTTACCAAGTTAAAATTTGAAGTGTTTAACAAAAAAAAAAAAAAAAAAGAAGCTAGGCCTGAGAGAAGAAAAAAAAAGAAAGAAGTGGGTTTCATCTTTTTAAAAATTTTCATTCTAACTATCGAAGATCAAATATCTTTTTTTATTTTCATCTTTCCTGACCTACCTTTTTTTTCACACACCGTATAAGAAAACAAGAGTTTTGTATTATGGAAACTAATACAAACAAATGTCTTGTTATTGAGGCCATTTGAATTTAGATTGGAGTCTAATCTATTCTCACAAATTAATCTAGATATTTACGGAGTACATATTATCTTCTATATCTATTTTAATTTGTTTATGTTAATAAATAATGTAAGATTTTTTAAATATTCACTTATGTAAAAGACAAGATATCATAATAAAAAGGATCAATAAATAATTATGAAAACTAAACTTTACTTTTATCTAAGAGATTTCACATGACGTAAAAATAAAATAAATTTATAGTATATAAATAGATAAAAACGGATGAAAATATTATTTTATATATAATTTAGATTTAAGAGTTAGATGTTTTAGTGTAAAGAAAATGTGACAGAGATTTCAGATCAAATAAAAGTAAAACAAATTTATTTATATTAGATTATTTATAATACAAGATGATTAGTATATATTTTAATCAAATCATAAATTTAGTCAATTTAAAATGTCATAATTTTTGAAATCTAATGTGACCAATAGAAAATTAGGACAGGTAAATAATTATGGTAGAAATGGAATGATGTGCATTTGGTATAATGATCCAATAACATATGATAATTTAGAATATGATGTTGTTAAAAGTCTTATCGAATTTAATCTATGAATAAGTTGAAATAAGAAAGGTAGAAAGTAAGAGAAAGGCCGTAAAAGAAACAGCTGGAAGGGAGAGTCTCATCAAATTATGGTTTGTCGCATTGTATAAGAATTGTCATTGGACTTGTTTTAGTAATGGGACCCTTAACATTCCTCTAAATGGCCCAAAGTTGAAGGCATTTTTTGGATTCTTTTAGATGTAAACATTTTGATATATGATGTGCTTGAAAGTGAAAGGATCTTTCGCTTTTCAAAGTGGTATTCAACTAGTTGAGCTTCAGACAGAATCAAAGTCGACTTCCAATTCAGTCTTTGGACATTATAGCAATTTGCATTCAGAAACTCCCAATCAGCTTCCAGGACTTACTGTTTGTTCTTCACACTTCATATTATATTATATATATATATATATATATATATATATATATATATATATAAACAAAAAGACTAATCCCCTTAATTAAGTCAGTTAATTAAACAACTTTCAACAAAAGTAATTATTTTTCCAAACATTATTGAGCTACTAAGTGTGCGTGGAGTGTTTTAAATGGCAATGATATTAATCATAATGGTAACCAATTGACGAGACCAGCCATCAGATTTTAGAGACAGGTTTTTATGATAAAGATTATTTTTTTTAACTTTATTACATTCACTTTATTTTAATTATATTTATTATTTTATTTTACTCATATTTAGTATTATATATCATTGTTTACTTTCTTCAATTTGTAAATCCAATATTTTAAAGCGTGGGATGTTTTGTAAAAATTAATATACCTCTTAATAAAAAAATAATAAGAATTAAAACAATTAATTATGCTTTTATTGGTTGTTCTTTGCATGATACTATTTTGTTATTAATTTTGACGTAAGTGAAATTTCTAACAATACTATGAAAAGTATCTTTCTTTTAAGGGATATACAGACTTAAACAGATTATAATATCTTTATTTTCATTTTACCTTCTAGTGCTAATATTATTTGTAATGCAGGTTTTTGTTTTTGACTTTTTTTTTTGTTTAATATAATCTTTCTCATTCTCATTAGATTGCAATAGAGAAGGTGTTTACATGTTTAAAAGAAAATTAGTTATGGAATTCATTATACAAAATTTCCTATTGTTATTGAAGGTTATAATGATGGAAACTGAATTTATGATTCAAATGACAAAATCATTTGTTTCGGTTGCTAGGTCGAGTCACCCTAACCCCTTCACGCTTTCTCCTTCGGTCCTCTTAAACACTGGTCGGTCCTTCTGAACACCGTTCGGTCTCACACTCCTAACCTCCTGAACACCGTTCGATCACGATCTCTCCTCTCCTTTCTCGTCACGTCACCTGGAGTTGTACCCGCTAAAGGTGCTCCGATGCTTAAGTTAGTCGATTGTTCGTTGATGAGTTCAATGAAACAGTAATGAGTGTGCAATAAATGCCAACCCCCAACCTCTTACCTTTGACCTGTATTTATAATTTTCAATATGGACTTGGGATTAGTGAAGTCTTAATCACGGCCCAATCCTAACCCAACGTCTCTAATCGTTACTTACCTTAATCTTTATTGGGATATCTAATTAGACTTTCGCCAATCGTTTGTGAAGTCCGTCCGACCAGATTGAGGACATGATGACTTCATAGTCGTTTGGCTTGTGTGGTACGCCCTTTCGCTAGACGTTCGTCAAGACCATCCGACAAACCAGATGACGGATATCGTCACTGCCATTCGGCTTCTATGGTACGCTCTTTCGCTGGACGTTCATCAAGACCGTCCGACAAGGCAGATGACTGGTATTGTCACTGCCGTTCGACTTCTATGGTATGCCCTTTCGTTGGACGTTCGCCAAGATGTCCGACAAGGCACATGACGGATATCGTCCTGACCGTTTGACTTGTGTCCGTTTGACAAGGCAGATGACGAATATCGTGAAGACCGTTCGGCTCATACGATACAAAAGCCCCTCAAGCCCTAGGCAACGCAGTTGATGTAGGGTTTAAGTCGAAATGGTCTTTAGCAAGTTTGGGAAGTGGTGTCGCGGGTGGCATTTTAGCGAGAAAACACGTGTGCTGTGATTTTAATTTCGGACAGATGGAGCGCATTCGCATTTGAGTCATTGAATTATTAGTTTTTAACGGCTTTGATGCGTTAGCGTTTTTCAAGAAATAGATTTGCTATAAAAAGGGTGGGTGGGGATGTCGTCACCTTTACCCCCTTTTTCGTTTCTTTGGTTTGTGGTTTAGAGCATTCTTTTTCCTTCAAGGTAATAAATGGCAATCGTTGATGTTGAGTCACCGGTGGAGTCGTCGGGCAGAGGCGGTGGGGGTGCATCGGGTAGTGGCGATTGGTCTTCTTCCCCCGACTCGGTGTCGTCTTCTTATCTCGAGAGGTCTGATAAGGACGGGAGCTCACGACCTCTATCCCCTGTGAAAACTGGGGCAAAGGGAGTGGAACCTCAGTCTCCCATATTTACTGTGGAAAGGGTTATCAGTGGGATGGCCATCCATCTGTTAAAAGGGGGGGCGTAGATATTGACAACGTAGGTCCAATGCCGGGCGATAGTTTGTCACCCATTCAGGGGTATGATTGGACATCCGGAGATGTAGCCCTCTATGTATCTGAATATGGCACGAAAAAACAGTTGAAATGGCGGGCGTATCGTTTGTGGATCACCAGGGACGTTGAGGATGCTCGTTTGGTGCGTGTTGGTGTTAGTCAAAGGCACGAGCGGGTCTACCACGAAAAAGAGTCAAGTACTGATGACTTCTTTTATGTGTATACTTACTTGTTTAACCAGCTTTTCGTTCGGGAGCCTTTCACGCCTTTTCAGTTGGACGTCCTCCGTCAACTAAATGTTGCTCCTTCGCAATTGCATCCGAACTCGTGGGCCTTGGTTCAAGCGTTCGCAGCGATGTGTTCGGCCTTGGGGATAACTCCTACCGTTCCTATCCTTCTACACTATTTTGACGTCTACCCCTTTGCGAAGCGAGGTTGGGTGTCTTTGACGCCCGTAAAGGGTAGATGTCTATTAAGGCCTTTTTGCGATTCGTTCAGGAATTTTAAAGACCAATTTTTTAAGGTCATAATAAGGGAGGCAGGCCGATTTGAGTTGCATGACAAGTTCGGCCAACCTCTTTTCCCCTTTTATTGGACGAGGAGGCCACGAAAGATAAAAGCTTACTCGGTTGGTCTTTTGAGTCAGACGGACTTAGAGGCTGTGAGGATTATTAATAACTTGCCTCGTCGCATCTCTGCCCGACCTTGTTGAATAACTTAGCCATGAGGATTTGACCAATTGGCGTTTAGTATGGTATTTGTGTTTGGTTGTTTAAGTTGGTACCTTTGTGTTAACTTAGCTAAGTTTTCGTCGTCTTTGCAGGAATTATGTTGATCCCGGCTCCTCGCAAATCCAGCTTTATGTCTTCGCGGAAGGAGGTGGGCGGGTCCCCTTCGTCTAGCAAGGCTCCCAGCCCGGTTCCCCTCATTAAGGTGGCCGCGGCTTCAAGAATTCGATCGCCCGTTACTGATGGGACGAAGGCCGTCGAGGGGGATCGGACTGGATCCCAAGTTCAACCTCTCGCTTCGATGGCTTTAGGGCAATCATCTGAGGGGGTCACTACCTCGGCCGTTCCTCTAGAAAGAAAAAGGAAGGCATAGAGAGAGGGGGACAAGTCTTCGAAGAGGAACCGAAAGGAGGCGGGTGTCAGTCGTCCTCTTCTTGGGGGCCTCTTCAGCCTAGAGTTCAATGCTAGTCATAAGATTAACTTTCACATGAGCTCCCTTCATCGGTCGGTGGTGGAATCGCTCTCCGAGGCCCAAGTTATTGACGCCATACTAGAGTTATCAACGAGGGCGTCCATGCTCTCTTGGTATCTTCGTGGTCAAGCCGACCAGCGTGGCTCTAAGCAAGTGTCAGAAGATTTAGTGGCTGAGAAGGAAATCTCTACCGACCTTCGTGCTGAGGTCGAAGCACTAAGGGTTGTCCAAGAAGAGCACAAGGGGAGGTTGACCGACCTCCAACTCGAGATTGATGAAGCATGTCGGCAACTGAATCAAGCTGCTGAGTTATTAAGGGGCACGCCTGATCGAAGAATGTGGGCTGTTGAAGGTGTCGGCAACCGAGCAAACCGCGCGGGAAAAAGAATTGATTGCGGAGACCAAGGCCCTACAGAGCAGGCTTGAACAGTCCGACAAGAAGATCGGTCAATTGAACGCCTCAGTTGTGTATGAGCACGAAGAAGGCTTTAACAAGGCATGCTTTTTGCTGGGGATGGACGACTCGTACAACCGAGGTTTTAGCGTAGAGAATGAGGTGATTGAGGGCGAGTTAGTCCCACTCGAGTAGTCCAATTTGGCTGTGATGGTGCCGATTAGGTGATTTGCTAGTTAGGTTGGGGGATCTTTTGTTTTAATATTTTGCTTAGTGTGGTTGGGCATCAAACACTTTAGGTTCGTCAGTGTGTGCTTCGGCGGCCCATTGATACATTCTTTTGTACACCTCCGAACTTGTTTTTTGAATACCATCGTGTTGACTTTCATGTATGACGCTGTCTCATTTTTGCTTATCGTTTTTATCGCAAGGTAAATTTTACTTCACATAAACCGAACGGTAGTGGTTCCGTATCGGAATGCCCTGTTCACCGTTCGGTCAAGTTGACAGTGGTTCCTTTCCGAAACTCTTCGTTCATCAACTTGGTTCTTAATCAAACCGAACGGTAGTGGTTCCGTATCGGAACGCCCTGTTCACCGTTCGGCCAAGTTGATAGTGGTTCCTTCACGGAACACTTCGTTCATAAACTTGGTTTTTAATTGAACCGAACGATAGTGGTTTCGTATCGGAACGTCCCGTTCACCGTTCAGCCAAGTTGACAGTGGTTCCTTCACGGAACAATTCATTCATCAACTTGGTTTTCAATTGAACCGAAAGGTAGTGGTTTCGTATTGGAACGCCCCGTTCACCGTTCGGCCAAGTTGACAGTGGTTCCTTCATGGAACACTCCGTTCATCAACTTGGTTTTTAATTGAACCGAACGATAGTGGTTCCTAATCGGAACGCCCTGTTCACCGTTCGGCCTAGTTGACAGTGGTTCCTTCACGGAACAATTCGTTCATCAACTTGGTTTTTAATTGAACCGAAAGGTAGTGGTTCCGTATTGGAACGCCCCGTTCACCGTTCGGCCAAGTTGACAGTGGTTCCTTCACGGAACACTCCGTTCATCAACTTGGTTTTTAATTGAACCGAACGGTAGTGGTTCCTTATCGGAATGCCCCATTCACCTTTTGGTCAAGTTGACAGTGGTTCCTTCACGGAACACTCTGTTCATCAACTTGGTTTTTAATTGAACTGAACGGTAGTGGTTCCATATCGGAACGCCCCGTTCACCGTTCGGTCAGTTCGGTTATGGCTTTTAGCTGTTTAAAGCGCATTAGCGGTCCATTTATAAATCTTGCTAGAAAATTGCATGGAACTTTTTGTTTGTTACATTAATCAAAAGAGGGGAGTTACAACAGATAAGTGTTTAACTGAAGTAAAATTTCAAATGCGATGCGTTCCATGTGTTTGGAATAGGTCATTCGCCTTGATGACTGAGGCGGTATTCCCCATTGCCGAGCACTTCTACGATTTTCAAAGGTCCTTCCCATTTGGTTGCTAGTTTGCCATGTGAATGCGTTCGTCGTGCCTCGCCTGTTTTCCTCTAAACCAGGTCTCCTTCTTGGAAGCTTCGAGGCCGTACCATTGTATTATACCTTCTTTCCACCATCCTCTTACACGTTTCCGCCCTCAAAGCCGCCCGGTCTCTTCTCTCGTCTATGGTGTCCAGCTCCACCCTTAGCTCCTCCTCGTTCAGATGGATGTCTTCGAGCTGTCTCAAAGAAGGTTCGCCCAACTCAACCGACAACATGGCATCAGTACCGTACGTCAGGTTGAAAGGCGTTTCACCAGTCATTCCGTGCGGAGTGCATCTGTATGCCCACATGACTTCTAAGAGTTCGTCAACCCAAGCTCCCTTCTTCTCTCCTAACCGTCTTTTTAGTTCTGCGACGATCGTGTTGTTCACCGCTTCCACTTGGCCGTTTGTCTAGGGATGTTCCACTGAGCTGGTCATGTGTTTTATTCCCAGTCCTTGATAAAATTCACTTAGTTTCCTTTCTATGAATTGCCTGCCATTATCAGTGACGATCGTTCGGGGGAGTCCGAATTGACAGACTAGCTTCTAGACAAACTTCTGCACTTGTTGTGCGGTTATTGTCGCTAGCGCTTCCGCCTCTACCCACTTGGTGAAGTAGTCAATCACGACCAAGAGGAATTTCTTCTAAGCTTGTTCGGGGAAACGGCCCAACGATATCCATTCCCCATTGCGCGAATGACCAAGGGGAAACCATGACATGCAACGCGGTTGGTGGGGCATGGGTGTCGTTGGCCTGTGCTTAGAATGCTGGGCACTTCTGGACGAATCGCTTGGCGTCCTCTTCCATGGTAGGCCAGTAATAGCCAACCATTACCGCTCAGTTCTTAAGAGTTCGTCGATTGGTGTGGAAGCCGCATATCCCGTTGTGGAGCTCATCCAACACATACTAGGCTTTGGGTCCAGACAAGCATTTGAGGAGGGGATTTGTGAATTGCCTATGGTAGAGATCTCCCCCTATTGTAAGGTAACAAACGATTTTCTTGGCGTCCGTCGGACGAACGATTCTCCCGTTGTCTTGTCGATCAATGAGTTTTCGAATCTCAATTCTCCAGTCGTCCAGTTCGACCGTGGCTGCTGTAAGGCATTCTACGGACGGTTATGATAACACTAGCCTGATGATTGTGGTTAGTTGTCGCTTCTCTTTTTTGCTGACCAATTTGGATACCTTGTCCGCCTGTGCATTATCTTTACGGGGGATGTGTAGTATGTCTATTTTTTCAAAGTGCTTGGCTAGGGAGGATGCTTTGTGGAAGTACCGCATCAAATGATCGTCTTTTACCTGGAAATCGCCGTTCATTTGTCCCACTACCAGTTGTGAGTCCGTTCGGCACGTGAGCCTACGCGCCCCCAAATCTTTAGCCAACTCAAGCCCCGCTACTAGAGCTTCATATTCCTCCTGGTTGTTAAACGTCTTGACTGGAGCGTGACCGAATGTTCCACTAGAAATTCGTTCGGTCCTTCCAAGACTACCCCAGCTCCACTACAGGACCGTCCGGATGCACCGTCAACATAGAGTGCCCACTCAAAATTGGGGGTTGTTGAATGTAACTCTGTCGTGAAATCTGCTAAGTTTTGGCCCTTCACCGACCCTCTTGGTTCGTATCGAAGACCGAACTCCGATAACTCAACTGCCCAGCTTACCATTCGGCCGACAAGGTCGAGTTTTCTCAAAATTTTTGAGATTGAGTGGTCTGTCCGAACCACAATCTAGTGGCCCTGGAAGTACGGCCGTAACCTTCTAGCTGCATGCAGCAGTGCTAACGCCACCTTTTCCACCTGGGCATAGCGGGTTTCAACATCATGGAGGGTTCGGCTCACGAAGTAGATGAGCCTGGGTGCTGGTTTCTCTTGGAGTAGGATGACATTGACAGCTTCGTCCGATACCCCCAAGTAAATATGCAAATCCTCCCCTCCGATCGGCTGATTCATGACCGGAGGACTAGTTTGCACTTCCTTCATCCTCTGTAGTGCTTCCTCACAATATGGATCCCACTTAACCATTGACACCTTCTTCATCCTTTTCAAGACCGTTCGGATACGCTCAACCTGCCTACTAGTCGCTGGATTTCCTTTAAAGATGTCGGGCTCTTCATTTCTAATATGGACGAACATTTGTCCGGGTTGGCTTCGATAACCCAAGAGGTCAGCATGAAGCCTAACAACTTTCCAACGCCCACCCCGAAGGTACACTTTGTTGGGTTTAACCTCATTCCGAATCGTCGGACACGATCAAACACTTCTTGAAGGTCTGTGATGTGTTGGGCGGTAGACTCGGACCGTACTACCATATCGTCGACATATACATCCATGCACCTTCCAATCTGATCCGCGAATATCTTGTCCATTAGCCTCTGATAGGTAGCCCCGACGTTCTTGAGGCCGAACGACATGAACTCGTAGCAGTAGTTGGCTTTATTTGTAATTAAAGCGGTTTTCGTACGGTTAGGGGTGTACATAGGTATTTGATTATAGCCGGAGTATGAATCCAGAAAGCTCAGCATTTTATGGCCGAACGCTCCATCGACCAAGCCGTCAATGCTTGGTAGAGGGTGGGCGTCTTTTGGACATGCCTTGCTCAAGTCCGTGTAATCAGTACACATTCACCATTTCCCACTAGTTTTTTTCACCATTACTACGTTGGCGAGCCAGGTGGTATAGGTTACTTCGCTAACGAAACCCACCTCCTTCAGTTTGGCTATTTCCTCCTCGGCGACCTTGCTCTTCTCACTCCCATCCGCCTCTTCTTTTGAGCGCCTAGTCGCTCCTCCTTGAAGAGTGATAACTTATGAGACATGACAGAAGGGTTGATCCCGGACAAGTCCGCGATCGTCCACGCAAAATGGTCATGATTCTGCCACAGGATCGCCTCTAAGTCCCGTTCGGTCGATTTCTCCAAGCCCTTAGCCATCATGGTGACTTGGGAGTCGTCCCTTCCAAGCTTGACCGACTGCAAATCCCCAAGAGGTTCCATCCGATCGTCTAGGTTCAAACGGGGGTCTAAATCAGCCATGGCCACCTTTGACCTAGACGTCTTCCTCCTGGTCGATTGGGGGTATAACTTTATCGCTGCGGCGTAGCATTCTCGCGTCGTTCTTTGATCCGTTCGGACGGTGCATACTACCCCCTTATCCCTTGTGAACTTCATGGCGAGATGAGGGGTTGACACAATGGCGCTGAAGGTGTTGAGACACGGCCGACCAAGCAGCACATTGTATGACGTGTTCGCCTCCACCAGCAAACAGCGCACCCTCTTCTCCTCTCCCTCCCGACCAGTGCCTAGGTATGTGCGGAGGTCCACATAACCTCTTGTGTCCACTTGCTCCCCGGCTAAGCCGAGGATTTGCTCGTTGTATGGGACAATCAAGTCTTCTAAGATGTCCATCTTCTGGAATGTCTTCCAGTATAGGATATTTATAGAACTGCCTTGGTCGACGAGCACTTTGCTAACCCTGTACCTGACTATTTCCGTCGTGATGACCATAGGGTCGTCCTGTTATGGATCGAGTATGTGAAAATCCTTGTCAGTGAATGTGATGGGGGGCATGGTCCCTCCCAGCCTGTCAACGGTGTAAACCGAGCTAAGAGCTCTAACGTGTCGTTTCCTAGCGGAGGTAGAGGATCCTCCCCATCGGAGCCGCCTGAGATCATGTTAATGTGACCGCGCAAAGGTCAGTCATTGCTTGTGCTGCGTGTTCGGCTTCTGCAGCGTTCCGACTGCGGGCGATCATTATGTACTTCTTAAGTTGACCTGCTTGGATCAACTCTTCAATTTTGTCTTTAAGGGTCACACACTCCTCAGTCGTGTGTCCCATGTCCTCACACACATCGCTCCGACCTTTGACACACAAAGCGCGAGCTTCTCCTGTTCATAAGACTTGACAAAGATATGAACTGGCACTTGAGAATTCCTTAGATAGCACTGTATTCTCAGTTATGCAAAGTTCCTTCTAAAGTGTTTCGCAAAGGTATATAAAGCCTACTGGTCCAAAACTGAAAAGACACATTAGAACTGCCAATGATAATCGATTATTGTAAGTGATAATCGATTATCTGCAACACTTGAACAGTTAAGATATTTAACTCTTCGATCGTTTGACACCAGTTCTTCTTCCTCTGCCGCTCGGTTTAATTCAACACATCCTCATGTCGTTCGATTCAACCCCTTATCACCCTCTGCCGTTCCGCTCGGTTCCTCACAACTTTAAAGCGTTCGGTTTGAGCCCTCATGGGCTTCTGCCGTTCAGTCTGTGTTTCAACTTGTGTTCGGGCTTCAAATGTGTCATGCTCAAGTCTTTATCACCTTTTGCTGTTTGTCTAGGTTCCTATAGCTTTTCAACGTTCGGCTTGATTCTTCACTGCCTTTCATTGCTCGGTCCGAACTGTTTGGTCTCGACATGTCTTACGTGCTCTCGTTCATGCCCTCCACCGCTCGGTCTTGATCATAATTTTACCGCTCAATCCTGTGTTCTTGGTTAAGAATGCTCGTGTCCTGACTGATTGGGAACCTCGTGTCCTATGTTCTTGGTCAGGAACACTAATGTCCTGACTACTTGGGAACACTCGTGTCCTAACTGCTTGGGAACGCTAGTGTCTTGACTACTTGGTCTTGGTCATGAATTCTACCGTTCGGTTCTTACCGCTCGGTCTTATTAGTTGCGTTCGGCCATGAACAGTGTTCTGCCTTTAGCTGTGTTTGGCCTTCATCTGATTGTAGCCGTTCGGTCTTCATCTCCTGCAATAGGTTTGTTCGACTCAAGAGGGTTTACCTGAAGGTCCACAATTTCATCAAAGACAACATGTATTGACTCCTCAATTGTTAAAGTTCTTCTATTAAATACTCTGTATGCTTTGCTAGTTAATGAATAACCTAAGAAGATAGCTTCATCAGATTTAGCATCAAATTTTCCTAGATTATCTTTATTGTTATTCAATACAAAGCATTTGCATATAAAGATTCTTAAATGAGACACATTCGGTTTTCTACCTTTAAACAATTCATAGGGATTTAACTTAAGAATGGGTCAAATAAGCATCCTGTTTAGCACATAACAAGCAGTACTAACTTCATCAGCCCATAAATATTTAAGTACATCAGATTCATTTAAAAGAGTTCTAGTCAATTCTTCTAATGACCTATTTTCCCTTTCAACAACCCCATTCTGTTGAGGAGTTCTAGGAGCAGAAAAATTATGAGTAATTCCATAATTATCACAAAAGTTTTCAAAGGATTCATTTTGAAACTCACCACCGTGATCAATTCTCAAAGTTTTGATTTTCAAATCCTTTTCATTTTGAACACGTTTTGCAAAAGTTTTGAATGCTTTAAAAGCTCCACTTTTCAAAGTTAAGAACATGTTTCAAGTAAATCTAGTATAGCATCAACATATACAAGTGCATAATAGTTCGCACCAAAACTTTTAATTCTAGATGGACCAAACAAGTCCATATGCAAAAGTTCTAAAGGTTTTAATGTAGAGGTCATGCTTTTGGATGAAAAAGAAGATTTTGTTTGTTTTCCCTTTTGACATGCAGCACATAATTTATCTTTTCCAAAACTTAACTTAGGCAATCCCATTGCAAGATGTTTTGAAATCAATTTATTTAGATGTTGCATATGAATGTGTGCAGCTCTTTTATGCCATAACCAAGAATTTTCCTCTTTAGCGACTAAACATGTTATACTATGACTAGATGCACTTTCAATATCAATCAAATAAATATTATTATGCCTAACACCTTGCAGAGGAACATCTGAAGAATTCTTAAAATAAACAGTACATTTATCACTTTCAAATGTTACCTTGAGACCTTTGTCGCATAACCGAGTTAAGTGATTCACAATATGAGTGAAGCGCTTTTGGACATCAGAAATAGATTCTCCAGGTTATATTCTGAACATCTTGTACTCCTAGATGAGCGTGTTCTTCCTTGCGCGTTTCACATCATCAGTACCCTCATGTGTGACTTTGAGGACCTCCCACATCTCCTATGTTGTCTTACAAACTGAAATTCTATAAAACTCACAAGTACAACAACATATGAAATAATATTGCGAGCCTTAATATAAAATTGGGCTCTTCTATTTTCCTCAGGAGTCCAGTTAAAGTATGGTTTTTCTACTTCTACACTGTCAACCGTTCTTTTAGGAATATAAGGACCATTTAGTACAGCTTCCCAGATGCCTCTGTCAATAGACCCCATAAAAATTTCCATTATGACTTTCCAGAAGGCATAGTTATCACCAGTAAAAAGTGGTGGTCTGTTGATGGAAGCACCCTCGGCATATACTTGATTTTGATGACCGACCATTTTCGAAAAATTTGAAAGAATATCAAAGAAAACTCTGATACCAATTGTTGGAGCAACCGGTACCGATTTTGCGCAGCGGAAATATCAAAACAGAGTACGATACAGATTGTTTAAAAGCGAAGAGCTTATTTAGTCAATTTAAAAATGGTTCCTTTAATTTTCTTAAAAGCTTTTTATCGAACAATTGATGAGCAGAAAATATAAAGAGTGTAGGAAGTAGAAAAATCACACAAATGATTTTTATCCTGGTTCAAATCAAAAGATTCTACGTCCAGTCATTAATCACTATGAATAGTGATTAACCTTTTCACTAAAAACAGTTTTACAATTACAATATAGTGATTGAAAATAACAGTAACAAAAACACCTTCCTTCGACGAACGAACCAGAAGGAAACAACTCTGCCAACTTGAAGAGAACCGCTCTGACCTTTGACACACAAAGCGCGAGCTTCTCTTGTTCACAAGACTTGACAAAGCAATGAACTGGCACTTGAGAACTTTCTCAGATAGCACTGTATTCTCAGTTACGCAAAGTTCCTTCTAAAGTGTTTGACAAAGGTATATAAAGCCTACTGGTCCGAAACTGAAAAGACGCATTACAACTGCCAGTGATAATTGATTATTGTAAGTGATAATCGATTATCTACAAGACTTGGAACAATTATGATATTTAACTCTTCAACCGTTCGGCACCAGTTCTTCTCCCTCTGTCGCTCGGTTTGATTGGACACATCCTTATGCCATTCGGTTCAACCCCTTATGACCCTCTGTCGTTTGACTCGGTTCCTCACAACTTTCCAGCGTTCAGTTTGAGCCCTCATGGCCTTTTACCGTTCGGTCTGTGTTTCAAGTTGTGTTCGGGCTTCAAATACGTTCGGCTCAAGTCCTTATCACCTTTTGTCGTTCGTCTAGGTTTCTTACAGCTTTTCAACGTTCGACTTGATTCTACACTGCTTTTCATTGCTCAGTCCGAACTGTTTGTTCTCGACATGTCTTACCTACTCTCGATCTTGGTCATAATTTTACTGCTCGGTCCTATGTTCATGGTTAAGAACGCTCGTGTCCTGACTGCTTGGGAACGCTCGTGTCCTATGTTCTTGGTCAAGAACGCTTGTGTCCTGACTGCTTGGTCTTGGTCATGAAGTCTACCGTTCGGTGCTTACCGCTCGGTCTTATTAGTTGTGTTTGGCCATGAACAATGTTTTGCCTTTATCTGTCTTTTCCCTTCATTTGATTGTAGTCGTTCGGTCTTCATCTGCGTTCGCCCATTGACTGATAGCGACCGTTCGGTCTTCGTCTACTTATCTGTCGTTCGCTCTGAATCTTACTCTTGTTCTTTTTCTTTGCTGATCATTATGCAGATATGCTTTTAAACTTGATGCACTAAGAGTCTTCATATTTTTCACTTTGTAGCATCATCAAAATTATTAACTTCAAAACACCAATGCTCCTCATTGGTAACACTCAGAGCGGGTCTCTGAGCTTAAACCCCCCAGATTTTCCGGATTGACCTTCGTGCCTTTTACTGTCCGACTTCTCCCTCTTTGCCTCATGGTTCTCCCTTTTGTAGCTTTGTGTCATCTCTTCTACCTGTATTTCATCGGCTGCCAGTTCACGCAACTCTTCCATGGTCTTAGGGGCACGCTAGCATACACTTTCCTTAAAGGGCCCTGGTCTGAGGGCAGGTAGGACATACTGAAGGGCGAGATCGACATTAAGGCCTTTTACCCATCGAACGATCTTCTGATAGCAGTCCATGAACACCTTCAGTGGTTCCTCTATTCCTTGCTTGAGGTTCACTAATTCGAAGATGGTCAAGTCTTGAGTACTGTTGCTTGTAAACTGGCGGTTGAACATTTGGCTTATGCCTTCAAAATTCTCGATGGAATTGGGGGGCAGTGAATTGAACCACTCTAAACCCTCTCCCTCGAGCGATAGGGAGAATGCTCGACACCATTCGGCGTCGTTGCTGGTCTCACACTCCAATCCTCCCGAACACCGTTCGGTCACGGCCTCTCTTCTCCTTTCTCATCACGTTGCCCAGAGGTGTACCTCCCAAAGGTGCTCCGATACTTAAGTTAGTCGATTATTCGTTCGTGAGTTCAATCAAACAGTAACGAATGTGCAATAAATGCCAACCCCCAACCTCTTACCTTTGACCTGTATTTATAGTTTTCATTATAGGCTATGGATTAGTGAAGTCTTAATTACGGCCCAATCCTAGCCCAACGTCTCTAATCGTTAGTTAACTTAATCTTTATTGGGATATCTAATTAGAATTTCGTCGATCCTTCGTGAAGTCCGTCCGACCAGAATTGAGGACGGGATGACTTCATGGCCATTCGACTTATGTGGTACGCCCTTTCGCTGGACGTTCTTCAAGACCGTCCGACAAAGTAGATGACGGATATTGTCACTGTCATTCGGCTTCTGTGGTACGCTTTTTCGTTGGACGTTCATCAAGATGTCCGACAAGGAAAATGACGGATATCGTCCTGACCAGTCGACTTTTGTGGTGAGCCCTTTCGCTGGACGTTCATCAAGACCGTCCGAAGAGGCATATGACTAGTATCGTCATTGTCGTTTGACTTCTGTGGTACGCTCTTTTGGTGGACGTTCGCCAAGACGTCCGACAAGGCAGATGACAGATATCGTCTTGAACGTTCGACTTGTGTCAGTCTGACAAGGTAGATGGCAGATATTGTCATCACCGTTCGACTTGTGTGGTGTGCCTTTTTGCTGGACGTGTTCATCAAGACCGTCCGACAAGGCAGATGAGTGGTATCGTGAAGACTGTTCGGCTCATACTTTTATTGGTTATATTTGTTGAGATTGTTGATAAGGGGCGCAATAGTTTAGCCAAACCTTACAATCTCAAAGAACTTCTGGTTTTTTATGATGACAACATAATTAATAACAACATGTGTTGTTATGTGTTGTTAAATGTGTTACATGTTCATAGCTTTCATGTTTATGATTATTTGAGAACATGTTTGTGCTGATTCTGTCATTGCTGCAATTCATTGTGTTTTACATGGGATTTTATCTGTGAATGCATGACATATGTTTTAGAAAAGGAAAACCACATGCACTTTTGTTGAACTTATAATGTGGCAAAACAACAGTTTTAAGTCGACTTCATTATGAAGTAAGTCAATTAAAACTCGTGGCTTTGCACAAACTTTTTCAAAGTGTGCTGTGAGTATTTTTGGAATGAAAGTTTTTCAAAACTGCATTGAAGTGTTACAAAGTCGACTGTATACGCAAGCTACTCGACTTAGTTAGTTATGTTTTGAAATTATGTTAATGTTTGTGATGTCTAACGGCTATATTTTATATCTTTGACTAAGCATTGATTGTGAGTCAATTGTATTAAATGCGAAATCAATTAAGTTCATTTGAGTGCTACTAATTGTTATAACTGTCAGACTATAATCGACTCTATTAGTAGCATAGTCAACTTAGGAGCGTCAGTTTTATGGAAAACTATATATAGACGCGAATTTAGTTTCTACAGGAACATTTTTTAATCTAACGTTTTGATTGAATTGTTTCAGATTATTGATCTCTTGGAGAACATGTTAAAGCTCCAAGAATCCATCAAGAAAGATCGAGGTGTTCATTCTTTGGTGATTGCTTGACTAGCAAGAATCTGTGCGCAATGACTGATTGATCAACCTGCACTTGAGGTGTCTGATACGTGATCAACTTCTTCTCTCAATCTTGTGAAGATTATGGCTGCCCTGTTGTGACTACGAGAAGAGAACGTGTGACGTTCTGGACTTTGAGGATTGTTCAAAGTGATTAAAGATTGCAGGAGAGTGGACATCTTGCTGCTATTCTTTGTTTGTATATGCCTATATTTTGATTAGAAGATTAGAGAGGTGTTTTATATTTTGACGTGGAGGTCGCTATGATAGCCTTGTTGTAAAAACCTTGATCATTATAGTGCATTTGTTTCCTGGGATTGGAAGGACACTTGATGTAGGCAGTTTGGCCGAACCAGTATAAAAACATGCGTTTGAATTTTCTATCCCTGCACTTTATTTTCAAAGTCGACTTTACTTTTCACGTAGTCAACTATTTTCGCTACACTTAAAAAATCTTATTCATTGCGATTCAAGAAATTTTGGAAAGATCATACTTTTGTGAAAAAGATTTTTAAAAGACTCTGATTTTTGTGTTTCATCAATTCACCCCGCTCTTGGTATTGAAACTAAGCCATTCTATTTTCAATAATTGGCACCGGATCTGGTGTTCATAAGATATTTGAAAAACAAGTCGATTATTTTTTTCTTTAAGTCGACTATTCCTGGAAAATGGACTTTAGTTGTCAAACCTTTGGTGAAGGTGCATTAACAAATAGACCACAACTATTTGCTGGTGAAAACTATGCTTTTTGGAAAATCCGGATGCAAATCTTTCTTGAATCCGTGGATAAAGGTGTTTGGGATGCAAAACTAAACGGTCCATTTGAGCCAACTCATGTTGTTAATGGAAAAACTGTTTTGAAAAATTTTTCTGAGTGGTCTCAGGATGAAAATCGTAGAGCACAATATGATGTCAAAGCACGTAATTTAATTGCTTCTACACTAACTATGGATGAATTTTTCAGGATTTCACAGTGCAAGACAACAAAGGAAATGTGGGACGTATTGAAGGTCACACAGGAAGGCATAAAAGAAGTAAAGAGAGCCAGAAAGAACTCATTGATACATGAGTATGAACTGTTCAGGATGAAGGCTGAAGATACTATATATGAAGTACAGAAAAGATTTACTCACATAGTCAACCACCTGATGGCTCTAGGAAAAGTGTTTGACAAAGAAGATATCAATATCAAGATATTGAAAAGTCTGAATAGAATCTGGCAACCCAAGGTTACTGTAATTTCTGAATCAAGAGATCTTACAAGCATGAATATGGCTACCTTGTTCGGCAAGCTAAGAGAACATGAGCTTGAACTTGGAAGACTAAAAGAAGAGGAAGAAATTGAAGAAAAGAAGTCCATAGCCTTGAAAGCCACTAGCAAAAAAGCCTCAAAGATTGTATCATCTAAGGATGAATTTGACGTTGATTTGGACAACAATAAGCTGATGTCCATGGTGGTAAGAAAGTTTAATTGGTTTATGAAAAATAAAAGTAAACTTACTGACCATGCAGGTAATGGCAAAGCAAAGAAAGCTACAAGATGAAATGATGTTCAGTGTTATGAGTGTGGCAAGGAGGGTCACATTAAACCTGAATGCCCTGACCTGAAATTGAAGCAAAGAGAAAGTAGGAAATTTCCTTAAGACAAGAAGAAAAAGCAGAAAAGCACGTACATCGCCTGGGAAAACAGTGACTAAGACTCTTCAAGTGATGAAGACTGTGATCGCGAAGAAGAATCAAATATCTACTTCATGGCTGGCTCGGGACTAAATGACTATGATAGTGATGAAGAGTTCGAGAATGAGCCAATTGAGGTCAAATACTACATGCTACTTGACGCATTTCAGGAGATCCATGCTAAAGCCATGCGACTGCAATATAAGGTCAATCGATTAAACTCTGAAAGAAGAGACTTTGAGTACAAAATCAACAATCTGGTTGAGGAGAATGAGAGACTAGAAAAGGAGTTAAATGATGCTTTAGAGTCTGTGAAGAAAAGTAATGCTGAAACAAAGTGTGCTAAAAAGGATTGTCAAAACTGTCCTATATTGGTTGAAAAAAATCATTACTTGACTTACACGTTAGCAAAGTCCACACAGGGTAAAGACAATTTAGATGTTGTACTGAAGGCCTCTAGAAGAGTTGTATTCAGACAAGGCATTGGCTACAAAGCTCAGAGTAACAGAACATATACAAAGAAATTTGCAGATATCAGTAAGCCTGTTACACATCCATGTTTTTACTATAATAACATAGGGCACACTGTTAGAAACTGTTACTACAGAAAGGTTGGAGTTCCAAAAGGGAAATATAGATGGATTCACAAGGAACATCTATCTGCAACTAACTAGACAGGACCCAAATTCAAATGGGTACCAGCATTGAAAAATTTAAATTGTTTTGCAGGATAACAAATGATGTTGTAGCAGTGAAGAACTCAAGGATGAACTAACATGATTACATCAAATTTCTTGAGTATCTATAAGTGGTATCGATTATTATATCACTACATCATGCATGATATTTGTTTGAATGATATTTTGATGAATGTATGATTGTTGATTGATTGATTGAGATTGTTTTATGTGAAAGTCCATTTTTACAAATTTTAATCGATTGGATTAAGTACATAGTCGATTACATGTTATTGTATGTGTGTTTCTGTTTTGTGAAAACCTTTTGTCATACAGAAGTCAACTTTGAAATTAATGAAATCGACTAGATATCTCTGTCATGGGCTTTCTATATTTGAAAATTTAAATGGGTCAAAATTGAACTTGTATGGTTTGCTTTGTCATATATATCTGAGTGTAAGTTGTGCTGACAGTACAAGAACTCTATCTACATATCTTCATAACCCTAAACTGAAAAATAATGAGTACAAGAGATCATATCAAAATGGCGTCTTCATCTCGACCTTTGAAAGAAAACAATGGCAAAGGTGTGAAATCAGGAAGAGAAGCTAATCTTGGAGGTTGGATAAATGATGATGATACTCGTATGAGATTTGCTGACGGTTGTGTAAAAATTGTTGTATCACCCAAATACTTAGAGTTGAGTCTATTTGAGCGAGAAAACTTTCAGTTTCCTGGATGGATTGAAACACAAGAACTCTTAACACTGGTTCAGATGAAAGGTGATTGGTATCCTATCTCATAAGAGTATTTTACCACAATTTAAAGATGGTCAATGGTGATATTCAATCAAGGGTAAAAGGTGTCAACATTTACATTGACAATGATGTTTGGCAACAAGTAACTGGTCTAAAAGCCAAAGGCATTTTCTCTCATCTACCAAACTCTGAAACAAATCGCTGGTTAAAGAAAACAGATATCTACAGAGGCTGGCTTAGATTTTCAGGAAGTGACACACGAGAAAGTCCTTCTTTGCATGAAGATCTTAAAATGGAAGAGATGATTACTGCACATCTCCTTGCTTGGGTGATCCTACCTGGAAGAATGATGCAAGATGAAATGACTACAGAGGATATCTACCTCTTGCATGCTATAAAGAATGACATTCCCACCAACTGGGTGGAGGTTCTAAAAGATCACATGGCTGAAGCTGCTCTTAGAAACACTCATTTTTTACTGTATGCTGTTCTTGTAAGCAATATACTTGCACACCAAGGAGTGGATACAAATGGAGAAAGAAAACACTCGTGCAACTACTCAAATGTTATAAATCGAAACACTATTGTATCACTTGGATTGGTAAGGACTATGAGAGGATGATGTTTTAGAGGAGAAGAAAATATCATCTATGGTTCAGGGAGTACTTCTGTAGAAAATGAAAATAGAACGAATTTCTCTCCCGAAACTACCTTTGAACGTTTTGCTGCTGATCAATTCAAAGTGGTGATTGAAAAACTAAATCAGCTTGAGTGGAAAATTGACCATGCTCAGCAACAAAGAGAAGAAGAAGGACAATCTGACAATGACTATATGGATTCATCTGATTAAGAACAGGAGTGAGGATTTATATAGAATAGGGGTCTTGTATTGTTAGCTTAGGGTCTATTGTTGTGTAATGATGTGTTTAGTTTGTTTGTTTTATTGTTTTTCGTGTTAGTTTGTAGTAGGCTTTATAAGCCATTATTGTTTGGTTAATCTGATTGTAATATCTTTTGAGAATTAATGAAATCAGATATTTTGCTTAAATTCAATCAATATTGCTTAAAGTCGATTATGTTATGTATGAAGTTGATTGCTTTACTATTTATCATTGCATTCATACATTTACACACAGATATTATACATGTAGTAATTCTTGCATTACAATGATTCTAAAATGCTTGATCTGGAAAAGATCTTGAAAGGTTTTGCAGGAACATTGCTTCTGGATAAACTACTGGAGATACAATTCAAATGGAAAGCACTGAAATCGATTGCAACTGTGGATCAATCGATTACTGTTTAACAGGGGTTATAATTTCCATGATTTGGAATTTGGTTATTCGGTTTATTGATCACATATTATTAATTGTTTCGTTTTCAATATGTCTCTGTTCTATAATTGATTGAAATTAGTTGAAATAATACTCAGATTGTTGATTGATATTGTATCTATGCTTCATTGATGTGTTTGTACAATTTTCGTCTTGATACGATACTGTCACATGCTTATACATGCTCTGAAATGTTCTGTGAAAACTGCATTGTGCATTTGGGTTTTGAATGTAAAACATGCATAATGGCAGGGGGAGCATTGCATAGGATCTTAGATAATTTCACATGCCTACACTTATGAGGGAGATTATATCTTTATCATGTGATTATCTGTAACATGGGGAGCATCATTGTTTGATAAATATGATTTACTGATGCATCTCTGAATAACTGTTTGTCAGCATATCATTATCATAAGGCATACCTTTTTTGCTAAAGCACAAAGGGGGAGAATGTTGGGAGAATGCTTTGATATTCATTTTGAGCTCTGATATACATTTTGTTTGTTGATATACTCTGATATGTTCTAATATGAATTGATATGTTTTTTGCTCTAAATAAAAAATGAGAATATTTCAATGTTTGCTCTGATACATTTTGATCATTTGCTGATCATTTGCTCTGATACATTTTGATATGATATGATTTGATTTGTACAACATGGTTGTTTATTAATCATGGTAGTGCATCATCAAAAAAGGGGGAGATTGTTGAGATTGTTGATAAGGGGAGCACTGATTTAGCCAAACCTTACAATCTCAAAGAACTTCTGGTTTTTTATAATGACAACATAATTAATAACAACATGTGTTGTTATGTGTTGTTAAATGTGTTACATGTTCACAGCTTTCATGTTTATGATTATTTGAGAACATGTTTGTGTTGATTCTATCATTGCTGCAATTCACTGTGTTTTACATGAGATCTTCTCTGTGAATGCACGACATATGATTTAGAAAAGGAAAACCACATGCACTTTTGTTGAACTTATAATATGTGGCAAAACAACAGTTTTAAGTCGACTTCATTATGAAGTAAGTCGATTAAAACTCGTGGCTTTGCACAAAATTTTTCAAAGTGTGCTATGAGTATTTTTGGAAAGAAAGTTTTTCAAAACTGCATTGAAGTGTTACAAAGTTGACTGTATGCGCAAGCTACTCGACTTAGTTAGTTATGTTTTGAAATTCTGTTAATGATTGTGATGTCTAACGGCTATATTTTATATCTTTGACTAAGCATTGATTGTGAGTCAATTGTATTAAATGCGAAATCAATTAAATTGATTTGACTGCTACTAACTGTTATAACTGTTTAAGTATAATCGACTCTATTAGTAGCATAGTCGACTTAAGAGAGTCAGTTTTATGTAAAACTATATATAGACGCGAATTTCATTATTAGTTAGCATTTTTTATTATATTGTAGATGTGGATATAAAAAAATATGTTTCAAGAAGAGAGAAAAATATTATAGATTTATCTATTCAAGACTAATATTATAAATGGACAAGTGATACAAAAATTATCAATATTAAAAACTTATTTGTTCGTCTTTGGAGATTAACATCATTTTAGAGTGAAATTTATTTACATTTGAATTAAAAAAAATTATAATTTTTTTATTTAAAAAAAAACTTATAATTAAGTGAGCCAACCCGTTTAACCCACCAACCAGTGGTAGGTTGGACCGGGTTCGAATTTTTTCAGCTCGCTAATAAGAGAGTCGGGTTGGGTTGGCCTTCTAAGTAACCGACCCGTGATGGGCTGAGTCGGGTAGAGCCGGGTTACCTGTTTTCACAACTCTAAAAGATATATTCCATTAGCACCTCAATCAACGACCAGAAAATTCATCTTTCTTATATAAATTTCCATACACAATAAAGATAAAATTGAAATATAATACAAGCAATCATTCAATTAATTTAATTAATCTTAACAATCAAAGAAATACACCAAGAACCCATAAATCCAATCACATTCTTTACATAATGTAATACAAATTAGAAACAGAGGAAGAGAAATTGATTTCATTAGTAATCACTCCCAAGAAACCCTAAAACCCTAAAAGTTCTTATCCCTAAAACAGCAACGGCGACAGCGATAACTGGAGCGGCAACAACGGCAACAACGACAACGGGAGCCACGACAATAACGGCAAGAACAATGGGAGCGATGACAGTGCCGGGGAGTAGTGACAATGACAACGGGAGTGGCAACAACGACAACGGGAGTGGTGGCAGCGACAAAAGAAGCGGCGACGATGATGCAAGCAGCAGTAGCGACGACCCGAGCAGCGACAATGACAGAGATGACTCGAGCAGCGACAACGACGACGGTAGCGACGAAACCGGCAACAGGAGCGACGACAGTGGAAACGACGCGGAAGGGTTAGACAAGACCTACAAGGTGAAGGCTATGACATATGTGTCTTTGGATGCAGAGGCAAATCTCTCAAGGTGGGAGAAAATGGAGAAAGAAGTGTGATGTGTTTTGTGAAGAAAAAGTAGGTTAAAGATA
Source organism: Vigna umbellata (assembly GCF_029865625.1). Classification (NCBI taxonomy): domain Eukaryota; kingdom Viridiplantae; phylum Streptophyta; class Magnoliopsida; order Fabales; family Fabaceae; genus Vigna; species Vigna umbellata. The sequence continues at coordinate 29,827,028 of NC_142165.1, read as the reverse complement.
TATTTAAAGAAGAAGTAGATTAAAGATCGATTTAAGTCTGATCGAAATTTAACTCATAAAATTAAAGTCTTTTTTTATTTGAAAAGATTTAAAATGTTAATTTAAGTCTGGTAGGAAACTTAACAGATACAAAAATTAAGTTTGTTTATATCGCAAAACAATAAGCTTAATCAAATTGGTGGTAAAAGTAAAGGTAAAGCTTTGGAAAAAAATATCACAAAAAGTTAGCTTCGAAGTAAAATATATCATATTTTGTTACATGTCAATGTTATTGTATGACTTTTTATATCTAAATCAAAAGTTTAAAAGAACAAACCATAAATCTTTAAAATATCCTTATATACACTTGAACTGGTTTAGTTTTGATAATTTTAAAATGATGGATAATAAAAGAGAAATTTATTTAAATGTTTTGTCTAAAGGAGTAAATATATATATATTGACCTAACCTCAAGTGGAATTCAGACAATTGGGGTTGGTAGTGTTTGAGAAATCCTTAAAATGTAACAAGGTTGCCTCTTTGTCTTTTTCTTCTTCTTCTTCTTCATCATCATCTTCTTCTTTCTTCTATTTGTCATTCTAATTCTTCAGGATCACCATCAAAGTCGTGCAATGCAGATACACCTTCAACTTAATAATGTTATTGTGATGTGGTATTTCATCAACTTGGTAGGGGATATCCTCTTCGACTTCATTTAACTCAACGCGACCCTTAGGCTTGGTTTGCATTGCAACGCATCAATCACGTTTGTCGATGTTGAGAAATGTTGGATATGGGACATAATAAACTTATCTAACATTATGAGAATGAATGGCTCAAATTGGCGGTATCTTAAACTCATTTCAATTTCGACAATGTTATACTTAGGATTCACTCTTGTACCACTCCTAGAAAGATCAAACCATTGACAATAAAAAATAACTACTCTCTTTGGAGAAGTACAAGTGATGAAATCTAGCTCATATATTTTATGAATAATCCCATATAAATCGTCATAACTGCCCTGATGGGAATCTCCTTTCTAGGTTTGGCCAAAACTAGGAAGAAAACCATGGAAGGGTGGATGATTTGATGATGTACGAAATGATGATGGGGATAAGGCTAGATATCTCGGCCATGGAGTGTTTTATGGTGATGGAAGTGGTGTTTAGTGATGCTCTCAAAGAGGTTCGGCAAACTCTTGGAAAAAGGTGGATAAAGGAGGCCACTTGGGTTGTTATAGCCTAAGGTGACCTAATGAGAGTAGTATGACTCAAATTTGGCAACATAACAATATTGTATTTCAATGGTAATTACATGAGGGGTATACACCTCTATTTATAGGCTAAGGTGTCTCCAAATAGACAAAAACTTAAACTTAAAATAGCCACATTGGCTAGCTTGGAGAGCAAGGAGAAATGCTCTCCAATAGAAGGGAGAATATTAAGACAACATCGTCTATACAACTAAACGCTCTCATATTTAAAAGTTTAACCAAATAACATTAAACGAAACAAGAACCTGAAAATACATTAGGATGAAATACAAGACTTAGGGTCAAGGACATCCCCAACATAGAAAAACCTTAGGAAAACCTTTAGTATTGTAGAAAACATAAAAACACCTAAGCTCAAAACATCCAGACGCAATGCTAAATTACTGTTAAGTCAAAATCGTCTAAGAGAGTTTAAACTAAATTCATAAGCTTACTATCCCCAAGGGGTATTTAATTGAACTTTCGGGAAAATGAAAAAGTGTCAAGACAAAGTCTTTTAATTTTTGTTTAAAAGCCTAAACCTAAAACACCAAAGAAAGCATAACATGTTAAACACTATTGCTACAAAAAGGAAAAATCACAAAAAATGTTTGCATCAGCCTGAATGGTACGATGAGCTAAACTTTTACTTCATCTAATGATGAATCATTATTTTTGCATATTCATTTAGATTTCTACACCCAATTTGATTACTGAATTGTGCTTAATTGTCCAATATTTTCTTAGTTTTCCTACTTGGGCTTAATTTGACCAGTAATTCTTATTTTTATTAATTTGAATTATCTGAGCTTAATTATTCCCGTTATTATTTTCAAGGCAATTTTAGGATTATATTTTGGGACATAAAGAGAGTTGTCACGTGATCTACCATTTTCCACATCAACATTTGCTTTTAATTTCGTTTTTAATTTTAATTCCTTTTATTTTGGACTAGAATTTGTATTTTGGACCAGATTTAGGTTTTTGGTCAATTTTTGGGCAGATTTGGAGAAAGCCCAATTTGGGGGTTGACCTAGATTCTTGTGCCCATTCATTATATTTTCATTTTTTGAAGCCCTTGGACGTCAAGAATGCTCCCTAGGTTTTATCTTTCATGTTTTGTTTTCCTCTTTCTCTGTGTTGAATTCGAATTATAATTTTCATTGCAATTCCATGGTTGCTTTTGTGTTCTGCACTTGAGTTTCTCTTTAATATTCGTTTTTCTCTTATGCTTCTGGAATTTCATTTCTGTTTTGTTCCCCATTTCCATTCCAGTTTGATGATTTCGTTCTACAATATGGTTGCCTAAATTTGTTTGATTTCCATATTCGAATTTGGATTTATAAGGCGTTTTATGGTTCTGTTTCGTTCTTCAGTTGATTGCCAGAGTTTTATTTCAATTTTTATGTTGTGTTTTGCTGTGTTCAATTTCGTTTTCATGGAAGAGTAATTTTGTTTGGGTTGGACACTAGGGATGTTGCATTGTTTCATGAGAATATTGTGCTTAATTGTGATTCTGCATTTTTGTGCCCTGCATCATATGAAATTTGTTATGTGTTGTTCAATTTGGTTCATGCTTAGTGGTTTGAATTGTGTGCATTTAATCTTCACTTAGTCGATTAATCTGTGATGCGCAAAACTAAATGAATATGTGTGATTGTGTTTACTTAATGGCATTTTATGAAAACCGTTTTAGACCGTCCTTAGTCGTTTAATTCGTGTTGGATTAAGGGTGAGAGGAACAAATAATTATTGTTAATCAGGGATTGGAATAATTGTAAATTAACTAGTGGCCAACTTGTACATAATTAGTGTTTTTAATTCGTATTTTAGTTAGTTCAGTTCAATTCACACAATCTGTCAAAAAAAACCCATCCACTATGTGTTTGATTCTTGAGAGAGACCTAGGAGTCAAATCCCTAGTATAATGCACTTTAATTGCATATTAATTTGATTCGAGTATGACCTCGATCAAATTTAGCGTCGTTGTCGGGGACCTACGGTTCTCTAAAAGGGTTCGTGTTATTGTGTGTTTTGTGTGTGCTCTGTTCAGTGTGTGTGTGTGTTTTGTGTGTTTTAAGTGTCTACATTTATGGTTTTTGTTTGTTTCATGTTGAACAAGTCATAATTAAGAGAATTGGATACTGTTTGAAATGTTTTCACAGGAAATCCAATGGAATAATGTTTTTGCGCGATGAATAGTGCGTGAATAATACCCAGTTTTTCCTAATTAATTGGCATTTTTCGTTTTGATAGCTAGAGGTGTTATTTTTCTTTGAAAATTTTTTGTGCTCACTTCTTTTGGTCCATATTTTGATAGAAAACTCCCATAAGCACTTGCGGTAGTCCCAGTTCTGATTTGTGAAACAAGGTTTATCAAAACTTCGAGCAAACGTAACTTTTGCTCCCGATATCAGAATTGGATGTATTATGTATGCTTTTTGGGTAGAAAAATATGAGCTATCCATTCCAAACCGCTCCGTCATTTGCCCTTGCCTCCAGTTCCAAAAGGAGGTCGTTTTCTATTTCTTTTTTATTTTTGAAGTTTTATCCTCCCCATTTTTCATATTGTCTTTCATTGGTTGATATAGTTATCTTTTGAATTTTGCTTTGAAATTTTTTGTCCTATCTTTTCATGATTTTAGGGTGTTGCTCACAAAATATCTTCAAGCCTTTGAGCATGAGGAATTTGTTTCCTCTTACTAGGGGATTAGATGATAAGATACATGCTCTAGAGGGGTTAGTCCAACCTCTAGATGTTGATGATAGTGATGAGTAGTTGTCACCCCTCATGCATTTCACTTGAATTTATTATGGCAAATCCCTTAGCCATGGTCAAACACTTTCAATAGAGTGAAAGCCATCCTTGAAGATGGTATCAACTCTACCTGGTGGACCACCATATTAGCCACCATGATGGATTAAAGAGTAGTGTAGGAATTTAGGCCACTGTATTAGGCTATGTAGTGTAGGTTTTTTTAAGGCTTGTATTGAGGCCTAAGTAGCATAGGATTTTCCTTAAAGTTTGACATCCAAACCAAGTGGAAACTGTGCATGTGTCACGCTTCCATTGGAGAGGATTTACTTTTTAAAAGGTAGCCGCATGGCACCTTAGGAGTGGAGAGTTTTTGCTTTTAGTAGTGGCCACATGGCGCTCTAGGAATGGAGAGGATTGTGTTTTGTGAGTGACCACATGTCCTCCCATCATTGGAGAGGATTTGTGGACACTTGTCCACTCCTTAGAAGGCCTCATTTTTTGCCAATTAGTGCAAAGGTGGGAGATCATGATTTTAGGGTTAGAAGGAGACATCCTGGGCCTATAAATAGAGGTGTCTCCACCCTTGTATTTCATATTGGAATTAGTAATGTAATGCTGCCAAAATATGGCCATACTCTTCTTTGATCAAGACAAGAACAACCCTAGAGGACCTTATAGTCATCTTCCTCCTTGAGTTGGCCTAACCTCTCTTGGAGTCACCAAACACTACACCACCACCACCACCATATATCCTAGAGGCTTTAAGCTTCTACCCCATCCATACCTTAACTCATCATCCTTGGACCATTTACCACCACATTTTTGCACCATTCATCAAGGAAACACTCCTACATGCACATCTCCTAACTTTGGCCCAACCTAGCCAAGGAGGTTGCCATCAATTTTGTATCTCTCTTATGTTATGTTATGCTTTAAATTTCTCAAATAAAATAAAGTTGCCTTATTACCTATATTGTTCTATTTATTTATGGCTTACATTCACGGGGAGTTCTCTAATTTAGGGGGAGAATTTTTTTTATATACATAACTCTTTTTAATAATGATAAAAAAAAGGGGGAGAAATATATTTAAAGGTTAATTATATTTATCTCTTGTCTACTATAAGAATTTTTTATCATCATCAAAAAGAGGAGAGATTGTTAGCATAAAGCTGAAGAGCATAAATTTTAATGATATCTCAAAGTCAAGTCTCAAGTGCTTTATTGCAAGAAGATCTTTATGAAGACCTATTTTTATCTTAAAGCTTTTGTAATCCAGTAGATTGATGTATAGGATGTGGTTTATATTTGATTTTGTGTATTTTTTGCCTTAGGTTGCATTTAAAATCGTTTTGAATAAGAAAACCTCATTTTATACTCAAGATAATCAATTACCGCTTATGATAATCGATTATTAATAATCGATTATGACTTGCCATAATCGATATTCACGAGCAATTATGAGATTTTTCATGCAAGTTTTTTACCGTTGTATTTTGAATATTCTTATATGAAGTGTGCGGTGAAGTGTTCTAGGGTTTGCAGAACCCTTATGTTGTGGCTTTGAGAACTTGACGTGTTGGCATAGAGCGAGAACTTTCACTATGAGTGTGATTGAGTGTTGTTACTATTGTTGAGTTGAAAGCATGTCATCCTTTATGAAGATTCAAAGGAGGTGTTTATCCATTGTGAAGATTCAAAGGAGGTGGTCATCCTTCGTGAAGCATTCGGAGGAGGTGTTCATCCCTTGTGGGTTACAAGGGAAGTGAGTTTCATCTCTTGGGGTAAGAAAAGAGGTGTTCTAACCTTCAACTTATTTATTTTTGTTGATATTGTTGATAGGAAGAGCACTGGTTTAGCTGAACCTACAATCTCAGAGCTTCTGGTTTTTTATGATCACAACATAATTTATAACACATGTGGTGTTTATGTGTTACATGTTCTATTGCTTACATGCAACATGTTTTAATCGATGTATAAATTTGTTTAATGCATGGAGAACATGAGTGTGTTGATACATTGCATTTCACTGTGATATAATTGATTTTATTGGTGAATGCATGTCTGATGTTTTATAGAATGAAAACCACAAGCACTTATATAGAACTTTTCACTGTGTGGCAAAACAACAATTTTAAGTCGACTTCATTTTGGGGTGAATCGATTAAAAATCGTGGCTTTGCACAAATTTGTTAAAAGTGTGTTGTGAGGTTTTTCCAAGAAGAAGTTTTTCAAAACTATGTTTAACTGTGTTACATAGTTGATTATATGCAACTTGCATTCGACTAAGTCTGTTACAGTTTTGAAATTCTGTTAATGCATGTGTTAAATGTTACAACGACTATATTTTTATATATGTTGACCAAGCATTTATTATGGATCGATTGCATTAATGGCACATTCAATTAACTACATTAATTGTTGCTAATTGCTTTAACCGAATTGTTACATTCGACTGCATTAGTAGCTAAGTTGATTAAAATGGGTCAGAATTGTGAAAATCTATAAATTGACGCAAACTTGATCTTTGTAAGAACTTTTGTGATTCTAACATTTTTGTGATATTTTGCAGAAAGTGCATTCTTACAGAGAAAGGGAAAAGCTCCAAAAAACAAGAAGTGGTCGTGGTGCTCATCTACTTGTGGATTCTTGAAGAGCAAGTTAACTGCATTTACAAAAGGCTGATCATATCTGCACATTTGGGTGTTACTGAAAGATCAGAGGCTACAATCTTGTAAAGATTGGTTTGTTGTTTCCCTGTTGTGATTACAAGAAGAAGAGCGTGCAACATTCTTGACTTTGAGGGTGGCTCAAAGGGCTGGACTGCAGGAGAAGGGATTCTTGTTGCTAGTTTGTTTTGTATATGCCTATATTTTGATTAGAGGGTTAGATAGGTGTTTTATATTTTTGACGTGAGGTCGCTATAAAAACCTTGTTGTAAAAACCTCGATCATTATAGTGCATTGGCTTCCTGTGGTTGGAAGGACACTGGATGCAGGCTTGGCTAAACCAGTATAAAATCCAAGTGTTTGATCTTTCTATCCCTTCACTTTTATTTAGTTGACTGCATACTGCATTAAATCGATTACATTTCTGCTGCATAAACAAATCTTTTTCCTTTCGTTTTAAGAAAGCTTTTAAAGGCATCCACTTTGCGAAAAAGATTTAAAGAAAACTTTGTTTTTACATTTCACCAATTCACCCCCCGTCTTGGTGTGAGAAATCAAGTCATTCTATTTTCAACAATTGGCACCAGAGTTGGTTTTCATAAGATATTTGAAAAACAGGTCGATTATCTTTTTCCTGAAATCAACTTATCCTGAGAAATGACTTTAAATTTTCAAACTTTTTTGTGAAGGTGCATCCACAAATAGACCACCATTATTTGTTCGAGAAAATTATTCTTTCTGGAAAATAAGGATGCAAATCTTTCTTGAATCCGTGGATTAAAGGAGTTTGGGATGCAACTCTAGACGGTCCATTTGAGCCAACTCATGTTGTTAAGTGGAAAAACTGTTTTGAAAACTTTTTATAGTGGACTCAAGATGAGAATCGAAAGAGCTCAATATGATGTTAAGGCTAGAAATGTTATTGCTTCTGCACTAACAATGGATGAATTTTTCAAGATATCACAATGCAAGACTGCCAAAGAAATGTGGGAGGTACTTGAAGTGACACATGAAGGAACAAATGAAGTAAAAAGGGCCAGAAAGAATTCTCTTATTCAAGAATATGAGTTGTTCAGAATGAAGGTTGGTGAGACGATCTAGGAGGTACAAAAACGATTCACACACATAGTCAATCACCTCATGGCTCTCGGGAAAGTGTTTGCTAAAGAAGAGATCAATGTAAAGATCTTGAAAAGCCTCAACAGAAGCTGGCAACCTAAAGTCACTACTATATCTGAATTAAGAGACCTGGCAAGCATGAACATGACAATCTTTTTTGGCAAACTGAGAGAACATGAATTGAAGCTTGGAAGGCTAAAGGAGGAAGAAGAAATTGAAGTAAAGAAATCTATTGCTCTAAAAGCCATAAGCAAGAAAGCTGCAAGAGTTCATGAGTCTGAATCAAATGTTGAAATATCAGAAAAAGAAATGATGAATATGATGGTAAGAAAATTTGGCAGATTCATTAAAAGTAATAATTCTGCAACTAACAATGCAGGTTTCTCTAAAGGAGGAATGAAGAATTCAAGAAAAAATGTTGTTAATTGTTATGAATGTGGAAAGGATGGTCATATCAAGCCTGACTGTCTAAACTTGAAGAACAAGCAGAAAGAATCCTCCAAGTATCCTCAAGATAAGAACAAGAAATAGAGGAAAGCCCATATTGCATGGGAAGACAGTGATGAAGATTCTTCAAGTGATGAAGATTGTGATCGTGAAGAAGAGTCAAATTTGTGCTTCATGGATGGCTCGGTACAATCTGATGATGACAATGATGATGACTCTGAAAATGAACCAATAGAAGTCAAGTATCATATGCTACTGGATGCATTTCAAGAAGTTCATGCAGAGGCCATGCGACTTCAGTATAAGGTCAATCGATTATTATCTGAGAGAAGAGATTAGGAATACATGATTAACAATCTTGTGAAGGACAATGAAAAGCTTGAGAAAGATATTGAAGAAGCTCTCAAATCTAAAGACAGTAGAGACTGAAGTACAAATTAATCAGCAAAAGTGTGATAGTTGTTCTCAACATGCTGAGAAAATTCAGTACTTAACCAACACATTGGCAAAATTCACTCAAGGAAAAGAAAATCTTGATGTTGTGCTGAGATCTTCTGGAAGAGCTATCTACAGACAAAGTATTCGTTACAAAGCCAAAAATAATAGGATAAACTCAAAGAAATTTATTGATCTAAGTAAGCCTAATACTAATACATGCTTTTATTGCAATACACTTGGTCATACAATTAGAAACTGCTATATTAGAAATGTTGGTATTCCAAAGGGAAAGTACAAATGGGTTCCAAGGAACACCTTCCTGCTACTAACAAGACAAGGACCCAAAGTCAAATAGGGTACCAGCGTCAAAAAACTTTTAATTGTTGTACAGGAAAGGAGCAGTACCTGTTGTAGCAGTACAGAACTCAAGGATGAGCTGATTTGATGATATAAAACTTCTTAAGTATCTACAAGTGGTAACAAGAATTTTTACATTGCATCATGCATGTTATCTGTTTGAATGAATTTTTGATGATTGATTGTTTGTTGGTTGATAGTTTAGAGATTGTTTTCTGTAAAAATCAATTTTACGACTTTTAAATCGATTGAATTATATGTATAGTCGATTATGTTACTGTATGATTGCTTCTGTTGTGTGAAAATTTGTCTTACAGTAGTCAACTTTGCAAATAATTTAGTCGACTAGATATTACTATTACTAGGCCTTCTGTATTTGAAATTTTAAATGTGGGCTCGAGTGAAATTGTGTCTTTCACGCTTTATATATGCATAACATGGTACTAGTTGTAATACAAAAAACCCTAGAAGATTCTGCGTGAAGGTTATTAGTGAATTCTGTGTAAATGGCATCATCGTCTTCGTCAAAGCATATCAAGAACATCTCTCCATCCGAAAGAAATGCAAGTCCTTCAGGGTGGATCAATGACAGTGATGCTAGAGAAAGATATATATGTTGGAAGAATATAAAGAAAGTTGTTCCTCATAAATCAATTAAGCTATCTCTTTTCATAAATGAAGGCTTCATCTCTCCAGAAAAACTTGATTTTCAAGGTTTATGCACATTTGTTCAAATGAAAGGTGACTGCTACCCGAATATGGTAAATGTATTTTACAACAATATGAAGGTTGTCAACAAATATATCCACTCAAGAGTAAAAGGAGTAGACATTGTTATCAACAATGATACCTGGTTACAAGTTGCTAATCTAAAAAATGAAGGACGCTTGTCACATCTATCTGATTTCTTACAAAATAGATGGACTAAGAAGACACAAATGTTCAAAGACTACATGAGATATTCAGGAAGATATAAGAAGGAAAAAAGGATTTCTACATAAATGGTTGGATAAAGAAGTGAAAATCATTGCTTTAATCATTAGTCATGTTTTGATACCCGAAAGATGTAATTATGAAAAATTGACTTCAGTGGATCTATATTTGCTGAATGCTATAATGTTCAGAATACCAACAAACTGGGTAGTTGTTTTCAAGTGGCATATTACTGATGTTGGTATCAATTACTGGTGTGATTTACCTTATGGTGTGTTCAATAGCAAAATATTGTCTCTTAGTGAAATTAATCTCACTGGTGAAACCAAGGTCACATGCAACAAAGTCAATCAAATTGGAAAGGCGACTTTAACATGTATTGGTCTTAAGAAAATTACTCTAGGATGGATTTTCTCAAAAGAACATGAGTTAACCAAAAATCAATATGAGTTACATGACTCAAACAGTGAACAGATATTACGATCTCCTACATCTGAATTTGAAAAGTTTGTGACGAATATATTTGAAAAGGTATTCAAAAGAGCTAATCTGATGAAGAAATCTCTTATGGAAATGAATAAGAAGATGGATGAAATCATAGAGAATTATGTAGAAAGTTCTACATCAATAGAAGAATCTTTAGACCAAGATTATGAGACCAGTGAAGAAAATTCTGTAGAGTCATTTGAAACAGAATAGGGGTCTTGTGTTTACAATATAGTGTCTTGTGTCTTAGCTGTTTTAATCTAAACTTGCTTGTTTAATGTTTTGTTTGTTTTAGTACTTGTTTTGTAAATGGCCTTGTATGCAATTTCGTTTTGATATCATCTGATTGTAATCATATTTCACATCAATGAAATCAGAGTTTGTTTTAAGTTGAGTAACTGTTTATATATGATTGAAATCGATTGTGTGATGTATGAAGTTGATTAATTTACTGTTTATCATTGCACTCATACATTTACACACACAGATTATATCTATAATATTTCTTGCATTACAATAATTCTAAAATGCTTAATCTGGAAAGATCTTGAAAGGTTTTGCAGGAACATTGCTTCTAGAATAGCTACTAGAGATAAGACTCAAATGGAAAGCAATGAAATCGATTACAACAGTAGATCAATCGATTACCATTTTAATAGGGGTTATAAATTCCATGATTTGGAATTTGGTTATTTTGTTTATTGATCATATACTATTGTTTGTTTCATTTTCAATATATCTCTGATCTTTTATTTTGATTGAAATTACTTGAGATAGTATTGAGATTGTTGGTTGATATTGTATCCATGCTACATTGATATGGTTGCACAATTTCTGATCTGATACAATATTGTCACATGTTTATATTTGTTATGAAATGTTCTGTGAAAACTGTATTGTGCATTCAGATTTTGATTATAAAACATGCATAATGGTAGGGGGAGCATTCCATAGAATCTTAGATAATTTCACATGCCTACACTTTAGGGGGAGATCATATCTTTATCATGTGATTATCTGTGACAGGGGGAACATTATTGTTTGATTAATATGCTTTACTGATGCATCTCTCAATAAATGTCTGTGAGCATATCATTATCATATGGCATACCTTTTTTGCTAATGCACAAATGGGGAGAATGCTGGAAAAAGAATGGTCTGTGTTAATCTTTCTGATAATGCTGGGAGAATGCTTTGATAATGTCTGAGATATTCCTATTATGATGATATTCTATTTGCGCTCTGATATGAATCGTTTGTGCTCTGATATGAATTAATCTTTTTGAGCTGATTCAAATGAGAATATCTCAAAATGCTTGCAATGTTTTGCTCTGATACATGATCTAATATATTTGATAATCATTTGCACTAATACATTTTGACATTATATGATTAGATTTGTACAACATAGTTTTTTATTAATCATGGTTGTGCATCATCAAAAAAGGGGGAGATTATTGAGATTGTTGATAGGAAGAGCACTGGTTTAGTTGAACCTACAATCTCAGAGCTTCTGGTTTTTGATGATCACAACATAATTTATAACACATGTGATGTTTAGGTGTTACATGTTCTATTGCTTACATGCTACATGTTTTAATCAATGTATAAATCTATTTAAAGCATGGAGAACATGATTGTGTTGATACATTGCATTTCACTGTGCTATATAATTGATTTTATTGGTGAATGCATTTCTGATGTTTTTCAAAATGAAAACCACAAGCACTTATATTGAACATTTCACTGTGTGGCAAAACAACAGTTTAAGTCGACTTCATTATGGGGTGAATCGATTAAAACTCGTGGCTTTGCACAAACTTGTTAAAAGTGTGTTGTGAGGTTTTTCAAAGAAGAAGTTTTTCAAAACTTGTTACATAGTTGATTATATGAAACTTGCATTCGACTAAGTCTGTTCCAGTTTTGAAATTCTGTTAAGGCTTGTGTTAAATGTTACAACGACTATATTTTTATATATGTTGACCAAGCATTTATTACGGATCGATTGCATTAATTTCACATTCAATTAACGATATTAATTGTTGTTAACTGCTTTGACTGAATTGTTATATTCGACTGCATTAGTAGCTAAGTCGATTAAAATGTGTCTGAGTTGTGAAAATCTATAAATTGACGCAAACTTGATCTTTGTAAGAACTTTTGTGATTCTAACAGTTTTGTGATATTTTGCAGAAAGTGCATTCTTTCAAAGAAAGGTAAAAGCTCCAAGAAACAAGAAGTGACCGTGGTGTTCATCTAGTTGTGGATTCTTGAAGAGCAAGTTAACTGCATTTACAAAAGGCTGATCATATCTATAAATTTGGGTGTTACTGAAAGATCAGAGGCTACAATCTTGTAAAGATTGGTTTGTTGTTTCCCTGTTGTGATTACAAGAAGAAGAGCATGCTGCGTTCTTGACTTTGAGGATGGCTCAAAGGGTTAGACTATAGGAGAGGGGATTCTTTCTGCTAGTCTGTTTTGTATATGCCTATATTTTGATTAGAGGGTTAGATAGGTGTTTTATATTTTTGACGTGAGGTCGCTATAAAAACCTTGTTGTAAAGACCTTGATCATTATAGTGCATTGGCTTCTTGTGGTTGGAAGGACACTAGATGTAGGCTTGGCCGAACCAGTATAAAAACCAAGTGTTTGATCTTTCTATCCCTGCACTTTTATTTAGTGGACGTTAGAACCAGTTATTGAACGCGTTAACCATTCCGCTACACCGTTCTGCCATTTTCACCTTCGCGCCAAGGATTTTCGCAAAATTTACCCCATATAACGTCAAACTAGTCCTAATACGACGTCTTAATTGAACTTTTATTTACAAAAATGTCACCGGTCATTTTTAACATTGGCTTTTTTGTTTTCTAACGTTGACGCATGGCATTGAAGCCTTATTTTGTAGTAGTGTAACATTCCACTATATTTAAAGTCGATTCTACTCTTCTCATTTCCAACTCATTCACTACTTAGAAAAACCTAATCTCTCCCAATCTCACTTCCACACTTTCTTGAATGCTCTCTCCAACTCTCACTGAATTTTTAAACTTTCAAGCATCCAAACCAATGAGGCCATCATTCGAAGCTTTAGATCATCATCATCGTCATATATGATCACTAGATCAAGATGCATATGATAATCCAACACATCTTTCTATCTATATATTCATAACTTACCTGCCTTACACAAGTAGCTCTCCCACTTAACCTACATCCCTCACGATCGGACCCTACCTTACCTCATCACCATTTTCTTCTATTTTCCTTTTGTCTCGTCGACTCTTTTTGCACACCTTTATTCTCGTCTTCCTCTTCCCAATCTTCTCTTCGTCTTCGTTTCTCCACCTCCTCCTCCTTCACTCTTATCATCACAATGTTCTAATGTGATATGGCCGAAGGACCTGTCCTCTCCTCAATCACACGTTAATGTTCTCTGCGCTCTCACCTTTTTTACCCTTATCAAATAAGTGGGATAAGAGATAGACACGTTAGCATCTAGGAGCATGTACTTAGAGTGAGCACACCAGATGATAGGATAGAATAGGATAAGGCATAATCAAGGGGAGTCTCCAAATTCTTAGAAGTTCATGCATAATATTGTACACATTCATGCAAATGTAATATGTTTATGTGTTTAAATATCAGTCTTTTATTAATGTTGTGCTCTGAATGTTTATCATGCTTTGATTATTTTGCTTTTATTTGTTTCAACAGTCTTGAACATTAACCTGCATGCATATGACAAAACATTAATAAAAATGAACCCGCAAGATATTTAAACAACTAAAATCCTTCAATGTTTTATAAATGCACCTCTACGCTGAATTAAGAAAAATCATATCATTTATATGTGTATTTGTTAAACATAAAAAAGGAGGAGATTGTTAAGACAAGATCGTCTATAAGACTGAACTATATAAACGCTCTCATATGTTTTGAGGTTTAACAAACAACATTAAACGAAATGAACATATGACAATGTTATAACTAAAATATCATAATAACTAGAATATAGGTAATGAATGAAATAATCTCAAAACCAAGTATCTTAGGCCACGTCTTAGAAAAACACCTAGGCGAAAAGTAGACGCACCACTACATGATTCCAAATTTAAAGCATAAATGAGAGTTTCGCTAAACACAAATGTTATATTGTACCAGACGGTAATCAGTCAACTCTCAATATAGTTAAGAAGGTAAAAGTGTCAAGACAATGTTTTTGGAAAGGACTTTGAATGTCTTAATTAACATTCCAAAAACTTGTGATAGAAGACATCTTGCCAAACACATTTGCTGAATAGAGCAAAATCTTAAAGCGTTTACATAGGCTAGATAACACCATGTGCAAAACGATCAACATCATCCAACGATGAAGCCTTCAATCAATTGCTTGGTATCTTAGTGTGAAGCTCAAATGAGAAAATCCTACTTAAACGGTAGAAAACATAACCAAGAACTTTGTTATTATAAACAAGAATTAAATGCCATTAAATGTTCAACGTTTAAAAAAACCAAAAGTGATAAGAGATAAGAGATATTTATTGCATGCATATCTAGTTTACTTTGTGCAGATTTCCTATTACACACATCCAGATGCTCCATCATATACAAATTAGAAGTGAACATTAAGAAGAGACGAGTAAGTTTGATGAGAGAGAAGGCATTCAGTGAGTCTATTAGACTGAATTGTATTGAACGTATATCCTCTCTACGAGAGTAATCGTCTAAAAACTTGTAAGAAATATGATTGGTTGCACATTCTGAAGAGATTTCAAACACTTGTTGGTTAACTCAAGTGATTATAAGGTTAATACCAGGATTATCTAGTCGAAACTAGGAGTGGGTGAAACTCAATTAGATGGTGTATCTTGAGGATACCAGGAGCGTTTAAGGATACCAATAGTGGTAAAGAATACTACGCAACCAGGAATGGGTGAAACTCAACTAGTTAGAGTAAAGATGGTTACTTGGGGTGGCATTGAATACTAGGAGTGGTGGGAGTACTGATAACGGTTGAAAATACCGTTATTTGTGATGCAATTTTCATATTAAATCAACACTTTTTGACTTAGAAGTTTGCTTGAACTCATGTTTTTAGTTTAGTTTTGTGCATCAGTGAGTAGAGGCTATAATTAATCATTTTATCACTAAATTCCCTTAATTTTGTAGGTTTTAGGTATGATTTGGAAGAAGAGCCAAAGTATCAAGGAGTTGGAACTCAAGAGGGACAGATAAAGTACTAGAGAAGAGGCTAAAGAAGGTCGTAGGGCGCCTGGTTGCCCCTTTAAAGGGCCCTCAACGTAGGATATCACACATCGTCGCCTGAGCGCCTCATGAAGGGCACTGAGCGCCAGCCTTCAAGTGCCGCCCCACACCTGGGCGCCCCATTAAGGACGCTGAGCACCATCTTCTTTGTGTCGCACACCGCTTGGGCACCCTCTAAGGGGCACTCAACGCCAATTCTCTCGCAATCTCGCCCGGTTGCCCTAAGTAGGGGCGCTGAGCGCCAACGTTATTGGGCTTGGACTTTATTTTTTCTCTATTTAAGAACTTGCACGCCCTACGGTTGGTATCTTTGGGCAGCAGAGACGCAGAAACATATTTTTCCACTCTCTAGAGGCAGAATTGGATGTGAAAGCTCTCCTCTTCTGTTTCTAGGGTTTTTCTATCACTTTTATTCCATTGTACACCTAGTTTCTCAATGATTATGGAGAACTAAACTCATTTGTTGTTGGGGAAGATGTAATCTCTAAGATCTCATGTATTTGAATTTTTTCTGAATTATTATATGCTTCTTTCATTAATTGTTAGGGATTTTCTCCTTTGCTCTATGCTTGTTATGTTTTGATCATTCATGGCATGATTTTATGGTCTTCTGTGTTATTGGGAAATACCTAGAGACCACGATCTGGAGAATTTCTCCCAAAAGCAATATTGCCCAAGGATGGGGATAGGAGGTTTGGTTGTCTTAAGCTTCTGTTTGTAATGCAAAATTAATTATTAGGGATCGGGTTTTAAGTAATTAAGGATAGGCTTTCTTTACCGAGGGATCGAGTTTTAAGTAATTTAGATAGTGACATTAACAATTGAATGAAGAAGATGAATTCTTGTATGCATGAGAGTAAGGATGGTGAAATCTAAACCCCAACAACATACCCATCTCATATTATCAAAATCATGCATTCACTTTTGTGTTTTTCCCCAATTGATCAAATTGCATTCATATTTACTTTTTATGCATTTTTCATTCTAAACCAATGAAATTGTTCTTAAGTCTTGATTAGTTAAGGTATTACATGACTGTCTAGTGTCGTGAGTCTTCTATGATACGATAATTGGTCTTACCATTTTATATTACTTGATACGATTTGGTACACTTGCCAATGTGTTAACAAGTTTTTGGTGCTGTTGTCGGGGACTCGTGGTTTAAACTATACTTTTGTGTGATTCTTAACCGACTAGACTTTATTTTTATTGTTTTTAATTTTTGTTTTTGTTTATATTTTTGGGCTAATTGGGTGCTCTAGTGTTTTGTTCTCTAGTGTATGCAGGGTACAATTCGGACTAGAAACACAAAGTTTTCTAAACTTCTTCTTACAGGTCTGGACAAAAGTATAAGAAAAAGGAGGAACAGGACGTCCAGAGAACTTTTCCCTTCTCCTGAAACTCTTTAACAGCCTTCACCTCAAAGATTTGACCAGGAAACATAAAATATGGTTGAAGAGCAGAATGGTAGACGTACCCTGGCAGATTATGCAACAGTTATTGGCCCTCATCATTTTAATAGCATTGCAAGGTCGAGGGTTAATGCTGCAAACATGGAGATGAAGCCTGCTTTGATTCAATTGGTTAAGAGCAACCAATTCAATGGATTATCTCATGAAAATCCATATGAGCATTTGACCACATTTAATGAGATATGCAATACTATGAAAATCAACTACGTGCAAGATGAAGCTATTAGGCTTAGCTTGTTTGCTTTCTCTTTGGGAGGCAATGTTAAGATGTGGTTAAACTCTTTTCCAAAAAACAACTTTATTGAGTGGGAAACAGTGGTTGCAAAATTTCTGAACAAATATTTCCCACAGTCAAAAGTAAATAAAGGTAAACAAGAAATTTCTTCTTTCAGGAAGGGCATGGATGAAAGTTTAGGTTAAGCATGGGATAGATTCAAAGGTTTATTGCAGAAGACGCCCACACATGGCTTTGATGAACCCACGGTGGTCATTCTTTTCCTTGGAGGACTGAGTTCACACACTAAATTGATGCTGGATGCCTCAGCTGGAGGTAATATCAAATGTAAGACTTCAGAGGAAGCTTATGAGTTGATTGAAAATATGGCCATCAATGATAATGAGATGCATAATAAAAGGGCTCAATTTCAACAGAAAGGAGTTCTACAATTACAATCTCAAGATGCTCTATTGGCACAGAACAAGATTATGACTCAACAACTGGAAACTCTGATGAAGAAAATCTCTCAATTGCCAAAGGAGTTGCAAAATGTTTCACAAGTTCAACAAAAACTTTGTGAGTTATGTGGTGGAGATCATATTAACGGTCAATTTCTTATGCTTTCTAATATCCAAGAAGAAGCCAGCTATATGGGTAATCAGGTCCATCCAATTAATTACAACCAAGGGTGGAAACCTCACCCAAGTATGGGTTAAGGGCAAGCTGGGCAATTCAATAGACCACCGCAACAACAATGGCAACCACAACCCTCATTATCTGAAAGGACTGCAAAGCTAGAAGAGACACTCCAATAATTTATGTAGGTGTCTATCTCCAATCATAAAAGAACCGAAGGTGCCATAAGGAATTTGATGATACAGGTTGGCCAACTGGCTAAAACGTTGGAGGATAAATCTGAAAAGTAGTTTGGGGCTAATACTGAAGTTAACCCTAAAGAGGAATGTAACTGTATTATGAGCAAAAGTAGTGAGAGGTTAGATGAGAGAAAAATTGAGAGAAAAGAAAAAGTTGAGTTGAATGAAAAAGAAGAAGAAATTTGTTAAAATAGAATGGCTTAATTTTCAACACCAAATTGGTGAAACACAAAATCAATGTTTTCTTTAAATCTTTTTCGCAAACTAGATGCCTTTAAAAGCTTTCTTGAAACGCAAGGAAAAAGACTTTGTAGTGCAGCAGAATATAGTCAAATGAGTACAATATAAAGTCGACTGAGTATAACAGAGTAGGGATAGAAAGATCAAACGCTGAGTTTTTATACTGGTTCAGCCAAGCCTACATCCAGTGTCCTTCCACCACAGGAAGCAAATGCACTATAATGATCAAGGTTTTTACAACACGGCTTTTATAGAGACCTCCACGTCACAAATATAAAACACCTCTCTAACCCTCTAATCAAAATATAGGGATACAACAAAAAGACCAGCAACAAGAATCCCCTCAAAGTCAAGAATGTCGCACGCTCTTCTTCCTGAAATCACAATAGGGAAATAACACAATCTTCAGTAGATTGTCAACTCTGATCTTTCAGTAAACACCTCTTTGTGCAGATTTGATCATCTCTTTCAAAGTACAGCAATCTTGCTCTTTAAGAAATCACAAGAGATTATCACCACGGTCTTCTTCTTTGATTCTTGGAGCTTTTCCACGTTCTGTAAGATAGCATTAATCTGTAATGAATATGAAAATGTTAGAATTCACAAACGTTCTTACAGAATTCAAATTCGCGTCTATTTATAGTTTTTCACAATTCTGACGCTCTCAAGTCGACTTAGCTACTAATGCAGTCGAATACAACACTTTAGTCAAAGTAGTTAGCAGCAACAAATGCAGTTAATTGAATGGGAAATTAATCCAGTCGAATCATAATAAATGCTTGGTCAACATATTTAAAAATATAGCCGTTGTAACATTTAATTTAAGCATTAACAAAATTTCAAAACTGTAATAGACTTAGTCGAATGCAGGTTGCATGTAATCGAGTATACAACACAGTTAAACAAAGTTTTGAAAAACTTTCTCTTTAAAAATTCGCACAGCACACTTTGAAAAAGTTTGTGCAAAGCCACGAGTTTTAATTGACTTACTTCATAATGAAGTCGACTTAAAACTGTTGTTTTGCCACATATTATAAGTTCAACAAAAGTGCATGTGGTTTTCCTTTTCTAAAACATATGTCATGCATTCACAAATAAGATTTCATGTAAACCACACTGAATTGCAACAATGACAGAATCAACACAAACATGTTCTCATATATTTATTATCATGAAAGTAATGAACATGTAACACATAAACACGTGTTATTAATTATGTGTTGTCATCATCAAAAACCAGAAACTCTGAGATTTTAGGTTCAGCTAAACTAGTGCTCCCCCTATCAACAATCTCAACAATCTCCCTCTTTTTTATGATGCACAACAATGATTAATAAACAACCATATTGTACAAATCAAATCATATTATATCAAAATGTATCAGAGCAAATGATCAAAATGTATCAGAGATAACGTTGAAATATTAGCATTTTTTATTCAGAGCAAAAAACATATTAGTTCATATCAAAACAAATCAGCGCAAACAAAATGTATATCAGAGCTCAAAATGAATATCAGAACATTCTCCCAGCATTCTCCCCCTTTGTGCATTAGCAAAAAAGGTATGCCATATGATAATGATATGCTGATAAACAGTTATTCAGGTTTGCATCAGTAAATCATATTAATCAAACAATGATGTTGCCTCTGTCACAGATTATCACATGATAAAGATATAATCTCCCCCTAAAGTGTAGGCATGTGAAATTATATAAGATCCTATGCAATGCTCCCCCTGCCATTATGCATGTTTTATAATTAAAGCCCAAATGCACAATGCAGTTTTCACAGAACATTTTAGAGCATGTATAAGCATGTGACAGTACTGTATCATATCAGAATTGTGTAAACACATCAATGAAGCATAGATACAATATCAATCATAAATCTCAATACTATCTCAAGTAATTTCAATCAATTATAGAACAAAGATATATTTACAAATAAACAATTAATAATATGTGATCAATAAACCGAATAACCAAATTCCAAATTATGGAATTTATAACCCCTGTTAAACAATAATCGATTCATCCACAGTTGCAATCGATTTCATTGCTTTCCATTTGAGTTAATCTCTAGTTGTTCATCCAGAAGCAATGTTCCTGCAAAACCTTTCAAGATCTTTTCCTGATCAAGTATTTTAGAATCATTGTAATACAGGAATTATTACAGGTTTAATTTGTGTGTGTATGAATGCAATGATAAACAGTAAAGCATTCAACTTCATACACAACACAATCGACTTAATTCAAACATAATCAGGTACTCAATAAAGAGTTAATTCAGATTTCATTGACTTAAACCATGATTACAATCAAAATAACCAAAAGCTAATGGCTTAGAAAGCCTACTACAACCAGAACAAAACAAATCAAGACAAAATACCTAAAACAGAACCTACTGATTGATAAAAAAAACTCAATTCTTTTTCTTTTTCTTCTTCAAATAGGTTCCAAGAGGCATGTCACTATTACATTCATCAGTGACATCTTCATCCATACTTTCCTCTTCCTGCAATTCTTCTTTAGAGCTTACTTCAAGTGTACTACCTTCCCCACCTGATTCTTCTTCAGCTGCAAACTCTTGATTCTGATTATCCAAATTTAGATGTTCTTTTATTTCGATAATATCATCTCTGGTTTTCTGACACATAATCTTGAGAGACTTCATTTCTCTCAGTATTGTCCTTTCAAACTCCGACTTAGCCCGGTATGGAATTGAAGATGATCCTTCTGATTCTTCATCTTCTTCAGTGGCCTCAACCTTAAACACCCAGCCCTCTGGAGTATGCTGCATACCCATTTTATGTAGAGCAGACTTGTTAATCAAGTTGTTTCTATTGTATGTTTCACTTGATTCATCAACACAGTCAACTCCAAAATGAATGAGGATCTTGGAAATGAATACACCATAAGGAAGCATTGCAGATTCCATCCTGGTTACTTTTAACATTTTATCTGAGATTGTTGCAGCCAATTTACCTGAATATTTTCTTTAAAAGCCTTAAGCAAGTACAGGTCTTCAGTTGTTGCCTGTGCATGGTTACTTCCTCTAGGCATTAATATCTAAGAGATAACAAACACAGCTAGTCAATCATCCTTCTTCATTCCTCCAGTCTTGTAATGGGAATAATCACGGACATCTTCAGGGTTTCTCAAAACTGTCCTGATATACCAAGAATTTATGAAATCCATCCATACCTAGATGACATCTTTCTCCTTTTATTTTCAAACCTGCTATCTCACTCCATACTTCATCTGTAAGTTTGATGTCTACACCTTTAACCCTTGAGCATATCGTCCCTTCACTCATCTTCAGATTGCAATAGAACACCTTTACTAATTCTGGATACCAAGGATCGGCCATCTCAACAAATTTCTTCAGCCCTTGGCGTTTTAGCCAACCTTGAAATTGGAAACCTTCATTCCTGAAGAAGCTAAGTTTCAGGAATTTGTGCGTAGTTAATTTTCTCATTTTCCAGCAATCAACAAACTTGGATTGAGCATCATCATCACTAATCCATCCTTCTAGCTGTGATGGTCTCCTCAAGTATTTAGTGCCCAATGTCTTTACTCTTTTCCTTTGAGATGAATTGGACGCCATTTTTGTTTAGAGAGAGATATTGATTGCAGAATATCAGAAGGAAATATTCAAATTTTTGCTGAGAAGATTAATGACACGCTTCTGCATTTTAGGGTTTTAATCAAAACAAAATTAAATTTGGAGGGAACACAAAATTCATTTTAGTCCCAAAAAACCGAATTCACCAAATTCAAATTTTCAAATCATAAAATAGTTCAAAATAGAGACTTATAATCGATTTTATTAAAGACGAAGTCGACTTAATGTTTTGACAGAGTGTTGCCAACAACACAGAAACACATGCACACATAATATTCGACTCAACATTTAATACAATCGATTAAAAATCAAAAAAATTGATTTTCACAGAAAATAATCTCAATCAACCAAACAACAATCATACATTCATCAAACAATCATTCAAACAAATATCATGCATGATGTAGTGAGATAATAATCATTACCACTTCTAGATACTCAAGAACTTTGATATTATCAAGTTAGTTCATCCTTGAGTTGTACACTGCTACAACAACCTCTGTTATTCTGCAAAACAATTTAAATTTTTCGATGCTGGTACCCATTTGAATTTGGGTCCTTGCTTGTCAGTTGCAGAAAGTTGTTCCTTGGGAACCCCTTTGTATTTTTCCTTTGGAACACCAACATTTCTAAAATAGCAGTTTCTTACTGTGTGACCAAGTGCATTGCAGTAAAAGCACGTATTAGTAGTAGGTTTACTCAGATCAATAACTTTCTTTGAGTTTATCCTATTACTTTTAGCCTTATAACCAATATCTTGTCTGTAGATAGCTCTTCCAGATGATCTCAACACAGCATCAAGATTTTCTTTCCCTTGAGTGAATTTTGCCAATGTTCTGATTAAGTACTCAATCTTCTCAACATGTAGAGGACAGTTATCACAATCTTTCTCAACAACTTATACTTCGGTCTTTACTGCCTTTGCATATTTTAGAACTTCTTCAAGATCTTTTTCAAGCTTTTCATTATCCTGCACAAGAATATTAATTTTGTATTCATAATCTCTTCTCCTAGATGATAATAGATTCACTTTGTATTGAAGTCGCATGGCCTTTGCATGAATTTCCTGAAATGCATCCAGTAGCATGTAGTACTTGACTTCTATTCGTTCATTTTCGAATTCACGATCACTATCATCGTCTGATTGTGCAGAGCCTGCCATGAAGCATAGATTTGACTCCTCTTCAGCACTATTGTCATCGTCACTTGAAGAGTCTTCATCACTATTTTTCCAAGCAATATAAGCTTTCCTCTGCTTCTTGTTCTTAGCCTGAGGATACTTGGAGAATTCTTTCTACTTGTTCTTCAAGTCTGAACAGTCAGGCTTGATATGACCATCCGTTCCACATTCATAGCATTGAACAGCGTTGCTTCTTGAACTCTTCTTTCCTCCTCTTGAGCAACCAACATTGTTAGTTGCAAAATTTTTATTTTTCATGAATCTGCTAAATTTTCTTACCATCATATTCATCATTTCTTTTTCTGGTATATCTACATCTGATTCAGTTTCAGGTTCATGAATCTTTGTAGCTTTCTTGCTTGTGACTTTTAGAGCAATCAGTTTCTTCTCTTCAATTTCTTCTTCCTCCTTTAGCCTTCCAAGCTCCAACTCATGTTCTCTGAGTTTTCCAAACAATGTGGCCATGTTCATGCTGGTCAAGTCTCTTGATTCAGAAATTGCAGGAACCTTGGGTTGCCAGCTTCTATACAGACTTTTCAATATCTTGATATTGATCTCTTCTTTGTCAAATATCTTTCCTAGAGCCATGAGGTGGTTTACTACATGCGTGAATATTTTCTGCACCTCGTAGATAGTCTCACTAGCCTTCATCCTGAACAGTTCATTCTCCTATATCAACGAGTTCTTTCTTGGTCTCTTAACTTCATCTGTTTCTTCATGAGTCACCTCCACGACTTCCCACATTTCCTTAGCTGTTTGGGATATCCTGAAAAACTCATTTATAGTTAGTGCATAAGCAATTACTTTTCTAGCCTTAACACCATATTGTGCTCTGCGGTTCTCATCTTGAGTCCACTTAGAAAAAATTTTCAAAACAACTTTTCCATTCAAAACATGAGTGGGTTCATATGGACCGTTTATGATTGCATCCTAAACACCTTTGTCCACGGATTTAAGAAAGATTTGCATCCGAATTTTCCAAAAGGCATAGTTTTCACCAGAAAAAGAGGTGGTTTATTTGTTGATGCACCTTCACCAAAGGTTAGAAAATTAGAAGCCATTTTTAAGGATCAGTCGATTTAACAGAAAACATAATCGACTAGTTTTTCAAATATCTTATGAAAACCAACTCTAGTGGCAATTGTTAAAACAGAATGGCTTAATTTTCAACACCAAGAGGGGGGGTGAATTGGTGAAACACAAAAACAATTTTTTCTTTAAATCTTTTTCGCAAAGTAGATGCCTTTAAAAGCTTTCTTGAAATGCAAGGAAAAAGACTTTGTAGTGCAGCGGAATATAGTCGAATGAGTACAATATAAAGTTGATTGAATGTAACAGAGTAGGGATAGAAAGATCAAACGCTGAGTTTTTATACTGGTTCGGCCAAGCCTACATTAAGTGTCCTTACACCATAGGAAGCAAATGCACTATAATGATCAAGGTTTTTACAACAAGACTTTTATAGAGACCTCCACGTCAAAAATATAAAACACCTCTGTAACCCTCTAATTAAAATATAGGGATACAACAAAAAGATCAGCAGCAAGAATCCCCTCTTCTGCTGTCTACACCCTTTGAGAAACCCCTCAAAGTCAAGAATGTCGCACGCTCTTCTTCCTGTAATCACAACAGGGAAATAACACAATCTTCAGTAGATTATCAACTCTGATCTTTCAGTAAACACCTCTCTATGCAGATTTGATCATCTCTTTCAAAGTACAGCAATCTTGCTCTTCAAGAAATCACAAGAGATGATCACCACGGTATTCTTCTTTGATTCTTGGAGCTTTTCCACGTTCTATAAGATAGCACTAATCTGTAATGAATATGAAAATGCTAGAATTCACAAATGTTCTTACAAAATTCAAATTCGTGTCTATTTATAGTTTTTCACAATTCTGACGCTCTCAAGTCGACTTAGCTACTAATGTAGTCAAATACAACACTTCAGTCAAAGCAGTTAGCAACAATAAATGCATTTCATTGAATGGATAATTAATGCAGTCGAATGACAATAAATGCTTGGTCAACATACTTAAAAATATAGACGTTGTAACATTTAATTCAAGCATTAACTAAATTTCAAAACTGTAACAGACTTAGTCGAATGCAGGTTGCATGTAATCGACTATACAACACAGTTAAACAAAGTTTTGAAAAACATCCTCTTCAAAAATTCTCACAGCACACTTTGAAAAAGTTTGTGCAAAGCCACGAGTTTTCATTGACTTACTTCAAAATGAAGTCGACTTAAAACTGTTGTTTTGCCACATATTATAAGTTCAACAAAAGTGCATGTGGTTTTCCTTTTCTAAAACATATGTCACGCATTCACAGATAAGATCTCATGTAAACCACAGTGAATTGCAGCAATGACAGAATCAACACAAACATGTTCTCATATATTCATAATCATGAAAGTAATGAACATGTAACACATAAACACATGTGTTATTAATTATGTGCTGTCAACGTCAAAAAACAGAAACTCTGAGATTTTAGGTTCAGTTAAACCAATGCTCCCCTATCAACAATCTCAACAATCTCCCTCTTTTTTTACGATGCACAACCATGATTAATAAATAACCATTTTGTACAAATCAAATCATATTATATCAAAATGTATCAGAGCAAATGATCAAAATGTATCAGAGCAAACGTTGAAATATTTGCATTTTTTATTCAGAGCAAAAAACATATTAATTCATATCAGAATAAATCAGAGCAAGAAAAATGTATATCAGAGCTCAAAATGAATATCAAAACATTCTCCCAGCATTTTCCCCCTTTGTGCATTAGAAAAAAGGTATGCCATATGATAATGATATAGCCGTTGTAACATTTAATTCAAGCATTAACAGAATTTCAAAACTGTAACAGACTTTAGTCGAATGCAGGTTGCATGTAATTAACTATACAACACAGTTAAACAATCTTTTGAAAAACTTTCTCTTCAAAAATTCTCACAGCACACTTTGAAAAAGTTTGTGCAAAGCCACGAGTTTTAATTGACTTACTTCATAATGAAGTCGACTTAAAACTGTTGTTTTGCCACATATTATAAGTTCAACAAAAGTGCATGTGGCTTTCCTTTTCTAAAACATATGTCATGCATTCATTGATAAGATCTCATGTAAAACACAATGAATTGCAACAATGACAGAGACAACACAAACATGTTCTCATATATTCATAATCATGAAAGTGATGAACATGTCACACATAAACACATGTGTTATTAATTATGCGTTGTCATCATCAAAAACCAGAAACTCTGAGATTGTAGGTTCAGCTAAATCAGTGCTCCCCCTATCAACAATCTCAACTAAATTGAAGAGAGAAAAAGTGAGGTCGAGAGGAAGGAAAAGAAGAAAGAAACGGGAGAAAGAAAAGAAGAAGAGGGTGAGAGAAAAGCGAGAAAAGTTGAGAAATCTCTTCCTTTTCCCAAATTTTATTCTAGGAAGAAAAAAGAGAAAAATTAGGGTGTTTCAAGGAGATCTTCAAGAAATTGGAGATTACTATTCCATTGACTAAGGCATTGCAACAAATTCCTGTGTATGCAAAATTTTTGAAGAAATTCCTAAAAAAGAAGAAATATTTAGATGAGGAAATAGTTGAAGTACAGGGTAATTGTAGTGTCATCATGCAGAAGACTCTTCCTCCAAAATTCAAAGATCCGGGAAGTTTCAATATATCGCGCACCATTGGGAATCATGACATAGGAAAAGCTCTGGTTGATTTAGGGGCTAGCATCAATCTGATGCTCCTATCTGCGCTTAAGAAGATTAGTGGTCTTGAGGTTAAAGCCACAAAGATGGTGTTACAAATGGCGGATAGATCAACCAAAAATCCCTATGGTGTAGTGGAGGATGTAGTGGTTCAAATTGATAAACTAAAATTCCCAGTGGACTTTATAATGATGGAGATGGGGAAGATTTGAAGATTCCTATCATTCTTGGAAGGCCATTCATGAAGACAGCTAAGGCTATCATCAATGTAGATGATGGAGTTCTGATGCTTAAAGACCAAGAAGAGGAGGTGTTTTTCAATGTTTTTAATGATGAGCAGCCGATTCAAGTGAAGAAGACTAGTCCAAAAGCAGCAGATGAAGATCTACCAAAGACTAATGTATCTAACCAGGCTCCTGACTTAGTCAAGGGAGGTAAAAATTGTTTCTTGTCACAGGTAAAGGAAGAGGAGAAAGAGATTAAAGAGAAGATAGTTCACCAAGACTCGGTGTGTGAACATGAAGGGCTCAAACTTGGCAAACCAATCATATACAGGGACAGGTTATGGGTTGTGAAGGAGATTAAAGCGAATGGAGTTATTGAGATTGAAGCTCCATATTCTAGAAGAGTCAAGTTGGTGAAAAGGAAGTTGTTGAAGTTATGTTGGTGTGATGAAAGAGAGAAGAGCACCAACGTCAAAAATGTAGATAGAGCTTAACGGTGTCAGGCTCGTGACGTTAAACAAGCGCTTGTTGGGAGGCAACCCAGTTTCTGATTTTTCTTTCTAATTGATTATTTGTGTGGTTTGGATTTGATTTTGCTTTGCAATAATGATAACATCTATTGAGTGATGCTAGGAGGATTTAGATGTTAGCATATACTAATGGATGCTATGATGATGAAGATTCAGATGAGAGCATCTACTCATGGATGTTATGCTACTAGACATCTACTGATGGATGTTACTGACAGCATCTACTGATGGATGCTACTAGATCAGGTTTTATTTTGCTTTATTTTTATGCTTATTTGAATTTTTTTTATTTTGTTTTTATTTTAGCTTGCTTATGTACTTAGTTTAATGAATTGTGTTGTTATGGTTTGGTATGATGCGATAAACTGTTGTTTGTGATGAGTAATATTCTTGTGCTTTCTCTATTGTTTTATGATGTATGTTGAGTTAATGATTGGTGAGGCTTTTAAGCATAGATGGTGGTTGCTCATAGTTGTTTTAAAAACAGATGCATGATTTCAATTGTGATTAATTTGTTGGGCATGATGTTATCAAATTCTGGAACTTGAGTTAACCGGTAAGAGGTTGCACTCTAGAGTTTTTTTATTGATTAAATGCTATTGCTTTGAAAGCATGATTTATTTTGCCTAAGTTTCTATGATTAAACCTTTTGCTTGCTTGTTACACATGACCAAGGCCATTTGTACTTCTCCCATATAAGTCAATGCCAATATGTGAACCCAACAAAGAAAAATATTTTTTTGTATCCTTTGAACCTTGAGCCTAAATATGAAAAACCCTTTTGAAATCCTTGCCTTGAGTTGACTAGAGTATGTTTATATGGTAATGGAGAATGGTTCCAGTTTGGGGTTGTGGGAAACTGGAAAGAACTTTGTGAAAATCTTTAAAGAGCATTGAGCAAAAGAAAAAGAAAAGAGAAGAAAAGAAAGCAAAAGAAAAGGTTAAGAAGCTCAATGAAAGGAAAGTTGGGAATGAGTTGAAGATTGGTTTCTCACATAAAAGGAGAAAGAGAGATTATTGTTAATGTAAATAAATTAATTATGCACTCTCTTAACTCAAGGAATTTTGTTGCCTAGAAAAACCAATTTTCTTCTTAGCCCAGCCATGTTACAAGCCTTGAAAAGCTCTTCTGATGATAACTTACTTGTGAGTGTGTTTGATGGTATTTAAATGAAAGGCAAAGTTGATTCATGTGACATTGTGATGGTAAAGTGTAAGAGTGTCACCTTACTATACACCTTTGAGTTTGAGTGAAACATTATCATGGGTATGGAATTGTTCCATGCACTTTATGATAACATTCTTGCTTGGTTGTTGATTATTCATGAGGTTTGCATCTGTTGTGTATGTCTCTATTATGTGAGCACCATAGTTGAAGCTTGATTGGCTAAAGCATCATTATATCTTGACTAATCTTTCTATGATGAGCAGACATGAGTGATTTACTTGTCCTAGAGGAAAATGCTCTTTGGTGTTCTAGACCATTGTAGTATGATTATTTTGTTTAAGTCAAGTTACATTTTGCTTGAGGACAAACAAAGTTTCAAGTTTGGGGTTGTGATAATGGTTGAAAATACCAGTATCTGTGATGCAATTTTGATATTAAATCAACCCTTTTTGACTTCAAAGTTTGCTTGAACTCATGTTTTTAGTTTAGTTTTGTGAATAAGTGAGTAGAGAGTAAAATTAATGATTTTATCACTAAATTTCCTTAATTTTGTAGGTTATTGGTATGATTTGGAAGAAGAGCAAAAGTATCAAGGAGTTGGAACTCAAGAGGGATAGATAAATTACCAGAGAACAAGGCTAACGAAGGTCGCAGGGCGCCTGATTGCCCCTTTAAAGGGCCCACAGCGCAAGATGTCATGCATCACCGCCTGGGCACCCCATTAAGGGCGTTGAGCGCCAGCTTCTTTGTGTCACACACTGCCTGGGTGCCCTCTGAGGAGTCTTGAGCCCCAGTTCTCTCCCAAGCTCGCCCGGTTGCCCTAAGTAGGGGCGTTGAGCGCCAACGTTATTGGACTTGGACTTTATTTTTGCTCTATTTAAGAACTTGCACGCCCTAGGGTTGGTATCTTGGGCAGCAAAGACGCAGAAACACACTTTTCCACTCCCTCGAGGCAAAATTGGATGCGGGATCTCCCCTCTTCAGTTTCTAGGGTTTTTCTATCACTTTCATTCCATTGTACACTTATTTCTCCATGATTATGGAGAACTAAACTCATTTGTTGTTGGTGAAGATGTAATCTCTAAGCTCTCATGTATTTGAATTTGTTCTGAATTATTATATGCTTCTTTCATTAATTGTTAAGGATTTTCTCCTTTTCTCTATTCTTGTTATGTTTTGATCATTCATGGCATGATTTTATGGTCTTCTTTGTTATTGGGAAATACCTAGAAACGACAATTTGGAGAATTTCTTCCAAAAGCAATATTGCCTAGGGATGGGGATAGGAGGTTTGGTTGTCTTAAGCTTCTGTTCGTAATGCAAAATTAATTATTAGGGATGCAAGGGATTGTGGTCTAATAATTAAGGATAGGATTTCTTCGTCGAGAGATCGGGTTTTAAGTAATTTAGATAGTGACGTTAACAATTGAATGAAGAAGATGAATTCTTATATGCATGAAAGTAAGGATGGTGAAATCTAAAACCCAACAACATACTCATCTCATATTATCAAAATATTTCATTCACTTTTGTGTTTTGCCCCAATTGATCAAATTGCATTCATATTTACTTTTTCTGCATTTTGCATTCTAAACCAATGAAATTGTTCTTAAGTCTTAATTAGTTAAGGTATTACATGACTGTCTAGCGCCATGAGTCTTCTGGGATATGATACTTGGTCTTACCATTTTATATTACTTTATACGATTTGGTACACTTTCCAATGTGTTAACAAGTACTCAGTTGTAATCTTGTTGAAGATTATAGTGGAACCCTCTAAGGTGTTAGAGGAGACTGGACATATAGCTCGGGTGGAGCGAATCAGTATAAAAATAATTGTGTGCTTATTGCTTTATGCTCTTTAAACATTTCTCTTACAAGCCTACACTTGTAGTTTATTTTTTATATAAAAGCTTCTTTCATTAAACATTTTTTTGTTAGAAAGGAATTTTCTTTAAAACTATGCAGCAAACACTTCTTAACAACTGAAACGTACTTGAAACAAATTTATTGTTTAAACTGGTTTCAAAGTCGAGTGTTTAAGAACTCACGTAAAACCTTTTATCCTCGAGGAAAGTGCTATATCATATTTGTTGCAAAAAAAATTTTCCAATAACACTATTCACTCCAAACCCCCTTCTAGTGTTTTTTAGGTACTTCAGCCTCTTCCTCCGTGAATCAGGGAATGAAGGACTCAAGGTAGCTCAACGATGGAGGATCTACCTCTACGAACGAGTGAATGATCGAGACGATGAATGAATTAAGAGACTCTATGAATTGTGATATAAAACGCCAATACTTTTTATACCCTCTACTTCTATAACGGTTCTAGAACCCATATAAAAAGGTTTCTTTAATAGGTATAAAAAAGGATTTTTTTTCCTAGCGATTGCTGCCTTTTTTAAAATATTTTTTTTGTATTTAGAATTTTCCCAAACCTTAAAAACAAAAAAGTTCCATAATAGTTCAAAAAGCCTCCATCTTAGATTCAAAACTAAAACTATAAAACACAAAATATAACAACTGTTAAAATAGAATGGTTTAGTTTCTCACACCAAGAGGGGGGGTGAATTGGTGAAGTGTAAAAAATATAATCTTTCAAAAACTATTTCACAAAATAAGATGATTTTACTAAAAGATATGTAATGTAGTAGCAAACTTAATCGAATATACTAACAGCATAATCGACTTAATAAAAGAGTGTAGGGATCAGAAAATTCAAATTCTAATTTTTATACTGGTTCGGCCAAGCCTACATCCAGTGTCCTTCCAACCACAGGATGCAAATGCACTATAAAGATCAAGGTTTTTACAACAAGGTTTTTACAGAGACCTCACGTCAAAAGTGTAAAACACCTCTCTAACCCTCTAATCTAAATATAGGCAACAACACAAACAAGACCAGCAGCAAGAACACCCTCATCTGTTGTTTATCCCTTTGAGAGACTCAAAGTCAAGAACACCGTTCTTCTTCCTACTAACACCATAGGGAATCCAAGTCAATCTTCAAAGATTGCAAACCCTGATCATGCATAATACACCCAGTTGTGCAGATTGATCATACGTTCAAATCAACAAACCTTCCTTCTCAAGAAACCTCAAGTCTTTGATCACCACGGTCAATCTTGGTTCTTGGAGCATTTTATTTCTCTGTAAGATCACACAACCTTCTGTAAAAGATATGAAAATGTCATATTCACAAAAGTTCTTACATAATTGAAAAAAACATCAATTTATAGTAATACACTTATTAGACGTGTTTTAATCGATTTCGCTACTAATGTAGTCGAATGCATCTTGTAGTTATAACAGACTAACATCAGTCAAGCTCATTAATTGAATGCACATTTAATACAATCGACTTATAATAAATGTTTGGTCATATATTTAAAAATATGATCGTTAAGACAGTTATGTCAAACATTCAATCAGTTTTCAAAATAACAACCAACTTAGTCGAATACAAATTGCATGCAGTCGATTAAGAAAAATCACTTAGCACATCTTTGAAAACTTTTCTCTTCAAAATAACTCACAGCACACTTGATAAAAGTTTGTGCAAACACTTGATTAAAAATGTTGTTTTGCTACACATTAAAGTTCAACCATAGTGCTTGTGGTTTTCCATTTCCAAAAACTCATGTCATGCATACACATATAAAATCACATATTAAACACAGTGATATGCAATGAACAACACAATCATGTTCACGAATATGCTTATACAGATTTATCACAGTAAACAAAAGCATATAACAAGTAAGCATAGAACATGTAACACATAATACTCATGTGTTATTAATTATGTGTTGTCATCATCAAAAACATAGATATCACTTAGATTGTAGGTTCAGCTAAACCAGTGCTCTCCCTATCAACAATCTCAACAACAACTAACACTAAAGTTATCAAAACTAGAACTATTAAAACAAAACTAAAACTAAAATATCAAAAAACTTCTCATAAATTGTTTTGAAGTAAAATACAATTGTTGTTATGAGACCTAAATCCATCATTCTAGTAGATACATTGTCCACTCTTGTGTTACATTAATCATTGTGTCATCCGTTATAGGTGTGGATTCTTCGAGCGCTAAGAAAATAACACAACTTCATTGTGTCATTTTTGAACATATTCTAAGAACTCATAAACTCTCTTTTCATACTTTTCACTAATGTGACGTTTATTCATCCAACTTCGATCCATACTATGTTCATAGCAAACTCCATCCATCTCAGTATTTTAACTCTTACAAGGTGAGACCCTACTCGTTCTGAAAATAATATTTTCCATAATCTTCTAACACGTATACAAAGAAGTCTAACATCATAAATTTGATAAAATTTCAATAGCATTTCGCATTGGTTTTCGAAATACACAAAATGAAAGTGATCACACAAGACCACAATCAAGTATTCATCTAGAGAACAACACAAAATGGTATCAACCGAAAGTTTATCAAATATATGCATAAACTTCAATGTACACATTATAGCGAATTAAGAAAAATATTTTTTCCAAACATTCCAATTAGACAATTTAAGATTTAGTACAAATAATTAAAAGTTTAATAATTTGTACTAAGTCTCAAACGAGAACTAAGGTTCACTTAGTGTTTAACTAAAATTATAATAAATCTTAGAAAAACTAAAATTATTTAAACATACAACACCTAATAATAAATCTACATTTCATACTACAAATATTTTAAAATTTCATTAAAAATAAAAGGCCAAAAAAACCATCTAAAAAAATTGTATCAGATAAAAACAATCCTGGTGAAGACAAATAACCAATGTCACATACAAGGAACAAGAGACAAAGTCAATGGTAACTAAATATTCAATTTAATCAAATACCTAAAAGCAATTTGACTAAGTATATGAAAATTATTGTATCTTCAAATTTGGCTAAGTATACGGGAAACACCAAAATAACATCTAATAACGAATAATCAAGAGACAAATTGCATGCAATGTATATTGGAAACAAAAAACTAGTCGTGTATCCAACCAAAAAAGTTGAAGGAAGTTGGAGTGTGGTGTCGTCACTACTAAGGAGGAGTCATCGCTAGTGGGGAGAAAAGAGAACTCACGTCACGCTTGAAGGTGTTCAAAACAAAGAAACTACATGAAAACAATATGTGAAAACGTTATAAAATCATACCCAAAGTAGCCGCGAAACATGCATTTGCCTTATCTTCTCCACCATTGTTCTTGGCTTAGCCATTTTGAACAAAGACAATTATTGTTTAAACAAAACCTATGTTCCAAAGACTTAGTAATATACAATGACCCTAGTTTAACCCATATTGATGTAGAAATTTTCTTCTTAGTGACTTGTCTTAGTGTCTTATCACACCAAGACACAAAATTATGGTCCTTTAAGCTTTATTCATGTTAGTGTTCTCCTTTCTAGACGTAGATGTTGTCATGTTAATCTCGCCCTTTACCCTTTGGAGTCTCAACACAACCTTGTTGTATCAAGCCAACTTTCATCTTGATCCTCCATAATTCAAAGTGGTTGTCTCCATAAAACTTCTCGATATCAAACTTCGTGACCATTTCTTCAACTTTGTTTTACTTTATTTTCTTGTTCCTATAAACAATGTCAAGTATTGAGTTCTTCCCATAGATGTATAAGAAAGGGTCAATATTTAACTTAGGAATTTAAATCCAATAAGTCACACTAGTACAAAAACACTGTTTTACAACTCTATAAGACCTGAAAAGCAGAAAAACAACCAATTTCAGTTTTTGGTATTTTATAAAGCATGAACTATGAACGTGTAGTGTAGTATTAACAACAAACAAACAACAAACAAGTTCAATCAAACAACAACAACAAACAAGTTCAATCAAACAACAACAACAACAAACAAGTTCAATCAAACAACAACAACAAATAGGTTCAACCAAACAACAACAACAAACAAGTTCAACGAAAAAAAACAACAAACAAGTTCAACAAATAAGTTCTTCAAAACGAAAACGAAAACTAACCTTCAAAAGGTGGGTTCGTCGAAATAAAATGTTGACACCAGTGAGAGAGAAAGCAGAATGCGCCTATGAAGGACAAGAACACGAAAATAATCGATCAAAACAAACGAAAAGCATACCTAAAGTAGTTAATTAACATGCATTTGTAACAAATGAAAGAAAGATTACATATGATGGTCGTCAAACTTCGTTCCAAAAAAGTTTGAGCAGAGAAAAGGGTGTCGCGCGCTAAGATAGAGTGAATGAATTTTCAATGTCCCGCTCAAATTTTTATTGAATTCACTAACCTTTTAACTTCTAACGCTGGGGCATTCAACATTTTATATCCTTTTGACGTTTAATGCTAGGGAATTCGACGTTATACGTAAATACATTTTCACCTTCGCGCCAACCATTTTCGCAAAATTTACCCAATATAACAAATTGACGTCGAATTACAATTCTAAACGACGTCTAATAATTGCATTTATATTTATTTACAAAAACGTCACATGTCATTTTTAACGTTGATTATTTTGTGGTTGGACGTTAAACGCGTGACGTCATACGCTGTTTTTGCACTAGTGTCATTTGAATCTAAAATTTTAAGAAAATAAATTAGTGAATTTTTATACTTGTGTATTTTTATCTAATTGATCTTTCACTTGATGTAAAACTCGTAACTTCACGTTTAAATTCCTCGTAATTACATTTGAATTTGTTATATTGCTCCCTATTAAGCGCGGATAAGCACAAAATATTGAAAATTTCAAAATTGGGTCGGTGATCGTATTAAAAATATCATATCCACTACTCGTATTAAAATTGAAAAGAAAAACCTAAATTCTAACATGATATTAAAATTTATCTTAACTATTGTAGTTGAATTTCACCAGTCACTCGTTATCTGTGGTTCCTTAAAAATTGATGGTTCATGTGCTTCCAGGGCCCAGCACTGATATAATGTTTCCTTTCTCAAAGCGTGAACAGTGAATAATTGAGCGAAAATGGAACTAAGATGAAGTTAAGAACAAACTTGTAAGTGAAAGCACACATCGACCCACGCGCCCTTTTTGTCTCGTTGGTCACTTTCACGTGCCAAATATTCTTACACGTTTTTGGAGCCACATCCAAAAGAAATGCCAAATTAATCCAAAAGAAAAACATAGATAAGCTTTCTATATGTGCTCGATAAAATCATGCTGTGTGCCTGCTAAACTCATTTTGTAGTTAGTTTATTACACATAATGGAAAGAGAATAGTTGGTGATTACGATGTCTTCATCCTAAAATCTTGATTAGAAGATAGTTCAATAAACATGATCTTGACTATCACAATATTAATGGTTGATAAAAGTCCAAAATAAATAATTTACGATTTGAGTTCTCTCACTAAAATATTCTTGCGGTCAGCGTGAGATGTTCAGAAACATCTTGCCTCCTTTGTGGCATTTTTTAATACACTTTTTGATAAATAAATAAATAATTTTAATTTTAAATTATGAATGAATGTTTTTTTGTTAAATAATGATATCATGACATATTCTTACATTCATTTGATACATGTTATAAGGGTAAAATAGTCAAAAAAAAGTCTAAATTTTTGTATTGTTTCAAGAAAGAAGAGAATAAAAAATACATAAGGATAGTGTCAAATGAATATAAAATATTTAGATGTGTCAAAGAATCTTTACTCAAGTAAATATTCTAAGATTTTTAATTTAGATGAATGTATTGTATGACTGTGAGATGAGTAGTTGATTGAACAATCAACTCCTTCGTACCTATCTTTTTGGACAACTATTATGGAAAAGACAATTATTAATTGATATGTCAACTAGTAAGTAATTAGGATTGTAAATTAAATTAATTTATAGATAAAATATATTTATCAGCTGTTAGATCATAATTAAACAAATGTTAATTGAAAATTTATTTCAAAATTTATAAATACGGATTTAAAATAAGAAGGTAAATGCATTATTGAAATAGACTCTAACTACTGAAGTCGTTATTGGAGTGTTTTTGAAAACTTGAATTGTTAAGACACTCAGATATTTGTTTGGAGTTTAGCATTAAAGACACCTCAACCCCACTATCGAAACACGGTAAAAAGAAATGTTCTAAAATAATAAAGTTTTTATATAATAATTACTATTATGAGAAATAATTTAATGTTAATTTTGAAACAGCTTCATTCACAATTAAATATGCAAAAACAATTTTGCACGTCTTTAATGAGTTGTATCATAAATTTCGAATAATTTTAAATTAAAATGTGCCAAGAAAATGATAATTGATTCTAAAACTAACTGAAATATCTCTCTTTAACTAAGGAAACAAACATTAAAGTAAATAGAAACAAAAAAATCAAAGTTATAAGAAAGTTAACACAAATAAAAATCTTACATATCTAAAGTAGTTTAAGAAAGAATGAAGTAAATCAGTATAAGAAAATTATTTTACAAAATATTATATAAAGAAAATTAAAATCAATAACTTAAACACATCTTAATAATCAATGATAAGTAGATAAATATTTTAAACCTAAAAAGAGTCACATGCAAATACCTTTATTCATCCATGCGAGAGGATTTTTTAAATGACTTAAGAAAAATATTAAAGATGAACTTTTATTTAAAAATTTCATTAAGTAAACTTATCATAATCTTAGAAATATTCTCATAAATAAATAGATTAGTCTAATAGATATGAGAAATAAAAAAACAGTTTACCTGATGTTGTATAAAAGCTGACAAAATCACGAGTTCCTGAGGCGTGTAGATTCACTCTCCTTAAGGACTTATCCGTGATGTATGCGCAAGTCCCCCAGGATACAACAGGAACTTCCCAAAATATCTCTGATGATCTCAGAACTAGCAATGATCTCCAAAAAAAGTATAAAATAAACTCAGAATAATTTTAGAAGAGAAAAAGAAGAAAGGAGGAGGAGATCTGGTGTGTTTTTGGAATGGGAGAAAAGCTCTCTATTTATATAGCTAGGAAAAAATAAAATCAATAAAAGACAATAAAAGTCATTAGATATTTTACCGTTGGAGCACTTAATAAGATGGATTTAAACGTTATTGGCAATTAAATTTTTGAACGTTGCAATCCAACGTTTTTCTTTTGCAGTAATCTAACATTATTACAACAATCCCCCACTTATTGCAAAAGAAATAAAAGGTCTTTGACTCAAATGGTTCAAATACTAAAAGACAGATAAGAAACTTTTATTATGGGTTGCATAGGATGTAATGCATCAGACCTGGTATAGTAAGCTATATGAACCAGTCTTAGATTGAAATACTTAACACACAATGTAGTTGGTACAGCAAGCTATATGAACCAAAGACACTTGACGTGTGTTAGAGGTTTATCAATCACAATACACCCCCACAATCCTTGTTGTTATCGTTGTGTTGTGCTTACTAGGCCATGCGTGTGCCTAGTATTCATGAGTGCTCTAGAGATCATGCCAAGATCTCATGCAAGCGACCCTACTCGACACTCATATAGGTGATTTCATCAAGTGTATGCTGCAAATCATACATCACCCATAAGAGATATGAAAATCATTAAAAACTTTGTTTAAACTAAAATTCTTTCACCACATAGAATTTTAATAACAAAGTTTAGCCTCTCAATAATGTAGTCTCTAGCACTTTCACACACACCATAGGAATGAACATAATTGATTAAAATCAATTTAGTGCTATCAAAACTAACAAGTGACTTGTTTTTACCCATATGAACCTTATTCATGGGATCTCCAATCACAAAGGTTAGGTTACCATCACTTGTTTGTTTGCAAGTGGCTTAAGTCTCATTCCCCTCGATGTTTCTAATATCATTGGTCTTCCTATGAGTTTTGTCAAAGAATCTGCTAGATTATGTTCTGACTTCACATAATCAATGGAAATAGTTCCACTCTTTAGCAACTGCTTCATCAAATTGTGTCTCTATTCTTTCCATTGTAATTCTTGTTTTTAGCTATAGCTATTGCCGATTATCAATCACAGGGTATTGACACCAATGGGGTTGGTTTCATTCCTAGTGGAATGTTTGCTAAGAAGTTTTTCAACCATTCAGCCTCACTATCAACCATCTCAAGAGCGACAAACTCATATTTCATTGTTGATCTTAATTGTTTGTCTGGCTGATCCCCATGTAATCGCCCCACCCTCAAGTGTGAATACATAATCACTAGTGGATTTTGTCTCATCTGAATCAAAGATCCAGTTAACATCACTTTACCCTTCTAGTACAACAGGAAATCCACTATATTCAATGACGTAATCCATTGAACCTCTTACGTATCTTATAAGTCGGGAAAGTGCATCCCAATGTTCTTGATTTAGACATTGAGTGTACCTACTCAATCTACCTACTGCATAAGCAATATCAGGTCTAGAAAAACTCATCAAGTGCAGTAAGCTCCCAATTATCTAGGCATACTAAGGCTGAGATAATGTTCTTAAGAAGTTTCTCAATATATTGTTCTTGGGAAAGTAATATACTATTTCCCTTCCTTATGATTCTAATACCTAAAATCACATTGGCTTCACCCATGTCTTTCATTTCAAATTTTGATCCTAGAAACAATTTAGTTCTAGCGACAATCTCATTGCGTGTACCAAAATTTAACATGTCATCCACATACAAACATATAATGACACAATCACCATTTTCAAATTTAGAATACTATCAATATCATTAGGTGAAAAGACAAAATTTATTTTTCGAGTAATTAAGTAAAATTACCTACACCCCCACAATTTTAAAATATTTAAGATTGGTAAACGAGAAAATACCTGGTTGTGCTTTTCTCTTTGTAGGTAAAATATATGAAAATTTACTCAAGTACCTCATCTTCTTCGTCCTCATCCGCGGTCCTTACAAATGCGAACAGAAGGCATCGTTGCTGCAAGTACCTTGGCAGCCTCTGGAAGTTATGGGTTTCGCAAATATCGTCTGAGTTCTTTTGATCCTCCGGGATTGAGTTGTTGATGTCAGCCATAAGTCCTTAAGATTGTTGTATAAAAACTGACAAAATCACGAGCAGTATTTCCTGAGGCGTGTAGATTCATTGTCCTTAAGGACTTATCCGTGGTGTATTACGCAAGTCCCCCAAGATACAACAGGAACTTCCCAGAATATCTCTAAGGATCTCAGAACTAGCAAGGATCTCTAAAAAGAGTATAAAATAAACCCAGAATAATTTTAGAAGAGAAAAAGATGAAAGGAGAAGGAGAAAAGACTGTTTTTGGTGTATTTTTGGAATGGGAAAAAAGCTCTCTATTTATAGAATTAAGAAAAAATCAAATCAATAAAAGACAATAAAAATCATTAAATATTTTACCATTAGAGCACTTAATAAGATGAATTTAAACGTTATTGACAATTAAAGTTTTGAACGTTGCAATCCAACGTTTTTCTTTTACAATAATCTAATATTCTTACATCAATAAGTAAAACATAAAAGTTTTGACATGTTCCAAAACTGTTAAGAAATAAGTCACACACATTTGATGACAAGTCAAAAACATTTAATGTGTTTGGCAACTTCAAAGTTTGATTAGACACATGGAAGAGAAGTAGTATAAGAAAACCCTCATAATTACTACAAAGGTTTTGTGATAGTTTTTTTATCATCAAACTCTATATAAAGAATATCATTATGAAGAGAGAAGGTTGGCAAAAGTTTTGCAACAAGAATGAGAACAAGTTATTTTAATCTTAATCCTTATCTTTGTAATTGTGAGAAAGAAAATTGTTCATGTTCATAGTATCCAAAATTGTGTTTTATATTATTTTTGTCATAAAATATTAGTCTCTTTCTACATCCTTGTGATCTTTAAATTGATTTTTTTTTGTAAACCTTTACGTTTTTAGCTAAGAGTCACATTCTAAATAATACTCAAGTTTTAATCAAGTGTAGTTATATACTTGAGTTTATAACTATGAGTGATTGAGTATTCACTTATTTCTTCACAATAAAATGTATAATGGAACTTAATCAATTGATTGAAAACTGGTATAATTAAGTGTTTACAAATAATATAGTATAAAAACATTAAGAAAAACTTTCTCCTCTTTAATCTTTTATTTTATATATATATATATATATATATATATATATATATATATATATATATATATATATATTACATGTCATTCAACTATAATTAATATAAGAAAGAGAGATTTGTAAAATGTAAGCTTAAAAAAAATTGACAATGCTTCTATCAAACTTAAACTTAATAGTTGCGTATGATATTCATAACTGTATACTACACTAGTGCAGTCAGAGGTTATGGCATCGATTATTTTAGCCTATAGGCACCAGTTCTTGACCCGAAGCATATACAGACGAGGTAAAAGGTCTGCACTTTTATGCCTCGACTGTGAACCGAGGCAAAACAATATAGGATTAGAACTCGGTTCAAAGGGAACCGAGGCAGTATGCTCTTCCTGGTTTCCCCATCAGGACGTCGTCATCTTTCTCACGCTGCCAAACACCACACGTCGCCAAACACCACACGCTGCCAAACACCACCGTCTTTCTCACATCGGACCAGCCAAAACACCACCGTAGACCACCTTCGTCCATCATCATCTTCGTCCATCAGAGACAACGCGGCGATGCAGTAAGAACCCAGGAAGACCACGCGACGATGGCGGCAATGCGGCGGCAACACTGTCTTCACCATGCGACGACAAGGCAGCAGCGGGGAGGCAGCGACGGTGACGTTGTGGAGCGGATCTGGAGCAGATCTGGAGTGGATCTGGAGCGGATATGGAGCGGATCCGGAGCGGCTTGGTGATGAAGATGAATGGTGGCGCGTAGATGGAGGTTGCAAGGCCAACGCCGGAGCTTCGTGAAGATCGCCATGGAAGATAGCGCCAACGCGAT
Source organism: Vigna umbellata (assembly GCF_029865625.1). Lineage (NCBI taxonomy): Eukaryota > Viridiplantae > Streptophyta > Magnoliopsida > Fabales > Fabaceae > Vigna > Vigna umbellata. The sequence goes on along the minus strand of NC_142165.1, from coordinate 29,785,167 downwards.
TCTGTTGAGGACGCGATTCTGGTGGCTCCATTGCTCCCCAATGGACGAAGCTGGTGACAAAAGGGAGCTCGATGAACGACGGCAACACTGTCTTGACCACGCGACGGCGAGGCAGCAACGGGGAGCCGCGACGGTGAGGGAGCAACAGAGGGGAGGCGCGACGGTAGGCAGTGGTTGGATGGCAGCGAGAGAGAAGAATTTCTTGGATGTGGATGCAGCGAGAGAGAAGAAAAGTGGAGAAGTGTTTTTTGGATGCAGTAGAGAGAAGAGAAGCAGAGAGAAGAGAAGTAGAGAGAAGAGCAGGTAGGTAGGGTAAATTGTCTCGATTATTCCTTTAACCGAAGTAATTGACTTTTACTGCCTCGATTCCTTCCTCCAACCGGTGCCTATACGCAGATTATACGCTTCGGGCAGTTTCTAACCGAATTAATATGTCTATTATGCCTCGGTTCCTGTTGAACCGAGGCCTATAAGTTCGCTATAATTGCAATATTGCTACCGCATTTATATTTGCTTCGAGTTTGTCCAAATCGAGACCTATTAGCCACGTTAGAAAGCCTTTTTTTACTAGTGCTAGTCTTGAAAAAACTTATAAAAAGATTATATAAATACAAACTCATATGTTAACGCTTATCAAATGAAGTTTTTTTTCAAAATTCTAAAAATATAATTTAATTGTCCTATGTTTTTAATTTGTTTTTAATATGATCAATACTTTTGTAACATTCTTCTTGGTTTATTTTGAATTAATCAGTCTTTAGCTTCTAATAACTCCTACCTCAAAATTCAAATTCTACTTTCATATTTATTATTCTTGATGTATAGTGATATATTTAATCCAAACAATATTTCATTTATAAAATCTTAAATTATATTTATAGGACGATTACAATCAAAGAAATACAAATTTTCTTTGTACATTTTTATCATGTCGAGTATCACAACGGAAACATAAAAGCTTTAATATATAACATATAAAATCTAGAAACTAATGTATTACATATGTTTGAATACACCTCCTCTACCCGTAGGGACCGTACGTCTACAATGGACCAAACACGCTACTCTTTGGTTCGTCATCGAAGGTTCGGCGCAACAAACTGGATGCCCATGCGTCCGAGATCACGCAACCTTACCATCGTCATTCGGATACACTAAAAGGCCGGCCGGACATACCGTTTTCTACACATGCCGCCTATAGGGGTCGGCTGGTTCAAAAGCCGAACTTTAGGAGACCGACCGGCCATACCGCTAATTAACCAAGTTTAAGGTAAGTTGAGGTTAAAAGCTATTGGGCTAAATTTGGACCGTGATTAACTTTTCACTAATCCCAAGCCCATAGCGAAAACTATAAATACAGATCCAGGGTGAGTGGTAGATAGGTTGCATTTACTGCACATTTATTACTGTTCGATAGAAAAACGCCATTGCTCTCAACTGACTTTGGCATTGGAGAATCTTTCGCAGGTCTCCCACCTGCAGACTGAGGAGGAAATTGAGGAGCGAGTACGGAGGACCAGGCACACAAAGTACGAGCAGAGGAGGACGTGGAGACATTAGACGACACAGCCCTTCACATCCAAAACACTTCCATTACATGGATTGACATATATTCAATCTATATATAAGTAAATTGGAATAACATCATATCAACAATGATATTATCTAAAGTATCTTATCACTAGTAAAAGTCAAAAGTAATTAATTAGAATAAGTATCTAAAACATTATTACTACTATTTAAAAATTAATTAAAATAACTAACTACATAAGTTTAGGCCTATTTAAATAAAGACCTATAATTATCTTATAAATAACCTAATATTTAAAATAATGTTCAAGGTAAACTAATTATATTTACTATTATAACATTTATTATTATTTAACGCATTTAACTAACGTTAAATAATATTTTTTTTATCTCATTTCGAATTGGAGAGGAGGATATTTGTAAAGTTATCCACTCGGAAAAGATTATAAAAGATATGTATGTTTGGTAACATCTTCAGATTTTAACATATATCGATATCATTAACTTGATTTCCTTTTTATCATTATTTTGTATTGACAAGAAACAGATAAATTATCTTTTTTTAAATGCAAAAATGCATACTATACCATTGGCAAATAAAGCAATAAACAGAACGAGACATGCATTATTGTCGGAAAAGGCGAAAGTGATGTGATTGCAGTATTTGCGGTTGTTACAATTCATTCCGTTCCAAAATATTATTAAAGAATATTATATTGTTTTCTAATTATAAATTAAATATTAAAAGTCCCAGTGGAAAAGTGCAAAGTCTATATCTTCATGTCTTTCCAGTTAGTTAACTTTTATTACTTATTATAAATTAGTAATTTTTTTCTTATTACTAAGTAGAAAATAAAATAAAATAAAATAAAAGGATAAGTATGTACTTGAAAAAAAAATAGAGAAATACAGTAAAGTTAGAAGTGGATTATATAAAGATTGATGAAATAAAAGTTACATTTTGATATTATTTAACTTTTAAAATGTCATTATTTGATTGGAACGCGATTCATAAATGCGTGGTTCAAGCTTTCCCTTGTGCAGGATGGTTCCCTTAGAAGCTTCAAAATCACTGGAACACTTTTTTGTCTTTTACGAAACATGCGAGACTTAATTTCTCAGGATAATTGCAAACGCAATTGTGCAGGTAAAATTTTTCAGTCATGGTTTAACTACATAACCAATTTAAAAGTTTATTGGCTAAGATTCATCCTAATTTTACTGTAAAGTACTTTAGAAATAGGCTGATCTTCTAAACTTTAGATTTTAGATGGTTGTTCCCTTTTTCTTATTTTATGTAGGGTTAAATATGTTTTTAGTCCCTAAACTATTGACCGTTTCTGGTTTTCGTCCCTCTTCCAAACTAAGGTACAATTTGGTCCTCAATCTTTAAAAAACGTTTGTTTTAGTCGAAAAAACGAACGTTTTGAGGACTAAAACGAGGACTAAAAACAAAATTTTGAGGACTAAAACGAACGTTTTTCTAAAGAATGAGGACCAAATTGTACCTTAGTTTGGAAGAGGGACGAAAACCAGAAACGGCCAATAGTTTAGGGACTAAAAACATATTTAACCCTTTTATGTATTGCTTGTTTCATGTATAATAGAATTAAATGACATTTATATACTTTTAAATTCTTCTTTTTTATAAATAAATAATTGTTTTTTCGTAAAATATATACTTTTATTTTAGTTTTTGTATTCATTAAAAGGTGATGAGTGTAATCACATCCATTTATAAACCTAAAAATGGAAATATTAAAAATAAAAAAAAATAAAAAAATTAACTTACACATTTATCCTTTAATTTTATATTTGTATCAGGAGGTATGGATAGTGTTGATATGATTTTCCTTTTCAACGTTAAGACTTTTCTTCACTAAATAAGTTAAATTATAATGTATTAGACTTAACTCAATAGTAATCTCAAATGATCATTTTTTTTAGTAATTTTTCCACATTTCATCATACATACATTTATATGTTTGTCCTAATTTCTGAACATCTTATACATATATATTAGTCTTAACTTTATAGTCATCTAAATATTTTTATCATAAATTCTTTTACCCGTTATAATAATAATTATTTTTATTACGAAAATATTACTACTTAACTTATTATGAAAGTAAATTTCATCTATCATAATAAGTTATCATAAAAAATATTTTTTTTCACTAATTTCATACTTTTACATTTTATGTTTGACATGTATACAAAATTTAAGACTCTTTTACATTTGTCATACAAAATTTAAAGCTATAATAGGAACAAGATAAAACCTAGAAGCATATTTTTTTTGGAAGCAAGACACACTTGTAGGTGAGAAAGACCTGGAAAAAGACGAACCTCTAATTGTAGGTGACAAGCACGCAAATAAGAAAATGAGAAAGAAAACTAATAACTAAAACAAGAGAGAAGAATCTGACCTAAATGGACTCGGATGAAGATAAAGAGTAAACAAAATCAAGAAAGAAAACTCTATTCGAAATTACAAGTGACAAAAGTGATATGCACAAACTAAATTAAAATGTAAAAGTAACCCTCTTAGAAGGATAATAGGCTATAATTCTACATAAAGCCATAGCCTATACTTTGCTCTAATTAAATTAACAAAGTATAGACTATAATTTTACATAAAATTGTAACTTATATCTTGTTATAAACTATATAATTGTCACTACGTTTTTATAAGATGATTTTTTTAAATTGTTAACTGTATAGTGTAGTTAAATACAACATTTGTACTAATAATAAATTAAACAAAATATAAAATCTCTTTTAATAAGAAAAATATAAAATCCTAACATATAATAAAATTATAAAGGCAAATATTAAGGTGATAACCATCATATAACCTTCCATCATAACTCGTATTGAATCTTTCTATCAACTATAAGAAACCAATTAATATATAATCTTGCCATATTAAGACTTCGTCTTTATCACTAATCATTATTTTCCTTAAGAAAAAGAAATTATAGTTAGGAATGATATGTTTTGTTTTAACTTGAATTAAAACTTAGCATAAAAGGAGGCATGCCTCTTTCCAAGAAGTCACGATGGTTTCAATAATTTGAATTGATATCTGACCTTGCGCATGCACAAGATTTCCTTGTAATTATAAGATTCTGACAGAATAGATAACTCATTTAAAAAAACATTCTTAATCAATCAATTTTAGCAACTGGTCACCCATCTCATTATAAAATTCGTGGATAAAATAAATTTAGCCGCACATTTCAATTATGATAATATAAAATTAATTTTATATCACATGAAACAAATAATATTAAACTTGCATTTGACGGCTGATAAATTATTTATTTATTTAATTGTATAAATTTGTTTAGCTAAAGTAAAAGTAACTTTTTAAGGTGTTTTTCAACAGGTGTATCAAATTATAAGCCACAGCTTATTTTATTTTCACCATTGAAACAATTTTTGCATTACCTATTCCCATTATTTATTGAAGATAGTTCCTACTCTCATCTTTATATGTCACAAACAAATTCATGAAAATCTTAAATAAATTTGAAATAAATAATTTTTTGTAAAATAAAATTGTAATTTGTTTATAGAAATTATAATTTTTCTTTTATTGTAAAAGTAAGTATAAATAATAATTTTTGTAATTGGACTTATAAACTCAAAATAAATTAAACATTACTATAAGAAAAGTGTTAACATATGTTATTTTCGATATTTAATGTCCACAAAAAATTTAATGTCTTATTGGAAGATATCAATTTAACGTTAGATTTCAAACGTGAAATGTTGGTTGTCACGTGAACAAACGTCAAAATTGATATTGGACACCTATAGGACCGACGTCCACCACTACTAAGCACATTCTTTGTCCCGCTGAGCAAGAAAAATCTAGGATTACCTTATGAACTTTTTTACGTCGGAGTGGGCATTAGCATACGTCCATTGATGTCTATTTTGACACTAACAAACGTCAATTTCACTTTTTTTAAAATAATTAATTTTTTTTATAATATTACCACACCTGATATATAGAAAATCATTCCATATTGTAGCACGTCATGTAACACCCCGATATTTGGTGTTACGCCGACTAATTTTTTTTTTTTTTTTTTCCGTAAAACACGTAAGTAAAAATTCAAATTTTTAATATTCAACCTCAACGGATAAATAGTACGTTATTTATTACAAACCGATTATTCCGAAAATAAAATTGTTCAAATAGTCAGGATCGAATAAAATATTAAAATACATTCCCAAGTCCTCTATCCCATCTCTCTTTCATCCTTTATGCATGTTCAGAAGCATCAGCCATCACATCTGTAATAACATCTGCTCCCGTATAACATCACACATTATACGATCATCGCATTCACATGCACAAACAAGCAAGGGTGAGCTAACAAAAATACAATTCTTATACATCATAAACATACTCATAATAACATGCTATCATCCACACCTTAACCAGATCAAACTATATACCCAAGTACGAATTATGCTCCAACCGTATGCATATACCAATATGTATCAAAATATCAATTTAAAATGCATACACCAATATGCATTACAAAATAAATCAGACTACATCCACCAATATTACAGACGAATCAAAATACATACACCAATATGTACTAGCGTCACTCCCATCACTCTTTTCAGAGCTTCCCCGGGCCGTTACACATTACCTTAATGTGTAGTGCTGCTTCCCATCACTCTATAGGGAGATTCCCCGGGCAAGTACACAATGTCACCCTCCATCACTCTGAACAAGAGCTTCCCCGGACAAGTGCAAGTATACCCCCCATCACTCACCTAAAGAGATTCCCCGGGCCCGCAAGCACAACGCCAATCAAATTTGTAATGAGCTTCACCGGACTAGTACCCCACGTCACCCCCATCACTCTTACATAAATGTAAGAGATTCCCCGGGCGGTTATACACGTCACCCGTGTATAGGGTTACTTCCCATCACTCTATAGAGCTTCCCCGGGCCAGCAACCACAACGCTTACTATCCACCACTCATTTAATGACACCAAGCAGCCAAAAATACACATATCCAATAATCCTCACAATACCAATCCAACCATACCATAACGCACATATCATATCATCATCACAATACCAAATGGTAAACAATTCAAGTTCTTCATTTAACATGAAACTCATAATTTAATCATATACAACTATGATTTCAACAGTACTTAACCAACCAAACAGATCACCCAACATTCTCATATCAAATAGATATATCAAACAACTCAAGACAGGGTACACATAACACATTTTCTTTATATCCTCTTAATACTCATATTTAGGCAACTCAAACAGCTTTGAAACCATCACCAACAGTTCCGGAAGGGTCAAGAACCTCCAAAACGACTTAGAGAACGTCCAAAACGGACATCCAGAACCCCCAAAACTATCGAAAACACATTCTGCAAAGTGCAGGTGCGAGTTAATTATTTGGACGAACGTCATAAACCATTGGACGGACACTGTTTGGACGAACGCTGTTACTCCTAGTCGAGCACTATTGGGACGAGCGTTGTTACTCTTAGTCGAGCACTATTGGGACGAGCGTTGTTACTCTTAGTCGAGCACTATTGGGACGAACGCTGTTAATGCTAGCTCTTCACGGACGAACACTGTGAGATCATAGACTCTGCCGAACGCTCAAAACCGAACACCATATTGAATTCAACCCCGTTTGAACGAGCGCTCAACAATCACACCCTATGAAGACCGATCGCTATTAATATCATCCCCTAAAACGAACGCTCTCCAGACAAGGACGAACGCTAAATGCCTAAGCCAAAGCATGATTTATGACCGAACGCTACTAGCAAGAACGAACGTTAACCAAACCAACATTTGACCAAACGCACAAAGCACATGGCATGACCGATCGTCCAAATCCGACGAGGACGAACGGTCAGTTTTCGCATTCTGCAGAATTCTGCAGAATTCTGCAGAATAGTAGCAGAACTTCCCTTGATCATCTTTAACCACTTTTCTCAACTTCTTAAACTCTTAATTCTCGTTTTAGACTTAATTAAACTTATCCAAATGATTCTAAGCATCTTTACTACCATTCTTAAGTGATTAAAGTTCACTTTCAGCTCCAAAACACTAACTTCAACAACCTAGGGACCCAAATTTGATTCTACTACTTGGAACATATTTTCAACTACTTTTATGTTTCTAACAAGTCACAATGGACTTGTCTAGACTGCCCAAACAGTCCAGGAACACTGCAGCCCTCATTTACTCAAAATCCCTACCTCACTTCCTCTAAAATAGCCCAAATTGACCATAAAGACACTTGATTTCCTTTCACTCTCAACCATGACTCTTCTCATATTCATGATAATCAATCCTCAAAAATCAATAAACTTATGTTCATCACAGATCCAACATTTTCATTGTCATCTAATAGTCATCTCATACTTCCATCAATTCATCCAACCAAAAATTCATTAACTAAGCAAAACACACAAAATTTTCGTATTCCATGAAAAGTGAGTTAAAACCTCCTTGTTTACCACCCCAATTCACACCCAAATCCATCAAAAACTTCATTTACGCATATACCAACATGCTAGAACGAATTTCCATCATCCAATTCACATATATTCATCACCTTGCACAATTATTTCATCATACAACTTATGCAGAATTCATAGATTAAATCTAACTTTCCTTACAACTTTACCTTCACGCCTCTTTCATATTCAGAATTCTCAATCCATCATTTGATTATCTCACCTTATCATATTGATAATAACAAATCCATAGATTCAAACAGAAAACCAAAGATCAAGGATCAATCTAACATCATCTCCATATGCTTAACACATTTCATCCAATTCATACAAATTTCATATATCAAAGTTATAGCAAATACCCATTTGATCAATCTTTTTACCATCAAAACATACTCAACAACCATCATCTAAGAATAGGACATTTCTAATCTAAGATCTCACAACAAACATTTCACAGAACTTTCATCAAACAACACATGTGCATTTTTCCAAATCAAAGTTAGCTCCCCTTACCTCTTGAAGACCTCCTTGGAACACCTTGAATCCTTCACTACGAATCTGGGCAGCACCTTGCCCCAAAGACCTCTAGAAAACTCTCTCACGGATTCTGCAGCAAGGACTTCACTCACACAAGTCCAGAACCCATTTCCTCCCTTCCCACACTTGTAGATCTGCCCAAGAGACATCATGGTCCCCTTGATCCACAAAGAACCACTTAAACAATGCAAAAGAGATCTGCCCATGCTCCTCTCGGACCCAAGGGACCAACATTATGGGTCTGGAGCATATTCCCCAACTTTCCATGTAAGTCCCACGTGTTTTTGATCCAAAACGCGAAAACAGACAACTCTCGCGCCGGGCGCCACACAGAAAACGGCGTCGGGCGCCATCCACCCAGACAGCACATCTGTCACAACTTTGACAGTTCGGTTGAACCCCTTCCCGAAGTCGGAATTAGGCGTATGAGTACTCGAATCGAAGCTCTTTGAGTCTACTTTCCAATGGAAAAAGAATCAACTCAAAATATTGATTTTATAAAAAGTTATACATAAAATAGTAAACCATGTCAATTTTGACAGCATTCTATTTTTCACTACAACTTGGTAAAATTTTGAGTTTACGAGGGTCTTACACGTCACACGGTTATGAATATTATTATTCATTTCAAGCATTTCTCTATTAACTATTGAATACAATCCAAAGCAAAAGTATCAAAAGTAAACTAATTAATGTTTTCAACAAAACTATAATTGTTCGTAGTGGGATGGTCACAAGTCCTAAGTCCATCTCTGCATTAGATATGCTACCCACTCTTGTCATATCTTCTTAATTGTGTCCTCTAATATAAGTGATGGATTCTTAAAACGCTGCAAGATTAATACAACTTCACTATGTTTGCATGCTAATATTCAAAGTTGAATGTGATTTGTAATGTATGAAAGGTAAGTATTATTACCTCAATCCAATCATATGTAATTCTTTCTTGAATGATGATTTTGATCCAAGACATGGCATAGTAGCCACATTCCCATAAATCTAGCTACTTGTTACACTAAACATGACAAAGAAGATAGTCACATATCTAGGTCATAAATAACATAGAAAATGAATAAGTAAAATATCAATGAGTTTCAACCTTTGTATATAGTATTTGAACTAGCTAACATATGGGTTTACCCATAACTCTATTTACATTTGAAACATAGGTTAATATTAATATAACTATATTTATCACAAGAAAATCATACGTTTACAACATGAATTTGTAACATTTGAAACATAAAAGAAACACTTACATTTGTAACATAGATCTTAAGTCATTTTTCATCCTCCTATGTAGGGAATTATGCATTGTCTTGGTATGATGACCATCAATTGCCAATGACACCTACCATGAATCACAAATAGTTACTGCATTAGTTAAGTAAACTTTCATAAAATTTTACATTCTGTAACACATACCAATTAATGTATGACACAAGGTATATCTCTCTTTTTGACTCATCCATCAATGTTTGCAAATATTTTTGCTTGGTATCAAGTGTTTTATCAGAAGGTTGAATGATCTGATGTTCAATGAATTCGTACATGGAAGCCCGACCTTGGTCCACAATGACTATGTCCATCTACCTATAACAAGAAATTTAAGTATATTGTTAAAAACTAATAGTCTAAATATAACTAGTATGGAAGACAATGAAATATCTTACATGCACCATACACACCATTGATTGTCTTCAAGAGCTTCTGTGACATCCCAAAAATACAGCATAAACCATAAAATCAGAAAATCACATTTAATAATATTTCAGTACAGTTTTCCAACTAAAACAAAACAACGCTCAAGGACGAACGTCCTTGAGTACAGTCTTACAATAATAACAAAACAGACGTGCAAAGCCGCACGTCTTCAGAGTTACAAATGAAAAAGCCGAACGTACACGAAACTTGACCGAATGGTTTACACAGCACAAATACCGAACGGTCTATCGGAATAAAATAACAAGACAAGATGGTCGAACGACCACTCTAATACTGGCTACATAACTGGCCGAGCGCCTCACTGCTCGGTCTTCACTTCGACATCAACCAGGTTCTCTTCATTCAGCGCCTCTTCCAAACGCTCGTCTCCCTCTGCTCACATCCACACGGATGATCATTGCAATGACAAGACGGACGTACAAGGACAATAGACAACACAAGGAAACGAAAGGGTAAGCTTACCTAATTTAACTCATGCATCAGTCATACAATTCATTACATAATTTATCACACATCAAGACATTATAACGCATGCACAAAATAAAACTCGACACGACTGACTGTCCGGACTGTATGAATTCTGCGTAGTTACAGGCGTTCGTGCACCCGGGTGGTGTGGTAACTGGCATTCTCATCAGCTGCCACCCGAGGTTAGTACGTCCGTCCAAAGTACCTCTAAGGACGACGACCTCCTGCCATTCCCACGCATGACGTGCGCCTCTACTTGAGGACGATCACTCACGGAATATCAGGATTGAACAGCCAGCATTAACTTCCCACAGTCATACTTTACGAATTTCAACATTTATCTGAGTCATTCCTACCTGGAACGCTCGTTCAATAATCATATTTTCATTTCATCTCGTATACTTTCCAAAATTACTATTCATCAATGAGTCGTCCCTAACTGGAACGCTCGTTCAAAAGTCACAATTTGCTTTCATATCATATATTCTCAACCTTTATAATTTCATATTTATTTTCATCATTTCTTTGTAGACTAAAAAAAACGAACGTTCTGTCCCCAATAAGGCCGAGGACGAACGCTGTCAGCGAGACCCAAAACGACACTCGTTCGAATCAAAGTACGAACGACAGAATTTCAATGACGTACGGGAATACATATTATACTGTTCATTGGACGAACGTTATTACCTTGAGAATCAGTTAATGAACTGACGCTCGTGAATTTTAAATAAATGACCGAACGTGGCAAATCAGAAGTTGGACGTACGCTATTTCAATTAAACCGAACACCATTCAGAGCGAGCGCTCAGTATAAGACTGAACCCCATTTTATGACGAACGCTCGTTTCAAATCGGGGCAATTAGGACGAACGCTCGGTATAGACCGAACACAATTTAGAGCGAGCGCTCAGTGTAAGACCGAGCCTCATTTATAGCGAACGCTCAGTATAAGACCGAGCGTCAATAAGAGCGTACGTTCAGTGTGATATCGAACGCTTCCCAGTACGAACGTCAGGAGTGAGACCGAACGTTAAGTAACTTGAAGTAACAGTGCTTTGCCGAACGCTAAGAGCAAAGCATTTTAGTATGAGGACGTTCGTCCTCGACCAGGATTCTACCCAGATGACAGAATCCTATTTTTCATTATGTTTGCCAAGAAAACCGAACGGTCAGTGACCGTCTCAGTAACGAACGTATCAAATTGTGGAAATGAAAAGGGTAGAAATTTATCAAAGGACACTCAAATACAAACAGTGCTTGGCCGAACGCTCAAGCACATCATTTTTACAAAAGGACGCTCGTTCTCAACAAGATTTTCATTCAAATGGGAGAATTGAGATTTCAACCATATTACTAAGAAAAACCGAACGGTCAATGACCGTTCAGTACGAACGTACATACTCATGGGAAGATCATTTTCAAATCCAGTTATGTTCCAGTTCATTTCTCATCATACAGTTTCATAGTTTCATTCATTCATGTCATGGTATATTTCACAGTCCTCATCAAATCCATATCATCAAACATTCATTTATTTCATTTCACCACATCAACGAACGTTCATGCATACTAGTCAGAGTAAACATAATACATCATACCCATACAGCCAAATAACGAACGTTCATACCATTCATACATCACGCATTACTTTTATGCAGTAAAATAACGAACGTGCAAATAGCATACATCAAACCAGTTAAATTAAATAAGCTTCCCTTACCCGGAAATGACGAACGTTCGCAGACGCACACAATTACACCTTTCCACTATAAATCCCCCGCTCGTCAACGCTCGTCCAAACCAAGCTACAATGGATGAACGCATGAGCAACGCATAAGCGAACGCTCGTCAGGCTAAGGAAAAACGAGCGTTCAAATCGAAGTGGACGAACGTTCAATTCGTCTAGTTTTGGACGAACGTCCAATTTGAAACCAAATTGGACGAACGCGATTCTGCAGATTCTGCATAATCGCAGGTTTTCCAGAAAACCAGAAAACCTCCATTTTTAACTCTAAAGCTTTTAGATTTCTAAAAAAAAAAACAGTAAGGTTAACTAATCAAAACGAAAATCTAGCACCCCTTACCTCTTGAAGACTTCCTTGAATTTATCTCCAAAGGGTTTGATCTCCTTCCAACTTCAAAAGTTCTCCTCTTCTTCTCTCCCAGAACTTCCAGCAACTCTTCAACTCTTCCAAATGCACCACCAAAGTCTCCTTTTTATTTTCTTTTTTTTTTTGTTTTTGAATGGGGAATGGAAGCAACGTTTGCTGTCCCTTATGGCCAGCAAAACTGACGCTTTCCAGCGCTCGTTCCTTCCTTCCCCGTTTGTTTTGTCTTCTTTTTTTTTTTTTTTTTTTTTTTTTTTTTTTTTTTTTTTTTTTTTTTTTTTTTTTTTTTTTTTTACGATTCCTTACATTCTCCCCAACAACAAAAATTTTCGTCCTCGAAAATTTGGCTTATTGAAACAAGTGGGGATACAAATCCTTCATGGCATCTTCCATTTCCCATGTAGAGTCACCCGTCTTTTCATCCCAGACGACCTTCACCAATCTGACTGCTTTCCTCTTGTAGTATTTGGTGTTGCTATCTTCAATGCGTACCGGCTGCATCTCCAATGTACGATCTTAACGAAGACGAATATCTTCTAACTCTAATATGTGAGAAGGGTCGGATACGTACTTCCGAAGTTGAGAAACGTGGAAGACTGGATGCAAGTTTGATAACTGAGGCGGCAAAGATAACTCGTACGCAACTGGCCCGATCTTCCTCAAGATCTGATAAGGTCCGATGAATTTGGGAGACAACTTCTTGGGTCGAATGGCTCTCCCAACTCCCGTGGTCGGATGCAGTCTAAGGAAAACATGATCTCCTGCATCGAACTCCAAGGGTCTTCTCCTCTTGTCAGCGTAGGATTTCTGTCGACTCCTGGACGTCTTCAGCCTTTCTTGAATCAACTTCACCTTCTCAGTCGTCTGCTGAATGAGCTCTGGTCCTGTTAACACTTTTTCCCCTTCCTGAAACCAACACAATGGCGTTTGGCATTTCCTACCGTACAGAGCTTCAAAGGGAGCCATTCCTATGCTGGCTTGGAAACTATTGTTGTAGGTGAACTCTACCAAAGGTAAGACTTCATCCCAAACGCCCATGTGATCTAGAACACACGTCCTCAATAAGTCTTCAAGCGTTTGGATGGTCCTCTCGGACTGACCGTCCGTTTGAGGATGATAAGCCGAACTCATATGGAGTTTGCTACCGAGCTCACTTTGTAATGATCGCCAGAACCGAGAAGTAAATCTCGTGTCTCGGTCTGAAACAATGCTAGACGGAACTCCATGTAGACGAACAATTTCCTTGATGTAAAGCTTAGCCAGGTTCGTCATGGACATCTTCAGATTGACTGCTAGGAAATGAGCACTCTTCGTTAGTCGATCCACAATTACCCACACGGAATCATGATTCCTGACAGTTCGAGGTAAGTGGGTCACGAAGTCCATCGCAATGCCGTCCCACTTCCATTCCGGAATCTCTAACTGCTGAAGTAGACCGCCTGGCCTTTGATGTTCAGCCTTGGCTCGTTGACACGTTAAGCATGATGCCACAAAACGTGCGACATCACTCTTCATTCCCGGCCACCAGAACGACTTCCTGAGGTCCTGATACATCTTAGTCATACCAGGGTGTATGCTAAGACGACTGTGGTGTCCTTCCTCAAGAATCATCCTTTTTAACTCACCATCATTCGGAATGCACGTCCTACCCATGTATCGTAGACAACCGTCTGTTCCCGTGTTGAACTCCTTGGCCTGATCTGTACCGAGTGCGTTCAAGATCTTCACCAACTCTTCGTCTTCTCGCTGCTTCATTCTGATCCGGTCAAATACGTCACTGGAGATTCTAAGAGTACAGCATTTAATAACATTCGGTTCCAAGTCGAACTGTAACCTTAGATCTCTAAAGCTCTCTACCAAACTTAACTCTCGGACCATCATGGAGGAGACGTGAACTACCTTTCTGCTTAAAGCGTCTGCTACAACATTTGCTTTTCCCGGATGGTAAAGTAGTTCAAAGTCATAGTCCTTCAAGAACTCCAGCCAACGTCTCTGTCTCATATTCAACTCCTTTTGATCAAAAAGGTACTTGAGACTCTTATGATCACTGAACACTTGGAAAGTTGATCCATACAAGTAGTGCCTCCAAATCTTCAAAGCAAAGACGACCGCTGCTAATTCCAGGTCGTGAGTTGGGTAGTTCCTCTCGTGAACCTTCAGTTGCCGAGAGGCGTAAGCAACCACCCTCTTTTCTTGCATGAGTACACAGCCCAAACCCTGATGAGACGCGTCACAATATACCACGAAGGGTTTAGCCGTGTCAGGTATGACCAGTACTGGGGCGCTTGTTAACTTATTCTTCAATTCTTGGAAACTTCTTTCACACCGATCGGTCCAAGCGAACGGTTGATCCTTTCTGGTCAGCTGAGTAAGCGGAGCTACTATTTTGGAAAATCCTTCAATGAACCGTCTATAGTACCCCGCGAGTCCCACAAAACTACGAACCTCGGTAACTGAGCGTGGACTCTCCCATTTCAGTACTGCTCTTACTTTAGCCGGATCTACTGAGATTCCTTCAGCTGAAACCACATGTCCCAAGAATGGTACTTCCTTCATCCAGAATTCACATTTAGAGAATTTGGCATATAACTCCTTTTCTCTTAGCACACCTAGAACGATCCTCAAGTGATCTTCATGCTCTTCATAGCTTTTGGAATAGACAAGAATGTCATCAATGAAGACGACTACGAACTTGTCTAGATACGGTCTGAAGATACGATTCATGTAGTCCATAAATATTGCTGGGGCGTTTGTCACACCGAACGGCATTACTACATACTCGTAGTGTCCGTATCGAGATCGGAAGGCTGTCTTCTGGATGTCTTCTTCCTTCACCCGAATCTGATGATATCCCGACCGTAAATCAATCTTTGAAAATATGACCGCGCCATGTAATTGATCTAGCAGGTCGTCTATCCGAGGCAAAGGGTACTTGTTCTTGATAGTCAGTTTGTTTAATTGCCTGTAATCTATGCAGAGACGAGAACTGCCATCCTTCTTCTTCACTAAGAGTACTGGCGCTCCCCAAGGTGATGCGCTAGGTCTGATAAACTGCTTATCCATTAACTCTTCAATCTGTTCCTTGAGTTCAGCTAACTCTGCTGGCGACATCCGATAAGGTGCAATAGAGATAGGTCCAGCATTCGACACTAA
This sequence comes from Vigna umbellata, assembly GCF_029865625.1. Classification (NCBI taxonomy): domain Eukaryota; kingdom Viridiplantae; phylum Streptophyta; class Magnoliopsida; order Fabales; family Fabaceae; genus Vigna; species Vigna umbellata. The sequence goes on along the minus strand of NC_142165.1, from coordinate 29,769,108 downwards.
GTCGATAGTAAATTCTACCTCGCGTGGAGGAGGTAATCCAGGCACTTCATCGGGAAATACATCAGGGAATTCATCCACGACTGATCGTCCTCCATTCGATTTACTAGACGGTCGCTCATGATTCAAATCTTCAATTCGTTCGTCTGAATGCATCATGATCAGAAAACAACTGGCACCATCCCCGATGTCTTCTTTCAATTGACCGAGCGTCACAGATAGATCCACTTCATACTCGTCTGGAAACACCAATTCCTTTGCACCGCAATCTATGAGAATGCGATTGGCAGCCAGCCAATCCATTCCTAAGATTACTTCTAAATCTTTCAAGGGTAGACAAATGAGATTCACTTTGTAATTTCGCCCCTCAACCTCTATAGGACACTTAACACATACAGTAGACGTCCTAACCTCACCAGCCGCTGGGGTTGATACTACCAAGTCGAACTGCATCTCGCGTTCGGCTAATCCCAATTTCTCAACACACGCCTTCGAAATGAAGGAGTGCGTTGCCCCCGAATCATACAATACACAAACAGGCATTCCAAACAGCAAACAAGTACTGGTGATGAGCGTACCTGAGCTGGCAGCTTCGGCGCCCGTGATCGCATACACTCGACCGACAGCTTGTGCTCGTCCACCCCGATCCTGTTGCATCCTCCCAGCATTTAGCGGCCTCATTGCCGCTCGTCCGCCCATTCTACACTCACGTTCTATATGACCATTTCTTCCACAACGAGTGCAGGACTTTACTCCCAATAACTGAGGGCAAGACGACCGGTAGTGTGGTCCTCCGCATTGGAAACACTTGACTGATCCGTGCTGTCCAGACTGGCCACCAACAACCATAGACTGGGAATTAGATGGTTGTGCTGGGCGAGCATATGGCAACCTATTCCGATTCAGATTAGGCCTGGACATGATTGGCCCTCTAGTTGGTTGTTGTTGTTTCTTCAGTCGTTCTACTTCAGCCACATTTTTTTCTAACACTTTTGCTCTCTCAACCATGGCAGGAAAAGACTTAATGCAAAGGCTGGAGATTAGTACCTTTAGATCACTTCTCAGCCCATTTTCGAACTTCCGGCACTGCCACACTTCACTGGTAGCCATGGTATTGAAACGGACCAAGTGCTTGAACCTGTTAGTGTACTCAGAAACAGACATATTGCCCTGCACCAACTGGAGAAACTCCACTTCTTTGCCGAAACGGACACTGTCCGGGAAATACTCCTCATAAAATTTTTCCTTGAACACTTCCCAGGAAATAAGGCTTTCAGCTTCTGTTAGTATCATCTTAACGCTTGTCCACCAGTGACTTGCCTCCCCAGTCAGCAGATACTCAGTATACGCTAACCTGTTGTCTTCTGGACATCGCTTGGCATTGTAGATCTGCTCCATGTCCCTTATCCACTGATCAGCTTCGTCAGGAAGGCATTTCCCATCAAACTTTGCAGGACGATGCTGCAAGAAATTTTCCAAACTCCACTCAGCCTGATGAGTAGTGTTTGAAGCAGATGCTCCTGGCGTACCCCTAGTAGCTGCAAGAATCTCCATCAGCTGCCTCTGAGTCATTTCAGAATTAGCGCGAGCAGCTTCGAGATTTTGTGAATTAGTCGCGTTTTGCTGCATCAGAACAGCATTCTGCTCTTGTAGCCTTTCGATCACCGATTCCAACAATCTGGTGTTGTTGGGCACATCATGTTCATTGGTCTGTGGTGGAGGAGGAGGAAGTCTAGGTGCCATTGACTCTTTGGAACGAAGAAAAGAACGAACGTTAGTCCTGTTCAAAGAGTCGAAAATAACTCATTAAACGCAATTTAAGCACACAGCAAAAACACAGTGTACTCATAACCTACAGTGTCCTTAAAAGAACAAAACTGCTCTGATACCACTAATGTGACATCCCAAAAATACAGCATAAACCATAAAATCAGAAAATCACATTTAATAATATTTCAGTACAGTTTTCCAACTAAAACAAAACAACGCTCAAGGACGAACGTCCTTGAGTACAGTCTTACAATAATAACAAAACAGACGTGCAAAGCCGCACGTCTTCAGAGTTACAAATGAAAAAGCCGAACGTACACGAAACTTGACCGAATGGTTTACACAGCACAAATACCGAACGGTCTATCGGAATAAAATAACAAGACAAGATGGTCGAACGACCACTCTAATACTGGCTACATAACTGGCCGAGCGCCTCACTGCTCGGTCTTCACTTCGACATCAACCAGGTTCTCTTCATTCAGCGCCTCTTCCAAACGCTCGTCTCCCTCTGCTCACATCCACACGGATGATCATTGCAATGACAAGACGGACGTACAAGGACAATAGACAACACAAGGAAACGAAAGGGTAAGCTTACCTAATTTAACTCATGCATCAGTCATACAATTCATTACATAATTTATCACACATCAAGACATTATAACGCATGCACAAAATAAAACTCGACACGACTGACTGTCCGGACTGTATGAATTCTGCGTAGTTACAGGCGTTCGTGCACCCGGGTGGTGTGGTAACTGGCATTCTCATCAGCTGCCACCCGAGGTTAGTACGTCCGTCCAAAGTACCTCTAAGGACGACGACCTCCTGCCATTCCCACGCATGACGTGCGCCTCTACTTGAGGACGATCACTCACGGAATATCAGGATTGAACAGCCAGCATTAACTTCCCACAGTCATACTTTACGAATTTCAACATTTATCTGAGTCATTCCTACCTGGAACGCTCGTTCAATAATCATATTTTCATTTCATCTCGTATACTTTCCAAAATTACTATTCATCAATGAGTCGTCCCTAACTGGAACGCTCGTTCAAAAGTCACAATTTGCTTTCATATCATATATTCTCAACCTTTATAATTTCATATTTATTTTCATCATTTCTTTGTAGACTAAAAAAAACGAACGTTCTGTCCCCAATAAGGCCGAGGACGAACGCTGTCAGCGAGACCCAAAACGACACTCGTTCGAATCAAAGTACGAACGACAGAATTTCAATGACGTACGGGAATACATATTATACTGTTCATTGGACGAACGTTATTACCTTGAGAATCAGTTAATGAACTGACGCTCGTGAATTTTAAATAAATGACCGAACGTGGCAAATCAGAAGTTGGACGTACGCTATTTCAATTAAACCGAACACCATTCAGAGCGAGCGCTCAGTATAAGACTGAACCCCATTTTATGACGAACGCTCGTTTCAAATCGGGGCAATTAGGACGAACGCTCGGTATAGACCGAACACAATTTAGAGCGAGCGCTCAGTGTAAGACCGAGCCTCATTTATAGCGAACGCTCAGTATAAGACCGAGCGTCAATAAGAGCGTACGTTCAGTGTGATATCGAACGCTTCCCAGTACGAACGTCAGGAGTGAGACCGAACGTTAAGTAACTTGAAGTAACAGTGCTTTGCCGAACGCTAAGAGCAAAGCATTTTAGTATGAGGACGTTCGTCCTCGACCAGGATTCTACCCAGATGACAGAATCCTATTTTTCATTATGTTTGCCAAGAAAACCGAACGGTCAGTGACCGTCTCAGTAACGAACGTATCAAATTGTGGAAATGAAAAGGGTAGAAATTTATCAAAGGACACTCAAATACAAACAGTGCTTGGCCGAACGCTCAAGCACATCATTTTTACAAAAGGACGCTCGTTCTCAACAAGATTTTCATTCAAATGGGAGAATTGAGATTTCAACCATATTACTAAGAAAAACCGAACGGTCAATGACCGTTCAGTACGAACGTACATACTCATGGGAAGATCATTTTCAAATCCAGTTATGTTCCAGTTCATTTCTCATCATACAGTTTCATAGTTTCATTCATTCATGTCATGGTATATTTCACAGTCCTCATCAAATCCATATCATCAAACATTCATTTATTTCATTTCACCACATCAACGAACGTTCATGCATACTAGTCAGAGTAAACATAATACATCATACCCATACAGCCAAATAACGAACGCTCATACCATTCATACATCACGCATTACTTTTATGCAGTAAAATAACGAACGTGCAAATAGCATACATCAAACCAGTTAAATTAAATAAGCTTCCCTTACCCGGAAATGACGAACGTTCGCAGACGCACACAATTACACCTTTCCACTATAAATCCCCCGCTCGTCAACGCTCGTCCAAACCAAGCTACAATGGATGAACGCATGAGCAACGCATAAGCGAACGCTCGTCAGGCTAAGGAAAAACGAGCGTTCAAATCGAAGTGGACGAACGTTCAATTCGTCTAGTTTTGGACGAACGTCCAATTTGAAACCAAATTGGACGAACGCGATTCTGCAGATTCTGCATAATCGCAGGTTTTCCAGAAAACCAGAAAACCTCCATTTTTAACTCTAAAGCTTTTAGATTTCTAAAAAAAAAAACAGTAAGGTTAACTAATCAAAACGAAAATCTAGCACCCCTTACCTCTTGAAGACTTCCTTGAATTTATCTCCAAAGGGTTTGATCTCCTTCCAACTTCAAAAGTTCTCCTCTTCTTCTCTCCCAGAACTTCCAGCAACTCTTCAACTCTTCCAAATGCACCACCAAAGTCTCCTTTTTATTTTCTTTTTTTTTTTGTTTTTGAATGGGGAATGGAAGCAACGTTTGCTGTCCCTTATGGCCAGCAAAACTGACGCTTTCCAGCGCTCGTTCCTTCCTTCCCCGTTTGTTTTGTCTTCTTTTTTTTTTTTTATTTTTTTTTTTTTTTATTTTTATTTTTTTTTATTTTTTTATTTTTTTTTTTTTTTACGATTCCTTACAGCTTCCTTGACGCTCTTAGGTTTTAATTGTGAAACAAAAGCCATAGTCATGCAATAATTAGCTAAGTTTCTACGAGTACTTACCCCTTTTGAGACATCTCCAATAACATTGTCTAAAGATAATCCTCGAGGTTGTTGCCATGTCTTAGCTAAATCATTAGGTTGAGGATTATTTGTCTCATCAATTGTTGTCTCCTACAAGTCTTCTTCTTCACCTGCAACTGATTCACTTGACTCAAGAGGTTTTTCCTCAAGGTCCACAATTTCGTCAAAGACAACATGAATAGATTCTTCTATTTCAAAGGTTCTCCGATTAAAAACTCTATATGTTTTACTAGTTCAAGAATAACCAAGAAATATAGCTTCATCAGATTTTGAATCAAATTTATCCAAATTTTGTTTTTCATTATTTAAAACAAAACATTTGCATCCAAATATTTTCAAATGAGAAACATTAGGTTTTTCTCCTTTAAATAATTCATAAGGAGTACATTTTAAAATAGGACGAATAAGCATTCTATTTAAGACATAACATGCAGTACTCACAGTGTCAGCCCAAAAATGTGTCAGCCCAAAAATGTTTTAGAATCTTTGATTCATTTAATAGAGTTCTTGCAAGTTCTTCTAAAGATCTATTTTTCCTTTCTACAACCCCATTTTTTTGTGGAGTTCTAGGTATAGAAAAATTATGAGAAATTCCAAGTTCTTCAAAAAAAAATTCAAATGATTCATTTTGAAATTCACCTCCATAATCACTACGAATAGATTTAATTTTCAAATTTATTTCATTTTGAACTTGTTTCCTAAACTTTTTGAAAACTTTGAAAGTTTCACTTTTTAGAGTAATAAAAAATGTCCATGTAAATGTTGAATATTCATCAACAATAACTGAAGCATAATAATTTCCCCCAAAAAATTTTATCCTTGAAAGACCAAATAAATCCATGTGCAAGAGTTCTAAGAGTTTTTCACTCGAAACAATTTTTTTCGAATTAAAAGATGATTTGACTTGTTTACCTTTTTAACTTGTAACACATAGTTTGTCTTTAATAAAATTGAGTTTTGGTAGATATGAGTCCATTCAATTGTTGCATATGAATATGAGTAGCTCCCTTATGCCACAATCATGGATTTTCTTCTTTTACTACTAAACATGAAATATTTTTATTTGAAACATTTTTCAAATCAATTAAATAAATTTAGCATGTTTAACACCTTTCAACACAACTTCAGAAGAATCTTTTTCATGGATAGTACAATAATTGGATTTGAATGTTACCTTGAAACCTTTGTCACATAATTTGATTGCCAAGTCACTGATGGCAGTCACCTTTGGTTGTCAAGTCTTGTCCAAAGATTTAAGAATTTTTTATATTTAATTCATCATTGTCAAAGGACTTACCTAACCTGATAGGATGATTCACTATGTGCGTGAAGCACTTCTGAACATCTATAATAGTTTATCCCTGCTTCATATGAAACATCTCATACTCTTGGATTAGAGTATTTCTTCTGGCTCTCCTAACATCATTAGTTTCTTCATGGGTAACTCTCAGGATCTCCCACATCTCTTGAGCATTCTTAGAAGTTGAGATTCCGTAAAACTCATCAACAGTTAGAGCAGATGATATTATATTACGAGCCCTTACGTCTTGTTGGGATTTTCTTCTATTATCATCTTTCCATTGTTCTCGCGATTTGGGTTCCTGCAAATTGTTAATAAACACAATAGGAACAAAAGGACCGTTTGTGACAATTTCCCAAATATCACTATCAATAGATTCCATGAAAATTGGCATTCTCACTTTACAAAAAGCATAGTTTTCTCCAGTAAACAAAGGAGGTCAGTTGATAGAGGCACCCTTAGCAAAGGTTTGATGTTGCCCCGTCATTTTGAATTATTATCAAAGCAAGCTCTGATACCAATTGTTAGAGTGATGCAACGGAATGATTAGTGTGTACAACAAACCAAGAGGGGGTGAACTGGTTTCTTATCGCAAATAATACCTTTAATAATTTTCTCATAAAATATAAATTCCTTAACAATAATTTAAATAAATTAAAGAGTAAGGAAGAGAGAAAATTGCACATAAGATTTTTATACTGGTTCGGTTGTTAATCTCAAACAAGAATTAACACTTCATTATCACAAACCAACAAATCATTACAAAGAAAATAACACAATTTAAGGTTAGAACACCTCTCTTGTTACCACAAGAGATGAAACTCACTTACCTTCGAAACCCACAAGGGATGAACACCTCCTTCGAATGCTTCACGAAGGATGAGCATGTTCTTTGAATATTCACAAAGGATGACAGGCTTTAACTCAACAACAGCAATAACACTCAATCACAACTCTAATGAAAGTTCTTGCTCTATGCCAACACCAAGTTCTCAAAGTCAACGCATAAGGGTTACACAAACCCTAGAACACTTATCACAACACACAACAAATAAGAATTTTGAATACAAAGTATTTTGTATTTTAGAATGAGAGTCTCAACCCAATTTATAGATATATCACTTAAGGATACCTCCAAAAATCTGTTGTCAGCTATTTAACGTGTGATAATCGATTATCCACTTATGGTAATCTATTATGCACTTAATGAAGGCACAACATTAAAAATTTTCATAATTGCTCGTGATAATCGAATATGGCAAGTCATAATCGATTACTGATAATCGATTATGGCAAGTCATAATCGATTACTGATAATCGATTATTATAAGTTGGTAATCGATTATCTTGAGTATAAATGAGGTTTTCTGATTCAAAACAAATTTAAACGTAACCTAAGACCAAAAATACATAGAATCAAAGATAAACCACACCCTATACATAAATCTACTAAATTACAAAGGTTTTAACACAAAACAAGTCTTCATAAAGATCTTCTTTCAACAAGAGCACTTGAAATTTGACTTTGAGACATCATCATAACTTCTTCTCTTCAGCTTTATGCTAACAATTTTCACTCTATTTAAGCCTAAATGTGTTTTAGATTAATCAATTAATATCATTGTCAACTAGTTGTTTGAGATTCCTTTTTTCTATCTTTGGATTTTTTTTATTTAAATGCATAATTTCTTGTGACAAAATAAAAGTGTTTGATTTAAGAAAACTTTTCATTTTTTTGGAACTCTTTTAACAAATCTTTTTTAAAGTTAATCAAACATTTAAACACTTATCCTTATTAGAATATGGGTGTTGCTCCCTCCACCACCACAACCTTCTCCCTCCACCTCCCCTTTACTATTTTGCCCCTCAGTAAAATTTTATTTTTAGAATTATTGTTTTTTAATTTTACTCATTTATAACATATTTCACTGATAACCTACGTAGTTCCTTGTATGAGTAAAATATTTTTCTGCAAAGTTCAGTGATCGTGAAAAGAATTATCAAGCAATCTTCCTCTTGCTTTCGGTGCAGTACGTGGTGCAGTGCGTTTGTGGTGTAATGTGCTTGTCGTGGTTCCTCTCCAGGTACGTAGTCATAATCCTTCCAATAATCCTAAACCCTAAACCCTAAACCCTTCCAATAATCCTTCCAATAATCTTTCCAATAATCCTTTAACCCTAAAACCTAAAATGAAAACGAAACCTAAACGGATGACATCCTTCAACGGATGTCAACATCCGTTTAAGGCAAAACGGATGTCGACATCCGTTTCGCCTTAAACGGATGTTGACATCCGTTGAAGGATGTCATCCGTTTAAGCTTTGTTTTAATTTTATGTTTCTGTTATTATTTTATTAGATATTTTAATATTTTGATTTATTATTTTTGAATATCTTTTTAATGTATTTTAATAATGTATATTTATATTAGTTTATATTTAAATATTAAAATATTAAAATAATAAAATAATAAAATAATAAAAATAAAAAATTTTAACTTTAAGGATATAATTGGAATTAAAGATAATTGGGGAGGTGGAGGGAGAAGGCTGTGGAGGTGGAGGGAGCAACACCCTTAGAATATGTAGGTGATTTGTTTCAATCTTTAATGGAGCTGGAGGAAGAATTTGGTAGAAAAAACTATAGGATGTTGAAAGAAATAGTCCATTAAAGAATTACAAATCATTGCAACACTAAGATTGTGTTCCTTTCAATAGATTTACTATTTGTGAGATAGTAAGTGCGAATGACATGCTTGTTCCTTCAATAGATTTATAAACAAAAGAAGAGTACTTCGGGGAGGGAGGTGAGATTCTCTCTCCTAAGGTGGGGTGATTTAAAGAAATAAAAAAGAAACAATTAGCAAATAGCCCTAATATTTTCTAAAATTTACAACTCTTTATCTATGATAAATAATAATAATAATAATAATAATAATAATAATAATAATTATAATGAAATATAAAGTATTTAAAAATAATATTAATGTAAAAATACATCTATAAAATATTAAGAAAAGTTATAATGGTAAAAGTAATTAATTAATAATAGTATTAATTTTTGTATAATTCAATATTTAATTAAAATTATTTTTAACCAATCACATTTTATTTTAAATTAATTACACCTATTAATTTTCTATAAAAAGTATCAATATTTTATTTTAAATTAATTTTAACTAATTACATTTTATTTCTTTATTAATTTTATCCATAAGAATAAATATGTAATCTTACCATTTAATCTATTAAAAATGCATTTATCAAATCATTCACAAACTTTACTCTTAAATATCTTCACTATCACCTTCAAATATCTTAAAACAAACAACTTCATTTTATCTTCTCTTCTTCCTCAAATTTATCCACCCATTCTTCTTTAAATAATCTTCCTAAAAGAAACACGGCATAAATGGGCTTGGGAGAAAAGTTTGAGGAGCTTTCCAATGCATTGCCTTGACAGTGAAAAGGAGAAGCGTAAGGTCGTTGCTTTTAAAACATATCAAACAATTCTTCTTTGTCTTCCAACTTTCTAGACTGTTTCTGCAAATTACTAGTTGCACCCCACAATAACAGTAAAAGACTCATCATTCACCACTACACTACACCATCCCACCATTGCTACTGTTTGCTGCCACCACACCGCTGCTATAGAGGAAGAAAAAAAGGACTCATTCTGAAAAAAAAAAGGGACTTATCCTTTCCAAAATATATTTCATGTAGGAGCATTTGAAAACCTCATTCTGAATAGCATTATGTTCATTCCAAAAAGTTTATTCTAAAAAAGCTCATTCCAAAAAGCTTATTTTAAAATGTATTTCAATCGTTCCAAATATTTTATTTCAAAATTCTCATTACAGAAATATCATTCTTGAATTCTATTTCCAAAATCTCATTCCAAAATACTGTTTCAAAATTCCGAAAACTTTCCAAAATAAGTAAGTATTTCAGAAGTCACTTTTACGGAGAGTAAAATAGTCATTTTCAAAATTTAAGAGGGTGCACGAAGAAATTGTAGAAGTACAGGGAATAAAAGCCTTTAAAGTTGTGCTTTCTCAATCCAATTTTTTCCTCTTTGATTCTAAAAAAGCTCTTCAAGAATTATTTTAAAAAATAATTTTTGAAGACAAAATAGCCAGATCACGATCAAACACTCTTAAACACTAAAATGCATATAAATGGAGCCTGAACCTCCATACAAAGGTAAAAATGCACTCAGCTGTTCCGATTTTAATAAAATCAAACTTTAAGGCGGGCTGCAGATTGAATTAAAATCTTTTTCATACAGTACTCGTATAATAGAAACCATCATCAAGAAAATCTTCAAGATTAAGCTTATATCTTTTTCTTACACAATCATTTGAAACTCGATAATGCATGCTCAACCACTAGATAATTGTGTTCAATTGAGTTGCTGATAACGGATGTGGCACACTAATCTTTCAGTAACTCATCTACCTTATTTAACCAGATGTCATAAATATCAGGGGAGAACAGAACAAAGTGCACCTGAAACAAACATTTTTTGCAATTACATATTCTGAACGGTAATGACAGAAACATGTTAGGTATATATTGCAAAATTTATCAATCAAACTCCGGCCTTTCAATACAGCATCTTGCCTCATCTCATACTTTATAGTATTTAAAAGTTTACGTTCAGAACCACAAAATGTAAACTAGTATTACGTAAATACATATTATAAACACCAAATTTCAGAAATGTCACCTTATTAAAAACAATATTTATCGATCAAACTTTTAACCTGGGTTGCCTCTCCTCATCTCATAATTCTATAGAATGTAGAAGTGCAAGGATATTTGGAACAACAAAATTGGGAATTGAATAAACTAATGCTATCTTTTCTGAAAAGTTAGAGTAGCAATTGATTTGATTTTCAAACAAACTCCTAAATTTGAAAAGTTCCGAAGAAGGAACTGTTAAGACCAGTCAGAGCAACAAGCTTTAATGGAAAAGGGTCAAAGGAAAGTTGAGATCTTAGACCGTCTTACAATCTAGATGGTCTATCTCTAGTAAAAACCCTTCAAGAGAGTTTTGATGATAACAAAAGTTAGACAATCTTATATATACATGCTCTATTCCTACGAACTTGCTAATGTGTGTTTTGTACAAGCTTCAGCTGTTCAGACTATCAAGTGGATACTCAAAGCAATAGATAATCCTATTAGAATAATTATTAAATCTAAGTATGTTAGAGTAATTATTAAGTCCAAGTAAGGAGTAGTGTATTGGGAACTACTTCCCGCTCTACCTAGTTTTGCACCTAGGTGTCTGTACAGTCTTTTGATCTTTCACCTTCCCAATGTATCAGATTTCTATCATTATAAATTAAAGATCATAAGAGGGGTCTTTTAAGCCCTCCAAAATATGTTTTCTCTCTGTTTAATCTTAAGTTGGTATCACACTGAGTCGATCTCACTTTGTTGGTCTCAATCATCTCCGGTGTATTGTTTCGCTGCATTTGCCTTCCGTCATTGGCTACCACCGCCATCTGTTGTCGTCCTTCATTGCTACTTGGAGCGTGAAGCTCATACGTCGCCCTCCTCTTGTTTGAAGCAACATCACATCACCTCATCTTTGTTCGTCAATCTTTCCTCAATCTATTATGGTCCTTGGTTGCACTTTTCCAAGTGCAGTTTAAGGGGTTATCTAGGGTTTCCTAGTTAAACCTAGTTACTATTCTTGTTGGCTGTTGTGCTACCGTTTTTGGACTCCTAAAAATGTCTACTGGAGTTTTTGTCTCATTCTCTAAAAGTCCTTCCATTTCTTCTAAGAAATTAAATGGGAAAAATTAGCTCTCTTGGTTTGCATATGTTGAAATGTGGTTCCTTGGCCAAGGTTATCATGACCACCTTGAACAAGATGGAAGTAATGACCCTCCTGAGAAAGTTGAACAGTGGAAGAAAGTTGATTTTTAGTTGTGTGCTCTCCTATGGCCGTCTGTGGACCCAAAGCTATTAGGAACCCATAGAGCATTTAAAACTTGTAACTCTATTTTGTAAGAAAGCTCAACATTTTTGCAAATGATATTCAACGCCTTTATGACTCTACATATAGGCTTGCATTGAAGATGTTCTTGGAAGGGGAATCTTTGGATGAGATCAAGAAAATACTTGATAAATATTATATGGCGATGATTCATGCTCTACATCCAGACTTCAATCATATTAGAGATCAACTTCTAACAGGTCATGAAGTCCCTTCCATGGAAAGCTTGACATCACGACTCCTTCGAGTTCCAATGCATCAAAGCAAGGAAACTCATGAACATATGAAACCTTCTGTTATGGTTTCCACACAAGGAAAATGAGGACGAAATACTAGAGGAGACGTAGAGGTTGAGGACGTTCTCAGTGCACATACCGTGAAAGGATGGGTCACACCTAAGAAAACTACTTCTCCTTGCATAGCTTTCCTAACAAGACCACCCATGTCCCTAAGGTTGAAACTGTCGACCCCAAATTCACTGATGAAGAATATCAAGAGTATTTGAGAGAAAACTAGATGTAGCCCATAAGTTTAGGTGAACTAGTAGAAACATTTGTTGTGTTGTTTTTGGTTGCTTGTTCACTAAATATCAAGAGTATTTAAAGGCTATATTCAATGCCCTTCTAGGAAGGGTTGTGCCAACAAGGTGTATTGTAGGAGGAAAAAGAACAAGTAAAGGAGTAGTAGTTTAGTCGGAGATTAGGAGTGTTAGTTTTGTGAATCATTTCATTTCCCTTAAATGAGCCTCGAGCCTCTTTTAAGTAGAAAGGGAGGACTTCGAATATTTTGTAAAACTAAATAGATTCCATTATAAAGGAGTAAGCTCATTTGGAAGGGTATTTGTATACTTTTTTTTTATATATAAAACTCATGCTAGACATCATTATGATTCTTGGCATCTTAGCTATGCTGACACCCCAAGGACATATATTATTTGTCATGACATAAAAATATCATAAAAACAAAAAGAAAGATACAAAGAACTCATGGGGACCCAACCAAAACTCATGAACAAAAAACAGGTCAGCTATAAAGCTATACACTAGCTAACAAGCCCTCTACATAGGAAAAAGAAACCTACAATGATAAAAGTCCACTTGAGAATTAAACTGTAAAATAATTCTTGAGGTCTTGATTGATCCCTCTCATAATCTTCTATTTATAAAAATAAATTGACACAATATAATCATGATAAATAGCGTAACATAGACACAATATAATCATGATAAATAGGCTAACCCTAGACACAATATAATCATGATAAATAGGGTAACCCTAGACACAATATAATCATGATAAATGGGGTAACCCTAGACACAATATAATCATGATAAATAGGGTAACCCTAGACACAATATAATCATGATAAATAAGGTAAATATTCTAACACTCCCCCTCAAGCTAGAGCATACAAATTGTATGTGCCAAGCTTGGAATAAATAAACTCAATCCAACCAAATCAACTTGTCTAAAATGTCAAAACAATAGACGTGGAAACTTTGGCTCCGAGCAAGATGCACATATGTTTCAGACCATCGAGAGAGAATGTCTATAAACCAAATTGGACTCACAAACCAGTGTAACCAGAGAGACTCCTCATAAGCTTATGGAGAATAATATTGGACAACCACAAAACTTCATCTAGCACCATGAACCTTCAAGTAGGGTGACTTTAACAAAGTTGATTTCCATCAAAAGTGAATGTTGAGTGGTAGACAACGACAAACTGCAGAGACTGGATTGCCATCAAATAAGGATGGGGCTTGCATGGCTAAAAGCGACAAAAATGCAGGGACTGCTATCTCTGACTAGTTGAGGCCAGCAGTGGCTGAAAGAGACAAAACTACAGGGACTACCATCTCTGACTAATTAGGGCCTATAGTGGCTGAAAGCAAGGACTGTCATCTCTAACTAGTTGGGGCCTTTGACTAGTGTTTGACTAGTGGCTGGAAACATACTCCCCCCTTACTGCAGGGACTAAATTGCTATTATGGGGCCTGTAGGGACTAAATTGCCATCAAGTAAGGATGGGGCCTGCAGTGGACAAAAACATACTGCAGGGACTAAACTTTCATCATTGATTGATGGGGTCTGTAGTGACTGAAACATACTCTCCCTCATGGTGAACGACGGAAACTGTGAATGTGGAATGTCATAATGGTCTCCTTTATACATCAAAGCACCACTAGGAACCATGGTTGGATTGTGTTGAGAACTGTAAGGATGACAGATTCAATGAACAAAGATTGAGACATATGATGACATTAAAGGCCAAAGATAGGTTGGAGGTCCAAAGGTTTTGTGCTAGACTACTCCAAAATGGTGAAACTTAACACTGTATCACAAGAACTACGGGCTAAACAAACTAGACTCGGGCCCAAGGAGAAAGTGACCAATAACGATTGAAGAAAAAAGTGACGAAGTGGCGTCAAGAGCGGTCTGCTGACTTTGAAATCAGGAACCAAGGACGTATATGGACTCAACATGATTCGATGACTCAAACAATGATGAAACAGAGATCTGTAGGGTTCCAAAACAACCAAAGGAGAAAACCCTAGGTCTGAGTTACAACCACTAAAACTAAGAAACAAGGACCAAAATGCACTCACGAGGCTCCGTCGAGACGAATGGCAGAGTCACAGTGTAATTTCGACACCGGAAAGGTGGCGCGTGACAAACACACGCTGGAAGCTGATCGTAGAGAAGTCGTGCGTGACGTTGCATGCGGAGGAGAATGAGGCAACGACAACCAGGGATGGGTAGCGCTCCTCGATGCGCACAAAACCCCTAACTTCGCCAGAGAAAACAAGACGGCAGCGGCGATGGAGGTTGAACAGATGTGGCGCACGTGGCGGTGCTTGGATGAGAACTAGCCCTTGACAAAGGCAAGGTTGACCATGGCTCAAGGAGGCAATCCAGATCCATTGGTCGCCAGACTAAACTGTGGCGGTGGTCGGTGGCAGGCATTAGTGGACGGTGTCGGAATGACAGGAAACCGAGGTTGATGGTGAAAAACTTATGTGGATAGCTCCTCACAGTGGAAAAATAGTGCCAACGGTAAATGGCACCAGACAGCAACAAACGGCACCAGACAGCGGCAAACAGTGCCAGACAGCGACAAACAGTGCCGGAAAACTGAAAGAGTACTTGTGTAGACATTTTCAAACCAAGGATCTTGAAGTCTTAAATACTTCTTAGGCATTGAAGTAGCGCAATCAAAAGATGGAGTTGTAATCTCCCAAAGGAAGTATGCTCTTGATATATTACAAGAAACATGCATGATTGATTGTAGACCGATAGACAGTCCCACAGACCCAGACCAGAAATTAAGGACAGAAGGTGAATTATTCTCCAAGCCAGAGAGGTATAGGAGGCTGGTTGGAAAACTGATTTATCTCACTATTACAAGGCCAGAACTATCCTTTGAAGTTGGAGTGGTTAGTCAGTTCATGCAAGGTCCATGTGTTGACCATTGGAATGCTCTCACTCGCATTCTAAGGTATATCAAAAAGGCTCCGGGGCAAGGATTGTTATATGAAGATAAAGGAAGCATCCAGGTCTTTGGGTATTGTGATGTAGATTGGGCATGTTTGCTTATTGATAGAGGGTCTACTACAGGATAATGTGTTTTTCTGGGAGGAA
The DNA here is from genome assembly GCF_029865625.1 of Vigna umbellata. Taxonomy (NCBI): domain Eukaryota; kingdom Viridiplantae; phylum Streptophyta; class Magnoliopsida; order Fabales; family Fabaceae; genus Vigna; species Vigna umbellata. Next base: position 29,753,260 of record NC_142165.1, on the reverse strand, counting down.
ACATTATTTCATGGAAAAGTAAAAAACAGAATGTAGTAGCTCGATCAACAGCTGAACCCGTGTATAGGGCGATGACGTCACTCACATGTGAACTTATATGGATGAAACAATTCCTTCAAGAGCTTAACTTCTGTGACATCTTTACTATGAAAATGTATTGCGGTAATCAATTTATTCTCCACATTGCATCAAATACACTGTTTCACGAGAGGACTAAACATATAGAAATTGATTGTCATTTTGTTCGTGAAAAGTTGTTAACTAAAGAAATATGTCCTAAGTTTGTTGGGTCAAACGATCGACTCGCAGATGTGTTGACCAAGTCATTAAGAGGTCCTCGGATTGAGTTTATTTGTTCCAAGCTTGGTACATATAATTTGTATGCTCCAGCTTGCGGGAGAGTGTTAGATATATTTTCTTTATCTTATATTTATCTTTTATCTTTAATTAGTTTGTTATTATTTCTTATTTGTATTTTGGGCTTAGCCCATATTTCTTCTATTATAAATAAAGGACCCTATGTGTATATTCAACACAAGAGAGATTAATCTCATATATAGTTTTCACTATATTCAACTCGTATAATACCAGTTTTCAAGGGGCAGCACACTACACACCTCCACATCTTTGACTAAGTTTGCACAAGGAGAAACTTTGCCAGAAGCTATGGCTCAAGATTTATGGATCAAGATGAAGCTTTAAAACAATTAAAATTTCATTTGTAGAAAGCACAAAATCAGATGGCCTTTTATGCTAATAGGCACAAAAGATAGCATTAATTTAGCAAAGGGGATTGGGTATATTTGAAGATCATGCCTCATAGGGGTACTACCATGGTTACTAGACTCCATCCCATACTACCAGCCATACATTACGGACCTTATTTGGTTCTACATAAAATTGGAGTAGTTGCATTCAACTTACAACCACCAGAATAGTTTCATACATCCTCTTTTCTATGTTTCACAACTTAAACAAGCTCCAGGGGACCATCTAGTGGAATCAGAACTACAGCAAAGTTATAGGGGGAGATTGACAATTTTAGCCTCTTCAAGCATTAGATAATCAAACAGTGAATAAAAATGAAGAGGTTATTCATCAAGCGTTGGTGCAATGGCAGAATAAACCTCTAGAAGAAGCTACTTGAGAAGATCATTCAAATTGTACTATTCAATTTCCATATTTAACCTTAAGGAAAAGAATATTTTAAAAGGAAAAAAGGGAAAAATTGTAATTAGTAGTAACTGGGTAGTTAGCTATGCAGTTTGAGAATAAAGACAAAATAAATAGGTCCTCAATTCTAATTGAGATTTTATTAGCTTTTGATTTCTAACATTGGTGAATCCGAATTTTCTAGAGTGAAAAGGAAAGTGCTCCTTTTGGGGTCAATTTTGTTTACCCTGTTGTTTTGATTGTTGTAAGTGTTGTGAAGAAATACTATTCTTTTCAGTCACACTGTTTTGTAACAGAGAAAGTTATATTGTGTTAGGATTTCTATTTTTGATTCCTAATAAAAACGGTAACAATTTAGCAAGAGGTTAGGAATTGTATATTTATTCATATCAAAACCTAGATCAAATAAGTAATGTCTTACCTCCTTAAAGTCATTTGGAAACTCTTTGACGGTAGAAATTGCTACTGTAGCGGCTTCATCATAAGGGTATCTGAGACAAAGCAGTTGTGTTATACAATTTTAATGAAAGTCTTGAGAGCTGGCGGACTGAAATTATTAGGTTTGAGAACAAACTATATTAATCATCATGACAAATAGGAAGGCTATCTTATATTAGAAAGAAATTTATTGTGTTATAAATTTTAACAGTATGTCTTGTTTTTGTTCCAATAATCAAACTTTTGAAATGAAAAGCCATAATGGAAATAACTGTGCTTAGGATTCCATCATAAAGGCAATTACATTCTAATATCTAACCTTTTCACACTAGTCTTCTCTTGCCACATGACCAATATTGATGATCAACAAATGAAGAATGAGTAAATTAGAAAGGCATAGGGATGTTTGTTAGCATAAACCTACCCATAGACACCACATGATATGGCTGGGAATGCTATATACTGAATGTTGTTTTCTTTCGCAACCCTTAAAGTATTCCTGGAAATCAATGACAATACAAATCTCTCCATCAAGTGCAATGACAATTAACCAAAACACAAAATGAAACATAAACATTCCGATTCAAAGAGGATGAAGAATAGCTGAACAAGCACTCTTTTAAAAAAACCACCTGTAAGCACTTGCTAGAGAGGCAGCAGGATTACTATCACTACTGTAGATTGGGCCAACAGTGTGAATAACATGAGAAGCAGGCAGCATAAAACCACTGCACATCAACAACTACAAGGTCTATGAGAGACAAGCAGAACTAATTAAGGTGATTTTAGCTTTTGCACATAAGCTTCAATTTCTTAAAAAATACGACAACTTTTTCAATTCAAAAACTATTTTGACAAGCTCATCATGTGCTAAAGCACAACTCACCGTGTAATCCTTGCTTCCCCTGTTGGGCACCGAACTCCAGGCCTAACTTCAGGAACAGTGCGGCAGGCTTCGACAAGTTGTGGGCCTGCGGCCCTATGTATAGCTGAGAGCAGGGGTCACATCCATCAAAACAAAAGAAATGCTTCAAACATGCTATCCAGTACCTTCTTTCTAACACTCTCAGGTTGAAATATGTTGAAAATCACAAAATTGTCTGAATCCTCTCTTCTTATTTAATACTCATAATTTTGTAGTTTTCAATAAGATTTATCTAGAACAAACACAATTTCATCCATAAAGTACTACTCTCATACACCTTTAAGTAAAATAACTATAGGTGTAATCTCCCGAGTATTAGAAACCATGCTATACAGTCTCTAAATATTGAAAAATTATTCAAACTAATCCCTAAATACATCAAATTCAGAGACTAAACTGATGAATATATTCAGTACATTTGGGACAGTGATATAATCCTCTTATGTTAAATACTATTCACGATAGAAAGTAACGAATTAAGACCAAATTGATCATTTATTTATAAAATGAGAGTGTGACAGAGGGTTAGAGTGCAGCACCCTTCAACAAGAGAAACAAATACCTTTATTGTTTTGCTAATAATAAATTCACTGGACATAATGCATCATCCAGAATAAACAAGTTACCTCCATCAGCACCACCACCACCGAGCATTCTCTCGTTCGCGGGATTTACCTGCAGCGAACGCGATCATGCAATTCATTGATTTGACGAGCCACTCTTTAAGGAAAGAAAATATTGAAAGACGAAAAGTCACATACTATTGCGTCGGTGGAACCATCGATAGACCATTTGGTGATGTCTCCTTTCTGAATTACTAAAGCGCTCGATGCAGATAACGGGAAGCGAACTACTCCGCCACCGCCATTGGAAACCCTAGCTGCTGCTGCTGCTGCTGCTGCGTCCATTGCATAAACACGGAATCTCCTGAGATTATGTTTTGACTTTGAGTTCACCCCAAACTTCAGTATGAATCGGGAACCTGAGAAAATGCTGCACATTCTCAGTGAGTTTATTGAGAACGTTCACATGACATAAAGCAAAAAAAAAAAAACGAATGTTTTTATCAAGGAAAAAATTATTTCACACTCATTAGTCACTTAACCAACTTTATTGAAATAAAATGGTCTCAATAAAAATAAATTTTTGTATTTTCATTAAAGAAAAGCAATGTTAAAATGAGAGTAAAAAAAGTTCTGATGTCCAAATATTATTGTTCATTTATCATTTATCAATTGGTTAAATGAGGCTAATAATTTTTTTTAAAACAAAAATTGTTTTTCTAATTATATCCTATATTAACATTAAGGCTTAATACCCTATTTTGTCTCCAGTTTCGCTCGACAATGTCAAATTAGTCCATCCTTTAAAACGTGCGTCAATTACGTCCTTAGTTAATAAAATTTATATCAATGAAATCTCTTCCGTTAAACCGTACAAACGGCGTTAATAGAAGAGAGAGAAAAATAATTAACGCCGTTGTACGGATTTAACGGAAAGAATTTCATTGATATAAATTTTATTAAGTAGGAACGTAATTGACACATGTTTTAAAAGATGGACTAATTTGACATTGTCGAGCGAAACTGGGGACAAAATAGGGTATTAAGCCTAACATTAAAAAAACACAAAGTAATAAGTTCTAGAATAATTTATGTTTAAAATACTCGTTTTATTGACAATGTGTAAGATTCCGAAAAAGATGTAGTAACGAGAGAATAAAGTGAGTTTTAAGACTTGAGTGTTATTGTTTGGTAATTGGGTTTGATGTTTAGATGTTGCTTAGAATTATAATTGTTATGCTAGTTATTTAAGTTATTAATAAAGTGTAACACATGATTGATATGTTGATACGTTGATAATTGAGTGATTGGTGTGTGAGTAATATTATCAATGTGATATGTTAGCTTGTTAATGGAAGGATGATTTAGGATTGAATGAGTGTGAGTTCAATTTTAGGGAGAAAGGAAGTAGAAAAAACCCTTTGTTTTATTTGTATTTTTACTTATGGGCAAAATGGTATTTTACCTTTATTTAATTGGTGAAAAAATTAAATAAGGGGGTGTATGTAGGAAGTAAAAGTGTGTAAATTAAATAAAATAAAAGATAGATGGTGAACGTGAGATAGAAGGAGAACAGAGATTTACATAGATTTAGTTTTTAAAAGTATATTACTATAAGTGAGGAGATATTAAAGACAGAGTTGGGTTCTTTTATAAATATTAAGATATAGAGAAAGTGGTGGCATTTGTGTTTTAGAAACCCTAGAAACTCTAAGTCAAAGAGAGAAACAAAGGAGAAAGACTTAGGAGAGAAGAAAAATAGCAACAGAAACCCTTAGAGCAAAGGGAAGATTGGTGGTGTTTTGGCGTTGTAGTTAAAGCTTAGTATTGCCCAAAGTATGGGAAAACTTATCATTATTGCTTGTTGTTCTATCTTATATGTGTTGTTGATTATCTTCATTGATAGTCTGTGTGTTGATGTATGTGTATATGATTATGGATATGATTACCTGTGATTATTGTTGGGTAAGGGTTGTGCATGCATGGGGATAGGATTTATGTAATATTTGTGATGGGTTTCCCCTATGAATGTATGTATGGTTTGTTGGATTATCCCAATAGAGGGTTTGATGCTAAGGGAGAATAAAGTTATGATGTGTAAGGGTTTCCCATGCAAATATATGTTGTAAGGGTGTGTGTGATAATCATATGAAGTATATATGAGTTTGTTAGGATATAACATGTATAATGATTGGGTTTAGATGATTCAAATGTTGTGATCTATGTGTTTGAGTATGTTACAATGGTATATGATGCTTGAATGCATGTATGATATCTTAAGCATGTTTTCACGTGATTTGGGATTGATACATGGGGTTGGATCTTAGGTTTTGGTCTAGGAAGGTGATTATTCGCGGGAATAATCGATTATTTGGGATGATAAATGATTATCCCTTCATGCTGATGAATTATGGTGATTTGCTATGTGGAACCACTAAGACAATCAATTATCTTAAGTGATAATCGATTATCACAGGGTAATTTGTGTACATGTGTATGTTTCGAGAATAATCGATTATCACTTAAGATAATCAATTGTTCTAGAGTAATTTTACTATAAACAATGTGTTTTGATGAAGAATGAACGTGGACCAAGCTTGAGGAGTTGTGGAATGTGATGATAATTAGAGATGAAGATTAGTGGTTGTGTTTAAGGTCATGTTTGACTTGTGGTTGAGATTAGGGCATGAGTGGAAGATAGAATGCATAAGAGTGTGTGTGGTTAAGGAGCACGAGGTATGGGAGATTAGTCTACTTGTTGTACCTAGTAGATCTTGGTTCTATCTACGGATAGGTGTCCCATTTGGCATTGATTGTTGAAAAGGGAAGGATACTCTCTTTGGAATTAGTTGTTGAAAAGAGAGTGATGTTCTCATTGATAAATAGTTGTTGAAAAGAGAGTGGTAATCGAGTGTTGAATCTTCTTCGGTGAGGTGGATAGATGTTTTGTTTTGTGTGATAAGAGAACAGGTTTGAAGTCAGAAGAAGGATGACTTGAGTGTATCTGTATGGGGAAGCTATAGATTAGACTAGAAGAGTTGCTATAGTCGGTGAGGTAGAATACAAAAGTGTGACTGAGTCTTGTCATAATGGAGTTCATCATTTGGTGATCTCATGGTGTTATTCATGATTTAGATAGTCATGATGGTGGTGTATCTATGATGATGATCATGGTGTTGGAGATACTTCAGGTTATGTTGAGTTGATAGTGGTGTTATTATAATGGTTATAGTAGGTAGTTAGCTTAGGCGCTAATGAGTGGATAGACCAAGGGTCTATGTGTGAGATGTTAGTGATGACATCAAGGTTCAAGGGTCAAGGATTAGGATTAAAGATCAAGGATCATGGGTCGAGTAATTCATTATGATTGAATATTTTATGTTAGAGGATTAGGAATCATATTATTATTAAACTATGTATGGGGTGGTTGGTTATGATTGATATAATTAGTGTGTTTATATCTTGTTATTAAGATTGTTTTGTCGGTAGCTAACTCCATACGTGTTTGTGTTTTTGTGTTGTGAAATGATGTTATCGGCGATGATCGTATAATGTGTTATACATGAGCAGATGATATTGCAGATGTTCTAGAGACATGTTAGATTTGCAAGATGATGGGGAAAGATTTTGGTATTCATTCAAAAGTTTTTTGGTATAGACTTTTGAAACAATATAATTGTAGTTGGTTTATTTCTTAATCATTTTAAATACTTTTGGAATAATGTAATTGTACAAGGCTTTTGGAACTATTATATTTTAAATAAGTTATGCATGTTTAAAGGTTAAGGCTTTTGAAAAAAAAAATATGTTTTTGCGCTATAAGAAAGTTTGAAATTTATCGGTTTTTATAAACTCGTGGCATTCTAGAATTTGGAGCGTTATACAATGAATAATAATATATTTTGGTTATAAATAATAATATATGACGTTATCAAATTGATAGGTTTAAAAACCTTGTCAAGCTCTAAGTCAACTTATGTCATCTCTTGAAAATTGATAAAACACTCTATAAAGAATTAACTCTTATGGAATATTAATATGGGTTCAACGGTGGTGGTGATAGTAGAAAATAATATTACTAGTACCATTTGGAACCACAAAAGAGGTAAGAAACTTGAGAGTAAATAAAACACTTGAAAACATGTTAGTCATATAAGTGCAAAAATAGTTGGATCGAAAAGTAAGAAAGAGTAAAAAGTATAGCACACAAATCTATATTTAAAAGCAAAAACACATTTACACTTCTTCATGGCTTATGACTTTCATACTTTTTATTACATCGCAATAAATACACATGTTATAGTTACAAGGATGTAAGACACAACAAAGATTTTGCATTTAATGTGCGCCCTTTTGAAAGGTTTTGCTTTTAATGCTTAATAGGTGTTTGATGACTTTCAGATGATAGATTCTAAAAAATAGGTAAATACACAAGCAAGAAGAAAGAAGGTTAAATTGAATTTTAAATTTTTATTGTAGTTTTTCATAAGTATTGTGGGAAGGTTTGCAATTAGACAATAAAAGATAGGTTTGTTTTAGTTAGACAAACCAACATATATTTTTACAAATTGAATTTGAAAATTTCACCTTCTTAAGTTAGTGTAAGGTTTACCACATATTATATAATGATGAGGATGTGACCAAGAGCAAGGGAAAGGATCCACTTGAAGGACTTACATGACCTATGACAAGGTCTAGAGCAAGGAAAGCAAAGAAAGCTCTTCAATAAGTGTTGTCTATATTAATTAAATACAAGCCTAAATTTCAAGGAAAGAAGGTCAAGATGGTGAATTGCATTATGGCCCAAATGGAGGAGAACTAAAGCACCATTTTGTTGCTATTTTATTTTATAAGTTATTAGTTTGTTTTTAAAATAGTCCAACCTTTGTAAAATTGGCTAACCAAATTATGTTTTTAGGTCAATCAATTAGTGGGCTTTAGTTTAACTTTATTTTGAAGTTGTAATAAGGGCCCAATTTGGAAATTAGTCATTAGCCCTTATAAGCTTAATTATTTTCATCAAATGCACAAGTCATGATTTTATGTAGAGAAATTAGGGTTTTATCCCTTCTATCTTAGTGAGAGTGATTCTCCTAAGTTCTTGAGTGATTCAAGAACCCTTTGCTATATCAAAGAACTTTCCATCCTTTGTGTGTTGCTTCCTTTGGAAAGAGTGATTCTTTCCTTCCATTTTCTTTCTCACTTCGGTTTTTACTTTCTACTCCCAAGTTATAGAAACTTAATTCTGTCCAGTTTATCTCGTAGTCATAATTTGAGTTTTACATGTCCAAATCAAGTGTTCTTGAGCCAAAATTAAACTTACAAACGTGAGCTTTCACCTCATTTTGGAAACACCCCAATCGGAGTTCTATAGCTCGAGATATTGACATTTTGAAAATTTGGTTCCCCATTTTTACTAAGTTACGAAATTTCCTTCAAGGTTCTAACCCTAAAGATCCTCAATTAGCCCTTTTTAAATGTAGTTCACATCATTTGGTATTCAAAGCTTTGGTTTAAGGGTGTGAACGTCAAATTGGTAATATATTATCCTTCTTTCTCTTTTTACCAATTCATTATCTTATTTTCATATTATTTGTACTTGTGCTTAATCATTGCAGAAGTTAGGCCCTTTTAAAACAAAAAAATTATTGGGTTGAATGATTCATGCTTATGAGTGTTATACGATTATATATTGGTGTTCTTGAAGGATTGTTGTTAATTCTCTTATTTACTAATTTTCTTTTAGTCCTTTCCTGTTGTGTTAGCCTTATCTTCTTTTTTGTCAACCTAGCCTTATCGTGCGCATATTGGTGGATTTTTTTTGTGGCCATAACCTCTTGAATTTCCTAAGAACCCAAGGAGAATTTGAGTGGTAAAAGGTAATAGAGTTTTATTAAAGTAAAAGCCAATGTAATGAGTGCAAACATCTGAGTGGGTGAGAAAAGTTTCAAACACTACATGTGTATATTTTGTTCTTGTCACCTTGATTTGTTTGTTAATCATGGCAGAAATGAATGATATTCAGATGCAAATTGCTGCATTACCTCAACATTTGGGGAGGTTGATGAAGCAACAACAAGATGAGCTCCATGATAGGTTGGATCAATTATAGAACAGAACCCCACTAGGAGGAAGAAGGCCACATATGAATGAGATTAGAAGTAGTAAAATTAAATGTGTCACCTTTTAAGGGTAGGAGTGATCCTGAAGCTTACATGGAGTGAGAGCTCAAAATTGAGCATGCATTTTCTAAATATGTTTTAATTTTGTGGAACAAGTTGCAAAGAGAAAAGGTTAGAGATGAGGAACCTATGGTGGACACTTGGGCTGAAATGAAAAAGGTCATGAGGAAATAATATGTACCTTCAGAAGTTGCGAGAAAAATACTAAAAGGGGTTGAATAGTGTTTTCATAACTCTTTTGTTCTATAAGGTTGATCCTAATGTGTGTAACACTTATGAGTTAGTTGTGCTTCATCTATAAACTTTATTCCTTGTAGATCATTTAATGAACTAACTCAATATTTCCCAAGAGGTATCTAGACAATAACCCGTTGAAGATATAAAAGCTTGTTGATGACTTGTTGTTAACTTGAGTGTGTATGAGGATAACTTCCATTATCAAACAATCATTTACTAGATAGACTACAACACACAAACACTTTTTATACTGGTTCACTTGTTAAAGCTACATCGAGTTCTCCTCTAAGGGTTCCATTAAATATTCAATGAAGTACATCTGAGTGCTTTAAACCATTCGTGGTGTCCCTAGTCGTATTTGTTACCAATGAGAAACATTGATGGTTTGAAGAGATTTTGATGATGATGCACTTGAAGCTTAGAGGAATCAAGTACATATATTGTTAAACAATTTTGTTATAGAATACTTTGTAGTAGGCTTTGCTTTCACTTGTATATCATAAGAAGCCTTGGAAATTGCTTTTTAGCATAGTTATGTTGCAACAATAATCGATTACCGTGGAGGAAAATCGATTATCATGTGTAAAATGAGAAAAAACTTCCTTTCAGAGATAATCGATTATCAATGATAATCAATTACAAAAAGTGATAATCAATTATTTTTTGTCGTTATAAGGTTTTATAAATGGTGATAATAGATTATCCTTAGTGATAGTCGATTATCGTCGAATCGTGGTTAATCATATTTGGGTCTGTTGATGGAGGAACCCTCAGCTCGGGATGGGCACGGATAGTGCCTATCCTCAACCCGACTTGCAAAACGAAAATCCAACTACAACCTGTCCGTTACCCGCGCGGGTACCGACTTAAAAAATACTCGCAGATAACCGCAAAAATTTAAAAAAATATATTTTATACATTTTTAAAATAAAATTATAATATATATATATATATACACACACACATAATATAAATTAAATTAAATATAAATTAAAAATTAAAGTTTTAAGTAAATTTAACCTAATCCCCAATTTGCAAGAACAAAACTGCAAGCATAGAATCCTAAGATCAGAAACGCAGAGAAAACTCCAAAACACTACAAGACCAAGAATCCCAAAAATTTTCAAACCAGAAAAAAAGATTACAAACTCCAAACTCGCTACAAGGTCAGGAAAAATCCTAATCACACGAACCCTAACCCTAAATCGCGAGAAAAACAACCCTAAATTCCCAATTTCAAAACTCTCAATTCCGAATAAAACCCCCCAATATTTCGTCACCACCTATAAAGGAAAACAAAGAAAATTCAATTCCAAAATCGTGAGCCAAACGCAAGAATCGGAACCCTGTGTTTCGAAGTCACCGCGAAAAGTAGAAGCTCCTTCCCTCTACAAGACGAACCAGAAAAAGTGAAGGGAGATGAAACCTCCCTCCTTGCGCAACCACGAAGGGAGTGAGATAGAGAACAGAGAAGAAGCTTGAAGCTTCTGGGTTTGCTCGCGAAAAATGTAAAAGAGAAGAGATTGGGAAAAAACTCTGAATAAAGTTTGAGATAAACAAACAATTGGGCAATTGGGATTTTTATTTAGGGTTACATAATTTTTAATTGAAAAGCTTTCCTTTTTTTAAGAGTTATAAAAAGAAAACCTATTTTTGAAAAATATAAATTAAATTTTTATGTTTCTTTTTTGCGAGTAATAGGTATCCGCGGGTCGGATAGTATAATACCCGAACCCGACCCGTTTAGAAGCGGGTATTAAAATACCTGCTACCTGTTATCCACAAGTAATAAATATCAACAGGTAGTAACTATCCATCGCGAATTTTATTCGTGGGTTTCCGCAAATGTGGATTTTTTTTCCATCCTTACACTCAGCATACACTTGGTTATGTTCGACCATTTTCGAAAAGTTTGAAAGAATATCAAAGCAAGTTCTAATACCAATTGTTAAAATTGGTATCGCGCAGCGGAAAGTTTAAACATGTGTTCGGACAAAAAATTTAAAATTTCGATTTCCGTTAAAAATTTCTATTTAAAATTAGTTGTATTTAAAATTTCCATTTCCTTTAAAAATTTCTTCTAAGTGAATAATTAAAGTAGAGAAGGGATGAGGAGATTCACACAAGCAGTTTTTGTACTGGTTCGAATAAAAGGATTCTACGCCCAGTTGTTAATCACTCTAAAAGAAGTGATTAACATTTCACTAAAATTAGTTCAATGATACAATATAAATGAGAACAAGATGAAATAGAAAATACCTCTCTTAGTTTATAAGAGATGAACATACACCTTCCTTCGACACATGATGGAATGAAATAGCTTGGTAGCGCTTCCACCTTAAATACAGTGAGATTAGCTTCTCCTTCTTCAAGCACTTAATCAAGCTCACCTAAACATTTAGAGTTTCCTCAAACTATATTTTGTACTCTGTGATGGTTTAGGTTATGATTTACAAAAGGCTTTTATTGAATTACTTGAAGAATATGTGCATGTTGCTTTTGACAAAATAGTAGACCTTGAGATGAACCCTCTTGAGTCTAATAAGCCACTTGCAAGTGAATAAGATTACTTAACGGAGGCTCTTGAAGAGATGTACATCAATGAGAACTCTTCATCTGAAATTCCTTCTGTACAACAAGAAGATGATCATAGAGGCTATCAAGAACGACGTGGCCTATCAATGGACAACATAATAGGAGACATATGAAAAAGGGTAACTATTAGACGTAATTTAAATAATTTTTGTATCACAGTTGCTTTTGTCTCACGGATAAAACCCCAAAACATTGGTGAGGCTCTTCAAGATGACAAGTGGTTTGTTGCGATGCAATAAATCAATTTGAAAGGAATGATGTTTGGGAACTCATTCCTAGAGAAGAAAACTACCAAGTCATTGGAACCAAATGAGTTTTCATAAACAAGTTGGATGAGGATGGACATATCACTAAAAACAAAGTTAGACTTGTTGCAAAAGTGTATTGCCAAGAAGAAGGTATAGACTATGATGAAACTTATGCACCAGTGGCAAGGTTACAAGCTATTAGATTATTGCTTTCTTATGCTTCTTTGATGAAATTTAATTTGTATCAAATGGATGTCAAAAGTGCTTTCTTAAATGGTTTTATGAAAGAAGAGCTATAAGTTGAACAACCCCCTGAATTTGAGGATCTTAAATTTCCTAATCATGTCTATAAACTAAAGAATTTGAATGACCTTAAACATGCACCTAGGTCTTGGTATGAAGGACTTAGTAATTTTCTAATTGAAAATTATTTCTCTAGCTGTTAAGAGAATCTTGAAATACCTTAAAGGTATTACTTCTTTTGGATTATTGTATCCCTCCGATGCAACCCCTAGTCTTATAGGATATCCTGATGTTGATTACGGAGGTTGTAAAAATGATAAGAAGACCATTAGTGGAACTTTCCATTTTTTAGAATGTTCCTTGATTTCATTGCATTGAAAGAAACAAGCTTGTGTAGCCTTTTCTACCACTGAAGTTGAAAACATAGCTGTTGGGAACTGTTGTGCCCAAATTTTGTGGATGATACAACAACTTGAAGATTTTGACATCTTCTTGAATCATATTCCTCTAAAGTGTGATAACACTAGTGCCATAAATCTGACTAAGAATCCCAAAATGCGTTATATGACTAAGCATATTGAAATTAGGCACCGTTTTCTAAGAGATCACATTCAAAAAGGTGATTGTCATAGAGTATATAGATACTATGCATCAATTAACAGATATATTTAGCAAAGCATTGCCTAAGGAAAGATTTTATAAGCTTAGGAGAGATTTAGGAGTGTTAGATATGTCTTAGGATTAAAATTTGGCCCAAATTTGAAAAACTGTTATTTTCATGATTAAAATTGACACTAAAAGCAACCTTTACACTTAGAAACTAGCTTGAAATCATGTTTTTCCTCATGTTTTTAGAAATAAGAGAGCTGGACAGGTTTATGCTTGATTTCAGTGTTTTTGTGCAGGTTTTAAGGTGAATTTGGTGAAAGAAGTGAAGAAGGAGAGAAATGAAATCAGAAAAGACAATGAAAAGTGCAAAAGGAGAAGCCGAAGTCACCGCTCAGCGGCAGTTTACCGCTGAGCGGCACTCAGGAGCTTGCGGGAGGTCCGCTGAGGGGCAAAATGGCCGCTGAGGGGAGAAAACAAGTCACGCATTCACCGCTGAGCGGTATTTTACCGCTGAGCGGCACTTTAATGGGCTTGGACTTGACTTTGTGTAATTTACGAATGATACATAAGCTTTAGGGTTTCCTAGGGTTAGGTATCTTTGGCAGAAACGAAGCAAACACTCTCTCTTCCACCCCTTGGGGTAGATTGGGAGATGGTGACAGCTCTCCTCTTCTCTTTCACGGGTTTTTCTATCTCTTTCATTCTTTCATTGTTATTCATATAGGTTCACCATGAATATGGTGAACTAAACTCTGTATGTTTGTTGGGGAATCAATGTAATCTTGTGAAACTCTCATATATGGAATCTGTTTTTACATCTTTTAATTAAGACTTATGCTTTCTTTTCATCATTAGTTAGGGTTTTTCCTCTTTGCTTAATGCTTGCATTGTTTAACTCATTCGATGCATGATTATTGGTTTTGTCGATACGGGCACGTACGGGGAAGTCTAGATCCGGGGAATTTCTCCCAATATGATATTGGTTGTCGTTAAGCTCCTGCACTTATGAACTGATCATTAGGAATGCTAGGAATTGTATGAACTCGTGATTAGGGAGAAGCCTTCTAGAAAGGTACTTTAGAGAGTGGCATTAACAATGATGATTTGAATGTTGAATTCCTAAAATATATGAGAGTGGATAAGATGAAATTGACCCCCAACAACATATTCATACATTAATATCATTGAAAGTGTTTATCTTTTGCTTTTTGCCATTGATCAAAACTTCATGCATACATGTTTATTTTCTGTCTTGCATATTAAACTCCAAATATTTCGTTTTTAAGTCTTAGCTAATCAAGAAACCACACAACTAAACTAGGCCGTGAGTCCTTTGGGAAGAACGATACTTGGTCTTACCAAGTTTATTACTTGAACGATTCGGTCACACTTGCCGATTAAAAAACAAGTTTGTGACATCATAATTTGGTGTTCATAAATTTGTCCATCACTAACCAAGAGAAGAATTGGAGCTTCATCCTCTACTCAACCTCGTGCCCGGATGGATGGGTTTCCGACACCAACAAGCATGAAGAGTTCATCAATTTTTGGAAAGAAAGGAAGCTTGTTGCTTCAAAATATGTTACTATGAACTGGTTTGCCAACACTAGCTTCCAATTTCCCCTATTTAGAGAATCAAGGGTTGAAACACTTTGTGGAACTCAAGGGGTTCTTCTACCCAGATTTATTACGTGTATTGTTTTTTAATTTAAGAATTTGTGATGGGATTGCTCGAACGAATGCGAAAGGCATCAACATCATCCTAGACGATGACATCTAGGCCAATGTGGCAAGGCTACCTCTTTGGGAGGATGTGGTCAAAGTTCACCTTGGGGTTGAAGGTTTCGACCGTATTCTTGCCTTTCAATCCTTTTTGCGCAATCTGCAACAGTAAACTGGGCGTAAACAACTCCTTGTAGGAGGATTCAAAGTGGATGACCACATGATTCATTAATTGGTAGTATGGCTACTCTGTTTGCGTGCTACTAATCATGGCCAATGCTCTGAACATGATCTCCTTATTATATATGGGATTCTCAACAATATCCATATAGACAGGCCTACACCAATCATCGATACAATATTGAAGGCTCAAAGGTATCATGTATACAACTTGGCTTATGCCACTCTTGGCTCTAATATTTGCGAGTACAAAGGAGTCAACATAATTGGTGAAAATAGCACTCGTGTGTTGCCCACACATGAGATTGGAGAAAACAATTTAAAACAAATGGGTTTTATTCTCCCTGACAACATTTTTGTCCACAAAGAGGATTCTCAAAATGATGATGATGAAGATGTTGAGCCTATAAATGTAGCTTGTCCATCTAATGTTAGCCCTTCCTATGATCCTTCCTTGTCTTCCTTCTCCATAGAAGAACACCTTATAGACTTAACCCACCAAATGGAGCAGATGGACAATCTTCAACAGTCAAGACATGAAGAGTTTGTTGAACTTCAATCAGCTCAACATGATTGTCTGTGTGGACTTCTAAATTATTTAGACGCTAGGCTTAAAAATATTGAGAGTCACTATGACCTTAATCCTAATGATTCCCCTAGTGTTGACTTTTAAGTGTTGTCATGTCTTAAAGATCTTGTAGTGCTCTCTTGTATATGAATAAAACTTGTTATTTATTTTTTCAAAATTAACTCTTATTTGATTGTCATGTTGAGGGGGAGCTCTTGCTTAGGGGGAGTCTCTACAACTAGAACCTTTTTGCCTCTGATAAAAAAGGGGGAGAAACAAGGTTACAACAAAATGTATGTGCTATTCTTGTTTGAAACTAATAATTTTTTTTTTGTCTAAGTAAATTCATGCAGGATAAAACAAAAATTGTCTTTAACAAATAAGTTTTTGATCATTATCAAAAAGAGGGAGATTGTTACCAATGAGAAGCATTGATGCTTTGAAGAGATTTTGATGATGATGCACTTGGAGCTTTGAGGAATCAAGTACATACACTGTTAAAGCATTCTGTTGTAGAATACTTTGTAGTAGGCTTTGCTATCATTTGTATATCATAAGAAGCCTTGTAAATTGCTTTTTAGTATAGTTATGTTGCAGCAACAATCGATTACTGTGGAGGATAATCGATTATCACGTGTAAAATGAGAAAACACTTCAATTATGCAATAATCGATTATCTCTTAGGATAATCGATTATCTCGATAATATATGATTAACCAAGGTTCGACAATAATGATTATCACCATTTTGAAAACCTTATAAAGCAAAAAATTAATCGATTATCACTTTTTGTAATCGATTATCACTACCAGTTGAGAATTGTCTTATCAACTTCTAACCTAGCTCGAACCTTGGGCTATAAATAATGTCCTTCACTATTTTTCAAAGGTTACCTAGACCATCATAGAGTACATAATATAGTCTAAGGAAACTCTGAGTGTTTAAGTGACCTTGATTAAGTTCTTGAAGAAGAAGAAGAAGTTGATCTTAATGTGTCTAAGGTGGAAGCAGTTCTCTACCAGCTGATTCAAGCTATTTCATTCCATTGTGTGTCGAATGAAGGTGTTTCTTCATCTCTTATCAACTAAGAGAGTTGTTTTCTATTTCATCTTGTTCTTAATTATATTGTATCATTGAACTAATTTAAGTGAATCATTAATCACTTCTTTTAGAGTGATTAACAACTGGATATAAAATCTTTTGATTCGAACCAGCATAAAAACTGCTTGTGTGAATCTTCTCATCCCTTCTCTACTTTACTTATTCACTTCGAATTTTTTTTAAAGGAAATCAAAATTATAAATAGAACCATATCACCCCTCCCCTCTTGGTTTTTGTTTGAACACGCATTTAAAGTTTTCGCTGACGATACCAATTTCAACATGAAAGACATAGAAAAAGGATAACTCAAATCAATAATCAAAAGAAACAAATACATTAACACAACTTAACCTCAGAATCCATAATGAAATAAGAGTAGAATAGCCCTAAAAGCATAGCCCTCCATGAACGAAGAGAAAGACATGGTAAAATAAAATGAGAAGAGTGGTGGATGCGTGCTTCTCGGTGGAGGAGTCTGATTGGATGAATGAGTTATGATTTCTGCCTCCCATGGGTCTCTTTATATAAGGCTTGATTGGGCTTGACCTCTCAATATTATGTTCATAAAATCTTTTATCTTCTATCTTCCAAATATTCAACAAATTTACTCAGTTTTTAAGAATATCTTATAGATATTTCCCGTGGATATTTTCAGATTAAATTAATTATCTTTAAAATATCAACTGAATTATCTCTTAAATTCCATTTATGTCTTTCTTAATTTTCCAAAATTACAGAAAAGCCCTTAAAAGTTTCAATATTTGCACTTAGGCCTTTTTGTTTCTTTCCTAAAATTTCACTTTCAACCTTTTGTTGACCAGATTTAACTAAAGTTTGACCCTTTGACCATATTCACTATCCATTGATAGCCGGCCATGTGGTAGCCCTCTCTCTCACCCAAAAATTAGGGTGTTTGCAGATTGGGGAAAATATTTTTCGAATCAGGGTTTTGCCCTTACATTTGCGGCGGCCAACGGTTTATGCAAAGCTCGCGAGAATGAGATGGTGTTGTTGTTACAGTTTTTTTCCTTGCAGGTATGCACAGGTTGCTGCAGGTGTGGTGGCTTGGACGAAGGTCGAAGGAGATGAAGGAGTTTGTTTTGGGTAATTCACGATGGTTGATGCAGATTAGGGCTCCTGGTCTTTCGTTGCAAACTCACGAGTTAGGTTTCTCGACATGGTTCTAATGTTTGATTGTTTGTTTGCAAGTTGAAGAAGGAAAAGGCTCGCGGAGGGCGCGAATAGCAGCTGCGCTCGCAAGGTTTTCATGGAGGATTTGATGGTCACTAGTGCAGAAAAGGCCTTTAACGTCACCCTTTAAACATCCGACCCTCGAATTTCCATCATAAAAAATGACTGGTGGCTTTTCCGTAAATAAAACAACCATATAGACGTCTGTTCTAAAGGGAACATACGTCTAAAGCCATATAGACGTTTGATGTGGGGGAACCGACGTCTATATACTCATTTTTTAAATCTAAAAAGTCCCTTTTTAACTCCATTTAGACGTCCGATCCCGCCGATTCGACTTCTACAGCCATATAGACGTCCGATGTGGGGGGAACCAACGTCTATATACTCATTTTTTATAAACGTCAGATGTGGGGGGAACCAACATCTATATACTCATTTTTGAAATCTAAAAAGTCACTTTTTCACTTCATTTAGATGTCTGATCCCGCATATCCGACTTCTAAAGCCATATAGTCGTCGGATGTGGGGGGAACCGACGTCTATATACTCATTTTTTGAATCTAAAATGTCACTTTTTCACTTTATTTAGACGTCCGATCCCGCCAATTCGACTTCTACAGCCATATAGACGTCTGATGTGGGGGGAACAGACGTCTATATCATTTTTTAAATCTAAAAAGTCACTTTTTAACTCCATTTAGACGTCCGATCCCGCCAATCCGACTTCTATAGCCATATAGACGTCGGAAGTGGGGGGGAACCGACATCTATATGGCTGCATTAAAACACCGCGAACGCGAGGCAGTAGTTACGCGTACTTAATGTTCATCATCTTCCTCGCGTTTTCTCTCTACGGATTATGCTTTTCAGGTTCGTTTTCTCACTTTTGCACCGTGTTAAATTAATTTTACTCTGATTACATCACTCTTTGATGCATTATCTTTCATTTGAACTGATTAAAATGCGTAGTCAAATGGTTTTGGTGCAATCTTGCTCGTGTCCTTGGGCGGCGTTCTTGGGCGGCGATTTCTTGCTTTTTGCACTCCTCCAATTCTGTCCACTACGTTTTTAAAACCATCCAATACAAAAAAAACATACAATACATTTTCTTCAACTAAAATATGAAGTTGTAGACTCGAATCACCACAAGCTAGGAGCAACCCGAGAGGGGTCAACCGGAAAAAGATCCAATCAAATACGACAACGTTTTAGACGTCTGATCTACAGTGTCAGACGTCTATATAGACGTTTGACCTGTGTGGATCGAACATCTATATAGACGTCTGACCTATTGGGTCCGACGTCTCATTAACGTCACCCATATAGACGTCGGACAAAGATCAGACGTTAAAAGCCCAAAATAACAGACGTCTAAAGTCCTTTCTGCACTAGTGGGTGATTGTGAAGTGGCTTCGCGCTTTGGGCTGGTGATGGAGGAGGAAGACTCCCGATTGGTTTTCGGTGGCGATTTGCTCGAATTAGGGCTACGTGAGGTGGTGTGATTTTAGGGTTCTGTTTTGTGACTCTGAATGGTGATTTGTAGTAGTCCGTGACGTCTTCATGGCAGTGAGAGGCTAATTTTTGTGTGGAGGAACGATGGTCACGATTGGGGTTCAATTCGGTTTTTTTGATATTTTATTTCTTGAAGGTTTTTTATGAGGACGATGGAAAATTTTGATAACGATTCCCTACGATTAAGGTTGGCTCTGTTTTTGGGATTTTTAGGTCGTGGTGGCTGGCCATGGATGGTGGTTTCACGGTGGGGAGGTTGGTGTTTCTATAAGGAGTTCTTTACTTTGGTTTCGGAAAAGCCTGTGTGTACTAGACAATTTAGATTAATATTAATGAGTGCATATTTATACCCACATTTAAGAACTAAAATATTGTCATTTGTGGTATAACCACCCACCTTGGAGTTGAAACTCTTACATTTGAAATATGCTTATCTTGAGAAGGGTGAGAAACTCCCTATTATTATATCTGCTTTGCTTACTGGTGAACAGGAAGAATAATTGTTGTAAGTTATCAAAGAACATAAGAAAGCAATAGGCTGAACTTTGGCAGATACTCCTAGTATTATCTCTACTTGTTGCATGCACAAGATACTTCTGGAAGAGGATGTTAAACCAGTAAGACAACCTCAAAGAAGACTGATGGAGGTTGTCCAAAAAGAGGACACCAAGTTGCTACAAGCAGATATTATATACCTCATTTCTGACAACACTTTGGTGAGCCCTATACATGTGATCCCAAGAAATATGGAATCACAATGGTCAAGAACGAGAATGACAAGTTGACTCCTATTCAAGATTGTAACTGAGGCACATAACTTAGTAGCTGACCATCTTAGTAGGATTGAAAAGGGAAAATATAACATAACTATCTAAGATGACTTTTTCGATGAAGTTGTACTAGCATTCCTAGGTAAGTATCCTTATACTTTTCTTCGCATTCTATATATACGACATACATTGAGGACAATGCACAGATTAAGAGTGGGGGTGTGAGAAAACAATTAACTTTGTTCCCTATTTTGTTTTTTTAAAATAAATATTTGTAATGGATTTGAGAGTTTGAATCAATAATTGGGATGATCATGAGAAAAGAAGACGAGTCATGTTTATATGAGTGGATTGCTTCTATAATTTGATGATTGTGTTGATTTGAGAATTTCTTGATTAAATCTTGTGAAAGAAGTTGAACCATGTGAGTTTTGGGCCGAATGTTAAGGATGGATCACCATGTGCCATACCTATTTTTCTTGAGTCATATGCCCCTGATTTGTTGATACTATAACATTTAGCTTGATTTTGTGTTTTGCAACTGAGGTGAATATGCATGATTTGATATGATTGAGATATTTCTTGTTTAAGCTACTTGGCCATATAAACTTGTCTTAACATTAATCCATTGAAAACTCCTTTGAGCCTTAAGTCTATTTTCCTTGTTTTCAATCATTGTCAAATGAGAAAAGAAGAAAAATCATATGTTCCTTACCTTAGGAAAGAAGAAGGATTAATGGATTGTGTTAAAGTAAGTGATGAATAAGTGTTTGGGTGAGTAGCTCACCCACAAAATAATAAAAAAGGGCAAAAAGGAAGATGGAAAGTCAGAGTTTTGATAAAAAAAGGGAAAAAGAAAAAAAAATCTTCCTTAAAAGAGCAAGTAATAAAGTTGTTTTTGAAATAAAGTGGCATTACTCTTTCTATATCAATTTCAAAAACTCAGAAATTCTAGAAAGAAAAAAATTCTACCTCTGCCTTGGCCTCAATATAACCTTTAAAAAGTGCTCATGATCAATAATTGCATGTTTTCTGAAGTATGTGAATGTTAAAGTCTTGCTAAATATCGAGGGTGTCTACTTACATGGGTATTTTGAGTGTAAACACAAGCCAAAAATACTTGAGAGAGTTGGAGAGAACTAGATACATTTTGAGTTAAGTTATATCTTTCGTATTTGATTTTCTAGTAAATTCAAAAGGTCAACTCATGTGTAAAGAATTGAATGATTTCAGTTATATGTCCATGACAAAGTGATGTTTAGATATAAGATCAAAGATCTTATCAACAAAAGATTTAGAGTCCAAGCCCAGTCAAGCCTATATAAAGAGACCCACAGGGGACAAAAATCAGAACTCATTCATTCTCTCTGACTCCTCCACTAGAAGCCATCATCCACCACTCCTCTCACTTTTATTTTACCATGTGTTTTACTCCATTCATGGACGGCTAAGCTTCTAGGGCTATTCCACTGATGGATTCTGAGGTTAAGTTGAGTTAATGAATTTGTTTCATTTGACTATTGATTTGAGTTATTCTTCTTCTATGTCTTTCATCTCTCAATCATATTAACAACAATGATTGTTACATCATAATGTGTTTTAATCTACATGCATATTAATCATATGAGTTCAAGGGTTTCTAGGTTTGATACATAATCTACTTTGATTGAATTTTAAGAACTTTAAATGATTAAACAGGTTTTTGCTATCAATTGAGAATGTACTTTAATTGGTGGTAATAATTTCAACTATAATTAATTAAGAATTTACTTTGATTAATTAACTTTTAATTTGGTTTGGAGATTTAAGAATAGACATGATTAAACAAAATAGGATTTGATTGAGAATGTACATTGGTTGAATTCATTGTGAATAATCTAGAATGATCTTGCATTTGATTGAGAATCTACTTTGGTTAAATGCATGATCGCCCTCAAATTAATTAAGAATGTACTTTAATTAATTTGAAACTTGAACAATAATCAATTGAACAATGATCTGTGGATAACCGATGATGACTTTATCTTGGAAAAGTTGTGGAATTAACCTATTTCATTATAATTGTTTCTAAGTTTTCTACTTGTTCTTCACTTAAACTCGAACATTCTTTAAACCTTAATTCCATTAGCATAGTTTCTCACTTTTATTCTTGAGCATTGCATAGCTTTCACAAGAGTCAAATATTGAAAAACAATTCTGTATTCATTAGGAGACGACTCAGGGTTATTTTAACCTTATCTACTTTCTTGAATACTACTTGGCAATATTGAAGTTGCCTTGAAAAGTAGTATTAATTTGATAGCTTCAAAGAAAGTGTATCAAATATGAAAGCAATTCATAGTACACATGACTAAATGAGTGTATGCTTGAGAAATCGACCTCGTCATCAGGGTCGTCTGATGTACTTTCAGCATTTCTTGCCACAAGGCATACTTTTGTTTCCTCATCTTCATCTGATGTGTTCAAGTCCTCCCATGTGCTCATCAACACTTTCTTCTTTTCATATTTGGGGTCGACTAAGTTTTTCTTCACCTTTTCGATCTCGGGACATTCATATATGAAATGTCCAGGTTTGTTGCACTCATAGCAAATAGTTGAGTCCTTCAGTTGTCTATTCTTTTATTTGTTCCTTGAGCCATTTCCACAGTGATGGAATCCTTTTTGGGAACTAAATGAGATCCATGAAGGGGGTATTAACTTAAACTAAGGCTAAGAGGTTGAAAGAAGAAAAATGAATTTCAAGTTGGTTCTTGCTTTCCCTCAAGCCTTAGAAGACATTAAACCTCTCATAAAGAGCCATGGTCAAAGAAGATAGAAGAGGAAGATGGAACTTTAAGGATTCTACTCTTGTGGAGGATCACATTTTAGTCTTCTTCTTTATCTTAAAACACTTTTTGTAAATATATAATATAACTTAGGTTTAGGTCTTTTATTTGGCAAAGACACTTTTTTTAGCTTTGTTTAGAAGGCTTGGTGGCTTTAAGAGAGAGCTAGCACACCATTAGGTCCTTAGTTAGAAGGTAGCACCTAAAATGGGTTAGAAATGGGTTAAAAATGGGTTTTGGAAGAAGTTAGTTACAATGAGCGTTTTGCATTAAATTCTTTGACTAAGATAGTTACAAAGCATAAGACTCTTCACATTTAATGTTTAGGTTCCTCATTTAATGCTTAGGTTGCTCATATAATGATGAGACTCCTCATTAAATGATTGAAAGACTCCTAAATATTCCATGTACTCTAGCCTTCTCCTTCACCTATAAAAAGAGAGGCACCCTTTTGTAATCCTTAGAACTTGATTGAATGTAAACTCATTTTGCCAAAATTGCAAGACTTCTCTTCTTAAGTTCTCACCTTATGAAATGTATTCTTCAAGACCTCTTCATACCTTCTCCTTCATGGTTGGCCTAAGCTCCTAGAAGGACATTTACCAAGACCATACAACATCAATATCTTCATCTCTTCATCCCTTTGAAGATGTTTCATCAACTTACTTGGAAAATCATCTTATGTTGATGGAGCATCCTCAAAGCAACCTCCATCACAAAGTGCCTTTTTCTCTCCTCCACATAGAACGAAGCTTTCTCGATATGAATGAAAGCTTATGTTCTTAGTTTTCGTCCATGGAGTTTTGTTCATCATCCAACTCCTTGGAGGATTCATTTTCTTTGAGAGCTTTGGTGGGTTTCCTCTTGATAGCTTTAAGTGCAATACTCTTCTCCTTTTTTATTGATCCATCTTGTAGGAGTTCGAGCTCATGTAGCTTTAAGATTCTGACCAACTCTTCTAAGCTCATCCCTTTGAGATTTTTGATGTTATGAGCATTGTAACCTGTGGTCTCCATTGTGTGGGATAATTTCGTAGAATTTTATCAGTATGATCAAATTTGTCTTAAGACTTCCTAAAGGATTTGAGCTCGTTGTAGATCATTTGAAATCTACTGAACATGCTATAAATATTCTTGTTGTCCAACATTTTAAACAACTCGTATTGTCTTGTCAATAAACTCAGTTTATTCCTTTTGACCTCTATTGATCCTTCATATGTAACAACCAAGGTATCCTACTTTTCTTTTGCTCCCTAATATGCGTGTACTTTTTTATATTCTTCTTTAGAGAAGGTGCATAGTAATGAGCTGCGACCTTTGGAATTTAACAAGTATCATTGCTTCTGCTCATAAGTTCATTTTCTTCTTGAGAGCGACTCTCCTTCTTCATCAACGAGTATGTAGTTTCCTTTTTCTAAAACGTCTCATATGTTAATGTGGCATGATTCAAAGAATGTGGTCATTCTTGGTTCCAATAATCAAACTTCCCTCCCTTGAATAAGGGAGGACGGTTGACAACGTAGCCTTCGTTTTCCATTCCATAGGATCGTCTCCTTGAGTCCTGTTAAGAACTAACCCCGCGAGGTTAACTTTGATACTAACTAAAGTACTCGCAACCAATATGATATAACACCTTCGTCGAGATTGAAAGATTTTACGAAGATTGTTTAAGGGCTCGACTTTGAAATAGCTTTAAGCAATAAGTTTTTTTATGTGTTATTCAAAAGTTAAGAGATATTCGTTGTAGAGTTTTAAATAGGATTTCCATTTTAATAAATGTCTTTTAGAGTAGGAATCGTATAAGAAATGAGAGTGCAACTACAATTTTGTAAGAGAAATGTTGAGAGAGAATAAGACAATAAATGCACAGATATATTTAAACTAGTTCACTCCAACTAAGCTTCGTCTAGTCTCCTCTATCCTCAGAGGGTTTTACTATAATCTTCAACAAGATTACAACTGAGTATTCTCACCATTTCTGGTATCCCTAGTCAATCCTGGGGTCCCCTGATTCGCTGCCAAGTTGAGTTTCACTCACTTCTGGTTGTGCAGTATTCTTTACCACTCCTAGTATCCTTAGACGCTCTTGGTATCAATCTGATACACCGTCTAGTTGAGTTTCACTCACTCCTGGTTTCCACTAGACAATCTTGGTATCCCCTGATACGTTGCCTAATAATCCTTAACTCATGAGAATATATGTTCAATACAATTCAGTCTACAGACTCGCTAGGTGTTTTTCTCTTTTTTTTCTCTCTTCTTACAAATACTAAGATTATATTACAATGAAGCTTGAAAGTAAATCTAAACTTAAGCTTTTTCTTCTCAGATATTCTCTTGGAGTTCTTGAACTTTTATGTCCTTTTCCTCTTGACGATATTTCTTTTCTTATGATATTCTCTTCATATGCTATTCTCTTTATTTTTTCTTCGAATCTTTTTCTGTTTAAAGGCTTCTCAAAAGGTATATGTTAGACTGAGATTTTGCCTTGAATCTTGTGTCTTCTTCGCCTTGTTGTGTGAAGTAGTCGTGGGTTAAAGTCAACTTGTTAAAGCAGAATTGCTTTATCAGTACTTTTATAGAAGTAGGTTGTACTATTTTTCTAGCATGACTTCTCATGGAGAGAACATTTTGTGAATGTTTTCTTTGTTTCTAACGTCCACTTCTTATATATATATCCATTGAAGCAGGTGGGTGCGTGTAGTAGGCTATCTGCATAAAGTAGAGTGGATATGCATGCAACAAATATGTTTTTTCTCTTATCACTTTTGTTATTTTTGAATGTTTAGCATTTTATGACATTTAATGGTTGTTTAGAACAACAAAGTGCTTTTTATGTTTTCTACCATTCAGGTAGCATTTTATCATGTAAATAATTTTGCAAAGAGACCAAATATTAATTGAAGCTTCATCATTGGACGAAGTTAATGTCTTTGCTCATGGTATCGTCTAGTCTATTATAAACGCTTTAAGATTCTGCTTTCATTAGCTAAAGCTTTTAGTGAATTGTCTTTCATAAGTTTTTGGGTTGTCTCCACATTTTTCTCTTTTTGCGAGATTCGATTAATTTCCGTTTGGTGCAATATAGCTTTTGCGTTTAGCATAACTCTCTCAGTATAGCGTCTAGATTAAACCTAAGCATTTTTCTACAACTTTCCTAGGTTACTAGATTTTCAACATATTTAACTTGTCACCGATGTTTCTGTTATTCTAATATTCTAGTGATAACCTATTCATTTGCTCATTTCCTTTAATGTTATTTTGTTAAACTTCAAAACATATGAGAGTGTTTAGACATTTTAGTCTTATAGACGATTTTGTCTTAACAAACATTGGTTAGGGCTATATTTTTCCTAGATTAAAAAGTCACGTTAAAAATTATTGCCTTGGGTGTTTAGGGTTTTATTTTATTGGTTTATAAAGTGGAATTAAAACTCTTCTAGTGTTGGAATGTTTAGCTAGTTAAAAATATTTTAGTTTAGTTATTAAAATTTATTAGATACAGTGTTTTATGTGCTGAAATGCTAATCCAAAATGATATTTTAATAGCGAGTGTATGATATGTTTTTGAGAATTTTGGTTGATCATATATTATATCTCAAAACTGTTTATGATGCTTGATAAATGAATGGTGTGTATGGATATTTTTGGACTGTTTAGGCATGTTTTAATGGTTGTTTTGTGCGCTTAATATGCTAGCTGTGTGTGATTAAAAAATATAGTGCAAAGTTGAACCTTGATTTAGCCATTTTCACAGTTTTGATGGCTTAAGTCAAAAGGTAAGAGTTTCCTTGGCTATTTTGGTTAAGTGTGCTTGGTTATATGTTGGAAAGTGGTACAAGGAATGTTAGATGTTGGACCAATGATGTATGTGTTAGCAAAGTCATTGTTCAGATTGGAAAAGAAGGTGAATATGCTCAACAAGAAAAGCATCAACAATAACTCTACAATAGAAGATTCTGATGATGAGTCAACTGAAGAGGATTCCATGAATACGTCTGAATAAGAATAAGGATTTGTTGTTTGTGTCTATTTTAATTGTTTTGTTGGTTTGTTTGAATGTAACATTGGTTGTTAAGCCATTCATCTTTTGGTTATGATTGTACTCATATTTGGCGTAAATGAAATGAAATCATATTATGAATTTCAATCTATTGGTTTAATCTGAATATTGGTTGTTTGAATCTGAATAAGTACACTTACTGAATGTGTTGTATGAATGTAATATGTGCCATTGATTGTTACATTTTTCTCTTGCATACTCATACTCATTTTATGATTATGTTATTTCACAATTGTTGAGAGGGGGAACAATGGTTTAGCTGAACCTACAATCTCAGTGATATCCGAGTTTTTGATGATGACAACACATAATTAATAACACACATGTATTTGGTGTTACATGTTCTATGCTTACATGTTATATGCGTTTTTGAGAACATGATTGTGTTGTTTATGTTGTTCATTGCATTGCACTGTGTTATATATGTGATTTTATACATTAATGCATGACACATGTTTTTGGAAAAGAAAAACCACAAGCACTTTTGTTGAACTTAAATTGTGTGGCAAAATAACAGTTTTAAGTCGATTTCATTATGGGGTGAGTCGATTAACACTCGTGTCTTTGCACAAACTTTTTCAAGTGTGCTGTGAGAGTTTTTCAAAGAGAAAAGTTTTCAAAGCTGTTTTACTCTGTTATAAAGTCGATTACATGCGTGTTGCATTTGATTGAGTGTGTTATGTTTTGAATAACTGTTAATGCTTGATATAACTGTCACAACGACTATATTTTTAAATATGTTGACCAAACATTAAACGAAATTCGACTACATTAATTGTACATTCAATTAACTGCATTGGTTGCTGCCAACTGCAATAATAGAATTTCTATATTCGACTGCATTAGTAGCTTAGTCGATTAAAATACGTTAGAGTTGTGTTTATCTATAAATTGACGCGAATTTGATTTCTGTAAGAACTTTTGTGAATCTAACAGTTTGTGATATCTTTTGCAGAATTTGCATTCTTACAGAAAGAGAGAAAGAGCTCCAAGAAACAAGAAGTGATCGTGGTGATTATCTACTTGTGGATTCTTGAAGAGCAAGTTAACTGCACGTACAAAGGCTGATCATATCTGCACATTGGGTATAATTGAGAGATCAGAGGCTACAATCTTGTGAAGATTGGACTAAGGTTCCCTTTTGTGATTACAGGAAGAAGAGTGTGCTGCATTCTTGACTTTAAGGGTGGCTCAAAGGGTTTGGACTATAGGAGAGGGGATTTTTGCTGCTAGTGTGTTTGTATACTGCCTATATTTTGATTAGAGGGTTAGAGATGTGTTTTATATTTTTGACGTGAGGTCGCTATAAAAGTCTTGTTGTAAAAAGCTAGATCATTATAGTGCATTGGCTTCTTGTGGTTGGAAGGACACTGGATGTAGGCTTGGTCGAACCAGTATAAAAACTCAATGTTTGATCTTTTTATCCCTACACTCTTTTATTCAGTTGACTTCTTATTTTACTCAATCGATTTAATTTCCGCTGCATAAAAAAGTCTTTTACCTTGCGTTTCAAGAAAGTTATAAAGGCATAACTTTTGGTGAAAAAGATTTTGAAAGTTTTAAATTTTATACTTCACTAATTCACACCCCTCTTGGTGTGAGAAATTGAGTCATTCTTTTTTAACAACAATGGTGTTATATTTGTACTGACCCTCAACAAAGTTGAGAAGAAAGTTTAATGCAGGTCTGATACTGAAAATAAGATTTATAACTTATCTAAGATAGTTCTTAAGTACCCTGCTGAACTAAATCGATTAAGGAAATAATATAATCGACTACATTTCATGAATATGGTTTGAGTATCTAAACATTTATATGATATACTCTATCACATTTATTACTATTTGTTATGTGCTCATTCATTCTGAATCTCATTGTTTCTTATCCGTTGTGAATGTTTCTAAGTTTGATGAATGATAACACTCAATTGTATTAGCTTCAAGCAATATCTGAATTACTCTGATTTCTGTCATATCCTTTGACAATTGCTTGAAACTTGCTCTGATATACATGCTCTGATAAATCTCTATCTGTTGCTCTGATACTAACATATGCAATTGAAATACTTTAGAGATATTGCATACTGATTGAGGGAGCTGAAATATTTGTTTGATTAAATTCATTTCTATAATCCTTGTATTGATTGATAGGAAAGAAATTGAAACTATTTATACTGATGATTATTGACAAGGGAGCATTTACTTTTGATATTACTGTCTAAATCTGTTAATATATCTCTGTTTGCTTAAATATACACATTGTGCAAAGGGGGAAAGTTTATACCTTTTTTGTTAATGCCCAAAGAAGGAGAGATATTGGAATTGTTTGAAATTGTTCATATCTATGACTATATGTCTCTGTGTATATCTGTTTGAAAAATAATTTCTGGTTGTGTATTGTACATCATGGTTGTTTTATACATCATGGTTTTGCATTATCAAAAAATGGGGAGATTGTTAATAGGGGAGCAATATGAGTGTTGAACCCTCTGATATTTTGGTTTTTGATGATGACAACATATTGACTGTAAAAACACACATATGTTCTAATGACACAGCATAAATGTGTATTTGTGTTTGATACATATGTTGGCTTACAAGTGTTTCTATATGTTTAATACATATGTTATCATGTTGATTGGTTTGCATACTACTATGATCATAACTGTGTTTATATCTTCTATATGCTTGCTAAATGTTTTTAACGAGATAAAACATTAAGCACAAAGCAATTATGTATGATACAATTGGTTATAGTGATATAGTAAATTGAATTCATTAGATAACTTATGTTTTGAATTGTGACAAAACAACAAGTTTTAAATCGATTACGTTAAGTGTTAAATCGATTAAAAATCGTGTCTTTTCCATACATCATTTTGAAATGTGTTATGATGAGTTTTGATGAGAAAGAATTTTCAAAATTTGCTTAAGTGTTTAGCTTAATCGATTACCCTGTGTATGTAATCAATTAAGTCTGTTATGTTTCAAAAATTGTTTTAAAGCTAAGTCATAACTGTTTTAACGGTCATATTTTTAATATGTTGACTAATATTTATTGCAAAACGATTCCATTAATTGTGCATTGAATTAAATCTGTTTGAATTGTAATTCTGTTACATCTGTCATTTATGTAACCGATTACATTACTAATGTTAGAATTGATGGACTTTGTTTCTCAAAATCAAGAGGGGGAGGGGTGAATTTGTGTTTTATAAAAACTTTGACTTTTTAAATCTTTTTCACAAATAATGATGCTCTTGAAACCTTTCTTGCGCAACAATCAAACATGTGCAATAAAACAGTGTGCGAAAATGTGAATGCAAATGCAAATGTAAAGAGATAGGGAGAAGAAAATAAAACTCAGTTTTTATATTGGTTCGGCCTCAATGCCTACATCCAGTCACCCTCCCAATCAACCTTAGATTAGAGATTAATTCACTATAATGATTAGAGTATTACAACTAAGGCTTTACAGAGCAACTCTCAAATGTAAACACCTCACAAACTCTCAATCAAATATAGAACAACAAAACCTGCCAAGATAGAACAACACGTCCCTGTTGCAGTAAACCCTTTGAGATATCCCCTCTCAAAGTCAAGAGTACACCACTCTTCTTCCTGACGCCACACGTACAGGGAAACAACAAATCCAAGATTGTAAGTCTTCTCTCCTGATCTCCCAAAATGCACCTTTAGTTGTGCGAAAATGATCAATCTTTGTAGTCTAGTAATATGCTTCAAGATGATCCAATTCTTCTCGTTCTTTTTCTTGGAGCTTTTTATCAATGTGTAAAATCTCTCAAATGAATTTAATCAAATATGAAAATGTAAGTATTATCAATCGTTTTTTATTTTCAAACAATGCATCAATATATAGTTTATTTCAGTCCTGACGCAAAGTAATCGATTAACTAACTTATGTAATCAGTTACATTAAACAGATGTAACAAAATTACAACAACTTTAGCCCTTAATTGAATACGCAATTAATGTAATCGATTTTCATTAAATGCTGGTCAAACACATTTGAAAAGATGTTTTCGCGCTATGATAAAGTTTTAAAATTTATCGGTTTTTGAATAACACGTGACATCCTGAAAATTAGGGCGTTACAATTTACGTTAGCTCACCCATTTGTTTTGGTGGTTGTGCTTTTCACCTACGATGATCGTATTTTATACGAGAGCAAATGATAGTATATGCATTGCATAAGGTGCACAACAATGAAAAATGGGAGTTGGACAAGACAACATATGCTTGGGGCAATCTTATACATTTTATTATTATTATTTTTTTCAAGTTAATAAGGTACAACAGTAATGCAAGACATGGATTTTTCTTTTTATTTGACATTTAAATAAAATGTGATGATTTTATTTTTAAGTAACCACTTGAGATATGTTTTTTCATATAACTATGTACTTAAGAAAATGAAAAATGGGGTGTTAAATAGAACTTTATAAACTATATTTGGGTGTGCATGGTTGTAAAGGGTCTTTGAGTGTCGAAATTAAAAGACAAATGTCGGTGAACTGAGAACTCTATGAGCTAAAGCGTTGTCGTGTTTGTTATGAAAGATTATATTTTTTTTAGAGTCATGAATTTTAAATATTGAATGAGTTTAATTTCAAATCTAAGATTTTTACTTAGTGATATCAACTTATCATTTTATTTTGTGATTGTAGTTTCCACTTACGATAATTGTAAATTGTTACATATATTATTGAGAAAAATGTTTAACATTAAAGAGAATGATCAATATCAAATATTTGGAGGCAATACTTTAGTTTTATATTTTTCCTTTTCAATAAAGTTTATGATTGAAAAACAATAATTATTTTTATTGAGAATTTTTATAAAAATATGAATATAGTTTATTATGTAATTTCTGTTAATTATAAATTTTAAGAGGAAAAAAATTGGAATGATACAATATACTCTTTATCAATAATATCTTAGTAATGGGATGGACTTTGAGGTTCTTTTTCGTGATTCCAAATATCTGTAAATTTAGAAACATAACCAGATAATGCACCACAAATTAATGTTCCACAAATTAATGCTTATTATACAATCCATCATCATAAACCATATGAACAACATGACCACCTTGCCACTGTCTTTATTGTTTCTGCCCGAAACAACCAATTTTTTTAAAATCTGCTGCTTCCCCTTTAATTGTAACTATTCTAATATATAGGAACGGACCCTGGCTATCTAAGTAACACTGTCGAACAATTTGTTAAGCCTCCTCCTTCTCTCCTCATTATATTTTGCCACGTGTAATCAGAATCAAGAGTTTGACATGGGGTTTGCGTCCAATGCTTGTTCTTTCTGAAATCTCCGTCCATTTGCTCCAAAATTTGAACCCCTAACGTTATGGGAAGGTCAACGTTTGAGGCGGTCGTCTCTGTTTTCGTCACGGTTCACCCGCACGAGACCTCCGCTCTGCTCCATTCCTTCTTCTGCTTCTTTTTTGTGAGTTTCTCTGCTCAAGGCAGCCACCAAGGATGTTTCTCTTCCCCTTCAGTTTCTTTTTCTTTTAACTGGTCATTACTTTTTTGGGGCATTTCTTGCAGGTTTTGAGTGCCTATTTCGTGGTTCTTCCGTTGCGGGACGAGGGCGCCATCTCGTTGGGGTTATCGAACCTGCCAGGTCTATTCGTGGGGTCTCTGTTGCTCACCCTCATTGCTGCGCCCTTTTCTTCTCTCATATTCTCTCTGCCTAACCTTTCCAAAGGCAAGGTAAATTATATTTTTAAGAATTTTTTATTTTCCTTGCCCATTCTAAAGTGCGGATTTTAGTTTTGATGATTCATTTAGCCACCCTTAATCTTAAACTAATGAGTAAATGCCACTAGACTTGTAAATAGCTACACAATCATGCTTGCTATTGCTGCACACAGTGCCTATGTTGCATCTTCATACTAAAATAAATCAGAACACAAAGTATGATAATGATACATGTTAAAATCTTACATAAATGACCCAAACCATAAGTTCGTAAGGTTGAGCTATTATGTCAGAGCACAACAATTAACTAATCCATAGTAGTACAACACAATCATCCCCCAATGATAACTGTTCCACTAGATATACTAATAAACATAGACCACAGTACACACTCTATTAACCATTCAGGAAAATACAATCAAGAGAACTTGTAAGGTTATCAAGAGGTAAACTAGTAGAACCGGAATTTGCTGATCATAATCAGCTAAAACGATAAAGGTTCCAGCTTTGATAGTGCATTGGACAAACAACCTGAGTTCTGAACTTTGATGCAGAGGGCAATGAGTAAGTAGCGTATTTTCAAATGTGTAATTACATGTTCCTAAGGATTTCATTTAAAACGATTGACTGAGGTGTTGGATCTTAGAATTTGAGTCTATTTTAACCCCATAAAATGTGCTTGTATGGTTGTGGTAATCCCATGCTTGAGAATAATTGATATTCATTTACTAACTTGAGGGGGAGTGTTGTAATTAGAGGAAATATCTATAGAATCTTCTCAATCAGAGAACATATCTATATAATCTTTCTAATTAGAGAAAACATGTGTATGATAGATCTTCTCAATTAGAAAAAATATCTATAGAATCTTCCTAATTAGAGAAAACATGTGTATGATCTTCTAGATTATTTTGTTTCCTCATTTCTCTTTCTAGAAGATTAGATTGCTACAAATAGAGGTAAGGAAAATGTAATTACCATGAATTAAAATAATAAAATCATTCTCTTTTTCAAGTCTTTTATTGTTTCGTTGGTCTTCTTTATTTCTTCACAGATATTATTATATTATGTTCTCATTAATATAATCTGTGATGGTGCTCCTTGAAATTCCAGGCTTTGTTTTTGATACACAGGTTCTTTAGTGTATCCCTCATTTTGTTCTTTATTCTATGGCACTCCTCATCCGCTGGATATTCAAAGTCCAATTTTACAGTAAGACAATAGTATAACTTGAAGTTGTTTGCTGCGGTCTATATTGCTTGTTAAATTCAGAATACTTGCTTTTTATTGTCTTTTTATGTTGCTAGGGATCCATGCCCTTGACCTATCCCTCAAAGGAAGAAAGGAAAATTGGTGACCAAGGCAGTCTTACCTCTTCATTTGGTTGGGATAACCATGGATGGTTCTATATCTCTGTTCGTATAGGATTGTTTCTTTGGGTATGGTTGATGGTTTTATTTTCCATTTAGAATCTAATGTCTAATTTGATTTCACTCTGCTGTTAGCTTGTTTCAAATGAAATTTTTGCAGACTAGTTTATGTTATTTTGTGTAGGTTGCTTTGCTTAATCTAATTACAATTTCTTCAACTTGGGCAAGGGTAATTGATGTGATGGACAGTGAGGTTTGTTTGGTGCTATATCACTTTGTTTTTGTCTGGATTATTTAGGGCCTACTTAACATACTTTGGGTTCAGTCAGGTTCAAGATTATTCGGGTTTATTGGTGCTGGTGCCACCCTTGGACAACTTTTTGGGTCATTGTTTGCCATTGGGATGGCTTTTGTTGGCCCATGTAAGTTTGCATTTGCCCTTAACTGTCTTTTCTCATAAGTTTTATTGTCATATCGTGCAACCATATGTTTTGCAGTCTTGCTTTTGTTTGCTGCATTATTGATGGAACTTGCAGCGCAGACATCAAGAGGGATAAATTGTGGTACATCTTATGCAGAAGAAAAATTGTCTCCCATTAGGTCATTTTACATATTCCTTTCTTTGTAGTTATACACGAGTGAAAACACATAAGTATTGGATGGCCTATGTATACCATTATTTTAATTCTGGGGGAATGTATTAACCTTTAAATATAGGGGGCATCAAAAACTAGAAATTTGTTTTGGACCAGTCCCTTAAATCTGGTTACAGGTCTGTTA
Source organism: Vigna umbellata (assembly GCF_029865625.1). Classification (NCBI taxonomy): domain Eukaryota; kingdom Viridiplantae; phylum Streptophyta; class Magnoliopsida; order Fabales; family Fabaceae; genus Vigna; species Vigna umbellata. The sequence continues at coordinate 29,718,229 of NC_142165.1, read as the reverse complement.
ACAGTATAGTCTAATTGTATTTGTCAATCACAATATTTCTGATTTGTTTGTTCATTGTGGCTTATTTTGGTGGCAAAATTCTGGTGTGTTGGAGAGAACCAATGATCTGCAACAGGAGAAGACAACTTCTCCGTGTATATCTGCATATACAAAGTAGTTAATTCAAAGTAGTTAATATCCATGCAGAAAGGAGAGGCAGCTAGTTTTACTTCCGTATTACTAGGGTTTTTTTGTTTTTTTTTTTTTAATTTTCCCTGCAGATGGATGCTTTGCTGACACAGTATATTAGTTAGCAGCATTTATATTAAATCAGTGGGAGAAGTGGGTACATGTCCAGGCCTCCTGTCTACTTACTTTTCATAATCTTCCATGTAAATGAACAGTCTCTTTCTCTAAGGTAATTTAAGACGCCGTGCTAATAGAACTGAATCCGAATATAGGAGAAAAAACAGAGTACTATGATGGGATAACTTAGAGATGAAGATACAAAGCAATGATTGTAAGTTGTAGCAGGGAATTTCTGTTTCACATGTGGACATTTAGGAGTTATACTTTCCTTTTGCATTTCTAAGTCCCAACCCTCTCCTTACTAACTCCTACAATCCCCTTATATTTTTAATAATGTGTTACTTTATTTGATACTTAGATAGTTACTGCTAGTAACAGCCTTGAGTCCTAATCTGTTTGGCAGGAGCAAGCACAAAAAGTTGATACTAAGACAGGATTGGAGGTTTAAAAAAGAAAACTAAGAATACCGTTGTAAGGTAGTTTTACAGCTCAAAGTTAGTTAGAAGGGAGGAGCCCTTTAATAAGAAGCTTAAAGGGGAAAGGGCAGAAGTTTTGGGGGATTCGTGTGACTTGTAACTGGAATAATCCAGTGGAAAGGAGAGTGCTCCTTTCTGGCATCTTTTTGTGCATTTGGTGAAATAAAGAAGTTTTAATTTTCTTTTCATTGTTCTTCTCTGAAAATAGGGTTGATTCCTAACAATTTTGGTCCAACATGCTATATCTTTGATTGCAATAATGGAAAGCAGAGTGCTTTGGAGAAATGGGTCCGTGAACAGAGGAAAGAGATTGCAAACCTGAGAAAATATATGACTTTGTGAAGAATGCATATAAGACATGAGAGAAATAAAGAATCTGCTTCCTGAAATCAAGGACACAAACTGTCAAATGGAGGAGAAAACTCAGTAGATGTGTCAGAATGGGTCAGAGGACATCAACAGTAACAAATCTAATAAGGACAGGACAAGGAAGAACTTCTTTGCTCGTGTTAAAACGGTTGGAGTTTCCTACGTTCATCCATAGAAATGATGGCAATGGTAGAAAATTTTTTTGAAGTACAAAATGTCAAAAAAATTATGCCTGGCCTTTATTAACACTGAAGGAAACTTAAATATATCCTTGGACTATAGGTTGTTTATTCAGAAAAGGGAACTTCCTTCTCCTTGAGAAAATATATACTTGATCTCCTTAAAGAAACAAATAAGCTAAGATGTTGAAATTCAAGAGTTTCTGTTGAACAGAATCATAGAACTAGAGTTGTAGAGGGCTATCCTGTAGAAAAGACCCAATATTAGAGATTGGTAGGAAAACATTTATTTATCACACACGATCCCAAACATGGCTTATTTAGTTGCCAAGCCAGTTAATGCATGATTTTAGACAAAGAGACATGTAAGCAGTTGAAATTTTTTCTTAGTATTTGAATTCAAGCCCATGAAAGGGGCCACTTTTCAGGAAAGAAGATGCTTGACTTTGAAGATATATACTAATACTAATACAGATTATGTAAGTTTTCTTACTGACTGCAAGTCTACCTTTGGGTACTGTATATCTTAGGCAAAAAGTATAGGGTCTTGGAGAAGCAAACAATAAAGTGCACAAGTTGAATTTCAAGCTCCTACTGAAAAGTGCATGTGAATGAATTTGGATGAAGATCATACTAGATGACCTTAAAATAACGGATGGCATCCCTGTGCAATTGTACTATGATAACAAGTTAGCCATGAGCATTGCTCATAATACAATATAGTATGATAGGACCAAATATATTAAAATGAACACATACTTCATCAAAGATAATCTTGACAAAGGTCTAGTGGTTACAACCTATGTTCTTATAGGACTCCAGTTAGCATACATCTTCACTAAGGGACTTCCTTAAGATTTCTAGATCCTGTTGGTAAGTTGAGAGTGATCAATATTCATTTATTAACTTGAGGGAGAGTGTTCTAAATATGGGATAATTAATCTGAAAATATCCTTGTTAGGATATTTATCCTATTTTATCATCATTATAGTATGTCAAGGGTTATGAAATGAGGTTTTTCTCGAAAGGAAATAGATGAGAACAAAGAGGTATTACCAGAAATGTGATCAGAAGCACCTGAGTCAATTACCCATGAATTTTGACATTCCATAGATTGAGAAACGCAGGCTGTTGATGTATTGGGAGATTGAGATGGTTGTGCCAAGCTGTTAGACTTTAACCTTAAATACTCTTGATATTCATCCTCAGAAAACATAGAAGTGGAGGTTTCAGTTTTCGAAGTGGAAGTTTCAGTCTTCGAAATATTGGCAGTTTTGGAAGGGAAACCATGTAAGGAGTAGCAATTCTCTTTAGTATGACCCATCCTTTTACAATATGTGCATTGAGTACGTCCCCGACCTCCTCGTCCTCCTCCTCTAGTGCCACGTCCTCCTCTTCCTCGTGTGGCAACCATGACAGATGGTTCCACTAGTTCATGCGCTTCTTGAGTTTGAGATACCGGGACACGCAGAAGGCGAGTGATCAATGTTTCCATAGAGGGGACCTCATGACTAGTTAGAAGTTGATCTCTGAGATGATCAAAATCGGGATGTAGGGCACGAAGGATCAACACCATGTAAAATTTGTCTAGTTTCTTTTTGATATCCTCTAATGGATCTACTTCCAAAAACATCCTAAGTTCTTCGACAGCAGATTGGGCTTCAGCCATGAAGGACACCATATCATGGTCTGCCATTTTAAGAGATGCAAGCTTGTTCGTAGTGTCATAGAGACGTTGAATATCGTTGGCATAAATGCTTTGGGTTTTCTTCCAAAAGGAGTGACAAGTTTTGAAAGCCCTCAAAGATACAAGAAGTTTGGGTTCCACTGATTGCCATAACAGGGCACACAACTGGAAATCTGCTTGTTTTCACTGATAAGCTTTTTCAGTAGGCACATGGCTTCCATCTCGCTCAAGGTGGTCATAATGCCCTTGGCCAAGGAACCACATTTCAACGGCAGCAGACCATGATAGATAATTTTTTCCATTTAGCTTCTCGGAGGTAATTGATGGACTTCCAGAGAAGGAAAGAGTACTGCCAGATGCCATTTCTGAAGAAGACGAATAGTACTAGCGAGGAACAAGAAAACCCTAAGGGTTTAGACGAAGGAAACTGTGACAGTGATGGACGACGGTGGCCGGCAACGGCGGGCAGTGGCCGGCAGCGACGGTGGCCGGCGACGGACGACGGTGGCCGGCGGCGACGGTGGCTGGCGACGGACGACGGTGGCCGACGGCGACTGTGGCCGGACGGTGGCCGGCGACGGACGACGGTGGCTGGCGGTTGACGGTGGCCGGCGACGGACAGTGGCGGGCGACGAAGAACTGTGGCGCCGGACAGATATATATTACGAGACAGAAACCAGAGCGGGATCGACCCGCTCTGATACCAACTTAAGATTGAAACTGTAAAATAATTCTAGAGGGCTTGATTGATCCCTCTCACAATCTTCTATTTATAAGAATAAATTGATACACAAGTACATGATAAATAGGGTATCTTACAAAATATTAAGAAGTGATAATGCAAAAGAGTATTTCTCATCCTCCTTTTCTGCCATCTTGAGTTCCCATGGTATCTTACATCAGTCTACTTGTCCTCATACACCACAGCAAAATGGTATAGCAGAACGAAAAAATAGACACTTGGTTGAAACTGCTGTCCATCACTGGGGGATGCCATCTTAACTGCATGTTATCTTATTAATAGGATGCCCTCCTCCTCTCTTGATAATAAAGTCCCTTTCTCCATTTTGTTTCCTAATGATCCTCTCTTTCATACATCTCCCCGCGTGTTGGCTGTGTATGTTTTGTTCATGACATGTCTCCAGGTCTAGACAAACTCTCCGCTCGCGCTCTCAAATGTGTCTTCTTAGGCTATTCTAGACTTCAAAAGGGATATCGGTGTTACTCTCCTGAAACTAAGAAGTATTACATGTCTGCCAATGTCACATTCTTTGAACAGACTCCTTACTTCTCTCCATCTGTTCAGGATGTTTCTATCCTCCAGCAGGTCCTTCCTATTCCAATGGCTGAGTCAAATAGCTCCACTGTCTCTGTCATTCCAAGTCTTGATTGATCACAATCCTTCTACACCTGTTTCTCCACATACTGAGATCATCCCACACAGGGCCCCAATGGATAGTCCACCTCCCCAAGACAATGGTGAATCTCCTACTTCAGATTCTTCTCCCTCGTCACCTCCTCCCACGCCTCCTGGTGCAAATGATTCAGCATGGCCTCAAGCAATCCCCACGTGCTTGATTTGGAAAGTTTAGCTCCTTTGTTCAAAAATTTGGGCTAAAACGCAGTGAAGCAGACCATTCAGTTTTTTATTGTCATTCTTCTCTTGGGAAATGTGTTTACTTAATAGTATATGTTGATGATATTGTCATTACAGGAAATGATGCTGTTGGAATATCTCAACTAAAAGAGTACTTGTGTAGACATTTTCAAACCAAGGATCTTGGAAGTCTCAAATACTTCTTAGGCATTGAAGTAGCGCAATCAAAAGATGGAGTTGTAATCTCCCAAAGGAAGTATGCTCTTGATATATTACAAGAAACAGGCGTGATTGATTGTAGACTGGTAGACAGTCCCATGGACCAAAACCAGAAATTAAGGACAGAAGAAGGTGAATTATTCTTCGATCCAGAAAGGTATAGGAGGCTGGTTGGCAAACTGATTTATCTCACTATTACAAGGCCAGATCTATCCTTTGCAGTTGGAGTGGTTAGTCAGTTCATGCAGGCTCCATGTGTTGACCATTGGAATGCTCTCATTCGCATTCTAAGGTATGTAAAGAAGGCTCCCGGGCAAGGATTGTTATATGAAGATAAAGGAAGCATTCATGTCTCTGGGTATTGTGATGCAGATTGGGCAGGTTCACCTATTGATAGACGGTCTACAACAGGATATTGTGTTTTTCTGGGAGGAAACATTATTTCATGGAAAAGTAAGAAACATAATGTAGTAGCTCGATCAACCGCGGAAGCCGAGTATAGGGCAATGACATCATTAACATGTGAACTTATATGGGTGAAACAATTCCTTCAAGAGGTTAAATTTTGTGACGTCCATACTATGAAGATGTATTGCGACAATCAAGCTGCTCTCCACATTGCATCAAATCCAGTGTTTCACGAGAGGACTAAACATATAGAAATTGATTGTCATTTTGTTCTTGAAAAGTTGTTGACCAAAGAAATATGTACTGAGTTTATTGGGTCAAACGATCAACTCGCAGATGTATTGACCAAGTCATTAAGGGGTCCTCGGATTGAGTTTATTTGTTCCAAGCTTGGTACATACAATTTGTATGCTCCAGCTTGAGGGGGAGTGTTAGGATATTTATCCTATTTTATCATCATTATAGTGTGTCAAGGGTTACCCTATTTATCATGATTATATTGTGTCTAGGATTACCCTATTTATCATGATTATATTGTGTCTAGGGTTACCCTATTTATCATGTACTTGTGTATCAATTTATTCTTATAAATAGAAGATTGTGAGAGGGATCAATCAAGCCCTCTAGAATTATTTTACAGTTTCAATCTTAAGTATCCTAATATCTCTATAGTAATTGAGAAAAAATATCCTTAGAACCTTAACATTCATTTCATCATATTTTATTTATGTTTTTAAGATAAAGTGATTGTCACAAATAGATGAATTGAGAATATAATTAGAATGATTGTAATTAATACTATATTTCTTTATTCTCCCATTATTCAAGTACTCTATAAATAGAGTATCAACACTTCTATTATGGAGCTTAACCCTGAACTTCAGACTTAATAAGACAAATTAGAGTTTTCTCTCAAAAATTTCGAAATCTATGAAGTTAATATCAACTTGAGTATTTATACTATATCCTCTCTTTTTCTGAGCAGTTGCAGTGTATAAATAACTTTGTAACTACTGCAGTAGCAGTTCTCTCTTTTACACTGTTTACTTTTGCCTCTCATCTTTGTATTGTGGTGTAAAATCTTTTAATTCTTTTACCAATTGTTTCAACTGCTCAGGTCTATCAAGAGGAGAGTGATAACCTCTGTAATAAGAAATCAAAACTAGCAGCTGTTACTCTAAGAAACCTGTTAGTTTAATGACCCTATCAGAGGATATAAATAAGTGAAAGGAGAGTAGCTTCTCATGTTTTTGTAGTGGACGACTGGTCGAGTTTCTGCATCTCTCGAATATCCAAATCATTCATCCTTCCTATTCTACCTAATCTGGTGCTATACCGATATGTTGACTGGTCAGAAATTAGTGGTCCTCAATAAGATTTTTTTGTTCTTTGTCCAATTTCTAAATCAACTGTATCATTTTGCTCTCTCTATACCTAAAGTCTCGTGATTTCACCATTTTTAGTTTAAAAAATAAAAAATATAAAGTAAATATTATTCTGAAAAGCATGGATAGATAGATAGGAACAGATGTCAAAAACGAACACACTCAGGTGATAAATATGAGGGAATCATGTGCATCTCATTAAACTTTTGTTTTTGAGTTAATTTAATGTATATTTAATGCATGGCATCAGTAGGGATAGAATCATACTTATTTATTTATCTTGAATATAGAAAATCTGATTCCAATCATGAAAACAAGACTGATGAGATTCAAAAGACAGAACATACTCCAAGAGGTTCTCCAAATTCATCTACTTCAGGGAAGCTTCCAATTTGGCCCATATTTGAAGGACTCTGGCTTATATTGTCATCAACGTACCTGCTACATGTATCATTGTTCATCTGGCTGAGTGCAGTTGTCTCTTCATTCTTCTATTTTCAGGTTATTTAATCTTCTGTCCTGTTATAAAATCTTTAGTTTTCATCATTTTGTATTACAAGTTTACCTGAATCATTAGAATGTGTGCTGACATGTATCAATGAGTAATGCAATCGATACACCACTATTGATTGAAATACTGAAACTAATTATGTTGAGTTCCACTTATTTATTGAGTTTCACTCATAATCATTTAGTTTCTAACAAATTTTAACCAATGGTAGTGTTTGAGAGTTTTTGTTGCTAACACTCTTGATATATACAAAACTCTATTGCATAACAAAATTCTACTAACATGTTTCCTTTTCATCAAATTTTCTGAAAGACATAGCAAGGTAAAGCCAAATCTAAGAAGTGGTGCTCGTGAAATGGGAGGACTAAAACATGAAAATATTTAGTAAAGAAATAGTGCCCCAAATTTGAAGGATTAAAAACATATTTAAGCCTTTAAAGAACTTTCAAAAAACAATGTGACTCGATACCTCTTACAGATTAGTTAATCATTAGCGATTTCAAATTTTAGGAAATTAGGATCATTGATCCTTGATTCTTGATTCTTAGGCTAGAATTTATTGTATTTGATTATGTAAATTAATATAAATACGTACTTTGTGGTCTACATTAGAAACAACATTCAAATAACTCTTTCTTATATGATATCTATAGATATACTGCATTTTATGTTAATTAGGGAAATATAGTCCCTATGTTAATTATGTTTTTTTTAGATATTCATTTGTATTTGGGCTTAGTCCACATTCTCATTATTATAAACAAATTATCCTATGCGTATTTTCTACACAAGGAAGATTAATCCTATATATAGTTTTACTATACTCAATATGGTATCTAGAGCCTAAAGCTTTTTCTTGAAAAAGAGAATAAATTTTATTATTTTCATTCATGTCTATTACATTCTTCTTACCTGTATTTGTAACAATCTAATCTTCTAAAAAAGGAAAATAAGGAAACAATATACTAAAATCTCCTTACCTATAGATATTTTCTTTAATTATGAACATTTTCCTATAATTACAACACTCCCCCTCAAGTTGGTAAATGAATATCAATCATTCCCACTTGCCTACAAGATCTTGAAATCTACCCGGAGGGAGCCCTTTTGTAAAAATATATGCTATTTGAAGTTCTCTAAGAACATGAGTTGTAATCACGAAGCTTCTGTCTAGATTATCTTTGATGAAATGTTTGTCAATCTCAATGTGTTTGGTCCTGTCAAGTTGTACTGGATTATGGACAATGCTCATGGCAGACTTACTATCACAGTGTAATTGCATAGGGTGATCCACCTTGACTTTAAGGTCATCCAAAATGATTTTCATCCAAAGTCCTTCACACATTCCTTGAGTATGTGCTCCGAATATAGCTTTTGCACTAGAACGAGAAACTCTATCTTGCCTTTTGCTCCTCCACGTTACCAGACTATCTTCAAGAAACACACAATACCGAGAAGTATATTTTCTATCAATAATAGAACTTACATAGTCAACATTAGTATATATTTTCATAGTCAACGTGTCTTCCTTTTGAATAATATCCCCTTTCTTGGACTTGACTTCAAGTACAAGAGAATTTTGTCAATTGCTTGCATGTGTCTTTCTTTTGGATCATGCATAAATTGGCTTAGTACACTAACTGCATAAGCAATGTTTGGTCTTGTGTGTGATAGATAAATCAACTTTCCTACCAATCTTTGATACTGGGCATTCTCTACAAAAGCACTTTCTTCACTTCCAATTTTTTGATTCTGTTCTATAGGAATTGTTGAGGTTTTACATTCCAACTTTCTTGTTTCTTTGAGGAGATGAAGTACATATTTCCTTTCAGAGATTAAAACTCTGTTCTTGGAGTAAACAACCTCTATTCCAAGAAAATATTTGAGTTTTTTAGATCTTTCTTTTCAAATTAGGTTGCCAATTTTTCTGTTTCATCATCTCCTCCAATAATCATATCATCCACATAGGCAAGCAATAGAGTGAGTTTACCTGTAGAGGTGTGCTTTATGAATAGTGTATGATCTCTTTGGCTTTGTCTGTATCCCAAGGGAAACATTGCTTTTGTACATCTTACAAACCATGCTCTAGGTGATTGCTTACAATGCTTTCTTTAGGAGGCGTACCTTGTCTCTTTCATTTTTCAGTTCAAAACTTGGGGGAATCTCCACGTACACTTCCTCTTCTATATTTCCATGAAGAAAGTCATTCTTCACATCCAACTGGTGTAAGTCCTAACCAAAATGACCAGCCAAAGCGAGAACAACTCGAACTGTAATTATCTTTGCCACCGTGGAAAATGTCTCCTCATAGTCAATCCTATAAGTTTGGATATAGTCTTTTGCCACTAATCTAGCTTTATATCTTTCTATTGTCCCATCCACCTTATTTTGTACCGTGAATATCCATCTACACCCGACTGTCTTCTTGTCTCTTGGCTTATCAACAATCTCCCAAGTTGAATTTCTTTCTAATGCATTCATCTCTTCTTTCATGGCTTGATTCCAATGTTCAAGTTTTATGACCTCTTGGATTGAGGTAGGAATTTCTGTGGCATCAATTGCAGCAATAAAGCTTTTGTGCTTATCAGAGAGATTGTTAGTACAAACATACTGAGAAATAGGATATTTAGCACATGATTTTCTTTCGTTTCTAAATGCAATGGGTAAATCCTCAGTATTACTTACCTCCTCACTGTTATCTTCAAGGATCCTCATCTCCGGATTAGACAATTTTTCTTGCTTGAGAGTCGAAGTGGGTTGTTTTCTGCTTTCATGTTTTTTGCTAAAAAATTTGCTTTCTTCCTCTTTTTCCTCACTGTGGATTATGGTAAGCTTCATTGTTCAGATCTTGGGCATCCTGCAAGGACAAACATGGTAATGACAAGAAGGAAAGTTCACCCACTTCAATTGCTTTCTCCACTTAAAGTGGTAGAGTGACAAAAGGATTTTGTTTCATGAAAGGTGACATCCGTGGTGATAAAGAAGCGATAACTCTGAAGATGATAACATTTGTACCCTTTTTTATTAGAAGGATATCCAATAAATAAACATTTAAGAACTTTGCGATCTAATTTACTATGGTTAGGATGATGAGACTGAACAAAAACATTACATCGAAAGACTTGACTAGGTAGACCCGTTATTAGGGGGGAAGAAGGAACAAAAGACAATAGAGACTCTGTAGGACTAATGCCATTTAAGATATGGGTGGTTAACTTGTTGATGGGATATATGGCAGTTAACACACCTTCCCAACAATTTTTTGGAACAAACATTTGAAAATGAAGAGCTCTAGTTACTTCAATAAGATGACGATTCTTTCTTTTTGCAACCCTATTTTGTTGAAGGGTGTTTACATATGTTAGTTCATGAACAATACCATTTTGAGACAAAAAATTGAGAAATTCATGATTCACATAGTCAGTACCATTATCAGACTTGATTCTTTTGATATTTTTTTCAAATTGATTTTGGACAAGACGAAAAAAAGTAACATAGATTTGGAAAACTTCTGATTTATTTTTCATAAAGTATGCCCACGTGATACTGGTACAATTGTTAATAAAGGTAACAAACCATTTGGCTTCGAAAATAGATCCTACGACAGGTCCCCAAATGTCAGAGTGAATTAAATCAAATGGAGAAGTACTCCTTTTATTAATAATAGGATAAGATGCACGATGGTATTTTGATAACTAGCAAATTTCACAATTAAAAGACTCAACAGAGTCCTTGATAAAGGAATGAGAAAATAAGGACATGATAGGATTGAGTGAAGGATGCCCAAACCTTTTATGATGTAACATATTTGGGAATTTGCCCACGTCTCAAATGTAACTTGTTCGCTCATGATTTTTGTTTTGCTTTGGTCATCAGACTCCAACAGATACAACTCACTTTGCTCCTTAGCATTTAAAATCGTCTTCCCCGTGGCAAGGTCTTGAAAAACACAATAAGTTGAGAAAAATGCTACTGAACAATTTACATTCTTTGTAATTTTTTGTATAAAGATAAGACTGTTGGCTAATTGTGAAACATTAAACATCCTTTATTACAATAGATGAGCCTAAAATTATATTCCCAGAGCTGCATATATGTATACCTTGACCATTCACAATTGTAATAAGTTGTTCTCTATTTGTTTTACCATATGAGGCAAAGGACACACGAAAATGTGTCATATGATCAGTTGCCCCTGAATCAAGAATCCAAACACCTTGAGACACATGACCAACAATATTGAGACAAATCTTACCTTCTGTGGACAAAGTACATGATCCAGAGGGCTTACTCATTGATTCAACCATTGCTTTCAAGCGCTCGAGTTCTTCCTTATAAGCTTTCATATCAAGAGTAATAAATTATAAGATATTGGACAGCAACAACGGTGGGTATTGTTGTAGCAGAAACAGAGCTCCCAAGATCGGGAGCTTTGATACCAACTTTGAAAAGAGAATGATTGTATTATTTTCATTCATATCAATTACATTCTCCTTACTTCTATTTGTAGAAATCTAATCTTCTAAAAAATGGAAATAAGGAAACAATATAATGAAAAATGATCTAGAAGACCCTACAAATGTTTTCTCTAATTAGGAAGATTCTATGGATATTTTCTTTAACTAAGAAGATATTTTATAGATATTTCCTCTAATTACAACATATGTCATCCTTTATTTTAAGGCCATCTAGTATGACTTTAGTAGACTTTTACACACACACATGCTTCTCTAGGTTAGCAAAATTTCTCCATGAAACATATAGTACCCAAATGTAGATTTTTTATCAATTAGAGAACTTAGTGAGTCTATATCATTGTATATTTTTAGGGTCAAAGTGTCTTCCTTTAAAACAACCCTTTCCTAGGCTTGACTTCAAGTACTGAAGAATTTTTTAAACTACCTAGATGTATCTTTCTCTTGGATCATGTATAAACTATCTTACCACACTACCCGCATAAGTAATTCTTGGTCTTGTCGGTGATAGATAAACAAGTTTTCTTAACAATATTTGATATTGGGTCTTTTTTATAGGAGAGCTCGCTTCACTTTCAAAAATTCTTTTGTTCAATTTTCTTTGAAGAGATGAAGCACATATTTTTTCAGATATGAAAATCCCTTTTTTGGAATTAGCAACTTTTACATAAGGAAATGCTTGAGTTTTCCCAATTCTTTGATTTCAACTTGGGCTTCCAACCTTTTCTTTAGAACCAACTTTTCTATTTTATCATTTTCTGCAATAATCATATGATCCACATTGTTAGGGAGTTAATTGTATATAGGAGGAGGGGTAAAGTCACAGAGCCTAACTGCCAAGGCAGTTAGGAATAGTTTCTGTTAGTGCTGTTAGTAAGTGATATAAAAGGGGATTAGTGGTTGGTTGGGTTTAGTTTTGGAGTATAATTGTTTTGCGGTAACTTTTGTAGTTCTTTGGAGGGAGGTTAAGCTCTCGGGTTACGTTGTAACACCATTCTTGTTGATTCTTTTCAATAAAAGGAGGCTGTATAATTCAGAGAACTTCTCTTTCTGTGTTCTCGAGAACCCAGGGAGGGGCGATACTGGGGGAATCGCGGTCAATTGGAGGAAGAAGGTGGAACTGCCATCATTCGAAGGCGGAGGAGACCCATACATTTGGATTAATCGGGCTGAAAGATTTTTTGACATTCAGAAGGTAGCAGAGGAGGATAAGGTCGAACTCGCTTACATTAGTATGGAGGGAAGCGCGAGTTATTGGTTCAAGTATTGGCGGGAGAAAACCAAGAATCGGACGTGGATGGGTTTGAAGGATGGGTTGATCAATCGATTCGGTGGTGGGTTCCGGGGAACAGTTTACGAACAGATGGCCACCCTGAGGCAAGAAGGAGCGCTGGAAGAGTTTGTAAGAAGTTTTGAGATGTTACTAGGTCAGACCCAGGGCCTATCGGAGGAGCTGATTTTGGGTTTCTTTCTGGCGGGGTTACGTGAAGATATTAAAGGCCAGGTTAGAATTCAGAGTCCCCCTGATTTGATGGTCGCAATCAGGGTTGTGAGAGACGTGGAGGACGCCATAAACCGTGCATCCGGAGGAGGTTGGAACGGGCTCAAGATGACCCACGTGGGTAATCGAACTGCGACGGCGATAGTGAGGACTGATGGAGATCGCAGTATCGCGACGAGGGCTGGTGGGTTAGAAGGAGCTAGTACGGCCAGGAGAGAAGGTGCGACGGTGGCTAATAGCACCAATGCGAGGGCCAATGGCTCGGCCGGAGGAGAAAATAAGAATCGAATGGTCAGAAACTTACCTTATCTAGAGTATCTGAAGAGGAGGGAAGAAGGGAGGTGCTTCCGATGCGGAGGACCGTTCGCACCGGGTCACCGGTGTGCGGAGAAGGGCTTGAGAGTACTGCTTTTGGCGAAGGACGAGGAGGGCGAGTTGGAGGAAAACGCTGGCCTTGAGGCGAAACCCATGGAGCTCTCGGCTTGCTCGGCGGAGGGTCTAACGCCTCCCAAATCCATGAAATTGACCGGGTTGATAGGAGAAAAACGAGTGGTAGTCTTGATCGATAGCGGAGCCAGCCATAATTTCATCAGCCGGAAGGTGGTGGAGGAACTGAGGCTTCCGGTAACAGAAACGGCCACATATGCGGTGAGTTTGGGTGACAGGTGTAAGAAGTGGACCAGGGGGCGATGTGAAAAGGTGGGATTGAAGCTGGGTAATGTGAAGGTAGAGGAGGACATGCATGTGTTTGATCTCGGTGGAGTGGATTTAATATTGGGTATTGCATGGTTGGCAAAACTGGGTGAGGTGGTTATTAACTGGAAAGAGATGTCTATGCAGTATGTGGTGGATGGAGAGAAGAAGAAAATCTGCGGTGACCCAGCCTTGGCAAGACAGCTGGTGGAGCCAGGCGCACTTACAAAAATCACAGACGCTGAGTCATGGTTCTTGGTGTGGGAACTGTGCATAGTGGAGGCCAGGGGAGACGGTGACGTGAAGGATGATTTGACGGAGCAACAGAAGACAGACCTCATAAAAGTGTTGCGGGCCCACTGCAAGGTGTTTATGGAGAGAGAGGGACTACCTCCTTCACGTGATTCACAGCACCGAATAGTGCTTAAGGAGGGTAAGGATCCTATAAATGTAAGGCCTTATAGGTATCCTTTCTTCGTGAAAGAGGAGCTCGAGAAACAGGTAGCAGATATGCTTCGGGCTGGTATTATTCGACCCAGTCAAAGCCCGTTTTCCAGCCCGGTAATTTTAGTGAAAAAGAAATATGGAAGCTGGAGATTTTGTGTGGATTATCGGGCATTGAACAAGGCTACTGTACCGGATAAATTTCCTATTCCGGTAATTGAAGAACTATTGGATGAGCTCAAGGGTGCTAGATTTTTCTCTAAGCTAGACTTGAAGGCGGGTTACCACCAGATACGAATGAGAGAGGAGGACATCCACAAAACTGCTTTCAGAACCCACCAAGGCTTGTTCGAATTTATGGTGATGCCTTTCGGGTTAATGAATGCCCCGGCAACGTTTCAAAGTGCCATGAACAGATTAATGGCACCTTATTTGAGGAAATGGGTATTGGTTTTTTTTGATGACATATTGGTGTACAACTCTTCCTGGGAAGAGCATCTCCACCACTTAACATTGGTACTGCAGCTGCTGGAAGAGAAGGAGTGGGTAGCAAATCAAAAGAAATGTGAGTTTGGGAAAAGGAGGATTCAATACTTGGGGCACTAGATTTTGGAGAAAGGAGTGGAGATGGATCGGGAGAAGGTAAGGGCCATGCTGGAGTGGGAAGAACCCAAGAATTTGAAAGCATTGAGAGCTTTTTTGGGTTTAACGGGGTATTATAGGAGGTTTGTGCCGAAGTATGGGGAGCTAGCTAAACCTCTCACGGAGTTGTTGAAAAAAGGAAAGTTTGAGTGGTCTGGGGAGGCCTGGGCAGCCATGGAATCTCTAAAAAAGGCAATGACAACAGCACCGGTGCTAACACTGCCCGACTTTACACAGGAATTTCATGTGGAGTGTGATGCTTCTGGGAGTGGAGTGAGCGCTGTATTGATGCAACATAAGAAACCCATTGCTTTCTTCAGCAGGGCATTGTCTGAGGGGTCTCGGTCTAAGTCAATTTATGAGAAGGAGTTAATGGCGTTGGTTATGGCCATCCAACATTGGAGACCCTATCTATTGGGGAGGAGGTTTGTGGTTTATACGGATCAGCGCAGCCTCAAGTATCTGTTGGAGCAAAGAATAACGACGCATAGCCAGCAGAATTGGATAGCCAAGTTGATGGGGTATGATTTCGAAATAGTTTATAAATTAGGAAGCTCCAACAAGGTAGCATACGCCTTGTCTCGTAAAGAAGAAGGGGGTACAGAGGAGGGAGAACTACGGGCACTTTCCAGGCCTTATTGGCATGACTTTCAAGAGGTTTTAAAAGAAGTAGAAGAAGATGACATGCTGCGAAAGATTATGGATGATCTCAAGGAGGACCCAACGAGCCACGAAGCATACACGATGGAGAATGATCGCATTCATTATAAAGGACGGTTGGTTTTAGCAGCTAAATCAAGTTGGATTCCCAAGCTTCTAGCGGAGTTTCATGAGACGAGTACAGGAGGTCATTCGGGTGTGTTTCGTACTTACCGGAAAATTGCCCAATCACTATATTGGCCAGGAATGAAGAGGACGGTGACTGATTTTGTTGCGGGGTGCGTAATCTGTCAACAGCACAAGTACCTAGCTGCCTCTCCTCAGGGTCTTTTGCAGCCATTACCGATTCCACAAGCTATTTGGGAAGAAATAAGCCTTGATTTCATTGTTAAGCTACCCAAGTCGCACGGGTTTGACGCAATACTGGTGGTAGTTGACAGGCTGAGTAAGTATAGTCACTTTATTGCTTTGAAACATCCTTATTCGGCTCGCACGCTTGCAGAGAGGTTCGTTCAAGAAATAGTGAGGTTACATGGGATCCTTATGTCAGTAGTCAGTGATAGAGACCCCCTGTTTTTGAGTGTATTTTGGAAGGAGCTCTTCAGGATGCAGGGTACTCAGCTTAGTATGAGCACAACATATCATCCTGAGTCGGATGGCCAGACTGAAGTGGTGAACAAAATTTTGGAGGGGTATTTGAGGTGTTTTTTCTCAGAGCAGCCGAGGAGTTGGAAGTTGATGCTTCCTTGGGCTGAGTACTGGTATAATACCAGTTATCAAAGTGTAGCCAGGTGTTCCCCTTTTGAAATAGTTTATGGAAGAGCACCTCCAGCTTTGAGTCGGTTTATTCCTGGGGAGACAACGGTGGAGTCGGTGGTTCAAGATTTGATGACAAGGGATGAAGCTTTGAAACAGCTTAAAATGCATTTAAGGCAAGCACAAGAGGCGATGAGTAATCAGGCAAATAAAAAAAGGAAAGAATCAGACATTAAGATAGGCGATTGGGTCTATTTAAAGATTAGACCCCATAGACAATCATCCATGCCTACTCGATTACATCTGAAGCTATCGGCAAGGTATTATGGACCCTTTGAGGTATTACAGTAGATTGGGAAAGTTGCGTTTAGGTTGCAATTACCAGAGGCGGCCAGAATCCATCCAATATTCCACGTTTCCCAACTGAAGAAAGCTGTGGGGGAGAAGAAAGTTGAAAAAGAGCTTCCAGCTGAGTTACAAGCAGATGGACCAATGTTTAGGCCAGCCAAGGTGCTGGACAGGAGAACTCGACAACTGGGAACAGAGGAAATACCCTAAGTTTTGATAGAATGGCAAGAAGGGGGACAAGAGAGTGCCACATGGGAAGATGAGGTGACTATACAAGAACAATACCCGGAGTTCAACCTTGGGGACAAGGTTGTTGGAGGAGAGGGGAGTAATGTTAGGGAGTTAATTGTATATAGGAGGAGGGGTAAAGTCACAGAGCCTAAGTGCCAAGGCAGTTAGGAATAGTTTCTGTTAGTGCTGTTAGTAAGTGATATAAAAGGGGATTAGTGGTTGGTTGGGTTTAGTTTTGGAGTATTATTGTTTTGCGGGAACTCTTGTAGTTCTTTGGAGGGAGGTTAAGCTCTCGGGTTACGTTGTAATACCATTCTTGTTGATTCTTTTCAATAAAAGGAGGCTGTATAATTCAGAGAACTTATCTTTGTGTGTTCTCGAGTGTTTTTTTCCATAGGTTCTTGATCACAAGAACCTATCACACATAGACTAGTAGTATAGTGAGTTTACCTTTAATGAAGTGATTTATGAATAAATTATGATGTCCTTGGCTTTGCTTGTATCCTAAAGAATCCATTGCTTTTTAAATCTCCCAAATCATGCTATTGGAGATTGCTTAAAATCATATAAGGTTTTTTTTAAAAACCATAGCTTATTCCTTCTACTATGAGTTTCGAATCCTGTGGGAGTCTCCATGTACACACGTCTTCTAAAGTTGCACGAAGACATTCTTTACGTCCAACTGGAACAAGTCCCATTCAAAATGAGTTACTAGATAAAGGTTTGTTGAAAAAAATAAAAACCCTCAGGAGACAATGAGTGCACCAGGCCAACCTGGTTTTGAAGAGGGCTCTAGATTCCATGTTAAACTATAGGAAAGAGAGAGACATTGAACTGAAATTGTGTTTTTGAGAGAACACGGATTCTTTATTTATATTGAGAGAGAAAAATCAATACAATAAGTAGAGGAGATTTGGTATCCTCTAATAATAAATATATGATATGGAAAT
The DNA here is from genome assembly GCF_029865625.1 of Vigna umbellata. NCBI lineage: Eukaryota > Viridiplantae > Streptophyta > Magnoliopsida > Fabales > Fabaceae > Vigna > Vigna umbellata. The sequence continues at coordinate 29,700,410 of NC_142165.1, read as the reverse complement.
AAATAAAAACACATATTTATATATTCTTGATTGTACAGGATCTGCTGCTTATTTTTTATAATAACAACCCCTCTAGTTTACTGCAAGCAAGCTATTAATGAAATACGAGTGTAACCCATACAAACAATTTAATTGATGCTATTTGAGCACTGAATTTTTGATGATTAATTTCCGATGCTATGTTTATTTATGCTTGATTTAAGTTGGAATTTCAAGCACCCATTGGTCTGTAAATATTTCCTCTGAAGCTTGGAGTCTGTTATTGCAGAAAGTGAGTGTGATTGCTACCACAGTTACCAGCTCTGCTGGAAGAAGAAAGTTGTTTGCCCAGATAAATAGCTTTATTGCTGTTTTCATTCTTGGTGGACAGCTATCCTTGACGGTAAGCTCTTCCTGAAATAACTCATGGTACATATTCATCTTTCTTTCACAGTTGAGTTCACTTGAATAGAGAATGAATTTTATTATTATCATTCATGTCTATTACATTCTCCTTACACCTATTTGTAATAATCTATTCTTCCAAAAAAAGGAAACAAGGAAACAATATACTGAAAAATAAATTAGGAGATGCTACAGATATTTTCTCTAATTAGGAAGATTTTCCTCTAATTACAACAAGTTCAAACTTGTTTCTAATAATAAAATTTGACAAGGCTGGTAGACTAAGTATAAATTTCTGAGTTTGCGTTTCTAAAATTACCCTTAGCATAGCACAAGAACCCATCTTTATATATAGGTAATTCTTAGAGCTCAAGCTAGATTTAGATATTCTGTGATGAAATGATGAGTTCTCACATTGAAGCGATTCTTGAAAATATTTTTCTAATAGTAAGTTAACACGTAAGAGGCATAATTCAATATTCTGTATTAGTATTTGATCTAGCAACTATGGTCTGCATTTTTCTTTTCCATGAGGTAGAGTTGGCCCTCTAGTAAGAACACATTATATAGAGGTGTACCTTCTATCACCAGGAGATCCAGCTCAAATATCACAAATTGCTTTCGGGGAAGAACCCTGCAAACGTCAAAATTCTAACCATTGTACAATGACTATCAACGGTAAAACAATAAATTATAGAACTATTGATGAAAGTTACATGTAGTCTGGTTCACAAAGTAATTAAGGGCAATCTAAGTGCTTTAGTTTTAAGTTTCAAAGCTGTAAAAAACCTAAATTAGGTTTTAGATTTAGTTTTTTTTAAAGTTGTTAATAAGTGGACTTTAAGTCTAACTCAATTCCACAAAACTAGCTTGTAAGGTGAGGTTTGCACTTATATATATATATATATATATATATATATATATTCTAAATTGACCTTATCTCTTTTCGATGTTGGACTTCCAACAAAAACTATAAGAAGTTACCATTGATTTAATAATTTTCTTTTAAAAAATTGTTGCCAGTAACATTTATTTCACAATATTTTTTTTCTGGTAACTTAACCGGTAGATGCATATGTTGCCAAAAAAGAAAAAAATAGATAGTGGATAACCCCTTTTGGAAATGCAAACTGTTTCAATAATTATGGAATGCCCCCACTTGTAAAGTAGACATGAGGAAATTTCTTGTGGTTGGCTCTTGGTATCTACATCCGTTCTCCTAAGGTTGTCTTTATGGACAAGTGAATTCATCCCAAGAATGCAAAGAACACCCATGCTCAAGTGTGCATTCAGATTCTTGTTTTTGCTCAAGAATATTGAACGCTTAGGAATCTCTTTGCGATTACAGGGGAGATTGGTATTCTATATCCATTGATCAAGCAACTACACATGGGCAGTATTGATGTTTTTTTTTCGATCTTCTGACCTGAAATGGTAGCGCTCTGATCATTCCTTAGCGTTGCCAATCTTCCTACTTGAGTCATGATCCTCAAATTTACATGTGCGGAAGAAATTTAGTTTTGCATTTTAAATATCAGGTTAATTTACTGCTGCACCGTAAGTTGCAGACCAATTTAGGGACATAAAACTGATTCAAGAGTGATGTCAGAAGTAACCACAAAACCTTTACCAATCACTTTAGAAGTTGTTCTATCTACTACGTACAATAAAATTATTGTGGAATTGGTGTCTTTTCTAAATACATGAATATCGTCAGCCATGTGTTATGAGGCTCCAAATCACTTTAGAACTTTGGAGCTTATTTTCTGGTGGAGGACATGAAAACCTGCAAAATGATTACCTTTCTGAGCAATTGTAGTAGTGGAAGTGGGTACTAGTATTTTGAAGACCCTTTTTAAGCAATTTTTGAAACATAGCTGCATCACTGCTGAATAAATTGGATTTAACTGCTTTTTTTGATCTTTTTTCAACAATTGTATGAACATGATATCCATGTAAAGTGGTTTAAATTCTGAAGGTTTTCTACGACGAATCTGTTAGAAAACTGTTTCTGATATTATTCATAGAGGAGCAATTGCTCTTAAATAGAAACTGCTTTAGTGATTAATGTTGGTCAAGGGTCACATTGGGAGGAAGAGACAAGTCATCATTTGTCTTCCTCAAAATGGAGGAAACTGAACATTCCAATTTTTGCGGGGAGGTGTATGGTTGGACTAATTGTCTTGAATGTTATTTTTGATTGAAGGAAGTTATTGAGGAGGAACGAATGCAGGCTGTCATACTTGCTTTGGAAGGGAGGGCCTTAATTAGTTTCAGTGGTGGGAAATCTGCAATCCAAATCCTACGTGGGAAGCATTGAAGGTAGTCGTTGTCCGCCGTTTTTAACCCATAATGCTTCAAAATCCTTTTGAAATTCTAATTGGGTTGCGCCAATTGGTGTTGATGGAGGATTATATTCAACAATATGTTGGGTTTCTGAAGGGGATTCGTCAGGATTATTTGGTTGGCATTTTTTTGTATGAACCTAGTTGTTACGTACCTGAGTACGAAACTTAACCAGAACAATCTCTCACGCACTCTCACAGACAAATAGATAATAGAAAATGGATGAATAAACCTCTTTTATTGATAAGAATAACTGAATAAACAAAAGTAAACAATAATTCGGAGCATAACCTCTGTCAATTATTCTGGAGCATAACCTCCTTCACTAAACTCTCAAATCAAAAGTCTGCCTTTAACCTTAGACTCTCCCTTTATTTATTCTAATTATTTCCCACCCAACTTGTACTGAATATGTTAGGGGCTGGCAAGTATACGAGAGAAAGAGATATAGGAGAGAAAAAGAAGGGAACCGAACGGTAGAGGACATGGGCCGAATGGTGGAAAGGGTGGAGCACAATGGCCGAATGGTAGAGGACATGGGCCGAACGGTGGAAAGGGTGGAGCACGATGGCGGAACGGTTAATAACAGGGAGCGAGCGGATCAAATGATAGAAGGTGGAGAGGGACCTGGCCGAGCGGTAGAAGGAAGAGAGAAAGAGGACCGAACGGTTGGGAGTAGTGGGGAGCATCCTAACTGACACAACAGTTAGGATGGGCGGGACATTTATTAGAATTTATGGTCGTATCTCAGGATATTATTACATATAAGTTAAATAGGGTAAATAAGGATAAAGATATTCTTACCAGATAATCATAATAAATAGGCGTAATTACTTTTATTCTTTACCTTTTCGAGAGGGAGTGATTAGGAATAAGATAGGGGAAACCTAGGGGGAGGAGATATGTTTTTTTGATTGTGAGTTTTGTAAGAGAGGTTAGGCTCTCAGGTAACTGACCGAGACCCTGCTCCTAGTTATTGTTTATTTCCTTTGATACAGTTATTTCCATTTAATAAAGAGGTCTATTCAGCGTTTCACCATTGTTTATTGTGTGAGTGTGTGAGAGGTTGTGTCAGGAAAGTTTACGTACTCAGGTACTAAAGAAGGTGATAGGAGACCTGAAAAAGGACCCCAACTCGCATCCATCTTTTACCTAGAACATGACCGTTTGCACTATAAAGGGAGGCTTGTGATTTCAGCTCAATCGGCCTGGGTACCTAAGCTGATAGCAGAGTTTCACACGACTTAGACAGGAGGGCATTTAGGGGTTTATTGGACTTATCGCAAGGTGACATAATCACTTTATTGGATAGGAATGAAGAAGGCAGTGACTGACTTTGTTGCGAGCTGCCTAGTGTGCCAACAACATAAATATTTGTCATCCTCTCCGCAGGGCTTGCTGCAGCCTTTGCCCATAACCAACGCCATTTGGGAGGAAATAAGTATGGATTTTATAGTGAAGTTGCCGAAATCCCACGGGTATGATGCTGTCTTGGTAGAAGTAGACCGTCTTAGTAAATATGGACATTTCTTACCACTGAAACACCCCTATTCCGCCTGTACCATAGCTGAAGTGTTTGTTAAGGAGATTGTCCAGTTGCATGGGGTACCTGTATCTATCGTTAGTGACACGAAGCCACTATTTCTAAGTATCTTCTGGAAGGAGCTGTTTAAACTGTAGGGGACCCAATTGAAGATGAGCACAGTCTTTCATCCTGAATCAGATGGGAGATCTCCCCCCTCTTTGCACAGGTTCATGCCAGGAGAGACCTTAGTGAAAGATGTCGGCCAAGAGTTTCAGACATGGGACGAAGCACTAAACAACTAAAATTTCATTTAGCAAGGGCTCAGGAACTCATGGTCAAGCAGACCAACAAAGCAAGGAGACCAGCAGATGTGGAGGTGGGAGATTGGGTGTACTTAAAGATCAGACCACATAGACAGACCTCGATGTTGTCTAGACTGCATCCTAAGTTAGCCGCTCGATATTTTGGACCTTTCCAAGTCACACTGAAGATCGGAGAAGTGGCTTTTAAGCTTCAATTGCCAGATACCGCAAGGATACATCTAGTTTTCCATGTATCCCAGTTGAAGAAGGCAGTGGGGGGAAGGAATTGCCAACAGATTTGCTGGTGGAGGGACCGTCCTTTTAGCTTATCAGAATTTTGGATAGAAGACAGGTACTACAAGGAGAGGACGAAGTGCAACAAGTGTTAATAGAATGGCAAGAGGGGGGACCGGATGGAACAACGTGGGAAGATGCCATGACCATCAGAGACCAATATCCAAATTTCAACCTGGAGGACAAGGTTGATCCTCAGGCGGTGGGTAATGTTAGGGGCTGGAAAGGGTATGAGAGAAGGAGGTATAGGAGAGAGAGAAAGGGACCGAACGGTAGAAGGCGGGGAGCGAGTTGGCTGAATGGTAGACAAGTGGGTGCGACCAGACCGAACAATGGAAGGCGGGGAGCGACCAAGCCGAATGGTGGGAGGCGGGGAGCGTGTTGGCCAAATGGTAGACAAGGGGGAGTGACCAGACCGAACGGGGGGAGCGACCAAGCCAAACGGTGGGAGGCGGGGAGCGTGCGGACCGAATGACAGATAACAGAAGCAACCATACCGAACGGTTGGAATCAGCGAGGAAGCATCCTAAGTGCCGCAGTGGTTAGGATGGGCGGGAAACTAATTAGAATAATGAGAGAGATATTCTGAGAGGGTATTCAGCCAAAGTGAATTAGAGTAAACAAGGCCATATCTTAGTATAATATTCAATATAAGTTAAATATAGTAAATAAGGCTAAATATATACGCTATAAGATAATTATAGCAAATAGGGTTATTTTCTAATATTCAGTACAAGTTGGGTGGGAAATAATTAGTATAAATAAAGGGAGAGTCTAGGGTTAAAGGCAGGCTTTTGATTAGTGAAGGAGGTTATGCTCTAGAATAATTGATGGAGGTTATGTTCTCAATTATTGTTTACTTTTATTTATTCAGTTATTCTTATCAATAAAAGGGGTTTATTCATCCATTTTCTATTATCTATTTGTCTGTGAGAGTGTGTGAGAGATTGTTCTGGTTAAGTTTCGTACTCAGGTACTCTTCATGAGTTAATGATGAAGGCTTAAATGGTGGAGGAAAAGGTTCGAGTCATCTCAAAAGGTGGACCTTTCCATGTTCAATGCAATAATAATGTCCCCAAACCTATTTCAATGACTTGCAATTATTCAAAGGAAAGAGGAAGTTCGCTTGGCTTTAATATTTCCAGCAATAGTCAAGGGGAAAGCAACAATTTTGCTGGTACTTTTCGTAGTGTGGATCAGCCAAGTCGAGCTCCTTCTCGGAAATTGTCTTTGGAAGAATTACAGGATAAGATTAAGAAGGGCCTCTGATTCAAGTGTGATGAGAAATTTGGTCCTACTCATATTTGTAGAAATAAATAGTTGCATATGTTGCTTATGTCTGAGGAGGAATTATCTTGCCTAGATACCCTTCAAACTCCTACTGAAACTCACGAGGAAGGGAAGGAAGAGATAGGTCATATTTTGCAACTATCTCAATATATCATGGTGAGACTTACAACCAGGAAGTGCTAGAAACTTTGGGGAACAATTGGTCATGAGAACGTAGTGGTTTTGTTGGACTGTGGAGGCTCACAATTTTTTTTCAACAGACCTGAATGCCAGATGTGGGTTACATCAAGAACCAACTCTTCCATAAATGGTAGAGGTGGGGGATGAACATAAGGTGCATTGTCAGGGAAAGTGTCATGCTTTTATTCTTGAAGTACAGGGCCTGAAAATTCAACAAGATTTCTTTGTTTTCACATTGGGGGGTGTGGATGTTATCTTGGGATTGGAATGGTTGGCTTCACTAGGGGAGGTAAGGGCTGATTTTGGAGTTTACGATTAACAATTGGTAAGGGGCACGAGGAGCACATCCTTGTGGGTGATCCCACTCTATCCAAATCCGAATCTTCTTTGAAAAGGTTGGTGCATGATTTCAAGATCAAAGGCTTTGTGATTAAATAGGACTAGGAGAAGGAAGCGAATGGTAGTACTGTTTCTGTACAACTTCTAATTTTGGAGTTGCATAATGAAGTTTTTCAAGATCCAGTTAGCCTTCCTCCCAGTCGTCCTTATGATCATGCTATACATCTTCATGAGGGAGCATCTATTCCTAATCTTAGGCCCTACAAATACTCGCATCAACAAAATGATGAGATTGAACGCTTAGTCAAAGAAATGTTATAGGCAGGAATCATCAGACCTAACATCAATCCCTATTCAAGCCCAATCATATTGGTCAAGAAGAAAGATGGAGGGTGAAGGTTTTGTGTGGACTATCAGGCTCTAAATAAGATCACTATTCCCAACAAATTTCCTATTCCTATCATAGAGGAATTGTTGAATGAGTTGGCAGGTGCAACCACATTTTCAAAATTGGATTTAAAATTTGGTTATCATCAAATTCTCATGAGAGAGGAAGACATTGAGAAGACTGCTTTTCGAACCCATGAAGGCCATTATGAGTTTTTGGTTATGTCTTTTGGCTTGACTAATTCTCCAGCTACTTTTCAGGCTTTAATGAATCAGATTCTTCAACCATATTTAAGGAAGTTTGTCCTCAATTTTTTTATGACATACTGGTTTATAGCCCTACTATGTCCACTCATGTGGCTCATCTAGCGGAGGTATTGAAGTTGTTTTAATGTCATTAATTAATACTTAATCATAAGAAGTGTGTTTGTGGCCAACTACAATTGGAGTATTTGGGTTACATCATTTTCAAGGATGGTGTGACTGCAGATCCAACTAAAGTGGAAGCTATGACCAATTGGCCAGTTCCAGAAAATGCCAAGGCTTTGAGGGGTTTTTGGAGTTAACCGGATACTATAGAAGATTTGTGAAAGGGTTTGGTCAAATTGTCAAACCTCTTACACAGTTATTAACTAAGGAGAGATTTTACTGGACACTTGAGGCTTAACGAGCATTTGACGCATTGAAGGGTACTGTTTCTCAATTGCCAGTATTGGTGGTCCCAAATTTTCGCAAATCTTTCACCTTGGAAAAACATGCATCTAGCAAAGGATTGGGGGTTGTTTTGTTGCAGGAAGGTCGACCTTTGGCTTTTTGGAGCCAAGACTTGTCCGGGTCAGCAAAAATCAGGTACGAGCGAGAGTTGATGGCTATATTCAGTTCAGAAATGGGAACACTACCTCATGGGTAGTCATTTTGTTATTGTTACAGACCAAAAGAGCCTCAAGTTTCTCACTGGAGCGCTTACTAACAGAACAACAGTTTAAATGGGCTTCCAAGCCTATTGGCTATGATTTCAAGATTCGTTTATGCCCTGGCAAGGAGAATCAAGTGGCTGATGCTTTCTCCAGGAGGCAATACTTTATGGTTGTCTTTGTTTCAAATGAGTGAATAGGAGACTTGGGAAGCCTATGTACAACATGATCCTAAGTTGGTTTCTCTCATCCAAGAATTATTGTTAAATCCGAGAGCTCGTGAGGGGTCTAAGTTGAAGAAAGGAAGATTGTTCTACCATGGGACATTGGTGTTACCTAGGAACTTTTCTCGCATTCCTGGAATCATCAAGGAGCTGCATGAGTCTCCTTTAGGAGGCCACAGTGGGTACTTTAGGACTTTTAAAAGGATAGCAGGGTAGTCTACTAGGAAGGGATGATATCAAGGAGTTTGTGATGTAGTGTGCGGTTTGCCAATGCAACAAAACAGAGACATTGGCCCCTGTAGGTTTGTTACAACTACTACCCATTCCTACACACGTCTATTCAGATATTTTTATGGATTTTGTTAGGGGTTTACCCAAGGTGTAGGGCAAGGATACTATTTTTATGGATTTTGTTGGGGGTTTACCAAATATGCTCACTTTTTGGCCCTCGCTCATCCTTTTACAGCAATCCAAGTGGCTGACTTGTTCATCAAAGAAGTGGTAAAACTTCATGGGTTCCCTTCCACAATAGTTTCTGACTGTGGCAAGCTGTTTTTGAGCAATTTTTGGCGTGAATTATTTAGACAGGCTGACACCAAGCTAAAGTTTAGCACAACCTACTATCCCCAATCAGACGGCCAAACCGAGTTTGTTAATCGTTGTTAAGAGACTTATCTAACGTGTATGACAGGGTCTCAACCCAGGAAATGGCTACAATGGTTGCCCTAAGCTGAATTTTGGTTTAATACCAATTATAGTGCCTCTACAAAAGTGACCCCTTTCAAAGCTCTCTATGGTCGTGACACTCCGTTAATTTTCAAGGGCAATACTATTCCATCTAAAGTCCAAAGTGTTAATCAACTCCAATAGGAAGGTGATGCGCTCTTAAAGGAGTTAAGGGCAAACCTATGCAAAGCCTAACAGTAGAATCGGGTTCAAGCTAATAAGCATAGGCGAGAGGTGGAGATTAGATGAATAACTAGGTTTATCTTAAATTGCAACCTTATAGATTAAGGTCCTTTGCAAGAAGACCAAATGAAAAACTAAGTCCAAGATTCTATGGCCCTTACAAGGTGCTTGAACATATAGGGGCAATTGCTTACAAGTTAGAACTTCCTACTCACTCCCGAATCCATTTAGTCTTCCATGTCTCTCTCCTTAAGTGCATGGTCCAATCAATAACTCCTATTCAGGCCCTCCCTTCTGCACTAACGGAGGATTTAATCCTTGATATTTCTCCCCGAGCTCTTTTGGATACCCGATTCAATAAGGATGGTGACTTGGAAGTTTTAATCCAGTGGCAGCATCTCCTCTCTTTTGAAAATAGTTGGGAAGCAGCAGCTACCATCTGCAAGGAGTTTCTTGCTTTTCACCTTGAGGACAAGGTGAAACTTCATGGAAGGGGTATTGATAGGTTTAGTGGCTAGGTTTATGTGAGAAGAAATAGAGGAGGCAGGTAGTTATAAATTCCTAGCATGTAGTTGTAGCCTCTGCAGTTGTGTTGTGTAATTATCTTTTATATTTTGTTTGTTAGATTATTGTGGGCAATTTTTTAGTTGGTTGTAAAGGAGAAAATCTGGAGAGACTGGTCCTCTCGAAAGACCTGGAGAATTGTATGTTGATGTTTTCTGTTTTTACCACTTTGGTAGAACAGTTTGTGGTTTCTAATTAAGTTCTTCTATGTAATCTGTTTTTACACATTTAGTGATCACACACACACAATTGTGGAGAAAATGCTTGAACACCCATTGGAGAAACTATGAACATTCAGAAAAACTATGAACATTCAGAAAAAGTTCACTTGTCATTATCTCCAAATTACCAATATGAAATATTGAAAGAGAGAGGTTTCTGCAATTTTTCTGTTACAGACCAATATTATAGTTGTAAATGTAGAAGCAGAAAATATGAAGAAACTCGAGAATTATGTATCATTTGCAATAAAAGGGAAACTACAAGAGGAGCAAACATCCAAATGCCAACAGCATAGCTCCTCTAACAGAATATCAGAAAATAACAGATCGCCCATCCCCCTCTTCCTCATGAATCCAAATAATAAAAAATATTTTCTCATGTTTAACAACCTCTCCACTACTCATGCCACCTCATAGGACTTCCCATCTTCCTTTTACTCACATACACACTCCATGCCTTAGGTGTCTCAGACCCCTCCTGGACAGATGACTCTTTGTCCCATAAACTTGTTGGGATCCAACATTGTTTTTGGGAAGTTGTGCTTAGTATTTGCTATTTTATATGAATGAAGGAGTAGGACACCAAAATGGTTTATCGGACATAGGGGTCGGACTAGGCTTAACATTACAACTTGTTTGGAATATGGGCTGGTCCACATTTTTTTCTATCTACCTGTTGGGTTTGTTGGGACTGTCTACTTTGCCATTTATTTACTTGCGTAAATGATGAATAATAGGAGAATAATTTTTTATGACCATATTATTTCCTTTGCTACATGAAGTAACCATTTTGAAGAGGCAATATTATTTACAATGACGATGAAAAAGTTTAGTCATGATTTTTATTCTTTAATGTTAGTATTAATGATTCATTTTACTAACGTTAACTATGTATTACTTGTACAGGGACGCATTCTTACTATTGCTGGGGTGACTACAGCTATATGTGCAACACCGTTTGTTGGCTTCGTAAATTTAGTTACTCTGGCTGTCTGGCCAAATTGGGTTGCGGTTGCCATTTGTGAGACATTGAGAAAGGTTATTCTCTACAACATAACAAATATTGATTCCTTTTTAAACAGAATTCAACAACTAACAATATATCGTGTTAGAAATGTGTCTTTTTAAGTAAATTAAGTATATGTGAAGGTTCATTGTATGATATAAAATATTGTTGTCTACTTGAAACAAAATTTAGAATGCATGATTGTTGTTAAGAATTGGACTTTAAACCTAACTCAACCCTACAAAACCGGCTTGTAAGGTGAGATTTACACTCACTTATATATTATAAATTGGCTTTATCACTAGTCAATGTGAGACATCCAATACACTCCTCTCACACTGAAGTATATACATCTTGAGGGTGGAACTAAATATTAATTGGTGGTCCAATAGCGGTTTGATAATGGGTGGAATGATATGTCCAACAAATATAAATCTTGCTAGGATATGTTCTAATCTATGACTCTGTTACCATGTTAAGAAGTGAACTTTAAACCTAATTCAATCCTACAAAACTAGCTTATAAAGTGAGGTTTGTACCCACTTGTATAGTCTAAACTAGCTTTATTACTAGTTGATATGGAATTTTCAACACACTCCTCTCACATCGAGGTATATATATCTTGTGTGTGAGACTAGATATTAATGGGTAGTCTAATAGTGAGTGGAACAATATGCCCAACAAAATACATATTTACCTAGAATAGACTCTAAGTCATGGCTTTGATATCATGTTAAGAAGTGGACTTTAAGCCAAACTCAACCCTACAAAACCGGCTTGTAAGGTGAGGTTTGCTAGTATAGATTCTAAATCATGGCTCTGGTTTTATGGGGTAAAGTTAGACTTAAAGTCCACTTCTTAACATGGTATCAAAACCATTATTAGATCATATTCTAGTGGGATTTGTTGGGTGTTAGATATATTGTGTTTCATGTTAATTAGAGAAACATAGACTTTTGATATTGGTAGATATTATTGATATTATTTTTAACAATATCTTTTATTTACCATATTTATGTTTGGTTGCCATATAGAGTATCATTCTTCATTATAAATGTATTACCCTATGTGTGTTTTAGACACATGGAAAGATTAATCTTATACCTAGTTTTACTATATTCAATATGGTATCTAGAGCCTAAAGCTTTTGATAGTCAATATTTGAATTTTGAATTCATTGCGAGAGGATTCTATTGGTTCTTGTTATAGAACAATGGTTCTTGTAAAACATTAAGATCTTTGTGGCGAATCTTCACTGACTCATCAATTTGCTAGATTGTGGCGTCTCTATATGTCTTATTTTTGTGTTCTTCTCTAATTTTCTTTGTTTATCCTATGAGAGTAATAAAATTCAGAAACAATCATACTATTTTCAGGATAGGATCATATCATCTGGGCAATGATCAACTGCACAAAAATCGCCTCCTTCTCCTCTTTCGAGATCTATGCTTGTTGCCTTGATTGGAGGTGTTTTAGGGTTTCTCTCTCTCTTCTTCCATAGCGTCTTCCGATATCTCTTCTGCAACTAGTGTGTCTAGCCCATCAGTCTTTACTAACTTTGTTAATGTGCACTTGCCCATTGATAAGTTAGATATCACTAATTATGCGACTTAGGCATATTGTTCCACCCACTATTCGACCATCCATTAATGTTTACTCCTATACTCAAGATGTATATACCTCTGTGTAAGGAAGGTTAGTTGGAATTCCCACATTTACTAGATCATGCCAATTTATAATATATAAGTGTGTAAAAATTCACCTTACAAGCTAGTTTTGTAGGGTTGTGTTAGGCTTAAAGTCCACTTTTTAACAATTATCAATCAAGGATCCTGTTAAGGGTTGGAAGGTATATGAGAGAAAAAGGTATAAGAGGGAAGAAGAAGACCGAACGGTGGAAGGAGGAAGATCAAGCCGAATGGGGGAAAGAGGGGAAAGGACAGACCGAACGGGGAAGGAGGAAGACCAGAGCCGACCGGTTGAAGAGCAGGACCCAAATAAAATATCTGGGGCATTTGATCTCAGAAAGGGGGGTGGAGATGGACCAAGACAAAGTGAAGGCAGTGATGGATTGGGAAAGACCCAAGACACTAAAAGCCTTAAGGGGGTTTCTGGGCCTGACAAGGTACTACAGGCGTTTCGTGAAGGATTATGGGAAGATCGCCAAACCATTAACCGAACGGCTTAAGAAGGGGCAATTCACATGGACCGAGCAAGCTGATGTGGCCATGTCTAGATTAAAGGAAGCCGTGACTACTGCACCAGTGTTGATTCTACCTAACTTTAACCAACCTTTCCATATTGAGTGTGATGCTTCGGGAGGAGTAGGAGTTGTTCTAACTCAAGGAAAGAGACCCATTGCTTTCTTCAGCAAAGTACTGTCAGAGGGATCATTGTGTATAAGACACGGGCTACCAACAGTTGCAGATGCTCTGTCTCGAAAAAGGGACGAAGGTATGGAGGACGAGAAGGAATTGAGGGTGGTGGCCAGGCCTTATTGGCAAGACTTTGAGGAGATTCTAAAGGAGGTTGAGGTAGATGAAGCATTGAAGAAGGTAATGGAAGATCTCGAGAAGGACCCCAACTCACACCCGACTTTTACCATGGAGCAGGGCAAACTGCACTACAAGGGGAGACTGGTGATCTTGGCTCAATCCGCCTGGGTCCTTAAGCTAATAGCTGAATTTCACATGACTCAGACAGGGGGTATTCAGGGGTATACCGGACGTACCGCAAGATAGCTCAATCACTTTACTGGATAGGGATGAAGAAAGCAGTAATTGATTTTGTTGCAAGATGCCTGGTGTGCCAACAGCATAAGTACCTGTCATCTTCTCCACTGGGGTTGCTACAACCCTTGCCCATACTGAACGCTATTTGGGAGGAAGTAAGCATGGATTTTATAGTAAAGTTGCCCAAATCCCAAGGGTATGATGCTGTTTTGGTAGTGGTGGATTGTCTGAGTAAATTCCAAACATCCAACCAATAGGCACCCACCACATTTGGAAGATCATTAGGACCCAAAGAAATAATTTTTATTTTAGACATGACTTGGAAAGCAATCAGTATCTCTGATGACCCTATCTGAGACGAGACGACGTGTGGGCTACACTGGGAAAACGGAGTAGAACTTGAAACTCAGATATGCTCAAATCTGAGCCAAATGGGACGTCACCGACCAATGGAATAGACTCAAAAGGCTCCAACGACCCTTTTTGTGATGGCGGCGGCTAGTGGGTCTTGTCATAGCTAGGTGCACCTTTCTACCCTAACAATGACCCCAATCGTCTACTATGACAGCCGCAGTGGTCGGGCAACAACGACAGTTGCAATGGCCGGGCAACGACGGCAGCCGTAGTGGCCAGACAACGGTGACGGTGCTACTATTGCAGCAGAAACGGAGTTCCCAAGGTTGGGAGCTTTGATACCATCTTGAAAAGAGAATAACTTTTATTATTTATGTTCATGTCTATTGCATTCTCCTCCTTCCTCTACAACAATCTAATCTTCTAAAACAGGGAAATAAGGAAACAATATACTGAAAAATACTCTAGAAGTCCTACAAATATTTTCTCTAATTAGGAAGATTCTATAGATATCTTCTCTAATTAACAAATTCTATAGATATTTCCTCTAATTACAACATATAGATAAGGTAATATATTTATAATGAAGAGTTATACAAGTATATATGACAACTAAACATAAATATGGTAAATAGAAGATATTGTTAAAAACAATATCAACAATATCTACCTATGAGAAATAGAGAAGATTGGGAGAGAATATCCCCTTGTGTTAAATACACACATAGGGTTATCTATTTATAAGAAAAGAAATATGGGCTAAGCCCAAAATACAAATGAGAAAATAATAACTAACTAACTAAAAGATATAATATATCTAACACTTCCCCTCAAGCTGGAGCATATAAATCATATGTTCCAAGCTTGTTACAAAGATAATCAATTCTAGGTCCTCGTAAGGACTTAGTGAATATGTCTGCCAACTGGTTGCTTGAGTTAACAAACTCAGTCTTGATATCTCCGGATATGATTTTTTCTCGAATGAAATGACAATCAACTTCAATGTGTTTGGTTCTCTCATGGAAGACAGTGTTAGAGCTAATATGGAGAGCAACTTGATTATCACATATAAGTATCATCTGAGTGACATCTCCAAATTTCAATTCACTAAGCAATTGTTTAAGCCACACAAGCTCGCAAGTAGCTGATGCTATAGCTCTATATTCTGCTTCTGCACTGGACCTTGCCACAACACTTTGCTTCTTACTTTTCCAAGATATCAGGTTGCTACCAATAGAGACACAATATCCAGAAGTAGACCTCCTATCAGAAGGGGAACCAGCCCAATCAGCATCTGAATAACAAACAATTTTTGTATCTTTGTTAGGGCCATATAGCAAACCTTTTCCAGGTGATCTTTTAATATACTTCAGTATGCGAACAACTGCATCCCAATGGTCTTCACATGGGGAGTTTAGAAATTGACTCACCACACTAACTGCGAAGGAAATGTCAGGACGCGTAACAGTAAGATAGTTTAATTTACCAACTAGTCTTCTGTACCGTTCAGGATCTGAGAAAGGCTCCCCCTGATTTGGTAGGAGTTTGATGTTAGGGTCCATAGGTGTCTCAACAGATTTACAATTCATTAACCCTGTTTCCTCCAAGATGTCTAACGCATACTTCCTCTGAGATATGACAATACCATCATTGGATTGTGCTACTTCAATACCCAAAAAGTACCTGAGTTTGCCAAGATCTTTGGTTTGAAAATGATGACAAAGGTGTTGTTTGATCTGAGAGATGCCAAGATAGTCGCTTCCTGTGAGAACAATATCATCGACATACACTATTAAGTAGATACATCCAGCACTCGAGTGGCGATAGAACACTGAATGATCCGCTTCACTGCGAGACATACCAAATTGTTGAACAACACCACTGAATTTACCAAACCAGGCCCGAGGAGACTGTTTTAGGCCATATAAGGATTTGCGAAGACGACATACCAATCCAGATGACTCCCCCTGAGCAACAAAGCCAGGCGGTTGCTCCATATAAATTTCTTCATGCAAATCACCATTGAGGAAAGCATTTTTGACATCAAGTTGGTAAAGAGGCCATTGTCGAAGAGCGGCCATGGCAATGAAGAGGCGAACAGAGGTCATTTTTGCCACTGGAGAAAAAGTGTCACCATAATCCAAACCAAAAATCTGTGTGTAGCCTTTGGCAACCAGTCGAGCTTTCAGACGATCAATCGTGCCATCAGGACCAACCTTGATAGCATACACCCACCTGCAACCAACAACAGACTTTCCAGATGGTAATTGGACCAGCTCCCAAGTTCCATTTTCCTGTAAAGCACTTAATTCATCCAGCATAGCTTGACGCCAACCAGGATGAGTTAAGGCATCACTCACAGATTTGGGAATTGACACAGAAGAAATGGATGAGAGACAAGTATAAAAAGATGGAGATAATCTGTGGTAATTAAGAACAGTATAATGGGGGGAAGGGTTACGGGTAGAGCGTATACCTTTACGGAGGGCAATAGGCAAGTCAGACTCAGTTGCTGGAGCCGGAGGAGACACATGAGGCGGCACCGGAAGTGAGTCATGAGGGAGACGATTACGGCGACTATAAACCTGAAGGGGTGAAGGTGAAGGATGATCCTGTGGTGAATGAGAGTCTAAAGAAGGAGAAGACAAAATGGGTGGAGCATCACCAGGAGGATCACATATAAGAGGGATATCAACAGTAGCAGGGAGAGGTACAGAACTAGAAGATAGATGTGAAAAGTAAAAAGAAGACTCATCAAAAGTGACATCAGCAGAGATAAAATGACGATTGAGGGAAGGGGAAAAACACTTATAGCCCTTTTGTGACCGTGGAAATCCTAAGAAGACACATTTGTGAGACCTAGGAGATAACTTATCAAGACCAGGACTAAAATCATGAACAAAACATGTAGACCCAAAAACTCGAAGAGGTAATGGATGCAGAGGATCTTGAGGAAATAAGATAGAATGAGGGATTTTGTTATCTAGGACGGAAGATGGCATACGGTTGATAAGATAACATGCTGTGAGAACTGCATCACCCCAAAAACGTGAGGGTACTTGACCATGAATAAGAAGTGTACGAGTTGTTTCAATAAGGTGTCTATTCTTGCGCTCAGCCACCCCATTTTGTTGAGGGGTATAAGCACATGAGGTTTGGTGAAGAATGCCATGAGAAGCCATAAACTGTTTAAACGGTTGAGAAAGGTATTCACGGCCATTATCACTACGTAAATTTCGAATAGAAACCCCAAACTGTGTTTTTATTTCATTGAAAAAAGATTGAAAAATAGGAAACAACTCAGAACGATTCTTCATTAAAAACAACCAAGTACATCTGGAATAGTCATCAATAAAGGTAACAAAATACTGAAAACCTAAAATGGACTTAACACGACTAGGTCCCCAAATGTCAGAATGAACCAATGAAAAAGGAGACGACGCCCGTTGTGAGACACTACGAGGAAAGGAATTACGAGTATGCTTTCCTAACTGACAAGACTCACACGACAAACTTGATAATGTGGACAACCTCGGGACAAGTTGTTGTAGTTTGGCAAGACTGGGATGACCGAACTGAGCATGAAGAAGGGATGGTGACTCCATGACAACACCAACATGTGGAGAAGGGCGGAGATGATAAAGGCCATGAGACTCACATCCTGTGCCAATCATGTGTTTCGAACTCTGGTCCTGCAACCAAACAGAATCTTTAGTAAATGAAATAACACAATTAAGAGTACGAGTTAAACGACTAATGGACAATAAGTTGAAGGGAGACACAGGGACATAAAGTACATGATCAATGGATATGGATGGAAAAATATTAACAGTACCAATACCATGAGATGAGACTCTAGACCCATCAGCCATTGTTACTGAGGGTAAATTATTCGGACATGACAAGGAAGAAAACAAGGACTTGTTACCAGTGATATGATCGGTGGCGCCTGAGTCAAGGACCCAAGGTCCGAGGGAGTGAGTTAGACCAACAAAAGGTGTACCTGTACGTGCAACAGATGCAGAGGTAGTGGAACCAGAGTGCTGATGATCCTCATACCATTTGAGAAATTCGTTGAAGATTGCAGGTTTGTCTACGATATTAGATGAAGTAGGATGGTCTGCAGACGGTGATCGGGGAGGTGGATCAGAATTTGCCATTGCTACAGGTCGAGGAGGACGTCCATGGAGAGCATAACATCTATCAATTTTGTGGCCTAACTTGCCACAATGGTCACATTTTAGACGTCCTTTACTTGGCTTGCGAGACCGACTTCGATCATCACGTTGAGTAGCCATAACAGAGGAATCATCAGTATGAGGGGATGTCTCAATGACGGGTTTGCTCGGTATACGCAAAAGAGCAGAACAAGTAGAAGTAAAGTTGGGTATAACAGGAGAACCCAAAATCTGATCACGGACATGAGAAACATCATCAGAGAGTCCGTATAATGCCAGCAACATGAAGAACTTTGATCGTTGTTCCAATTCTTCAGCAGGAGTGGAAGCAGGGGGTAATATATCATTAAAGTCATGAAGAAGGGCATGAATTTTACCCAAATATTCTGCCATAGGACCAGGATTGCGCGGACCAATAACAGTTAATAGGTCCTGACAAACACCATAAAGACGCTGAGTGTCATTTGTGTATAACAACTTCGCTTGTGCCCATACTTCTGAACATGTTTCATAGGATCGAAACATTTGTTTCAGTGAGGAGTGAATGGTGGACTTTATAACAATGCATAACTGAGCATCAATTTTCATCCAGCGGGAAGTGTCTATGGGAGCAGTAGTCACATTTTGAGTAAGATGATCTAAGTACCCTTGACTCTTCAACCAAAGTTTGATGTCGGACGCCCATGTTGCATAATTTGTGCCATCTAACTTGTCAATGGACAAGTGTACATTCACATAATTGGTATATATTGAAGGATCAGAAGATGAGCCACCAACAGAGGTGTTTGAAGATGCCATAGAGAAGGAGAAACCCTAAAAATCCAAAGTGCTCCGATTGACGCAACGACCACAGATCCAGAAAGAGGGCGAGGAGGCGATCACGGCGGTGCTGATCGGCGGCGGAAAGCTCCGGCGACGCGCCGGCACGCGCGGCGGCAGCGGCGACTCTTGCGGCAGCGCGTGGAGGCACGTGGGAGGTCCGTTCGCCGCGATCTTCGTACGACGGTGGTCGCCCGGCCGAGACGATTCCGATGGTGTGGTCGCCGGTCGATTCTGGAACTCCGGCGGCGGCGACGGCGACGGCGGCGGCGGCGACGGCGGCGGCAGCGGCGATGGCAGCGACAGCGGCAGTGATGGGTGCCGGAGACCGTGGAGTTGACTGGAACTATTCCTGTGCTCTAGATACCATATGAGAAATAGAGAAGATTGGGAGAGAATATCCCCTTGTGTTAAATACACACATAGGGTTATCTATTTATAATAAAAGAAATATGGGCTAAGCCCAAAATACAAATGAGAAAATAATAACTAACTAACTAAAAGATATAATATATCTAACACTACCAATATCAAAAGTCTGTTTCCCTAAACAATATCTACCAATACCAATCTCAATGAATTCAAATATTGACTATCAAAAGCTTTAGGCTCTAGATACCATGTTGAATATAGTGAAAAATATATATGGGATTAATCTCTCTACATGTCTAAAACACACTTAGAGTGAAAAATATGTATGGTAATATATTTATAATGAAGAATTATATAAGTATATATAAAAACCAAACATAAATATGGTAAATAGAAGATATTGTTAAAAGCAATATCTACCAATATCAAACAATATCAAAAGTCTACATTTCCTTAATTAACATAAAACGTAATATATCTAACATCTATGTTTCTCTAATTAACATAATACGTAATATATCTATCATTTCCCATAGTACTGGTAGTGTTTTGAAGCCTGCTCCACAACCTAGCTGCAGAGGGACATCCTAAAATAAGTGTGATTAGCAGTTTCCGAGGCATCATAGCAATGAGGAGAAAATGATATCACACTAACTCCAAGTTTCCTAGATGGATCATTCTTACGTAACATCATGAAAAAGTCTCCGAAGAGTAAAGGTTTGGAAGGAGTAATGTCTTTGTTCCAGATTCTGTTTCCCTATGGCACAATTGGTTTAGTCTAGTGAATATTTTGATAACATCCTTGATAGATAAATCACCATTTTTAGTAAACCTCCATCTAACATTATCGTGCTTATCAAGCATCCATAGGAATAATAGCATGCCTGATTTGATGTTGAATGTCGTGGCATGAAGGAAGGTATTTGCCATGATTTGTTTATAAGATCAAATTTTAGTCCTTTGCTTTAAGCCGACTGTGTATGTTCCTATGGATAATCGACCTCTTGGCAACAGAGTCAGGGAGCCCTGTGTCAGTTCACAGAAATTAGTTAATCTGCCGTTTGCCAGATAGTGCTTTCCTTGACCGGGTGGATAAAAGGTAGGTTCCTGTAATTAAATAAAGTAATTATTTAGGAATTTGTCTTTCTGTATTTCTTACATTCATTATAGAAGTATTGAGTTCGTTGTGTATTTAAAACAGAGGTTTTCCAGCATATGCAGTTCTTACCTTTCTCAACATTATACTCCATACTACATTCATCTTTTGGAGAAATTCATGACAGTGACCTGCTGCTACTCAAAATATAAAATAGTAAACTGTCGGTTAAATTAACTGCCGCACACTTTTGTTGATTCATGATCATGTGTGACAACGTTGCAGGTTGTTACATATGTTGTGACAAGGCCAGGAAGAGAACTTTTATTTACCGTTGTTTCGGAGGATGAGAAGTATAAAGCCAAAGTACGGCCATCTTCTGTTTCCTTTCTTCCTTATTTTCTGCTATTTCAATTTAGAGAGCCAATGGTTTCACTGCTGTAACATTATTATACATACTATATATATTTCATGGACATTTCTAGATGGTGCATGAAATGAACTCACATATCAATGGCCAAATTTGTGCCGCAGGTATGCATAGATGTCCTGGTTCAAAGACTTGGAGATGCTGCAGCAGCTGGAATGTACAAAATGCTTTTTGGTACTCTCAACGGGAACCCATCGACAGTTTCCCTTTATGGCCTGCCTGTATGTTTAAACCTGTCATACTTATTATATATTCCTCTCCAGTTTTCAAGAATCCTAAAAATAAAAATAGAAAAAAACATACCCGATTATTTCAAATAGTTTATCAATACTCGTACATATTTTTCCTTTCTTTTGTTTTTTATATGGGCAAGACTAACGTATTTTTCCATTCTGTAGGTTTGTTTGTTGTGGATAGTCTCAGCATACTCTTTGGGTCGTCGGCAAGTTCAACTTTCCAAGCACCAGATCTCATCTACTTAATCGAATTTGTGATTAAATGTACAATATGTTAGTTATTAATATTATATGGGATACCACCAATAGTAGAGACAGTCGAGCCTAAGATAATGAAAGCTAACAAGGCTGTGCTTTCCAAAGTTTTCAATCAATTCCTTTGGTGTTGGTAATTTGGGTGTCTATGCTCGTATTTAAAGGAGTCGGAATATTAAAAGCATTACACTTAAGAAAATTACACATCCCTTTAATCTGAATAAAAAAATTATAGAAAAATCAATTTATTGAAGCGAAAGAACAGCCACACTTAATATGAATAAGTGCCAAAAGTGGACCAATGTCCGAACAAAGAAAATGAAATATAATTCAGATTGATGAGGACCGATACAAATAAAGGACCTGCTGACCATGTGCTGTGAATGACATTTGCTTTTTGCATATGTTTTAGGTTTAATCATTTCAGACATCTCTATACGTGCTCCTCTCCTGGCTATGACAAATGTCGAAAATAGCTTTTTATATAATTTCGTTGGTGGACAATCTGGATTCCAGTAAGTTTTTGAATTATGCAATTAATCCAGAGACAGTCCAGCCAATTAAGAGTATAAAAAATGGACTTGATGGTTTCGTTAGAGCAATCTGGACAACTTCTATCAGTTATGTGTGAAGAAGTCTTTCAATTTCGGTAATATGAAAGTAGGTATAATCATTATGTTTAACAATATGGGATATTTCTTAATAAAAGTTTTGTAACAACAATTATTTTGGGAAAGGAGCGTGGTTTTCCTGAAGTGGTGGTATTCTTAGAGGTCAATGTTATACTTTTTGGGATTGGTTATTTGAAGGATTTATTTATGACAACGAATCGATGTCTACTTGTTACTCAATTTATGATAAAAAAAAATTCATCTATTATCTATTATTTTTTAGATATTTGTTTAAAAAAATACTTGCAAGTATTTTTAAATCTATGGGTATATGTGGATACCATGTATATTTTAAAAAAAATATTTTATAGAGTTTAAAATAAAATATAAATAAAATTATAAAAATATATATAATATAAATTAAAGTATAAATTAAAATTTGATTTTAATTAAATTTAATCAAATAAAATATAAATTAATTTTAATTTTAATTTAATTTAATTTAATAAATTATAAATTAATTTTTTATTTTATTTTTTTGTTGGTAATAAATATTGTGAATATAAATAGTAGGGTTAAATATGTTTTTAGTCCCTATACTATCAAACGGTTTTGGTTTTAGTCCCTCTTTCAAAGTAAGGTACATTTTAGTCCTCCTCCTTACGGTTTTGGTTTTAGTCCCTCTTTTAAAGTAAGGTACATTTTAGTCCTCCTCCTTAAGGAAACTTTGATTTTAGTCCTCCAAAATTAATACCGTTAAAAACCAGCTGATGTGGCTAACGATAGACTGACACGATTTTTTTTTCTTGCGCTAAGTCAGTGTTTCTCACCTTTTCTCCCTCTCTCTCCCTCGCCTCTTCCTTCCATCTTCCACCCAACCTCCCCACCGCTATCACCTCCCACCGAGCTCTAAATTAACCTCTAATTACCAAAACTCCAAGTTCACTTACCTGCAAGGACAAAATACCAACACTAACCCGAATCCGCTTTTCCATTTAACTAAGATAACATCAAAATCACACTCACTCATTTCCTAACCTCCAACAATGAAACCTCCAAGCCCAAAGCGGAGTCCCAATCGAATCACCTCTAGGATAGCAGCATTCAATAGTAGATTCCCAAATCTCTAACATTCAAGAATCGCGACGGGGAAAAATCAAGTTGAGGAAGGATCCGACGCCACGGCGGGCGCTGCATTCGGCGGTGAATGACGGCCAGTTTGGCAGAGGCAACAGCGGTTAGCTTCGTGGGTGGCGGTAGTCTTGAACTCGAAGGAGAGGGAAAGGGTATCCCTGATTGTGCGCAAAGAAGAGAAAAGAGAGGAATTCAACGTAGTGGCGCTAACTACGTAACCGGCAACGACCCTAGCGGTGATCGGTGACGAGTGCGACACTCACCTCGTGGCTAGCGGCGGCTTATTCGGCGGAGGCTGTTGTGCGGCGTGTAGCAGAGGTAATTTTTCCCTGCTCTAGAGGAGAGACTCTAGTCTCGTTGTGCAAATGGAATAAGGATGGTAGACCCCTAATGTGTTCTAATTCGCACACCCCATTTCTCATTCTCGCACCCCTCAAGGACGCCGAGAAGCGCTTGGTCAAGATTTACGAGAACGATGGCGCCAACTACGACAACAACAACGAATCGTGGGAGGTTGGGTGGAAGATGAAAGGAAGAGACGAGGGAGAGAGAGGGAGAAAAGGTGAGAAACATTGACTCAGCGCAAGAAAAACAAATTGTGTCAGTCTACCGTTAGCCACATCAGCTGGTTTTTAACGGTGTTAATTTTAGAGGACTAAAATCAAAGTTTCCTTAAGAAGGAGGACTAAAATGTACCTTACTTTGAAAGAGGGACTAAAATGTACCTTACTTTGAAAGAAGGACTAAAACCAAAACCGCTTGATAGTATAGGGACTAAAAAAATATTTAACCCTAAATAGTATGAGATGTGCATCTAATATATTTATAAATAGGTATTAAAATACATGCTAGCTGTGTATAATAAATATTCACGAATATCAATTATCAGTTATAGATTTTATTCGCGGATTCTGGAGTACGAATATCAATATTCATTCTTAGAGTGTCATGTGGTCATTATTAAAGCTAAATCTTCTTCAATGGAAGTATGACACATGACACATATTTTCCACATGGTTTGAATGTCTAGCTTAAGGAAAAACTGTATACTAATTAGGCCTTAATACAAACCTTAAACAAACCTACTTATTTAGTCAAAATACATGGCCTAAAGAAACCTACACTACTTGGCCGAAATACATGGCCTAAAAAAACTACATTATTATTCAACCTCCATGATAGCCTAAGAGAAAGAACATGTTTCACCGACTCTAGCTTCTTCTTGAAAGTACTTGGGTCATGGCTTGGGGTATTCCATCAGGAATTGTTGGAGAAAGTTCAATATCCGTGTTTTGATTAAGTTCTATATAAACAACACAACATAAAACATGATCAAATTTTATCTTTAGGATAAAAGCTTCTTTTTTTTTTCTTTCACAATAGGTCATGAATATGCAAGTGTTTCATCTTTTTGGGGATGCAACATTGTATTATCTCTTTTAATGTCAAATAAGCATTGTTGCGCTTAGACGATACACACATATCTTAAGCTTTTAATCTTATATAGCACTTGATGAATATATTTAGTCATATTCTATGTCGTAGAGAATGTTTATTTCCTAAATATGACAAAGAGGACCCATTAAAGCATTGGTAACATAAAAAATCTGTTAGAAAATTATCAAAAGTTTTTTTCTTCATCAACACCCTGGAGAATGTTTTGTCAATTCTATAAAATAGTATTTCATGATTTTATGCTTTATACGTTTTTAAGTAAAGTCACTTTGTCCAAGGAGAGTTCCATATCTCTAGCTATATCAAGATGTTGCTTAAAGAGCAGAAGTCCAAAATGCTCAAACAAGGAAGATGTTCAAGTGAGTTTAAAATTGCTCAAGGACTATAAAATGATTTGCAATAACTTCTTTCTTCAATGCCTATATAAAGTTATTCTTTGAAGAGATAAGAAAAAATATAAGTCATAGTTTGTAAAGTACAAGTGAATCATCCTTCTGACTCAATTTCCTTCCCAAATTAAAATTAAAATGAGTAAAAGGTGTCAACTACAAAGGTCACGCAACCCCTGCTTCAAACCAGGTTAGGAACCACAATGTGAAAAACACTTCTCGTAATGATCGGGCTTGTCAGGTTTTTGGTTGGACCATTTCTTCATTTCGGAAGGCAAATTCCTTCACACTTCTAATCTGGAAGCCAAACTTCCCAATTCGGAAGTCACCTCTTTTCGTTCTCGTTTTAGCTCCTTTGCTTCCCCTAGCTTCACATGCTTCTTTGGTGGCTTAACCATGGTCTTCAAGCTTTATTAGACCCTACAAAACAACCATATAAGTATTAAAAGAGAATTCTTCTAAGACATAAAGAAAGAAAATCAAGAAAGAGCCTTTAAAAGTCCTTCTTCAACTTCCCTTTCTTATCCTTAGAATGAGTTTATACTCCTTTGGATGGCTTCCCTAGCTAGGTTTCCATCATACCCTTCCTTTTGAAAAATGATTTGTCCTCAAATCGGAAAGGTATAAAGAAGAACAACTTTGGTTTAGTATTTCCCTCCTGGATCAAAAGTATATCTACAACAAACAACAAAGATGAATATTAAAAGGATGTATCCAAAGAAAAGAATACAAAATGAAGCCTTTTATCTTTGAAAAAGATTTTCTTAGAAGTATCCTTGGTCTTTATTTTATTTTTTCTTTCACTTTGTTTTGAACATTCCCCTTCATTATATGGTGAAACAAAGTGATGTTTTTTAGAAGAAATTTCAAGGTATTTACCTTGGAATGAAGAATTTAAAAGCATGCATACCTTATTCTCCTTTCTCTTTTCTCCTTTAGAATGTTGCTTATCCAACCTTTCTTCTTCTTTTCTTTCTTTTTTCTTTTTCATTTTTCATTTTTATTTCATCCTCTTTCACTTGTTGAGGTGTAAGAGGAATCAAAGTTATTTTACTTCCTTTGTGGAGAAAATTTATTTTATTGGTGTAGCCATCATGAGTGGAGTTATGATTATATTGTCATGGCCTACCTAGTAGAACATGTCCAACATCCATTGGCACAACATCACATAAAATTGTTTCTTCATAGTTTCCAGTGGAGAAAGGTATGTTTACTTGTGTTTTGACTACTATTTCTTCATCCTCTTATATCCACTGAAGCTTGTAAGGCTTGGGATGAGGAATAGTAATTAAGGCCAACTTTTCTGCCATTCTAGAACTACAACAATTACAAGAGGACCCACTATCCATTATTAATGAACAAGTGTTTTCAAAACACTTTGCATCTTGTGCGGAATAGATTCTCCCTTTGTGATTGTTCTAATTCTATATGTTGACTTCCAAGAAGTCTTCTCACCAATAACAACTCTCCTTCACAAGGTAAGGCTTCTTCCTCAGATATGGAAGTATTTGAATCACCAGAAGAATCTTCGTCTTCATTTTGATGTTCTAGGATATAAGTAGACCTTTTGTTAGGACACTCAGAAGCAAAGTGCCTTTGTAACCACATCTAAAACACTTGGTCTCTTTTACCTTATCATTTTTAGAAGATTCTTTAGAGGGATATTTTTTTTTCCTTTTCCCTAGGTCCCTCTTCTTTTGATTTGGAGGGTTCACCCTCCCTCTTGGAATATTTCCTAAGGTAGGAAGAATTAGAGTAGTCTCTTTTAGAGGAAGTTTTCCTCTTCAATTGTTGCTCTACTCTAACACAAAGTTGGACTAACTCATTGAGATCATTATAAGGTAAAAGTTCTACCTTATCAAGATTCAACTCAAACACACCAAACAGATTTAGCAAACTGCACCAGAATTTCAAACCAGTTTTCTAAAATTGACAATTTAGAAGCCAAGAATGAGGAATTCAAATGGAAACAGGTATGGAATAACAACAAGCACTCAAAAGGAACTTAATAAAGGCACTAGAACATATTAAGAAAGCAATAAAAATCGAATTCGCAGATCAAAAACTATCTAGACTCAAACTGTTTGATATTTTGCAAAGGTGTTTGATAAAATGCCCCAATAAATGTCAGATTTTGAGTTTATGAGTTTTAGGGCCTCTAAACTGGACTGTAAGGTTCTATAAGTTTTTTATCACTTGATTATTCTTCTTTTGATAATTTATTTTCATTTTCAAACATTGAACCAGCTTTTACCAATCCAGAAATGAATTTGATTAAAGAAAATTTCAAACAGTGGCTGAAAAAGTTTCTCTGCACTAGAAAAAGTGACTCGAAATGAGTGGTTTGGTAATCAAAATTGCATGGAACTAGTTTAAGTTTGAAACTAAAGTTTGGAACAACTTTGTGTTGTGATTTTAGATGTGTCTAAACTCTAAAATGAGTCAAAAACATCTTGCAGTACCAATTTACTACTTCACTTCTAATTTTGACTAAAAATGTGATGGTTTAAGAAGCAATTCTGCATATAGGCTAATATATGAACAAATGAACAATGCTAACAAGTTTTAAACATCATTTTGAACTTGTTCAACCTTTTAAACAACATAGAAATAGCATCAACTGAAATCAGACCTGGTAATAGCTAATTAAGCAGTAAAATACTTCATCACACTACCAAAATCAGGTTTAATAAAATCAAGGATTGTTTCAACAATAAAACTGACTCAATGAAGTATGGATGCACAAAACTGAGCTAGAATTGGAAGGCTTAGCATGACTCAAAGACACTTAGCACGGTGAAAAGCTTAGATTAAAAAATCTAAAACATTGAATGCTATTATTTATGAGCAACCAAGCTATTCAAATTGAATTTCCTTGCTTGTAATGGTTTTCTACACTTTTAGCATCATTCAAAAACACTAAACAATGTTGTACCAAGCTTCTGAATCAATGGAAAGCAACTGAAACAGTTTTTAAAGTTTCAAACCAGAAAACAAAATTCTGCAGTAGAATCAAGCAGGATTAAAAACAATTTTGCTTCTTTAGTGCTTCAGCTTGTATCACCAAGGCTAGAACAAGTTTTCATTGCCTTTATTGGTAGATATATAGCTTATCTAGCACTTCAACTCAAGCAAAACGAAATAATAATGCGGAAATGAATACCAAACAGTGACATAAATTAAAACTGCAATCACTTGCACATGACCAAGACAAAACATATTTGAAGGAATAAAGTTGAAAATGACTCAAACACAAAACACTCACCATTTAAAATGAAGGATAAACATGAACACATAATGGAAACACAAAATTGGTGACTAGAAATAGCAACAAAGAAACAAATGATATTCAAAACAAAAGTTGGAAAACAAAAACAGAATGCACAAGTGAATGCAAAAATGAAGTGCAAAGATGGAGGAATAACTTAGCTCTTGGTGCGTGGATAACCTAAGCTCATGATACCACTTGATGGAAGCCAACTTCAGCTAGAATCAAGCCAGAAGCAGCTCCAAGGATGAACCAAACAGTGTAGTGGAAATAATGAAGAAGAATGAGGTGTTTGAAGTGTTTAAGGTGAAGAGAAGTGTGTGAATGAGACCTCACAGCTCAGAGGGTCTTCCTACTAAGGAAGGAAGCTAGAGGAAAGGTAGGGAAGTCGAAATTGAAGAGTGACTCAAGAGCAATAGGACTGGAAAGCAAGTTCAGTAGAATTTCACTAAGCTAAAAAATACAAAGAGATGACCCTCTTATTTATAGGTTAAGATGAGCTATCCTTCTGACCCAATTTCCCTCCTAAATTCAAATTAAAATGAGCAAGAGGCGCTAACTGTTAAAATATGCCAAATATTCTATTAAAAGATATTAGGCAATCAAATATTGTGTTAGTTATAATTTAGATATTATTATAATTTGTGCAGATTTGTGCACCTATCATTCCTTTAATAGATGAAGAATTATAGGATCCTTGAATGTATATATATGGTACTCTACTCTTTGAAATAATACATCAGAATTATTCTTTAAATCTTTTATTATGGTATCAGAGCCAACACTGATATCCTCTAAGATATAGGAATCAGTGCCTTTTTTCATTGAATATTTCTGATGGCTTCTTCCGATGACAATCAACCGGAGAAACATGATTCTGGAACTTCCACTGCTTTCAAGAGTTATATTTCTATTGCTGCTGGATTTGTGACCAAGTCAGGTATATCTAACTCTGCCCTTATTCTTTCTGTTGTTACTAAGGATAGTGATTGGATAATTGATTTAGGTGCTACTGATCATATGACTTGTGATCCCCATATATTTACTAATTTTTCCTCTAATTGTTCTAAAACTGTTATTATTAATGTCAATGGGGTCTCATCTCCTATTGAAGGTATAGGTACTATATCCCTCTCACCCTCCTTATCGATTCCTGATGTTTTATTTGTTCCTACATTAAACTGTAATCTTATCTCCGTTAGCAAGTTAACCAAATCACATTCTTGTGTTGCCTTATTTTACCCAACCCATTGTCTTTTTCAGAACATCCATTCCAAGGAGAAGATTGCTAGTGGTAGAGAGAGTGAAGGACTGTATTATCTTGAAAATGTCTCACAATCAAACCATAAAAAAGGATTGACTTGTCTTGCGAACGATCACATACAAGATAAAAACAAAAAAGAAATTTGGTTATGGCATAGACGGTTGGGACATCCCTCTTTTGGTTATTTAAAAAAATTATTTCCATCACTATTTCATAAATGCAATATTTCTGATTTTTTTTGTGAAACTTGTGTTTTGGCAAAAAATCATCGTGTTGTGTTTCCTTTAAGCAATAACAAAACTAATTTTCCTTTTTCATTAATTCACACAGATGTTTGGGGCCCTGCCCCGCAATCTACACGTAATGGAAAAAAATGGTTTATCAGTTTTGTTGATGATTGTACTCGGGTAACTTGGGTATATTTGCTTAAATATAAAAGTGATGTGTGTGATGTGGTTTGTTCCTTCTATCATTTGATTGTTACACAATTTAACACATCTATTAAGGTCATTCGATCTGACAATGGAGGAGAATATTTTAAGACTGAATTAATAGAGTTCATGAACTCTAAAGGCATCTTGCATCAAACTACATGTCCTTATTCACCACAACAAAATGGAGTGGCTGAGAGGAAAAATAGACATATATTAGAGGTGACAAGATCACTTTTGATAGATGGTAATGTCCCATCTCATTTATGGGGTGAGGCTGTGAGCTCTACCATTTATTTAATTAATCGAACTCCTTCTGGTGTGCTTAACTTTCGAAGGCCTTTTGATGTGTTGTCTGATCATTGTATCCTTCCTCCCATAGTTTATTTACCACCTCATATTTTTGGATGTGTTATATATGTTCACTTACACCCACATCAACATACAAAGCTTGAAGAACGAGCGATCAAATATGTTTTTGTTGGGTATGGATCAACTCAAAAAGGTTATCGTGCTTACCATCCACCATCAAGGAAATTTTATATTTCTATGGATGTGACATTTAATGAGCATGAATTTTTATGTTGATTCTCCACTTCAGGGAGGCAATGAAAGTGAAGTGCATAATCATGATGTTGGTATGTTTGATTGTGAAGATAAATTATTCTGTGAGGATCATTCTGCAGGAAGTGAGCCAATCCTAAATATGGATCCTTCTTTTCTGGATAATACAGTGTCTTCTGATCATAACCAATTGGCTCAATCTTCTCCACAGGTTCAACTTGACTCTTCAGAGGTACCTTCTGATCCTATCTCTAATAATACTAATTTAGATAAACTTGATCATGGAATTGATTCTTGTTTGCGTGAGACCACCAGCACACCAAACACTGAGTCTACTACTATTCAATATATTCTTCCACCTCGTTCTAACCGTGGTCAACCTCCAGTTAAATATGAACCAGACCTCCAAGCCAAAGTTAAATATCCCATTAGTAAATATGTGTCATCTCACAGGTTATCTCAGTCATATGCATAATTTGTATCTCAATTATCTTCAATTTCTATTCCTAGTAATGTACAGGAAGCTTTGGCAGATCCTAGATGGACCGAAGCAATGGTTGAGGAGATGGCAGCTTTAGAAAAAACCAACACTTTGGATCTTATGTCCTTACCCAAAGGGAAGAAAACTGTGGACTGCAAATGGGTCTTTACAATTAAGCATAAAGCTGATGGAACTATTGAGAGGTATAAAGCACGACTTGTGGCTAAAGGTTACACTCAGTCTTATGGTGTAGATTACCAAGAGACATTCGCACCAGTAGCCAAACTCAATACTGTGAGAATACTTTTGTCGCTAGCTGCAAACCAAGATTGGCCTCTTCTACAATTTGATGTGAAAAATGCTTTCCTACATGCAGAAATTTCAGAAGAAATTTATATGGATTCTCCACCAGGCATGACTGATTCAATTGGAATGAAGGTTTGCAAATTAAAGAAGGCTCTATCTGGATTAAAACAATCCCCAAGAGCATGGTTTGGAAGGTTTACCAAGTCTATGAAGGCTTTTGGCTATAGAGCAAGTAACTCTGATCACACCTTATTTTTTAAGAGAGGAAAAGGAAAAATTACAGCTTTGATTATATATGTAGATGACATGATTGTTACAGGAAATGACCAAGATGAGATTTCTAGTTTACAACAATACCTTGCATCTGAATTTGAGATGAAACAACTTGGAAACCTCAAATATTTTTTGGGTATTGAAGTAGCTAGATCAAAACATGGTATTTTTCTATGCCAAAGAAAATATACTATTGATTTACTGTCGGAAACTGGGCTGCTTGGAAGTAAACCAGCTGATACACCAATTGAACAAAATCATAAACTCTTTCAATGCTCAGATTCAGCAAGCATAGACAGAGGAAGATACCAAAGGCTAGTAGGAAAATTAATTTATTTGTGCCATACACGTCCAGATATCACCTATGCAGTGAATGTTGTTAGTCAATTTATGCATGACCTACGGAAGCTTCATATGGATGCTGTTGAAAGGATTTTGAGATATTTGAAGTCTGCTCCTGGAAAAAGAATTTTGTTCTCAAATCATGAAAACTTAAAGGTAGAAGGGTACACTGATGCAGATTGGGCAGTTTCAAAAGATGATAGAAGATCTACCTCTGGATACTTTACTTTTGTAGGAGGGAATCTTGTAACTTGGAGGAGTAAAAAACAACCTGTAGTAGCAAGATCTAGTGCTGAAGCAGAATTCAGAGGCATGGCACTAGGTGTATGTGAACTTTTGTGGATTAAAAATGTGCTATCAGATTTGGGCTTTAAACAAAATGAAGTTATGAGTTTGTACTGTGACAATACTTCGGCTATAGCAATTGGTCACAATCCTGTGCAACATGATAGAACAAAGCATGTGGAGATTGATAGACATTTCATCAAAGAGAAGCTTGAAGTTGGAATAATTTCATTTCCTTTTGTAAGATCAGAATTGCAATTGGCTGATGTTCTCACCAAAGGAGTATCAAGAAAATTGTTTAATGAGTCTCTATTCAAGTTGGGAATGTGTGATATCCATGCACCAACTTGAGTGGGGGTGTTAAGATATGTCAAATATTCTATTAAAAGATATTGGGCAATCAAATATTGTGTTAGTTATAATTTAGATATTATAATTTGTGCAGATTTGTGCACCTGTCATTCCTTTAATAGATGAAGAATTATAGGATCCTTGAATGTATATATATGGTACTCTACTCTTTGAAATAATACATCAGAATTATTCTTTAAATCTTTTATTACTAACTACACAGGTCACGCAACCCTTGCTTCAAACCAGGTCAGAAACCACACATGTGAAAAACACTTCTTGTAGTGGTTGGGCTTGTCAGGTTTTTGGCTGGGCGACTTCTTCATTCCAGAAGGAAAATTCCTTCACACTTCTAATCTGGAAGCCAAACTTCCCAATCCGAAGTCACCTATTTTCGTTCTCTTTTTAGCTTCTTTGCTTTCCTTGGCTTCACATGCTTCTTTGGTGGCTCAACCATGGTCCCCAAGCTTTATTAGACCCTACAAAACAACCATATAAGTATTAAAAGAGAATTCTTCTAAGACATAGAGAAAGAAAATCAAGAAAGAGCCTTTAAAAGTCCTTCTTCAACTTCCCTTTCTTAACCTTAGTATGAGTTGGTACTCCTTTGGATAACTTCCCTAGTTAGGTTTCCATCATACTAGATGGGTGAGTTAGAAGTAATTATAAAACAATACTTATATACGTTAGTTAGAACTGATTATGAGTCAAAACAATACTTTTATGGTGTATTTTGTAACCTTAGTATGTTGAACAAAATTGATTTAGTTGATCAAGAATTTGATGTAATATACATTTTTAGACAAACCATTATAAAATTAACTTTAGTAATTTCCTCTTTTCGTTAAATTGCATGTTATTTTATCTGCACTAATATAAGTTTTTGAACTTGGGTTTCTGAAAATCTTTGTCAATTTGTTGGACTAATGTGAATGTATCGTTTCACTACATAGTATCATACGATAATTGCGAATTTTTTCTAAATGTTTTCAAAACATGATTCAATCTTCATTTCTTACGTTTAAATGTTTTGTATAGATAAATACTAAATAAAGTTTTTATACGTTTATCATGATTTCACTGTTGTGTAATATAGATGGAAAAAAAGCTCTAACAAGACGATGTTGATTTCTTTTACTTTTTAAGTATTTTTTAATCTTTATGGGCAATAACTTATGACTTAAATTTTTGTTTAAAACTTTTATTTTGTGATAATTGACAATCACATGAATTAGTGAGCAATTATTTTTTATTTTTTAATTTTTTTATAAAAAAATTATAAAATAATATTTATTTTTAAATTAATGAATTAACTCATTTAATCCATCATGGAGTTTATTTTAAATAAATATTATTAGGATTTATAAAAAAAATGAGTAATGTTAGATTGAATTAGTTACTAAGTAGGTCAAGGTGGATAATTATTCAATAGACTTTATTAGCCGTTTTGACAACTTTAGATAATAGTACTGACCTTAAAAGAAATTTTTATAGTTATTTAAAACAATTTAAAAATAAAAATTTAATAAAGTTATTAATAATACAAAACAGGTAAATAGTTGATTCAGTATAATAAGTATTTTTAGTATAATAAAAAACAATTTTATTAAAAAAATGTTAATTTTATTAATTTTGTTAGAACTTGGAGATAGTTTAACAAATATTTGATCTGTAGTAACGGTTTGTTATTATGAAAATACTATCACTAATATATCTCTTGAAGAGTATCACTAAGGATTTTAAATTTACAACGCAAAAAACAAAAAGTCAAAAAGGAATCAGTAAGAATTTTAAATTTACAACAGAACAGAAAAGAAATTGTAAGGGAGACTTTAAATTTACAAAACAAAAGACAAATGGTAAGAGATTTCCTTCTCATATATTAACATTAATTTTTGTTTAATAAACACATGCGACAATTATTGAATATAAAACAAGAATCTAAAAAAATAAGTTAGGAAGTGTTTTAAATAATGATAACATGTTATGTTAATATTGAAAAATAAAAGATATAAATAGAAATTTTGTTAAGAAATTTCATTACTAAATTTCTAGAATTCATTATTTGAGTATCCTCTCTTTTCTATCTTCAAGTGCTAACCGCTGAGTTATTTCTTTGAAGATCAAGAAGTGTCTATGTGTTAACAACAACAAGGTCTTCCTTTCCATCCAATCAATTTTTTCTTAAAACAGTAAGTTAGTTTTTACTCTTTTCTTGAGTTATACGTTTCTTCCATGCATGTGAGCCTTTTTCTGTTGCATGTGTCTTCCTAGTATTGTAGTACGTTCTTAGTTGATTATAATGGTTCTAATAGCGTACCGTGATCATGATTCAGTGGTATGTAGATGTAGATAGAGTTCTCTAAGATAAGGGAGTAGTTTTTGATCTCTTAAAGCTGTTTGACTTTCCAACAAGTAAGGAAACCTATATGTTTGTTTATAAAGCTTTAAGAAAATATGAACTTTTGTGCGTTAATTAGAAAATTTGATTTGGGTGATAGAGTTAGGATATGTATAATTTGTTGAAAAATCTCTTAATGTGGTAGTACGAAGTCAGTGAGTTCTCTGACTTTTGGACGTTGAGCGGTGGACTGGAACACTGAGCACTACTTTTCCTTGTAGTATTGAATGTGGTTTTCACAGTAATTCATTGGGTAAATGATCTTGTTCATTGAGTGAGCCCTGTTCTAGTAACTTTATGATGTTTTTCTACACTCTTTGATGTATGTTTGTTTAAGATGTGTTGTACGGATGTTTACATTGTTTACATTGTTTATATTGGGAATTTTAATGAAGGTTAAATGGATGTTATATGCGAGGTTGATCTAAAGTTGATATGAAATGGTTTGTGAGTTGTATATGATACTATATGGATTTCAAGGAGAAATCCTTAAGATGGTTGTGTATAGTGTATGTATTGATATAGGATGCCTGTGATTATGGGTTATTCTGACGCTCTCAATAACTTTCAAATTTCAAGAAGAGAAGGATAATTATGTCGCGGAGAGTAGTAGGAGGTCTTTAGTCTGATGGTCATTTATTGACCATAGATGTTTGATGGATTAACCTCGGAGTAGTTGGTGTGGATGATGTTGTTGTTGTACCACCTTCGAGTGTATGGTCCTTAGAGTTCGATATCAGTACATGCATGTAGATGGTCAAGTCTAGTGTAAATAATTGGATGTTTATGAAATTGTTACTTATTGATGATTAATTATAATTTGATGTCTATAAATGATTACACGTGTTTTCTTTGATAACATTTGCTTATCTTTTTCTTGTTTTGTGTTTGCTTATTTTCCTATTTGCAATGATTATCTTTATAATGTGAGTAGATGAGGAGCTCTCTTTGGATAAGGTTTTAGGAGATAAAGATGAAGTAAAGACTTATATTAAGAGTTTACTTTAACTAGTTTTCTACTATATGAAAATATATGCATATATTATTTTGACAAACTTCTAGTTAGACTTTAGTTTTTAAGTGTAAAATAATTTGTTGAATTCTTGTATATATTTTACTATTATAATTATATTTGGAGAGTTTTATGTATACTTTTTGTTTAACCTAGTTTATTAAATATGTGAGAATTTCTTAATAATATTAATACTATTATAAATCAGGATGGTACAAAAATCATGCTAAATTACATTAATCATTAAAAATTGAAGTGAAATTAACACAATTAACTTTATTTTGTTTTTCTCATTAGACTAAAATTGAATTACATGTGGCACTCTATTCAAAAAATTACATAAAAGTAAATTAAGAAATTATTTGAAATTAAAAAAATGGCATTAAGTTAGAAAACTTTTAGGAACTAAAATTTTTATTTATTAAAATATAGGTTTAATACCTATTTTGGTCCCTCTTTTCGTAGGGTCTGTTCAAAGTGGTCCTCCTTTTTTTCAAAAGTTCACTATCATCCTACTTCTCGCAAAAACGATGCACGTTAGTCCTTTTTGGTTACGACGTTAAAAATACTAACGGCACAGCTGCCCAGCTGGCACAAAAGTGATGAGTTGTACAGTTATGGTTGAGGTGGCACTTTGAATTGCTGATATGTGTTAAAATAAAATAATTTAAAATAATTTAAAATAAATTAAAATGATTTAAAATGATTTAAATTAATTTAAAAGATAGGGTTAAAAATAATTTTAGGATTAATTACATTTGGGGTAAAATCTCGTCGCGATTTCGGGGCGATTTAGGGTTCAAGAATCACCTTTCCAAGAGTGCAGATTTTGATTTTTGGTGAAATCAAGTTCGACGTTCGTCCAAGAGCGTGATTCGTTCGTCAGTGCTAGTGAGGTTAGTGATCGCATTACTGTTCTTTTGTTGTTGTTGTAGTCACTGATCGCATTACTGTTCTTACTTATGTTGTTGTCTTTAATGGGTGGATTTTGTATTTGTTTTGTCTTTAATGGGTGGATTATATATTTCTTGTGTTTAAAATATGATTATATTTGTGTCGTGGTGGGGGGTTTATGGAAAAAGTACTGGCGTTGGGTGTTGAAATTGGTCCCATGATGTGTTAATTTAAGTTAATGAGTGGTCCCCCTTTTCCATTTGCAGTGTAGGGATGTCTAACGATAGGTTTGAGGTAGTGGTCCACCACGGTGGGACCTTGATAAAGGAAGTGCCCTTTAATTATATAGGTGGGGAGATATGTTATTGAGACATTGACCCCGATACATGGAGCTATTTTGGAGTAGTGGGTTCACTCAAAGATTTGGGTTACATTGAAGTACATGAGTTATATTACGATATTGAACATGTTTTATATAAGCTATATGATGATAAAGAAGCTTTGAACATGATGAATGTGGGAAAATTGTTGGGGAAAGTCAACTTGTATGTTGTACATAAAGTGAGCGAAGCAGTGGTTGTAGAAAATGAGGATGAAATTCTTTACCTTTGCCAAGGGCCTGCAGAGAGTGGTGAGGGTAGTGGTGTTGAGGTTGGTGTAGAAGGTCCTGTTGAAGTGCAACAGGAGGTTGAGGAAGGTCCTCTTGACTGTGGTGGTGACTTGGAGAGAGATGATGGAGTGCAGGTTGACACAGAGGAACTGGGTGGAGTGGAGGAAGAAGTAGAAGTGCATAGTGAGGAAGAAGTGGAAGTGCACAGTGAGGAAGAAGTAGAAGTGCACGGTGAGGAAGAAGTAGAGCTGCACATTGAGGAAGAAGTGGAAGTGGACAGTGAGGAAGAAGTGGAAGTGGATAGTGAGGATGAAGCACATATTACTGTTGAAGAGAACTTGGAGGAGGTAGGTGATTTGTGTATTGCTTTGGACAATAGTGATTCAGAATACAGGATGGAAGACAGTGATATAGAAGCAGAAGGACATGGTAGGGGGTTGTCAGATGATGAATAGGAGTCAGATGTGCTCATAACTCCAGATAATAGTGGAAGTGAGGAGGATGAAACTGAGGACAGACCAAGTAGAGGTCCCTTTCCTACATTTGGGAAAAAGAAGTCAATATCAGATTACAAATGGGAACTTGGTACTATATTTAGCGATAAGGATGAGTTTAAGGAAGCCATTAGAAGCTATGCTATTCATGCTGGGAGGGCTCTTAAGTTTGTAAAAAATGATAAGCGTAGGGTAAGGGTGAGATGCATGGGTGGGCAAAAAAAGTGTCCATGGGTAGCATACTGTGGATATTTGCCATCACGCAAGATTTGGCAGTTAAGAAAGATTGTTGATGTTCATTCTTGCAGCAGGCAACTGAACATTAAAATGATGAATAGTAAGTGGTTGAGTCATGAAATAGATAAGTCTTTACATGAGAATCCTAGTATAAGGGTCCAAGACATACGTATCAAAGCATTAAGGAAATGGAACACCAATGTATCAATTTCTAAAGCAAGAAGGGCGAAGTTAATGGCTTCAAGTCAACGTGAAGGGGATTTTAAAGAACAATTTCGAAGGATTTATGACTACGCACATGAGGTATTGCAAAGTAACCCAGGGTCAACGGTTAAGGTTAAAGTGAACAATGATAATGGTCAGTCTATATTCGAGAGATATTATGTTTGTCTTAAAGCATGTAAGGACAATTTTATTAGTTGTAGGCCCATCATCTGTTTAGATGGGTGTTTTTTGAAAGGTCTTTATAAGGGAGAGATGCTTACTGCTGTTGGGAGGGATCCAAATGAGCAAATGCTACCCCTTGCATATGCAGTAGTTGAAGTCGAAAATAAAGATAGTTGGTCCTGGTTTTTGCAATTATTGGTTGAAGACCTTGGGGGGGCAATGAAGTTTGTGGGGCGTACACGTGGATGTCTGACTAGGAAAAGGTACATGCAGTCCTTCAATGTTTTTTTATGCATACTTTATTAATCATGTGTGTTTGATTAAAAAATTGATGTTGGCAGGGGTTGGTGCCAGCTATCCAAGAGCTTTTGCCCACGACAGAACAAAGATTCTGCATCAGGCACCTTTATGCTAACTTTAGGAAAAGATTTTCTGGTCAGATATTGAAGAATTTGATGTGGAGGGCTGCCACAAGCACATACCCCCAAGCTTGGGAAAGAGAGATGTTGAATATCAGAGCAGTGAATGAAGAAGCATGTAAATACCTCATAGCCATTCCCCCAAGGTACATTCTTTCCATTACATGCACAAATATTCTGCATTACTCATGTTTGGTAACCCATTTTCTTCATTCTCGTGCAATAGGTATTGGTCAAGAAGTAGGTTCAGAACTTAACCAATGTGTGATACTCTAGATAACAACATCAGTGAAGGATTCAACAATGTTCTTGTTCAGTCCAGAGGAAAACCCATTATAACCATGCTGGAGGATACTAGACTGTATTTGATGAAAAGATGGGCCACGACCAGAACCAAGGTGGCATCTATGGATTTCAATGTCTGTCCAAAGATCAAAAAGAGACTTATGAAGGAATGTAATTTGTCAAGATATTGGATCCCAAGGTAATATTGTTCTTATGCCTTATTTATGTTCATATCCAGTTGTTCTTGTGCCTTATTTATGTTCATATCCAGTTGTTCTTGTGCCTTATTTATGTTCATATCCAACTGTTGATGTGCCTTATTTATGTTCATTTATTCAGTTGGTCTGCAAGAAGGATTTTTGAGGTTAGGCATGTTTCAGTCATTGGGAACAAGTTCACAGTGGACCTGGACAATGAAGAATGTAGCTGTAGGAAGTGGATGATCAGTGGCATCCCATGTTGTCATGCAGTTGCATCAATGAACTATTCAAATGTAGATCCAGAAACTTTTATACCAATTTGGTTCAGGAAATCCACATATGAAGAGGCATATGCGTCCATCATCTATCCTGTGAATGGCCACCTCCTATGGGAAAAAACTAGTTATCCTGATGTACTGCCACCACTTAAGAGGAACATGCCTAGGAGACCAAAGAAAAAAAGAAGAATGGAGCCATGGGAGCTAACGAAAGATGGGACCCAAATGAGAGTTGGTGGGCAGCGAAAGAAATGTAGCATCTGCCGTGAACTGGGGCACAACAAAAAAGTGTGCCCTTTACGTCCAGCC
The DNA here is from genome assembly GCF_029865625.1 of Vigna umbellata. Lineage (NCBI taxonomy): Eukaryota > Viridiplantae > Streptophyta > Magnoliopsida > Fabales > Fabaceae > Vigna > Vigna umbellata. The sequence goes on along the minus strand of NC_142165.1, from coordinate 29,660,373 downwards.
ATCATCGAACCAACAGAACCAGCACAGGCACAAAGTTCACAACCCCTTGCACCTTCACAGCCATCAAGTCCACAATCTCCTCACCCACCACAACCAAGTCAAGATTCCATCCGAGATTTAAGTCAGCCAATACGAAGACAAAAGTTAAATATTAGAAGAAAAGATCCATAGATTTAAATGAAAATTTGGATGTATTTGGATGTATTTGGATGTATTTTGTACTCTTATTAAGTACTTTAAGTGTCTATTTTGTACTCTTATTAAGCACTTGAATTGTCTATGTTGAATTCTTATTAAACACTTTAATTAAAAATGTTATTATAGTTGTAGTCATATTTGGAAGTAGTGATTATATCTGTTTTTTGCCAGGTATCCTTAATATGTATTACAGTCATATACGTAAGGGACCACCTTGAACAATTCTTAAAGGAAAGAGGGACCACCTTGAACAATTTTTAAAGCAAAGGGGGACCACATTTAACATTTTTAAAGCAAAGGGGGGACTAAAACGAACTTCATTGCACGAACTCAGATTGTTCACTCATATTACAACAACTGATATTACATCAACAAAACATGATGCTAAACACCTAAGCCATTACATGAACAAAACATAAATTGCACATTGCACACCTAAGATCAAGCTAAACACAGCCACAATGTCATAATGTTCAACACAATAACAGCAAACACAACTCCAACTAAGAACTTTATCCTTCTCTGCAACTCTTTCACATTATTTTCCATATCAAATATCCTTTTGCTTTGTCTCACAATTGTACCATCTCTATCATCAGCGTTGTTCTCAGAACACCACTTGAAAAAATTACATGACATCCCAGTTGAAAATCCACCCTATTATTCACCAAGAACACAAAAATGTTAAAACACATAAAATCCAATACACTTAAAAGTCACTACGGTATTCAAAATACCTTGTAATGACGACATCCCCAAAATTTCCTTCCAGCATTCCTTGAAGTTCTGGCAACTTTCATTACAGCAATATCACCATAGTGGCAAATAGGGGTTATCCCAACTCCCCGAGAAACAGCACCGTGGGAGGATTGCGAAAATCCTTTGGACGTTGCCTTCGAACAGGAAGAACAACTTTGTGATGAACTCATCCCTGACCCTAAACCTTTGCTTTTTAAATTTCAGAACAACAGTAGCACCAATCTCCAACAACCCTAACCTTTGTTTTTAGATTTGAGAACAAATGTAGCACGAATCACCAACAACCCTAACTTTGCTTTTTAATTTGGGAAAAACAACCATGAATCCCTTTGCTTTCAGGATGAATCAGCAATTCAAAGTGCCACCTCAACCATAACTGTACAACTCATCACTTTTGTGCCAGCTGGGCAGCTGTGCCAGCTGGGTAGCTGTGCCAGCTGGGTAGCTGTGCCAGCTGGGCAGCTGTGCCGTTAGTATTTTTAACGCCGTAACTAAAAGGGACTAACGTGCATCGTTTTTACGAGAAGTAGGATGTTAGTGAACTTTTGAAAAAAAGGAGGACCACTTTGAACAGACCCTACGAAAAGAGGGATCAAAATAGGTATTAAACCTAAAATATAGAACTAAAATTACAATCAAGCATAAAAATATGTTTTAAATAAAAAAATCAAGTGGGCCAAACATATCTTATGCACAGCAGCCCAATGCCAAAAGGTTGGCTTGATTGACCATGACATACGGCAACTCTGATAGACACGAACATTCTGCGTACATACATATAGTATATTATAGTATACGGTAATAATAATAATTAGCCACCGGGTTTCGGTTCAGAGAACCTGCTACAAAAGAAGAAAAGTTTGTTGAAGAGAGCCAACCACAATAAAAACAATGGGTATTCCGTCGGAACTTCGGGAAATCTTCTTACCCAACAAAAAAGATGTCTTTATTGCTTCTCCCGCAGAGGATAGGAGGGTTTTGAGGACCAAACAATGCACTGATGGTATTCTCTCTCTCTCTTCTTTTTTTTTGTTATTCTTTTTACAAGTTTTTTTTTTTTCTGCTTAATGTGTAAAACATCATTACGTGGAACATGCGTTATGTTGATTATGGTTTTCTGTTTATCTCGTTCCCACATTAGGACACATGATTTGAAAAATAGATTTATGTTGTCTTTTGGAGGTTAGATCGATTGATGGATGGTTACGGGGGGCCAAGATGTAAGAATAATTTTGAATGGTTAATTTTTTGTGTGGATCTTCCGTGTCAAAAGCTAAAGATTGGGACACAAAAAATTGAAGTGAAAGAAATTAATTTATGCTGCCTTAAACTACAGCTCTAAATGAAAGTTAAGTGAAACCTACAAACATAGCATAGAAGGGAAAGGGTCCTGTTAATTTGTTAGTAGTTGAAGGGAAAACAGTGTTTTCCTTGGGGAAATTAGTCATGAGTGCATGTTCGGTTTAAAGTTACACAAGTAATTTTACGAATTTCAACGTAAGATTGCCTTCCAATGTATGATTTGAGAAGGAAAAAACATGTTGCTTCTTGAATAAAGTACTTCTGAGTGGTGAGAGAAGTGTTACTTGCTTTCATATTTCTGCTAATTGGGAGAATAATGTTGAATTATTGTTTCGCTCAGAAGTACTCATGTTTTTGCTGACCTTACATGAATGAATTGTTTTCATTCCTGTGTCCATGATTTTCATTAACAAGGCAGGGCGTGTTGTATGCTACATATTTTGTGACTATTTTATCTTTTGAAAGGGTGCGAGAGTTCAGGAGAAATGTGAATTATGTTCATCTTGGCTTTTCCTTAATATGCAGAAGGTGTGCATGCTGGATTCAGGGCTGCTTGCGTTGCTTGTGTTGCCAGTGCTGTGCCTACTGTACGTAACCTTTTTCAGATACAATTCTACATTTTTTTCGTTTGTAATTATGTCAGAAAAAATCAGTTAAGCAATGTTCGTGTTGTCTTTTAGGTACAACTTTTACCTTATAACAACTACGTCCTATATTCCACCGGTTTGGTGTTTATGTCTGCTTTTGAAACCTTTTTCTGAGTTTCTGAATTATGAAAAATAATTCAAAGATGAAGAAGAAATCAGGCAAACTTTAGACCCTTGCATATTTATGATGAAAATATATAATGTTTAAAGACAATCTTAAATATTGTCGGATTTCACTATTATATCATTATTGGCCACTTCTGTTCACATATTGGTATGTTGATTTACTAAGCTTTACTTTTTAATATTGGAATTTTCAAATTTGCAGTTGACTGCAGTTCGTGTGATCCCATGGGCAAAGGCAAACCTCAATTATACTGCTCAGGCACTCATAATATCAGCTGGTATGATCTCAACTTACAAAAACCAAATGATTAATTCTAGATGATGCTATTAGATTTTTCATATAAAAAGAAATCCTTTTGTTAAGATGTGCATGGTTATTTGAAAGGGTAAACCCTATGTAGTTCGATAGGTGTTTTTGTTGTTCTCTTGTTAGAATTGATGTTTTACCTCCGCCATCTATGTTGATCTTTAATGTAACTTTTATTATGGGGTTACTATAGTGAAACCTTAATTCTAATTAACCATCTATGTTAATTATTATGGTGTTTAATGTTTAACATAATAATTATTATGTTAATTATTATGGTGTTTACCTCAGCCATCTATGTTGATCTTTAATGTAACTTTTATTATGGGGTTACTATAGTGAAACCTTAATTCTAATTGAAGAACAATACTGAAAAAATCTAAGGAAGTGTATCTGAGTTTTCTCCAATAGGGAATGGGCTTTAAAGCAAGAAGCAATTGCTTCTGATGCCATTGTATTGACAAGTCCATATAATAATGGTGTATGCAGTTAATGTATTAGGCTTGCCACAGTTTCAAAATTCAATGTAACAGGAACTCAGCTAATCTTTTTGCTGCTGGTCCACTTGTAAATTAGTTGCTTGATTTCTTTTACCTTTAGTTTGACTATATTTGCAAATTGTTATCGTGTTTAACATCTGACGGTGGTTGGTGAACAGCATCCATCGCTGCATACTTCATCACTGCTGATAAAACTATCTTGGAGTGTGCAAGGAAAAATGCCCAGCTTGAAGATGCTTTGGTACACAATCAACAATAGACGTTTCTTACGAACTGCAAGAACCCGTCGTTGTTATACACTCAACAGGACTATTGCAAAGGCGTATATTATTAAAGAAAATGTTTTTGTCTTGTGAATGTGACAGTCATTTGAAATTGCAACTCACTGCGGCTTCAGAAGTAAAAATGTTAAGCTATGTTGTTGACTTTGGTTGTTTTTCCATCTTTCGTTAAATAAATTTAATGCATAACTTCGAAGTTCCATGAGCTGTTCCACAATTAAGCCTGATTCTAATTTCATGTTATAACCACCCTGTTCCACATTCATTGCGCGCCTTTGTCTGTCTTCTGTGGTTTATAGCTTCACATTTATACTGATGTTTTAAAAAATTAGCCTAGCCACCAGAGAGGCAAAAATCCTTCTTACCAAACAAACCTAAACACAATTTTCAAAGTGTAGTCAATGATTAAACAGCTAATCTTCGCAAGAGCTCAAGCAAGTGCCCAACCTCTAAAACAAGGCTTATCCCCTTGCAAGAGGGAGAAGGAAACACTGCAACCATAAATCAGGGCTCTACATCAGTGGATGCTATTTGGATTAAGAGAAAATACACTGCATAAATTTTTGAAGGTAATGATCCCGGCTTCAGAAGTATTTAAAAGCACATTGACAAAAGGAACTTTCATAACGAAATGAAGCATCATGTTATCTCATTTCTTGCATAGGAGAGGGCCAAGCTTCCTGCACCCGCATGTTTCCCCCCTGCACCTTGTAGGCATGATGAAATGACCCTTATACCCTTAATGAAAACCTTGAATATAGTGAAAACTATATATGAGATTAATCTTTCTTGTGTTGAATGTACACATAGGGTCCTTTATTTATAATATAAGAAATATGGACTAAGCACAAAATATAAATAAGAAATAATAACAAACTAATTAAAGATAAAATATAAAATAAAGATAATATATCTAACACTCATTCTGAAGCTGAAGCATACAAATTGTATGTATTGAGCTTGGAACAAATAAACTCAATTTGAGGATCCCTTAATGACTTGGTCAACACAATTGTGAGTTGATCGTTTGACCCAACAAACTCAGTACATATTTATTTAGTCAACAACTTTTCACAAACAAAATGACAATCAATTTTTATATGTTTAGTCCTCTCGTGAAACACTGGATTTGATGCAATGTGAAGAACAACTTGATTATCGCAATACGTCTTCATAGTATGAATGTCACAAAAGTTAAGTTCTTGAAGGAATTGTTTCACCCATATAAGGTCACATGTGAGTGACGTCATCGCCCTATACTCGGCTTCAACAATTGATCGAGCTACTACATTCTGTTTCTTACTTTTCCATGAAATAATGTTTTCTCCAAAAAAACACAATATCTTGTAGTATATTTCCTTTGGGAGATTACAACTTCATCTTTTGATTGCGCTACTTCAATGCCTAAGAAGTATTTGACACTTCCAAGATCATTGGTTTGAAAATGTCTACACAAATACTCTTTCAGTTGAGATATAACAACATCATCATTTCTTGTAATGACAATATCATCAACATATACTATTAAGTAAACACATTTCCCAAGTGAAGAATGACAGTAAAAAACTGAATGGTCTGCTTCACTGCGTTTTAGCCTAAATTTTTGAACAATGAGCCAAACTTTCCAAACCAAGCACGTGGTGATTGTCTGAGGCCATATGCAATTTGCATACCATACCAGACTCCTCCTAAGCAACAAACCTAGGAGGTTGCTCCATATAAATTTCTTTCTCAAGATCACCGTGTAGGAAGACATTCTTGATATCTAATTGATGAAGTGGCCAATTACGAATGACTGCCATGGCAAAGAAGAGGCGAATGATAGTCATCTTGGCTATAGGAGAGAAAGTGTCACAATAATTAAAACCATAAACCTGAGTCTAACCTTTTGCAATAAGCCTGGCTTTGAGTCGATCAATTGCATCGTCAAGACCGACTTTAACTGCATACACCCATCGACAACCAACCGCCTTTTTGCTCGAGGGAAGGGGCATCAACTCCCAAGTATTATTGTGGTGAAGAGCCTGCATTTTTGCAATCATAGTTTGTCGTCATCCAGGATGATCAAGTGCTTCTTTCACATTCTTGGGTATAACAACAGAAGACACTGGGGATAAAAGAGAAAAATAGGAGGGCGACAATTGATGATAGCTCAGAAAATTATAAATAGGATGAGAGTTTCGAGTGGAACGAGTACCTTTTCTAAGGGAAATAGGCCATGCTGAACCATTTTCACTAGGAGGCGTGGGAGGAGATGACGAGGGAGAAGAATCTGAAGTAGGAGATTCACCATCGTCTTGGGGAGGTGGGCTATCCATTGGGGCCTTGTGTGGGATGATCTCAGTATGTGGAGAAACAGGTGCAGGAGGATTGAGATCAAGAATTGGAATGACAGAGACGAGTGCAATCACTAGTGCAGAAAAGACTTTTAGCGTATGTTATTTTGGACTTTTTACTTTTGATCTCGACCTGACATCTATTCATGTGACGTTGATGGGACGTCGAACCCCAAATCGACGTCTATATAAACGTCTGACTTGTACAGGTCAAACGTCGACGTTTATATAGACGTCCGATCTGTATAGGTCAGACGTCTATGTAGACGTCTAACTAGGGGTGGCAGCAGACGTCTAAGACCCTGGCGCGAGCTCAGCCTCTACAATCCATTGGACGAAATACACGAAATGAGAGTAGTCAGGGATGACCACAATCAAATATGCATCCGGAGAACAACACAAATAATCTGAACTGAAATTTTATCAATCTTATCCATAAACTCCAATGTACATGTTATAGCAAATTATGAAAAGTAATTTTCCCAAACTATCCAATCAGACAATTCAAAATTTAATACAAACGATTAAAAGATTAATCGTTTGTGTTAAATTTCAAACGGGAACTAAGTTTCACTCAATTTGATACTAATAATCTAACATACCAATCATAATAACATAACACAACTTTATAACATGCATATTCAAACGCTAATAACATGCATACGAAAAACCAATAACATGCATACACAAAAGTCAATAACATGTATATATCCAAAAGCCAACAACATGCAAATCCAAAAGCCAATAACATGCATATCCAAATGCCAAAAACATGCATACCGAAAAGCCAATAACATGCATCGAAAAGAACTTTTAAACAAGAATTCTAACCTTCTTAATAGATTAAAAACTTAGTAGAGGGAAATGGAGGAGAGGAAAACGCAGGAAATCGCCGCCCAAGAACGCAAGAAATCGCCGCCCAAGGACACGAGCAAAACTGCAACAAAACACAATGAAAACGCATTTTAATCGGTTCAAATGGAAGATAATTCATCAAAGAATAATTTAATCGGAGCAAAACAAATTTTAAACGCTCCAAAAGAGAGAAAACGCACCTGGAAAATGCAAACCAGAGAGAGAAAACGAGAGGAAGAAGATGATGAACAGTGCACGTAACTGCCCGCGAGTTCGCGTTGCGGTAATAAAATGCATTTAGACGTCAAGGCCCCTCCCAAGCAGACGTCTATATGCATTGAAACGTCGGGGCCCCTCCCAAGCCGACATTTGAAGCATTTGGCGTCCAACATAGGGGCTCAGACGTCTAATTCTTATTTAGACATTCGGATGGAGGGGTCAGACGTCTAAATGGCGAAAAAAAATGACTTTTGAGATTCTGGCGCAACCATTTTGGCATCCAATGGAGTTGTCTGACGTCTAAATAGACTATAGACGTCAAACCCCCCAACCCAGATGTCTAATAAGAACAAAAAATTCATTTTTTTACTTTTACGTATCGTTTTGGCGTCTAATGGAGCTGTCTGACATCTAAATAGACTATAGACGTCAGGCCCCCCCATATCAGACGTCTAAATACTCTTTTTAATTACAAAAATGCCACCGGTCATTTTTTACGTTGGATATTTGGGGATTGGACGTCTAAACGGTGACGTCAAAGGCCTTTTCTACACTTGTGAATAGCATTGGGATCAAGACTTGGAATGATAGAGACGGGTACAGGAGGATTGGGATCAAGACTTGGAGTGACAGAGATGGGGGAGCTATTTGACTCAACCACTAGAATAGGAAGGACCTGTTGGAGGATAGAAATATTCTGAATCGATGGAGAGAAGTAAGGAATTTGTTCAAAGAATGTGACATTGGCAGACATGTAATACTTCTTAGTTTCAGGAGAGTAATACCGATATCCTTTTTGGAGTAGAGAATAGCCTAAGAAGACACATTTGAGAGCGCGAGCGGAGAGTTTGTCTAAACTTGGAGACATGTCATGAACAAAACATAATAGCCAAACACTCGGGGAGATGTATGAAAGAGAGGATCATTAGGAAACAGAATGGAGAAATGGACTTTATTGTTAAGAGAGGAGGAGGGCATCCTATTAATAAGATAACTTGCAGTTAAGATGACATCCCCCAATGATGGACAGGAATATGGGCACCAAGAAAAAGGGTACGGGTAGTTTCAACCAAGTGCCTATTTTTTCATTCTACTATACCATTTTGCTGCGGTGGATAAGGATAAGTAGACTAATGTAAGATACCATGAGAACTCAAGATGGCAGAAAACGAGGATGAGAAATACTCTTTGGCATTATCAGTTCTTAATATTTTGATGACTTGACCAAATTGATTCTTGATTTCATTAAAAAAGGATGTAAAAGATGGCTAACAATTTAGAACGATTTTTCATAACATAAATCCAAGTACATCTTGAATATTCATTCATTAATGAAGGTAATAAAATATCTAAAACCAAAGGAGGAAATACGACTAGGTCCCCATATATCAAAATAGATGATGGAAAAACTAAACTTACATATTGATTGAGACCTTTTAGGAAAGAAAGATCTAGCAGGTTTTCCAAATTGACATGACTCATATTCTAAGGTCTGGAGACCACTAAGTTCAGGACACATCATTTTTAATTTGGAAAAATGAGGATGGCCAAGTCGATCATGTAGCACTTTAGGATTATGAGTAACAACACAGGACACCCTTGGACGAGATCCAAAAATAGAATAATCCGCCAGCTTCAAATCCTTCTCCAATCTGTCTCCCCGAACGACGCTCCTGTATAACAAAAGATTTGTGATCAAAGGTTATTGAACAATTTAACATTTTGGTCAATTGGCTTAGGGAAATTAAATTAAAAGGACAATTAGGGACAAAAAGGACAGAGTTGAGATTGGGCTTTCTTCCAAAAGGAGTGACAAGTTTTGAAAGCCCTTAGAGATATAAAAGGTTTGGTTTCCACTGATTGCCATAACAGGGCACACAACTAGAAATCTGTTTGTTTCCATTGATCACCTTTTTCAACAGGCACATGGCTTCCATCTCGCTTAAGGCAATCATAATGCCCTTGGCCAAGGAATCACATTTCAACGGTAGCAGACCATGATAGATAATTTTTTCCATTTAGCTTTTCGGAGGTAATTGATGGACTTCCGGAGAGAGAAAGAGTATTGCCAGACGCCATTTGTAAAAAAGACAAATCGCACCAGCGAGGAATAAGAAAATCCTAAGGGTTTAGACGAATGATGGCGGCCGGCGCGGACGGTTGTCGACGGTGGACGACCGACGTATGGTTGTCGATGAACGGTGTCCAACGGAAGTCGACGGATGGTGTCGGACAATGGCACCGGTGAAACAGAAACCAGAGCGGGATCAACCCGCTTTGATACCAAGTTGAATATATGAAAACTCTATATGAGATTAATCTCCCTTGTGTTGAATATACACATATGGTCCTTTATTTATAATAGAAGAAATATGGGCTACACACAAAATACAAATTAGAAATAAGAAGTAATAACAATAGAAGAAATATTTACTATCCGCGGATTGCGGATCGCGGGTATTTTATTAGCTGCTTATAAATGGTCGGGTGCGAGTATTACACTATCTGACCCGCACGTACCCTTTACCTACTAAAAAATTGAAATTACATTTTTATCCTTAGGTTTAAATTAGGTTTTATTCTTTTGCCCCTTTTTGCATTTGTGCAACAGCCTCCTGCCTGTGCTAACGCGTTTTGTGCCACAATCATCAGACATACAATTATGTGTTGGATTTACGACTGTGTGAACCACCATACAAACTAGAGGATGCACATTGTACTATCATTGGTGTTTAATGTCGGAGACACCCTTTGCCGACCAAGAACGATATGTTTTCCAACTACCTCTTTTCGTTTTCCCTAATTTATTCTTGCCTTGAGTAAGTTCAGTTATGGCTTTTGGAAATTTAACAAGTTGCAGATGGCTATCATAGTTGCGCGTTTTGAGCTTGAACGGTGCTAATAACGGTGGGTTCACATTGTAGAGGATGGCTTGGTGGTGGCTAGAGTTTGGTTGCACATCGGCGGTGATTGCAATTTTTGGTGGCGCTGTTGTGCTACGCAAGAAAATATAGTTCTGTCGAGAATGAAGCCTTTCCCATATTTGCATAATCCCTAATTTTGGGTGGCACACATGGAAGTCCCTCATTGATTTGATATTTAAGAAACCCTTTTTTTTAATCTTTTAATTAAACATTTTCCACCTAAGATGCCACATCATTAAATTATTACAGCTCACATTGACAAGTCACCTGAAAGTTAACCCTGTTAACCCAATTTAATGGCAGAGAGCCAATTACTTCAAATTTTCACTTTTAAAGACCCAATTGGGAAAAAAAAATAAGAAAGGGACCTATTTGAGAAAACCCAACAGAAATAGGGACTGCGGAAGTGGTTTAACCAATAACTAACATAATAATTATAATTTTAAGAAACACCTAAACATTAAACACCAATTACCAAGCAATAACACTCAAATCTCAAACCCACTTTATTGTTCTATTGATTGTTCGGTCAAATTTTGTTCTAATTCGTGTTTAAGTGTTTTTGGTGCTTGTTCATGTTATTTTCATCATTTTAATCTACGAATGTGTGTGTTTTGAGTTAATGCAGTGCTTAAATTCTTTCTCAAGTCTTGTTTCGTCATGTGTTCAGTACAATGTTGATGCAATTTTAGTATTATTCCTAATTTATGGTTTAATCTACTTTGAAGTGTGATAAATAGTGTTACATGATTGAATGCAATATGTTATAACTTCTGCTCATCTAATTCAAGATATGGATTCAAAATAGAGCTTGTTAGCAGACTTCCATAAGCTTGCATATGCTGTTCATGTTAATTGCTGGTTTAAGTTGAATTTTGTTTGGATCAATTTTTGTCAATTTTTTGTGGTGCATTTTGACGAGTAAGGTTAAGCACACTATAGGAACCGTGAATTGCTTTAGCAAAGTTTAGTGTCTTAAATCGTATTCATATAATTTGTTTTGAGTCAATTTCAGGTTTCATCATGTTAAATTGTGGTGTGTGAGTTCAGTTTGAGTTTAATCATGCTTAGCTACAATTTTCTACCTTAGTCAATGTGTTTAAACAATCTTGAGTCCATTTTGTTGTTATTTGGTCATTTGAATCCTTAAAACCTAGAATTGACGGTGAGGTTGAGTCTTTTTGGTGCACATTTGGGTGTTGCAAGGTTAGATTTCAAAATACTTTGATTCTGTGTCCAATTTCAGCTTACACAAGTTTGTTTTGATGTTTAAAAGTTGCTAAGATGGTTTAAATCGAGCTTTAACAATTGCTTTTTGCATTTTCACCTTTTGAAACCACCATTCTAAATTCATTTTTTCTTGTGCAAGGTGAGATGCAATACTGATTTTTTTCAATTGTGTAAGGTTAATTGGGTTGGATTGTAGTAATAGCTAGGTTATGTAACCTTAAATCGAAACAAAGTGAAAAAGATGATCTATCAAAGTTTAAAAAGAATTTAGACCTTGTACAATCCAACTAAATAGACTCCAAATCAAAATCGGGAATTCTGCATTTGGAACTGATTTCATTGAGGACTTTCATCAAACCATTTTCATAATTCTGTACTAGAAGTTAGTTTTTTGTTTGTGATTCAACTTGTTAGGTTTCTTTGCTTTCTTAATCCATTCTAGAGATGTTAAACTTCATTGTTTAGCTCGCACTGTCATTTCAAATAGGGACACAAAATTCCATAGTCACTTTTAAAGGACCTTGTGGTCTAGATTATGGAATAAGCTTTCTTTTTCCACTACTTGTCATCCCCAAATGGATGGAAAAACTTAAGTAGTAAATAGATCCCTATCCAAATTTTTTAGAGTAACATTGAGGACAAATCCTTCCCAAGAGGGAGAAGATGATGGAATATAGCCAACTATAGGACGTCTCACAAGAGGAATGATCGAGAATGCAAGAGGAACTTGAAGAAGAAGCTTCAAAGGAGCCCAAAGTCCTATATGTCAAGCTTGATTGGAAGCTAGAGACCCAAGGAGAAGCTTATTCCAAAACCATGAAGCAAGAAGCCTAGGAGAACACATCACCACTTGCACATTGGTTTGCGCTCAACGAACAAGGGTTGGCACCAACCAAGAGAGTGATCAACCTCCTGTAGCCACCTTCCCTTGTGGAAATCCTACTAGGTCTCAAATGCACCATTCACCTGTCCATAATTCCCTTCACCAAGACCATTGTTATGTTTTCTTCATCAAACACTTGCATCCATTCATCTATTTTGTTGCCTCTTTCATCGTTTGCCTTTGTTCAACTGCTGAACTCAAGGAAACTGATCATTCCACCCATGGAAGGAGTCCATCACATAGTCAACATCAATATATATATATATATATATATATATATATATATATATATATATATTCACAGTCAATGTGTCTTCCCTTTTAAATAATAGCCCCTCTCTTCGACATGACTTCAAGTATTGGAAAATTTTGTCAACTGCTTGCATGTGTCTCTCTCTTTGATGATGCATAAATTGGCTTACTACGCTAACTGCATAAGCAATGTCTGGTCTTACGTGTGATAAATAAATAAATTTTCCTACCAATATCTGGTACCAGGCCTTCTCTACAAGAGAACTTTCTTCACTTCCAATTTTTATATTCTGTTCTATAGGAACTGTTGAGATTCTATATCCCAACCTTCTTATTTCTTTAAGTAGATCAAGAAATATTTCCTTTAGGAGATGAAAACTTCGTTCTTAGAATAAGCAACCTCTATTCCAAGAAAATATTTGAGTTTTCCCAGGTCTTTCATTTCAGATTAAGCTACCAATTTTTCTTTTAACACCAATTTTTTTGTTTCATCATCTTCTACAAAAGAGTGCTTTATGAATATAATATGATATCCTTGGCTTTGTTTGTATCCCAAGGAAACCATTGCTTTTGTAAATCTTCCAAACCATGTACTAGGGGATTGCCTAAGACCATACAATGCTTTCTTTAGGAGACATACCTTGTTTCTTTTATTTTTCACTTCAAAACCTGGTGGAAACTCCATGTATAGTTCCTCTTATAGATTTCCATGAAGAAAGACATTCATCACACCCAACTGGTGTAACTCACAACCAAAATGAGTAGCCAAGGTGAGAACAACTCGAACTGTATTCATCTTTGCCACTAGGGCAAACATCTCCTCGTAGTCAATCCCACAAGTTTGGGTATAGCCTTTTGCCACCAATCTAGCTTTATATCCTTCTATTGTCTCACTTGTCTTATTTTTCATTATGAATATCCATCTACACCCTACTTCCTTTTTGTCTTTTGTCTTATCAATAATCTCCTAAGTTGAATTTCTTTCTAATGCATTCATATCTTCTTTCATGGCTTGATTCCAATGTTCAAGTTTCATGGCCTCCTAGATTGAGATAGGAATTTATGTGGCATCAATGGTAGGAATAAAGCTTTTGTGCTTATCAGAGATATTATTATAGAAAACATACATAGAAGTAGGATATTTAACACATGATCTTCTTTCCTTTCTCATTGTAATGGGTAAATTTCCAATAATACTTACCTGCTCACTGTTATCTTTAAGGATCCTCACCTCCAGATTAGATAAATTTTCTTGCTCGAGAGTCGAAGTGGGTGGTTTTCTTCTTTCATATTTTTTGCCAAAAAAATTGTCTTCTTCCTCACTATGGATTATGGTAGCTTCATTGCTCAGATCTTCGACATCATACAAAGACAAATATAGTAATGACAAGCAGGAGAGCTCATCCACTTCAAGTGCTTTCTCCTCCTGAAGTGGTGGACTTGCATAAAAGGATTGTGTTTCATGAAAGGTGACATCCATGTGGATAAATACACGGTGACTATGAGGATGATAACAGAATTCAAATAAATCATTGGATCTCTACGATTTTTGTGCAATAGCAAACCTGATCTAGCATTTAGTGTGGGAGTGATTAGCAGATTCATTAACAAACTAAAGAAAACACATATGCAGGCTTCAAGAAGGGTGTTACGGTACATCAAAAGTACAATGGATTATGGAATTCTATTTCCTATTAAAAGAAAGAAAGTTGCAATGGAGATAACAGGCTACACAAATTCTGATTATGGAGATGATCCGATTGAGAGAAAAAGCACCTCAGGCTACATTTTTATGTTGAATGATGCTCCCATTTCTTGGTGCTCTAAAAGGCAATCGGTGGTGGCTCTCTCAAGCTATGAAGCTAAGTATATAAATGGAAGTTTTGCTACTTGTCAAGGTGTTTGGATTAAGTAGTTGATGGAAGAATTGAAGGTGCCTATGGAGAATCCAATTCAGCTGAAGATTGACAATGCTTCAACAATCAATTTGGCCAAGAATCTTGTTAGCCATGGAAGGAGTAAGCATATAGAAATCAAATTTCACTTCCTTAGGGACATGGTGAATAAAAGAAGAATTGATTTAGCCTAGTGCAAAATTAAAGTTCAGTTGACTGATTTGTTTACCAAACCATTGAAGATAGATAGGTTTGATTTTTTGAAAGACAATATAGTAATTGTATCCCTTAATAATCTGACTTAAGGGAGAGTATTGAATGGTTAGTCAGCTTATGTATATATATCACACATGTGTATAACTACACATATACAACATTATTCATTCATTCAGTGTAATATACAAAATTCACTTTTCTTCTCTACCTCTGTTGTTACCTATGTTATTCGGTGCATTCTCTCCCATCACTGTTCCATCATCCCTCACCCTCACCTTCCACGGATCCTAAGCCCTCTCCCTCCACACAAGTTTACGTTTTTCTTCTTTCTATTGAAAAATGCATTTTTTATTTTATTATATATCCAAAATATAAATTTTATAGTTTAGAATACACGTATTACAAATTACAAAATCCAAAATACAGGAACAACAAGGAGTTGGGGCAACAAGTGGTGATGGCCAAATCAATGTGTAAGAGGAAATGCACTTTGGGGTGAAATGACATTTTTCTTCGGTGTAAAGTTTTTCGATGATACGATCACACGAGTGCATATCACAGCGAAGCTCAAATTAGTCACTCAGCTTGCAAATGTCAATGAACTTCTGAACCGCATTATGGTATTGGGTTCCCTGAATAAAGAACAGGCACAACGTATGCAAGTTAGAAAGTTGGTCATATTTGAAAAAACATATCTACAATCTAGAAGGAAAATATAACCATCATTGTTTCACAGAGATTAGTTCTCTAGCTATTGAGAATAAGTTCCCCCAAGTACTTGCGTGATTATTAGTCTAGTTATTATACCATTTGCATGCCTGATGATAGATAGGACTAAATCTTACATTCCAAATTTAATTGAAAATTCCGCGGTGATATGTCAAAAATGATGCATAGATCCATCAATAAGCTAGGGGTAAAGAAAAAACAATACTGTAAAGCTTGTAAAGCTTCCAAAAAATATTAAGTAAAATTAAATAACGCCAATGAAAATAAGGGATTCGGCACTGTTAGATAGAAATTCACACGAACTGAACTGGTAAACAATACCTCCCAATAAAGTTGGTGACAGTCCATGCACTGCCAAAACTCTAAATTCTTGTCAAATAAGCAATTTGGAATTCTCTGAAAACCCTTAGCAGCTTCAATAGCTTCTTCAGTTGTCAGTGGCTTCTGAATAAAAGTTCCATTGCATTTTGTGCACCTCGACATTAGCTTGTCCTCATTAATTTTAAGTTGAAAAGATTCAATAACCTGAAAAGCACTTCCAAGTTTTACTTTGTTACACAAAATCATCACTCTCATGCAAGACTACATTACAATATTTGTACGAACAAAACTAATATTCAATTGTGTAGTTCGTATTGTTCTCCATTTAAAATTGGGGTTTCATCTTGAATAATGCATAACCCTTTAATATAAAACTTTATTTAGCACTTATCAAAGTGAAATTTTAATTCTAATTGTAACTAGTACAAAATGCACCTGTAGAACTACACGTAAGTATTCTTCCTTTTTCTATTCAATTTGCAATAAGATGGAAGGACGTTTTGGTGTATAGAAATCTGGGAAGAAAATACAGTGACCATTCAGATAACTTTGAAATCCATGTACTGAACTCTAGCCTATAACGACACTTCTGCATTATCCGTTGGTAGCCACAATTAGTATTACGGAAAAACACCAAGACAAGTACTTGGTAAACTTTATTAGGAATAACAATGTTTCTGCCAATGTGGTAGAAACAGGAAGAACAACATTCTTGAAGGACTTTTGAGAGGTCCTCTCTCCACCAATCTCCTATTTTACTAAGAAAACTCAACAACCTTGTTAAGAAGTGGACTTTAAGCCTAACTCAACCCTACAAAACCAGCTTGTAAGATGAGGTTTGCATCCACTAATATATTATAAATTAACCTTATCTCTAGTCGATGTGGGACTAGCAACAAACGTTTTTACTCCCAATCCCCGGACTATTTATAATAAACAGTAAAATAAAAAAAAAAAAACTCTACCGGAGGTTTATAATAGTCATTTTCAATTATTCTTTTATCCATCCTCTTATACACAATGCCAAACCTGTCTTGACCCAACCTATCATTACCCCACCCCTGAAGATCCCACCTTGCCCTCAAGGTGAAAATATGAAAACTCTTTTGAGGCCTGCATGGCTTCTGAGCTTTGTGGAGTCCAACTGAATTGGTCTAACGAGTCAGTTAAGGGTCATGCTATCTTCCCGTAATTTCAAATGAATCTCCTTTTGTAGCTGGTGAGGCCTAAAAACCCTCTCAAGGCCTTGATGTTTTTCGATATTGGCCACTCTAGCACAACTTCCACCTAGTCACTGTCCATTTCCACCCCATTCCTGATATCATATGGCCTAAATACCTAATTCGTTTCCTCCCACATTCGCACTTCTTGTTAGCAAATAACTACTGTTGCCATAGTGTACTCAAAACTTGTTTGAGATGCTTTTTATGGTGTTCCCATGTGTTGGAAGTCCCACATCGACTAGAGATAAGGTCAATTTATAATATATAAGTGGGTGCAAACCTCACCTTACAAGCCGGTTTTGTAGGGTTGAGTTAGGCTTAAAGTCCACTTCTTAACATGGTATCAGAGCTATGGTTAGAGCATATCCTAGCAATATTTGTTGTTTGTTGGGCATGTTGTTCCACCTACTATTGGGTCGTTATCGGACAACCCATTAATGTCTAGTCTCACGCTCGAGATGATGTTTGTACCTCGGCGTGAGAGGGGTGTTTTGGAAGTCCCACATCGACTAGAGATAAGGCCAATTTATAATATATAAGTGGGTGCAAACCTCACCTTACAAACCGATTTTATGGGGTTGAGTTAGGCTTAAAGTCCACTTCTTAACACCATGTCTTACTATATATCAATATGTCGTCAAAGAAGACTAAGATGCACTTCCTCAGAAAAGGCCTTAAAATCGTGTTCATCATGCATTGGAATGTGGTTAGGGCATAGATAAACCAAAAGGCATTACCAGAAATGCATAGTGGCCTTGCTGAGTGCGGAAGGCTGTTTTTTGGATGTCTTCGTCCTTCATTCGTATCTGGTGGTATCCAACTCTTAAATCCACCTTCGAAATAGGTTGCCCCTTGCAACTCATCCAGAAGTTCTCTTACTGGAATAGGGAACTTATCAGGGATTGTGGCTCTGCTTAGTGCCCTGTAATCAATACAGAACCTCCAGCTACCATCCCTTTTCTTCACCAAAATAATTGCACTGGAGTAAGGGCTATTACTAGGTCTGATGATTCTCATTCCCAGCATCTCTGCCACTTGCTTTTCTATTTTCGACTTCAACACGTGTGGGTACCAATCGGGCCTTACATTGACCGGATCCACCCCGTCCTTAATGGGAATCTTGTGATCTAAATGTCTTCTAGGAGGAAGACCAGTAGGTTCATTAAAAGGCCTAACAGAGTCCCATTGGAGATAATTCGACCATTAAGGGGGTTGTCATCAGGCAAGTGCAAAAGATTGGCATTGCTTAGTGGAGTTGCCATGCCAAAAATAAATAATAGGAATTCCTTAGCCCATTCCTAAATGAAAATGAAAAGTAAGACAGAAAGCTTCAGTGATGGAAGCAGAAATGGCCCTGGTGACAGTGGCTGTGATGGCAGCAGCGTGACAGTAGCTGTGATAGCAGCAGTAGTGCAACTGGTGACAGTGGCTGTGATGGCAGCAGTGTGACAGCTGCTGTGATAGCAGTAATGCAACGGCAGCAGTGATGCAGCAGCAGCGCCAGTAACGGTGATGCAGCAGCAGTGATACAGCAACTAAAGATCCCGCGGAAGCTCCGACAACAGCTCTGGTGGGTGGCAGCAGATTGGGGCAGCAGCAGTGAAAACCACAACTTGGGGGACACTTCAGGCAACCCAATAATTAAAAGAAATTGCTGCACTTCAGGTAACGCTAATGAAAACCGTAACTAAGACGGAAAAGAAGAAATGAGGAAGCAAAGCTCCCTAGATCAGGAGCTCTTGTACCAACTTGAAAGGACTAATTTGAAAGAAAGAAGATTCTTATTTTTGTTAATTGATTTGAAACAGTACATCAACTTCTATATATAGAGAACTCAAACCCTAAAGTAATAATTAGATGAAATTTCTAACAACCTCTAACAAATTCTAACAACTTATAGTAATACATTTAATATCCTACCAACAACTTTTAGTATTGTATTTAATATCCAACTAAAAACATAATAAATAGAAAAGAAAGGGTAAAAGAAAATGTTGTCATAATATGGTGTAATTTTAACTTTTAATTTACCATGAATGTATGTTATAAATTTGTTTATCTGGATAGTTAATTTAACCATACCTCAAGTAGCTGTTCATTTTTCAGAAGACTCTTCACTCTATATATTTGGTTTTTCATCAGATAATCATGTCTTTGCAACTTTGCATCCCGTGTCAAAATCACTCGTTTCTCTTTTTGTGCTTGCTCTATCAACATCCTAATATAAATGAAAATAGTTTCACAAAAAAAGAGAAAATATACACAGAAATCACTCAGATGTCAGAAGTATAACTTTCAGCATATACTAGAATCAACAATTAAAAATTAATAAATAGAATCATATTCTATTTATAACCTTGGCTCAGGCTTCTTTGAATAAGGAATTGCAGCATCTATCCCGACACATCGTAAATGTTTTGCCAAGCCTTCAACCTGAGCAAATTCCTCACAAATTCATGCTCACATTTTTATTTTATTAACATTCAGATCCTACAATAAAATAAAACCCTTTCTTTTTGGACAAAAATGTTGCACAAAAATATTCGTAAAAAAGAAGTCTGGAAAAGGGGTATACGAGAATGGATAATGATGAGGAAGCCTCATTTCTTCTGGGCAACAGAGATGATTGAATTTAACAAAATTTATAAAATTCCCAAGGCTAAACATAATATTGGAAGAAAGGGAACATCTGATCTTCACAATTAAGACACTTACCATTACATCACAAAGGAACTTTGGATATCCATTCCCTCCCTCCAAAGGATCCCATGGTGGGGTACCTTGCAACTCATCAAACTTCTCAAAATGATTTTCTTTCCTAGTCCCATTAAGTAGTGAATGCTTCTTCCCTTTCTTTTTTGAGCTTTTGGGTTTTTTGTCTAACTCCTTTAGCAAGATCCTATCACCATATTTTTTTACAACTTTCAACAAAACTTCATCCATTGGAATAGTAACCCAATATGACGTCTTTTGGATGAATGCCCCAGCTAGAGGTATCATACGAGCAACATCAGAACAAGTTGTGGCCTCGACAATTGCTAAAGCTTCACAAAAATGTGCTCTTAGGACTTTATCACTCGTATCGTGACTTCTGAATAGCTCTTTTAACCCAAGACTTGCATCACGATTAGAGAATACTATGGTCTCAAGAATCAAGTCTCCTGCAGTGAAGAATTCAACAAAATGTGATGACCATTCTTTGTACAATGCTTCAATGTTAGAATAGCAAATAAATCAATTATTAGACAAAAGACAATAATGAGGGAACGAATGGATATATCCTGTGATCAGAAAGTAAGGTTAAAAAATAATACAGAGAAGTTTCTGATAGAAACTGGTAGTAGTATATGAGGAAATAGTTGATATTCAAGGAGATTAACTACTTTTACAGCAACAGTAAAACTTCAGATTAGAAAAAGAAAACAGGAAAACACAAAATAGCAATGCACAAAAGAATAACAACCAGAGGAGCAACACACAACCGCTGTCCCCAAGGAAAATGCCCAGCCAATGCCTCACCCAATTTACGTTCTACCTTTTGCTAGTCTCTCCTACCGTGTAAACACATGCTGCACTATCTTTTCCATCATGACAGAATATTCGACTTGAATGTCCTCTTGCCATGTGGACAAATACCTTCTATTTCTTGATTTTCCATGTTCAGCCCATTTATTCCCAGATCATCTTTCTTCTTTTTATTTATCCTTTCTCTTATAAAAATGGATTAAAGGCCCATAAGTTGTCGTATTTATTCTTGTGTTGCATGTACATGAGCTTTATTTATGTGGATGCATGAGTAAGAAATGAAAACTAACAAAATTGTAGAGCTTGGTATTTATTCTGCTCACAAGTAGCACAACCAGCCATAAATTATTCCACATATTTCCTTATATCATAGAAATAAAATACACTTAATATTTTTTAATACGTTCTACTTAACCTGGTATGCCCAACCCATGGAGAAGAGCCGAATTCATGCAAAAGGTAAGGAATCTTCTGTTAGGTTACTTTATACGAGTAACCTAAATCTACGCTCTCTTCTCACTCAAACACTAGAACAATAGAAATGAAAGTATGTATGTATTATTGATTCTGTAAAGTAAAGAAAATTACAAGTGTAATCTCCCCCAAGGAAGCCTATCTTCTTCCACTGGCAAATATGTCCAGTCTTTACCCAAAAGATAATAACCTCCTGAACAGAAATAAAAGAAAATTATTTATAGTGTCGCCTTTCCGCGCCCTAACCTTTTCTGATAACCCAATCTGCTTCCACTAAATACCGTTCGGTAGCCTCTACTTCCCTCCTCCCTTCTGGATACCGTTCGGTCTATACTTCCCCCTTGCCTGACCGTTCGGCTTCTCCTCTCACACCATTCAACCTCGCTTCCCCCTATCTCTGTTCGGCCTCACTTCCCCCTTGCCTTACCGTTCAGCTTCTCCTATCACACCGTTCGGTCTCGCTTCCCCCTGTCTCTGTTCGGTCTCACTTCCCCCTTGCCTTACCATTCGGCTTCTCCTCTCATGTAGCATACGGCCTCACTTCCCCCCGCCTTACCGTTTGGTATTAGGTTAATTCCCTCCTCTTTTATTCCTAACATCTGCACTGAGTTGGGATGTAACACAAATGGTCCTTAAACCTCAAGCAACCTTTTGCAACCCCATTGCTATTAAAATCGCAAGTAAACTCACTACTAGTGCAATCCTACAAGATCAGGGGATGTTGCAACCTAACATAGATGGTGGATCAGGAAAGACGCAACTCGCTGCGAGATTGTGAAGTTGCTCATCGAACCATCTGGTGCAGCTAGATTTTGAAGGCCCACTTGTTGGCTAAACAACCAAACCCGACCCAACCTAAAATTAATGTCGGATACTTGTATGACCCTTTTGTTCCATCAGGGTTCTCAACCATTAAAAAATCATAAACAAAGGAGACTGATGATGGCACACACTATTTTTGACACTGTAGTCCAACAACCATCACTATTGTGCTGACAGACACCAAAGCACTAACGCAGTTTCTACCATCACTTCTTTCATGATCATCAATTCTTCTTTCACAGTAATCAGTATTCATTGTCTTTGATTCTTTTGTTCTTGCTAGAGTGTTCTCTATTCTTGTTGGAGACTGTGTTGTTTAGAATTTGAATGAAAAACATGGAATCGGCAGACTGTGGTTCGGTCATGCTACTAGATGAGGAAGTGATATTGGACCTGATCTTGCATAATTGATGGGAAAGTAAGAAATGTGAATTGTAAATATTGTGAGAAAGTATTATTAGGTGGAATTTATTGATTGAAGCACCATCTAGAAAGAACTTCAAAGGATGTTAGAGAATGTACAGCTGTTCCTAAAGATGTTTAAGAAATTAATGTTGATTTTGTTTCTATATTGTAGCAAAATTTGATTAAAAATCAAAATTCAAAGAATTTGAAAGGGGAAATAGTTTAGGTGATTCAGAAGATGCTGGAAAAATGCTAAGGCAAGAAGAAGAAAGTTATGACTCATCAAGGGTATGCAATGTAACAAAGAAATGTCTTTGTTTCGTGAAGGATTGATGGAAAACCAAAGGAAAAAGTTAACATCAATTTGGTGAATGGAGGTGTAGAGTTTTCAAAGGGTGCGAAATACAAATCTATTAACTTTTTTCTATGAATTTCTATCATTCCTTCAAGCTTTTCATAATGACGAAGAATCAACCACAAAAAGTGCCTTGCTTTTGTGACCTTGAAGTAGCTAATAGAAACCCAAAGAAAAAAGTTAACTGAGGGAGTGGTTACGAGAAATTTTATAAATGGAGGTGTAGAGGTTATCCATGGCTCCGAAACATTATTTAAAGAAAATGGAGGTATCCCTTGACGTCGAATGTAAGCTGTATTCGACGTCAACTATACATGGAGAAGGGCAGTGATATTTAGTGAATGTTGTTGTTACCAATGAGGAGGGTAACGTCGTATTTGTAGGAGTTCGACGTCCATCATAGTAAAGACATTTTCTTTGGGGATGCAAAAGATTGTTTATTACTCATAGTGCATTGGTGTTTGATGTCAAACTTGGGCGTCGTGTGACGTGATCTATGCATGGGAAAGGGTAGTGATGAGTCTTAGTGGATGTTGTTGTTACCAATGAGGAGGTAACATCGTATTTTGTAAGAGTTCGAAGTCTATCATAGTAAAGACATGGTGTTTGACATCGAACTTGGGTGTCTACGACATTATCTATGCATGGGAAAGAACAATGATGAGTCTTAGTGGATGTTGTTGTTACAAACGAGGAGGTAACGTCGTATTTTGTAGGAGTTCGACGTCCATCATAGTAAAGAAATGGTGTTTGACGTCGAACTTGGGTGTTGTACGACGTGATGTATGCATGGGAAAGGGCAGTGATGAGTCTTAGTGGATGCTACTGTTACCAATTAGGAGGTAACGTCGTATTTTGTAAGAGTTCGACGTTCATTTTGTAAATACATTTTCTTTGGGGATGCAAATGACTATTTAGTATCTATTTATTTTGTATTGGACATCTGATGTATCCTAAGGTGACGTTAGATGATTACTAAGGTCATTGTTTAACATCTAACTTGTGTATGGTTGGACGTCATTGCTTTTTAGACGGCGGTTGTATTTTCAAACGACGTCGAGTGATTGAATTTATCTACTACAACAATGCCACCGGTCATCTTTAACGTTGGTTGTTCTGTTATTGGACGTGATGATGATGATGATGGTGGTGGTGGTGGTGATGATGATTGTGGTGATGATGATGATGATGGTGGTGATGATTGCCATCACAATCCTAACTACTTGGCCGAAATACATGGCCTAAAGAAACCTACACTACTTGGCCGAATACATGGCCTAAATAAACCTACACTACTCTTCCAACTATGCTCCATGATGGCTCCAAAGGTGGTCCACAAGGTAGAGTTGATACCATCTTCAAGGATGACTTCCACTCTTCTTGAAAATGCTTCACCATGGCTAGGGGATTTGCCATCAAAGGCACCAAGTTGTTGATGAGCACAGCATATCATCCTGAGACAGATGGTCAAACAGAGATGCTCAATCGAACGTTGGAGACATAATTAAGATGTTTCAGTTCAGAGCAACCAAAGGGCTGGGTGGTTGTCCTTCCTTGGGCTGAATATTGGTATAACACCAGCTTTCAAGGATCTACTAGGTGCGCACACCTTTTGAAATTGTTTATGGTCATGCTCCTCGTGCTCCTTTGGCTATCACTCGTTTTGTTCCCGGGGAAACCGTTGTTCAAGTTGTGGCACATGAAGTATTATCTAGGAAGGGTGCAAGAGTATATGGTCAAGTCTGCCAACAAGAAGAGAAGACCGTCTTTGATCAAGGTTGGGTTGGGCATTGGGTCTTTTTGAAAATTCGTCCCCATAGGTAGTTGGGTCCCATCGCTTTTCGCCCTTAGCTGCCAGAGATAGCCCGGATTCATCCTATTTTTAATGTCTCCCATCTTAAGATGGCTATTACACTCAATAAGTCGAACAAAACCTTCCAACTGAACTCCACATACCAGAACTAAGTTGTTTTCCCTTTAAAGTCTTGGATCAAAGGGTGCAGCAATATGATGGTATCTCGGTTCCTCAACTCCTTATTCAGTGGCAAACGGGAGGACCCGAAGGTGCTACATGGGAAGATGAAGGAACAATTCGTGATCAATTTCCAGATTTTCACCTTGAGGACAAGGTTGTTCAGAATCTGGGGAGTATTGATACGCCTTTTAAAGTGTATGTTAGGAAAAATGTTAAAAATTAGAAGTTATAGAGTAGTTGTCAGGGGTTGGACGGTTTATGGGTGGTTAGAGGTGGTGATTTTGTTTAGTATGGTTGTCTTTTAAGGGGCAAACGGTTCCTCCTACAGTGGTTTGGTTTTATTGTTATTTCAAAACAGGTGCTAATCTGTGTGAAGGGGAACTCTTCCCTTGGACGCTGTTGAATGTTTTTAGACCTATAATCTAGTAAAACTATCTATGTAATTGTTGGATGTTTAATTTGAGTGTTACTGCCCTATTAATCCTATAATTTGAATTCTTGATCTCAAGAATTCCTAACACACATAAAGTAATATGAATCTAGAGTATTATGAGGTGCCTAAGTGACACATCATGTAGTATGGAAGGCTGTGCAGAATATTTGAAGTGTCTGTTCTCCCTACTAAATAACTTGCTTTTGAGAGTGGGTTCCCCAAGGGCTTGCAACCTTATTATCAGCATCAGAATACACTATGCTGTCAGCTTGAATAACCAAATAATCAATCAAGCAATTAAACAAAAAAAATAAAATCATGAAATAGAAGAAATATAACACAATGGCTTTGTAATTTGTCCAGAGTTTGAGCCATAAAATTTTCAAGGATTACAAACCTTCTTTGACGACCTTTTCCTGGAATAGCTTAAATATGTCGAGCAAGCAATGAGCATCCATAGCTGCATATCTTATCTGCTCTTCTGTAAGAGGACGATGTGACCAATCACTACATTGAAGTTCCTAGAGCACATATAAGTTTGGTTAACACGATAGAGTAGAGTAATTGAAAAATGCCATTTGGAACAACTCTGGATCCTAAACTTCCAAAGGAGGACATGCAAATCTTTGAGCAAATAAGGGGATCCCCTTTCACTTACCATTACTCACATCATTTTCAATTTAAATTCAACAATATGAACAGAAGTATCTTTTATGGTCAATCCTAGTATTGCTTATGAAAAGTCAATAATAATCTGTAACTTGCATTATTTGTTTTGTGTTCTCAAAGAAATATCTTCAGAAATCATTTTGAAAACTAAGATGTTCAGATTGATAAAATCCTGCAAACGGGCAACCAAACATGTCCTTTTTGTCAGAAACCATGCAAATCAAACAAGTCAAAAGTCAAAATTTGAGATGCACCAATCATTTCTATCTGAAGATAGCCAGCCTTCTAAATTCTGATAGAATTTAAACCAGCCCATTAATCGGCAGAATTAATATTCTTAGTGTGATTATCATTCTGGAATTGACAATTGTTACTAGAACATTTTATTGAATCCAAGAATGGGATTTGCCTCTAACTAAATGAAAAATACTTTTAATTAGATTACAATCTGGAATGTTACAGATACAGAACACATTCCCAACAATAATTCTACCATCGACAGGGATTAAGCACTTAACTTTGACACAAATATGCATTGGTGTCTGACGTGTATAAAGTACTATTTAAGAGAACAAATCCATCAATATTCCTCTACCTAATTACTTAAGCTTTGAAGATTACTGGTTCTCAAACATTTACAAGGATTGATCCATGCTGACAATTATTTTCCACAAAAAAACTATTAAATATACTAAAACTAGATATAGGATTAATCTCCCTTGTGTTTAAAATACACATAAGATAATATATTTATAATGAAGAATGATACAAGTATATATGGCAACCAAACATAAATATAGTAAATAGAAGATATTGTTAAAAAACAATATCAACAATATCTACCAATATCAAATAATATCAAAAGTCTACATTTTCCTAATTAACATAACACGCAGTATATATAACAAAAACTGAATTTCATCATGAGGTCAAAGTGAATTATTCACTATCCATTCTTCAAGCCTAACTGACTTCAGTTTGAGCAGCGATGGTAGGGATTTAAATTGACTAATTTCTTCAGCTCTGTTTCTGGATCTTTAATTCTCTAACAAAATTAAGAATAAATTTGTCCAATGCACAGAAAGAACAACACGGACCAACAAGCTTGCAGCAGTACGATTCTTTTAAAAGAAAAGATCCAGGAAAAAGAACGACTGATAGAACCTTCCTCCAAATGCTAACAGAAAAGACATTTCACCTAAATAAAACAATCACATTCCACACAAAAGCTCAAATGGAGGTAGAACAAATGCCGAAGTTAAATGAATGTTTTATGAAACAAACCTTGGAGAGCGAAAACCCCAATACTTCTGCACAAATCGTTGACAAACTCTTACTTTGCTTGGGTTCATGCTTCTTACTATGGTGCAGATGATTGTACACACTCCTGATATCCAAATATGGCTCAACCTATGCACAATTGAATTAAGAATTCTCTGACAAAAAACAGAAGCAGAGCAGGAATGTTTATTCTCAAGGGTAAATGGTGTTCGCAGTTTCTGAAAAAATTCCATATTTTAAACATTGCTTTAGTTTTTGAAATACGTTAACTGTGATAAAAAACACTTAACCCTAATTTTATATTTTACTCATTGTGTGTGCCCATGTGTGACCTTGTCGAAACCGCCGTGGGAGCAGAAAGTGGAGGACAAGTAAGTCAAATCCTGCTTGAATCCGAATCCGAGTTTCAAGATGTCGGGGCACAGCAGCAATTCTCGCAGCGGTTCCGACAGTGAAGAGAGAGGAATGGACAATAAGTCCAACACAAACACGCCCCAGTCGCCGCAAGCGATTTGAAGCACCGACACTGTCGGGAACGACCTCCGTACCGGCTTCCACTCTGCATCCAGGCCCACCACTGAGCTCCGACCCAACGCCTCACTCAGCAGCCTGAACTCGGCTGTGTCCGTGCCAGTGACCAGGTGGACTTTTAGTTTCATAGGATCACTCTCCATAGGCAATGTCTCCTTATTACTTCTTTTTTCAGCTTCACGGTTCTAGGGAAAATACCAAAAGATCCAAGAGACAGGCAAAGAAAATTTCTTACAAGGTGTTGTTTTTATCTTTTTTTCACAAGTTAATCCTTCTCTCAAGTATCATGGTATTTATTTATTATACCACGAACAATTAAGCCAATTCCATTTTCAAATAAGTTTAGGTTAAATATTTTTTTCTCGTAGTAATATTTTGAATCAATTAATTTTCCAATCTTTGATTCGATTTGGTTGTTCAACTTTAGAAACACAACAAATTTAAATTTTTTAATTAACTTTTACTAAGTTTCTGTGATATTTTAAACACATAATATTAAAGTATAAATGTGTCAAACAATGTAAACAACTCAAATATTATCATGAAATATATTTGAAATGTTAAATAAATTTAACAAAATTTGGTTAAAATGATTAAATTTATGGATTTCTGTAATTGAATACTGAATTAGGTTAAAGTTATAAAAAGAGACTAATTTTAATTTTCCGTAAAAGTTAAGAAACTAAAATTATATTTAACCTAATAAGTTTATGTTAAAAAAAAGCATCGGAGACCATAAAAAATAAAATTACATCATATACATAGGAAAAAGAATACATATTAAAAAAAGTCATATTTTCTCTATGAAAATTATTTCATACTTTGAGCTTTATATATTAGGATAAAGGCAAAATTCTTATCATTTTAAAAAATTTATTATTAGTCAATAATTAACATTCCAAAAAAGACCTTCACTTTTTTAGAAGTTTTGCTTTAGAGGATTCAGTATTAACTTTTCTTTTGTCTATCTTTACCAAACTTTCTTGTAGTTTGAACGAACTCATCATCAGTATTAGAATCTTCCTTCCCATAAAGCATATTAGTCCATTTAGAAGTTATTTTCAACTCCTTTACAAAATGAGTTTTCTTAAATGTCAAAAGATTAGAAATTCCACTAAACTACTATAAACTGAATTTAATTGTTGTAAATCCTATAAATAATTCACAATGGAAGACATCCTCCAAAAAAAAGTATATCAACCAACGAATCAGACTCCATTTGCACACCACCATCTAAATTCTTAACAAGAGAATATGCATTCGCAATACAAATGTTATCATGATTACCCACCTCTAGCTTGGATTGTGACTGAGCAACATGTTACACCATTAAAGACTAAATCATAAGCTCCACCACGGGCACTACCACAAGTTCTACAGTAGGCTCCATCACAGGTTTTACCACTAAAATTAAAGAGTTATTAGTCTCATCTTGTGCACCAACCACCTTTCGACTATAATGTTATTGTATTTGTGCACAAACTATTTTCTCTGTAGCAGAAATAACATTGACCTCTTATTGTAACTACCTACAACTAGATAAGTTATGACCAATCAATTTATAGTTTGAACAAAATAGAGGCAATTCCTCACACTTCACATCAATAATAAATGCAAATGCTATCCTTTTCACCAAAATTTGATTAGGAAAATTAGATAACAAATCAACATCAACCAAAACACATGCTAAGAAATCTCGAGATTTATTCTTGATATAACCATTAAAGATAAAGGTGTAACCATTTCTCGTGCTATTGAGAAAATTGATTTTGGGTGCCAATACTCTAAAGAAAGATCATAAATGTGAACCCAACATGGAGTTTTTGTGAGTTTCATGGAAGCCGAGACAAAATCTTTTGTCCAAGAAAAAAATGAAGAATGACAGGAGATAAATTTCAAGTTCCAACAGTCAAAACCTTTTGCATGTCTTCTAAACAAGAAAAAGTAAATTCATAGGACACTTTGTCAAGTGTATTTTTCTTCCATTGACCCAAATGCTTTCAAGCCACATCGACTTTTTCTACAAAGGTCTAAATGTGTAAACGATTTATCCTTTTTGTTAACAAAATAGGTCCATGCAAATTATTTTTACACTCCTCCAAACTAGCATGATAAATTTCTTCATAAATCTACATAGAGACCATATACCTCTTTATATAAAGAGAATGTAATTAGGACAAAAGAATATCATACACATTATTATGAACCTAGGTAAATGTATGTTTTTATGCCACAAAGAAAATTTAGAAAACAATTATTTGTCATGATCTTAATCCTATAAACAACATTAAGAAATATAAAACTCTAAAAAAGAAGTCATACCTATACCTCACCAAGAGAAAGACCTCCCTTTAACCAACCATCCTCCAACCACGTGTACATACCCAACCACCTCCAAACATACAATCACAAATGAGTACTTTCAATTTTGCCAAGAGAAAATATAGAAGAAAACAAAATAGATGGAGTCTCGTTTCATCAAGCAAAATTCTTCAAATTTGGAATTTTGAGTAATACAATAACTAACTCAAAAGCGATTAACCTTTCTTTTCTCGTCTTCTACGACTTTTATATTATATAAACACTATACACACACTATCAACAAATTGAAAAGGTGTGTTGTCATTACTAATAGCAACCTGGAAACTTAAACCTCATTTTCAAAGCTATCAAGTGGTCGTCTAAACAAATAATCAGTTGGTCAATGAAATTATCAAAGTTTGGCCTTTGCTACAAATCGTGTGCCAACACTTGGTTGAATTCGCTATTGAGCTTCAAAATCAGGATGACCACTCATATCAAATGTGGAAGTTTTACATTGACAGATTGTCCGACAAGAAGAATGAAGGAGCTAACATTGTGTTGGAGGGACAAAAAAGATAAAAAATAAAACCCTCATTGGTGTTCAACACTAGTGGAAAAACAGCGTATAACATTACACGTTCAATGTCGTAGCACTCAATATCCAACGTTAAAAATAACCGGTGGCATTTTCGTAAATAAATTGAATTGCTCCACGTCAATTACTAAAACAGTGCACCATCTAAAATGTGTTAACGTCAAACAAGAAGCATATCGACATAATCTAAAATGTATTAACGCCAAATAAGGCCCAGATCGACGTAAAACAATGACCTTAGAATCACATAACGTCAAGTTATGAAACATCTGACGTTGAATTTAAATTAAAAAAATAACGAAATAGTGGTTTGCTTCAAGCAGTATTACTCATACCCCCACATTTGACGTCAACCATGACAAATATTTGACGTTTTATATGCTAGCATGAAGCCAAAGAGTAAATCTCTTTTTTATTCTTTATTTCTCTTCTCTTATAAACCAAACAGAACGTCCCACACTTTATGGGGTTGACGTTTAAAACAATACAAAACGTCGTACAAGTTGGGATTGGACGTGCTGGTCGTAATCACATAACGTCCCTAAGGAAGCAGCCGACGTCCAATACAGAATAAATAAATACTAAATATTGATTTAATTAATATGACGTCAACTGTAACAAAAGAAAGACGTTGTATATTACAACTAACAGTTATTTGTTTATTTTTCGTTTAAATCAACCCATAAAATGTCAGTTTTATACTGTCTTAGACATTTTATTATTTAGTTCCTTTTTTATTATTTTTTCTTTTTCTTTTAAACCAATCACATAACGTCGAATTCTTCTTCGCGTTGGACGTTGTATTTTCCAGAAATTATGTTTTTAATTTTTTCTTCTAAACCAAACGAAAAAGCGTCCTCGTACTCGTGGCTTCGACGTTTTATTAAGCGGAGGAAGCCACATATCAAGTCAAATTATGTGGGGATTTGGCTTTGACGTGTACTCGCGTATAACGTTCAAGTTCAACATCCCATAACAGAACAGACAACGTTAACAATAACCTCAGTCCCTCTTTTTTCCTTTTTTTTCTTTTAAACCAACAAAAGAATCTCGAACTCTTTCACCAATTTGACGTTTTTTTGCCACAAATAATTTTTTTTCTTTTAAACCAATGAATACGTTAGATGCCCAAGGAATCCGACGTTTATTGTTGAATTGAAAGAAAAAATAATTAAACGAAAAAGACACTTTGGAAGTCTGAAGAAATTGATGTCAACCTCTTCGTTTCTAACAGCAAACTGCATTTTCTCATATATCATTTAAGTAGACTGTCTTTTATTATTGAAGCCCATATCAGGCACATATCAAGCCTTTCCTAACAGTAATTATTTATGTAGACATCCATTTATAAAATTTCTTGTAACAACTCCAAGGTTTCTTTGTGTTAACTTGTAACAACTCCAAGGCCTTTCAAAATGCTAACACTTCCATTCATAAAATTCATAAACTCTATCAAGGAATTTTAAAAAACAGACCCTACAGAGGACGTCGAATATTTCCAAAATCAACGTGTTATTGGAGGTTAACAAGGAAAAATGAAAAAAGATAAAAATAATAAAAAGGAGCGACCTTTGCCTTGGGACTGCATTTTATTATTGAAGCCAAAGGTCACCCCACATCAAGCCAAAGGAAATTATTCTTTTTTTCTATAAATACAGTTTCAGAGCCTTAGATAACTATAGACATCCATTTATAAAATTTCTGCTATGAACTCCATCTGTTAATTTTTTTCTTTGTGTTTTCTGTTATCTCCTTCAAGGACAAATAAAAAACTTGAAGGAGTACAGAAAACCAAAGGAAAAGGTTGATAGATTTGGATTTCGCATCCTTTCAAAACGTTACTCCTCCTTCACTAAACTATAAAACTTCCATAAATAAATTCATGTTAACCTCTTCCGTTGGTTTGTTATCGATTCCTTTACTAAACGAAGAAATTTCTTTGGTAACGATGAAGGCATGGTAGCAAACCAGAGGAAAATGTTAACACTTATGAATTTAAAACAGATTCTATTCAAAAAAATCCTTCTACATTTTAACAAAGAAAAAGGTTGAAAGATTTGGATTTTGCACCCTTTCAAAACGCTACAACCTCCATTCACAAAAATCCTTCTACATTTTAACAACCCTTCGGATCTTTTCGTGGTTTGATTTTCATTTTTTTCCTATGTTTAGTGTTATTATGTTTTTCCTTTGTTTTGTTTCCATTTATCACCTACGTAATAATGGATTTCTTTTAGAAATCCTTCAAATAATTTTACGTCGAATACGAAAGGAAAAATGACGTCCCTATGTATTTCCCAAATAACGTGGACGTCGAGTGGTGTCAATATTGGACGTGTATCTCTTCGTTTTAACGTAGCATTTATCATGCCCTACCAACAGTCTTTTCCCATATACATGGACGTCGAGTGGTGTCAGTATTTGACGTGGATCTCTTCATTTCTAACACAACATTTATCAAGCTCAACCAACTGCGTTTTCCCGTATAAAGTTGGACGTTCTATTTGAATTTAAAAAGGATAAATAAAAAAGGGAGCGACCTTTGGGTTTGGTTAACGAATAATATGTCACATGCCCAAGAAATTGGATGTTTATTGTTGGTTTAAAGGAAAAAGAAATAAAAAGGGAGTAATCTGACTGACAATAATACGTCGAAGTATGAAGAATGATGTTAACCTCTTCGTTTCATAACTTTTCTATTAATATTACGTCGAGTAGCTTTACTAATCGACGTACTATTGGTCTTCTAAAAGAAAAAAAAACAAAAAGAGTGCAATGGTATATTCAATGTAATGATGTAACATTAAAAATTTCAATTACAATCATACAAGTGATTTAATCAATTAAACAATTCAATCACCATTCACTAATGTTATTGCCAAAAGAGAATTTTATTAATATTCAAAAGATTATTACAACCAGCAAAACAAAATATGGCTTAAGAAGCCACTGATTACAAAATTAAAATCAAACAACGAAAATCCATATTCTTGTGTTGCAGAATTATTGTTGACCCCTTTCTGGTTGTTCACATCACCTTCCTTTCCATTTTGTCGGTGATTTTTCAATCCTTAAAGTCTTTTGTCAATGACTGTGTCAACTTTCAATTTACTTGAGCCCCAAGAATCTTTTTAGCGCTTCTGACATACAAAAGATGATTACAACCAGCAAAAAAAGATGGCTTAAGAAGCCACTGATTACAAAATTAAAATCAAACAACGAAAATCCATATTCTTCTGTTGCAGTCAGCTTTTAATTTACTTGAGCCCCAAGAATCTTTTTAGCGATTCTGACATACAAAAGATGATTACAACCAGCAAAACAAAAGATGGCTTAAGAAGCCACTGATTACAAAATTAAAATCAAAGAATGAAAATCCATATTCTTCTGTTGCAGTCAACTTTCAATTTACTTGAGCCCCAAGAATCATTTTAGCGATTCTGACATACAATCTATTTTCACCGCATACCATTTAGCCCACTCATCTTCTTCAGTTTTTGTCAAATCTATTTTGTTTGCACTCCAAGATTCAGAAATGGGATAGACTTGCTGATGACCAATTCAAACCTTTATATCAATCCGCTTGACCGTGGAACAAAATGTTTCATAACTCATCTTTAAGTTGGAGTAGAACACCCTCACTAGTTTCAGATCTATGTGAGAAACCACAGTTTTAATCTTCCTTAGACTAAAAAGCTTCCGTCGAATGTCTTCATCACTAATCCAACCTGTAGGATTAGCATTCCTTGCAATCCGGGCAACCTTCCATTTTCTTCTTGATGATGATGAAGAAGCCATTTCTGATAAGATTCTGGAACGTCTTTCACATTTCTAGGGTTTGTAACTCTTCAGTTTAGAAAACACTGAGTGCGTTTTCAAATCTAGTATTTATAAAGTTGTGCATCAAATCTTATCATTTTCAGGCCCAACTAAAATTTTCAATCTTCTATATCCCAATAAAATAATTTCAGCAGTGACCAATTTCTAAAGCATTCGACGTTTTATTATGCAGTTGAAGTTGAACTCTGACAATTAAAGGATTGACTTGATGGGCGACAAATTTCTAAAGGGTTCGATGTTTTATTATTGATGGGCACTAGAGTAGTTGGGCGCATTACTGGATCCCAACATTTTCTTTAAATACAGTTTCGGATCCTTTGGAACTACCCTTTGAAAACCTACATTGCAGAGCTTCCGTAACCAAATTCATGTTAACCTTTTCCTTAGGGTGTCCATCAGTTCCTCTACTAAACGAAGACATTTCTTTGTTAACAATGAAGGCATGGTGGAAATCCTGAGGAAAATGTTAACACTTATGAATTTCAAAAACATTCTCCATTGTTTTTCTGCTTTGTTTTTTTATTTAATTCCTGTGTTTTTTTATGTAGTTTCTTGTTCATGTAAAAGCCGTCATTTAGTTTGATTAAATCTATCAGGTATAATTGTCAGAAAAAAAATTCTTAAACCCTTCCTATAAATGTCTAAATCCTGTTCTCAAATGGCTTCTTCATCTTCACGACGTGGAAAGAAGGCTACACACCTTGTAAGAAATGCTAGTCCAAATGGGTGGATCAGTGATGACGAAGAACGATACAAATTTGGATGTTATAGAAAACTCTTCAAGGTGGTCCCTCACAAGTTCTTGGATGTGGAATTATTCAAAAGGGAGGGGTTTATCTTTCAAGAATGGCTTGTAGTTGTTGGTCTTCTAAAATGTGTAGAAATGACCGGTGATTGCTTTCCTAACCTGGTACAGGTCTTCTACCACAATCTGAAGGTTGTCGATGGTGTTATATGCTCTTAGGTGAAAGGTGTCGATATTAAAATTGATGACGAAAAATGGCTATCTTTTACTGGTCTCAAAGCAGAAGGCTTCATGTCTCATGAAAGAAATTCTGAACTCAACCAATGGACCAACAGGACCAACAAGAAGAAAATTTAAAAGGAATATCTGAGAAGTCCAACACGGCTAAAGGTATACAAGCCGTATCTACTTGATGGTTTGAAAATGGAAGAAAAAATGTGTGTTTTTGTACTTACTTGGGTAATACTACCTGGAGGATGTTTACGTGATCTTCTAACTATTGTAGATTTATTTTTGGTTCATGCCATAAAAACCCGGATACCAACCAACTAGGTTGCTGTCATGAGTGAGCACATGATTGAAATTGCAAGTAGTCATGGACATATTCTGCCATATGGTGTTTTTATCAGTCGTGTATTGAAGCATCATAAAGTTATCTTACTGGTGAAAAAAAATTGGTGCACCGAATCGAATGAAATAGGAAAAGTGGCATTGAGACATAATGGTCTAAAGAAAACAAAAGATGGCTGGGTGTTCAAGGATGTTGACGAAACTCCTTCTACCTTCACTCCACATACAGAGTTTGAAAGATTTGTTGTGGATCAATTTCGAAGGCTTTCAACAAGAATTTCAAAAGTTGAAAAATCTCTGATCATGATTCGCAAGAAATCAGATGAAGACAATGCTCTCACAACTCCCTCAGCAAGTGAATCTGATGATGAAGACAACACAACAAAAGATGAGTCTATGGAGACATCTGACTCAGATTAGGAACAAGAGTCCATTTTAGTTTATTTTTCTGAAATTAATGTAATATTTTAATATTTTAGTATATTTTTGTATGTTTGAACTTTGTTTGAAATTTTAATATGTACTTTTCGTGGTTATATTTTCATATTCTTCCTTTGTTTAATGTTATTATGGTTTTTTTTTTAAATCCTTGAAGTTTTATTACGTCGAATTCTTAAAAATGTCAACGTTTTAAAAGTTAAAAATAAGAAAAAATGAATGTTACGTCGCATATTGTAAAAGCCTACGTCAAAGATCAAGTCCATTTCTATAAATACACTTGGGGATCCTTGATCTAGTCCTCCACTTATAAAATTTAGTCGTAACTTGTCACTCTGATATCATATTTTTTATGTTTCCTCATAGCTCTTCCTAGGTCATCACAAAAGTTACGGTGACGCAGGGAAGAGCTATAGAAAACATAAGAAATAAGTTAAAAATTTGGATTTCGTTTCAAGTAGTACAATTTCATTCATATTCATAGTGATTACAATCAGATTAGAAGCAAAACAGACACAGAACAGAAACACAAAATTGACTCCATACTAAAATTCTAAGCCTTTATTCTAATTCAGAATATTTCCATTGAATCCTCCTTACTAGACTTTTCACTTGAATCTTCAGTTGAAGAATCATTTTTATTCTTTTTCTCATGCAGAGCGTCTATCTTCTGTTCGAGTCTCCTGAGTTTTCCAACAACAAATCTTTCAAAATTGGTTTCAGGGACGAAGTTGGCACGGTCTTCATTTATTGCAAGTGTGCTTCTAGAACTTTGAACCATATTCTCTTCATCCTTGAAGCACCATCCCTTTGTGGTCTTCACAAGGCCAATGGAAGTCAAGGTGTTTCGATTTATAACATTTAAGCAGTTACAAGAGCATTTCTTTTCACCATTAACATCCACACCTTGAAGGGTCAAGATTTTGCTGATAAACACAACATATGGTAGATGTCGTGCATGTTATGTTCCTGCATCAATCATATGATCTTTTATTACTTCCACCCAATTGGTAGGAACATCATTCTTGATGGCATACAGTAGAAAAACATCTTCAGTTGTCATTCTGTCTTGTATAGGTGTAGCAGGTAAAATCACCCAAGCAAGAATGTGTGCTGTTATCTTTTCTTCTTTATTCAGTCCCTCATGCACATATAATCTTTCAATTGTGTATCTCCCAGGAAACCTTAACCAGTTATTGTACACGTCCTTTTTCTTCAGCCATCTGTTTGTTTCTGAGTACCGTAAGTGAGAGAATAACCCTTCGGCTTTTAATCCTGCAACTTGAAACCAGACATCATTGTCAATGTGAACATTTAATCCTTTTACTCGAGAATGAAGAACACCATCTATGTTTCTCATATTGTTGTAGAAGACCCTTACTAAGTCAGGGTACCAATTACCCTTCATCTGGACAAGTGTAGAGAGACCTTGAGTTTCAATCCATTCCTGGAAGTGAAATCCCTCTTTTTCAAATAAGTTGAGGTTCAGATATTTGTGAGGAACAATATGTTTAAACTTCGTCCACCTCATAAACTCTAGACGAGTCTCCTCATCACTGGTCCACTCGGAGAGATCGACATTTCTTGCAGCCACAACAACCTTTCCTCTGTCTCTTGAAGGATGTGATGAAGAAGCCATTTGAATTTGGATACCAGATAATTTTCCTCAGTATTAGGGTTTAGTATCTTAAGTCACTCGTGCAATATAAAACAACGTACATAAGACTTTCAAATTCAGTGTATATAAGGGTGTGCGACGTCACGTGTTCAACGTCAAATAACATAACAACCAACGTTAACAATAACCGGTGGCATTGTTGTAAATAAATTCATTCAATCCACATCAAGTGGTATCAATACTGGACGTGGATCTCTTCGTTTCAAATATTACGTCAATTGTGTAACTAGATTCAAAATTTAAATTCTCTTGAAGTTGTTTCCACCATAAGAAATCCGATGACGTACATTAGATCGTGTAATTATGCTCAGTATCTTGTATGAATGTAGAATCCCGGCCGAATTCTACGTTCCAACATCATTCAGTGAAAAAGTATAAAAAAACTCTGGTGCTTCTGACGAAAAAAACGTCGAAGATCTATGAGGTTTGGACGTTATAGTGAGAGTTTAAAAGGAAAAAGGAAAAATAATAAAAAAATGGAGCGAACTTTGGCTTTTGGATGAAGATTGAAACGTACCATCCGAATTTGACGTAACATTCAAGTCACACAATTAATCTTCCCAACCACTCCAATGCCCTTCGCGTTGATAAATAAGTAGACCCATTGAAAACCTATCCTACATTACTTCGGTAGTCAAATTCATGTTAACTTTTCGCTTGTGTTTTCCTTCTTTTCCTTTACTAAACGAAGACATTTCTTTGTTAAACATGAAGGCATGGGGGGAAAACACAGGAAAAAGTTAACACTTATGAATTTCAAGTAGACCCTTTCAAAACCTATCCTACATTACTTCCTTAACCAAATTGATGTTAACTTTTTCCTTTGGTTTTTTTTTACTTCCTAGTTTTGGTTATAATGTCTTCCATCATCTCTGGTCTTCATTTTAGATGTAGTGTTTTGTAAAAGGAGATTTCTTTTTGAAATCCTCTAAGATATAGGACATCATTGATCCCAAAAAAGAGACGTCAATCTCCAGGCCTTTGCGTCAAATGCACTCAATATTCGATGTCAACTTTATAAATTTAACTTACCTTGGAGTTGTTTCCACCATAAGAAATCAAATAGCTCTGAAATCTAATGGTAGAAGACAACTCCAAGACAATTTAAAAAACGATTCAACATTGAATGGTGGAGTTGAACATCTTCTTTATATAATTATTTTAGATCATAAAATTGTTTCACAATTAAGCATATTGTGAACCATTTTTTGTTTTCCTAAGCGCTTCCCTTTCAGTAAGATAACTTAATCATTTTTGTATTATAAAAAGCATTTTGTTGACTTGAATTTCAAAGGCCACCTTCATATGAACTGAGACTTGAATGCGGAACTTTGAAATTCAAGTGAGCAAATTGCAATTTGAGGAACAAAAATGCTTCAAAATCTAAGGATAAGAAAACACAAAGGATATAAAAACCATGAATCCTAATATGTTCAATAGAGAAACAAGAGGGCAAGAATTACGCGAAATTTAAGCTATATTTATAGATGAAATGATGACGTCAGACTGTCTAAGAAATAGACGTACATTATATCATGAATAATGCTTAGCAACTGCCACAGTCCATCATTTGTAGCCATGTCGAAGCCCAGTCGCAGTTGACGTTCAAACATCATTCAGTGGAAAGTAATACATCTCTTTTGATTCAGATAAGAACTAATTGACATCCAGCCCCAAACAAATGACGTGAATTAGATGATCCGCTACTCCACTACTCCATAGAGTCGGACGTGCTATTGAATGATTAAAAATTAAAAACAAAAAAACATTAAAAATTAGATGATCTGCTGATGAAAATTAAATCATTATAAAAGCAGTACATCGTGTAATTATGATTAGTAACTGCCACATTGTATGAACATCCAAGCCCCGCTGAATTCGACATTCAAACATCATTCACTGAAAAAGTAAAAAATCTCTTTGGATTCTGATATGAACTCCTTGTGACTAAACGAAGACATTTCTATGATGAATAATGATATAGGACGTCATCGATCACAAATATTTGACAAAATCTCGAGACTTTTTCATCAAATGCACTCAACACTTGACGTCAACAATATAAATTTAATTTGTATTGCAGTTGTTTCCACCATAAGAACTAATTGACGTCCATCCGCCAACAAAAGACGTTAAAAACATCGTTGGAAACAGCAAACCATTAGTGTCCCACTACTCCACATAGTCGGACGTGCTATTGAATGATTAAAAATTAAAAAGAAAAAAATATTAAAAATTAGATGATCCGTAGACGAAAATTAAATCATTATAAAAGCAGTACATCGTGTATTTATGATTAATTGTCTGAACGTAGAAGCCCCGCCGAATTCGACATATTGTGTGAACGTTAGAGCCCCGCCGAATTTGACGTTCAAACATCATTCACTGAAAAAGTAAAAAATCTCTTTAGATTCTTATGAACTCCTTGGACTAAACATAGACATTTCTATGATGAATATGATATAGGACGTCATTGAGCACAAATATTTGAATCAATCTCTAGTCTTTCGCATCGAATGCACTCAACGTTCGACGTCAACTTTATAAATTTAATTTGTGTTGCAGTTGTTTCCACCATAAGAAATCAAATAGCTCTGAAATCTAATGGTAGAAGACAACTCCAAGACAAAGGTTTTAAAGCATTCATACATAGTTAAATGATGAAGTTGAACAACATTTTTACATAATTATTTTAGATCTCAAAATTGTTTTAGCATTAAACATATTATGAACCATATTTCTTTTTCCCAAGCACTTTCCTTTCAGTAAGATAACTTAATCATTTCTGTACTATAAAAAGAATTTTGTTCACTTGAATTTCAAAGGCCACCTTTATATGAACTGAGACATGAATGAGGCACTTTGAAATTCAATCGAGCAAATTGTAATTTAAAGAACAAACATGTTTCGAAATTTAAGAAAAGGAAAATGCCAAGGAGATAAAAAACATGAATCCTAATATGTTCAATACGAAAACAGGAAGCAAGGGATTACGTGATGGATGCAATATTTATATATGAATTGATGGCGTACATCGTGTAATTACGCTTACTGTCTATCTTGTCTGGACGTCGAAGCCCCTCCGAATTCGACGTTCAAACATCACTCAGAAAAAAAAAACAAATTTGAGTTTGATTCATATAAGAACAAATTGACGTCCCGCCCCCCAGAAATTGTCTACTTTTGAATCACCCACGAAGAAGGTGAGATTTAGAGGGCTTGAAGTTAAAAAGTTTGATGTGCCCCTCTATATTCATATAATTCTACTCTCAATTTTGCTAAGTTAATATAATCGATTCTAAGTAATAAAGAATCGATTCAAAGCGTTATAAATTAAGAAATGCAAATAATGTTATTCATAGTATTTTCCTAATAATGTTATTGATAGTATTGTTTTATATCATAATCATTTATACTAATAACTAATTATAATTATTAAATTATTCAAAATAATTTATCTCAATGTGGCCAATAAAAGTTGTTCTAAGAGTTCGTTTGATCTTTGATCGTCGTTGACTTTTTAAATCATAATCATTTATACTAATAACTAATTATAATTATTAAATTATACAAAATAATTTATCTCAATGTGGCCAATAAGAGTTGTTAAACATATCGTTGGTCCCTAAGAAACTTTTTGTTGTTCCTAGAATTCTGACAAATCTCTTTCATGACCTTGTCCGTCCATCTCGACTTTTTTAAATTTTACTTATGGTTCATAAGACAAAGATGGAAACGCCACAATATAG
Source organism: Vigna umbellata (assembly GCF_029865625.1). Lineage (NCBI taxonomy): Eukaryota > Viridiplantae > Streptophyta > Magnoliopsida > Fabales > Fabaceae > Vigna > Vigna umbellata. The sequence continues at coordinate 29,618,781 of NC_142165.1, read as the reverse complement.
GTATAAATGTTTAAGGCACCTAGGAAGCCCTAAAATAAATATTTGTCACAAAGATGTTAATCTTTGATAAGAATCAGAAAACCATGAACCAAAAGAATCCTCTCTCAACATTGTAAATGCAAATTTATGACTTCCAAAATGTCTACATATGTATTTGGTGTCCCTATATATAGGTATAAATGTTTAAGGCACCTAAGAAACCCTAAAAGAAAGATTCGCCACAAAGATGTTAATCTTTGATAAGAAAAATACAATTTATTTTATTTCCTATACTAATTATTAATTAAGAGATAGTCCTCTATCCTACCTTTTACTCGGGTCAGCCCATCCCGACCTTCAACTTATGTAAGTTTGTCTAGACCTTTAGTCTTAATATCTGAACATTCATTTTGGGTCAACCAGTCTCCACCGTCAAACCTAATCTGCCTTAATCTTCGACCCAACCCATTATGCTTAATTTTTGGTCTAGATCTGTCTGACTATTCCCCATGCACTCTGTCTCTTCTTAATATTTGACCTGGTGTAATGCATCTCTGTTGTTAACTTGTCTAAATATTTTTGGATAATTATACTTTGACAACATTTTTTTAACAACATTTTTTTCTAATTGACCTATCTTCATTTTTGTCCACAATATTCTATCTTAACAGCTTTAGTTTATCAGTCAACTTAATTTTTTCTCAAACTTAAGGTATTATAATTTAAAAATCAATCAAAGTCTTTTAGTATAATAATACCTATCTTTAGCCTAAAACATTAATTTCAATTTACTTTAAATAATATAATAATATTTATTACGATTTTAATTATTGTGATCTATAACTAAATTGAATTCTCATAAAATATTATTATTATTATTTTCCATATGAAATTAAATTAATATTTTTAACAAATAAAATTTTATTCTCTTTAAATGTCACCAACAAAAGGACAAAAAAAGGGTAAGAGGCTCAAGAAGAAAACCTCGAATATCGGTAACGTTGCATTTCTAATTTGAGGTTATCTTAAAATGTAAATATTATATTGAAATATAATGGTAATGGGAGCTTATGAGCAGTTTTATAAAGGAAAAAAGAAAAATAGGAGGGCGGGAGGATGAAGAAGAAAACGTCGAATATCCCTAAAATTTGACGTCTTTTTCTAACTCTTTGTCTGCTGGCTGACAATTAGTACGTCGATGCCCTTTATAATTCGACGTCTCCTTTGTATTTTTTAAGCTGAGAAGTTATGAAGTTAAGAAGTCAAGATTGTGAAAGAAGTTCCTAGAATTCTATTCAGAAATGGCTTCTCCATCGTCATCATCAAGAGGAAAATGTTACCAATAAGGAGTATTGGTAAATCTTGAAGAAAATTGTTTTGATGATGCTGCAAGAAGTTTTAGTTGAAGAAGATATTAGAATTATTTAAAAGCAATTTGTAGAAATTAAATATAGTAGGAAAGTCTTGTAAACTTTGTAAAACTTGCATTTTTAATCGCAATAATCGATTATCACAAAGTCATCCAGGAATAATCGATTATTACCTCATATAATTGATTATCACATTTTTGAAAAACCTGTAACGGACTTGAATAATCGATTATCACTTACAATAATCGATTATACGTGGCAGTTGGGACTTAACCTTAATATTCAGAACATGTGGCTATATATTGGGTTTCTGTGAAGATCAAAAGAGGAAGTTGTTGAACAGAAGCTCATGCAGAATACTGTTTGTCAGAGGAAGTTCTCAGAAGCTATAGTTCAAGTTCCCTTGCTTGGTCTCGTGAACAGGAGGGGCTCGCGTTTCGTGTGTCAATAGTCAAAGCCAACTCTCTTCGAGTTAGCAAGGTGCTCTGCCTGGTCTCGTGAATAGGAGAAGCTCGCGTTTCGTTTGTCGATAGTCGGAGCGGTTCTCTTCGAGTTGGCAGAGTGTTCTTCTTCCGGTTCGTTCATCGAAGGAAGCTTTATTTATCTGTTTTATTCACTATTTGTTGTAATCTGTGAAACATCTTTTTAGTGGAACTGTTAATCACTTTTTATAGTGATTAACGACTGGATGTAGATTCTATTGAATCGAACCAGTATAAAAATTACTCGTTTGATTTTCTATTTCCTACATTTTTTATCTTTTACGTATATCAACTGTTCGATAAATTTTCTGAAAGAAAATTGATTTTCTAAAAACAGACCAATTTATTTTAAAAAGGTGACCAAACACGCTTTCTGCTACTCTAAGATTTATTCCGCTGCGTTACACTCTGTCTGGTACCAATCAACAGAAAAGAGAAGGTTGCCCGGGTTACAAACGCAAGCCCATCTAGATGGATAAGTGATCCAGACATGCGAGGAAAGTTTTTATACTAGACACATTTCAAAAATGTAGTTCCTCACAAGTATCTAGACCAACAATTGTTTAAGAAAGAAGGTTCCTTTTTCAAGAATGGATTGCATATCAAGGGCTTACTGATTTTGTGTAGAGGAAAGGACATTGTTATCAAGATTTGGTTAAGGTTTTCTACACAAACCTGAGGCTTGTAAATGGATTTATTCACTCAAGGGTCAAAGGTGTTAACATTACTATTCACGATAATGTTTGGTTAGATATTGCTGGACTGAAAGCTGAAGGTTTGGATTCTCATATCCGTGATTCTGAGTCAAACAAATGGCTAACAAAGAGAGCTATATATATATAAAATGCTTAAGATATCCAGGAAGGTACAGGGTGGATAAGAAGTACCTACGTGATGGCTTAAACAAGGAGGAGAAAATGATTGCTTATGTCTTGACTTGGCTATTGTTTCCTGGAAGATTGAACAAGGACAGAATGTCAACAGAAGATGTATTTCTGCTGAATGCTATCAAGACTAGAATCCCAATCAACTGGGTTGCGGTACTAAAACACCACATAATCGTTGTAGGAGATGATTATGCACGCAAATTACCATATGGAGTATTTATCAGCAAGGTGTTGGAACTCCAAGGAGTAGATTATCTGAAGAAGAAAGAAGAATTGTGTGCAAAAGGTCAGAAGAAATTGGTATACCAAGTTTGTCATCTATTGGGCTAAAAAAGACTGTGAATGGATGGTTTTTCATTAATGAGCAAACTGTTGGAAGTCCACCTACTCTTGATCAAGATCATACTGAAGATTCTGATGATGAAGATTCAATGGAATCTTCTTGATAATTATTTTAGAGCCTACTTTTCTATGTTTTTTGTTTTTTATTTTGTAATCATGGCTAGTAAGCCACCTATATATGGTTTCTGTATTTCTTTCGGTTTTAGATTGAAATGAAATGAAAATTTATTTTAGTAAACGATCTGTGAATGTTGATTGCATTGTATGTGGACTAACCCTCAATCTAGTTGAGAATAGAAGATTATGTTGTTCTGATATTGATAAAAAACTGATCACTGGTTAAAAGTGCAAATTTCAGTACACTGCTAACTTGAATCAATTAAGGAAGAAGTAAAAAGAAAAAATTTCATGTCTAATTTTAAAGAAAAAAGAATCATAAGAGCACCTCCTTTTGCTATTGCGGAAGAAAAAAACGTCGAAGCCCTATCGAATAAGACGTTCTATTAATTTGAAGTTAAGAGCTCACCATTAAAGCTCCCATTATATTGAAGTTCCCTTCACGTCGCTGTCCCGCTGCCTTCGACGTTCTATGAGAGGGGAAAAACAAAAATATATCCAAATATACTTCATCGAAATGTACTTTTTGATCTAGCGAAATGCCGCATTCGACGTTAAAACATCATTCAGTGAAAAAGTAATAAATATCTTTAGATTCATTTTAGATGTTGTGTTTTAAGGGGGTATAGGACGTCGTTTATCACATAAAATGGATGTGAACAATAAATAAACTCCAGGTCTTTGCATCAAGGGTACTCAACATTCGACGTCAATTGTGTAAATTGATTGCAAATTTAAATTGTCCATAAGTTGTATCCTCCCTTAGAAAAAATAGCTCTGAATTCTAACAGAGGAGTGCAACTTATGGACAATTTAAAAAAGAATCATACAATTTTAAATGATGAAGTTGAACAACATTTTTATATAATTATTTTAGATCTCAAAATTGTTTCAGCATTAAACATATTGTGAATCATTTTTCTTTTTCCTAAGCACTTCCCTTTTAGTAAGATATGTTAACCATTTCTGTACTACAAAAACATTTTGTTAACTTGAACTTGAAAGTGCTCCTTCATATGAAATGACGATGAATGATCCACTTTCAAGTTCAAGTTATCAAATTGCAATATGAAGAACAAAAATGCTTAGATATCTAAGGAAAGGAAAACGCCAAGGATATAAAAAACATGAATCCTAATATGTTCAATACGGAAACAGGAGGCAGGGATTATGTGAAATGCAAGCTATATTTATAGATGAACCGATGACGTACATCGTGTAATTATGCTTAGTAACTACCACACTTCACCATCTTGTATGAACGTCGAAGCCCTGCCGAATTCGACGTTCAAACATCATTCATAAAACAAGCAATAAATTTCGTTTGATTCATTTAAAAACAAAATGACATCCCGCTCCCCAGAAATTGTCTACTTTTCAATCACCCGCGAAGAAGGGGAGATTTAGAGGGCTTGAAGTTAAAAAGTTTGATGTGGCACTCTATATTCATATAATTCCACTCTCAATTTTGTTAAGTTAATATAGTCAATTCTAAGTAATAAAGAATCGATTCAAAGCGTTATAAATTAAGAAATGCAAATGAGTTTTTAATGATTATTTATGGTCATATTAATGACAACGTGGTTGGATATTGATCACACGTTTGTTAAAATACTAAAAAACGAAGAAATAATGCATGAGAGGGGTCAAATTTGTTTTTCTAATAATGTTAATCATAGTATTTTTTGATATCATAATCATTTATACTAATAACTAATTATAATTATTAAATTGTTCAAAATAATTTATTTCAATGTGGCCAATAAAAGTTTTTCTAAGAGTTCGTTTGATCTTTGATCGTCGTCAACTTTTTAAATTTGAGTTTTTTGTAAACGCTTATGTGGTAGTCGTGATCAGTCTGTTTACAGATCTATCTCTTTCATGTCCTGGCCCGTCCGTCTCGACTTTTTTAAATTTTTTCTGGAGGTTCATAAGACAAAGATGGAAACACCACAATATAGGTATAAATGTTTAAGGCAACCTAAGAAACCCTAAAAGAAATATTTGCCACAAAGATGTTAATCTTTGATAAGAATCAGAGTTGTAAACCAAGAACCAAAAGAATCCTCTCTCAACGTTGCAAATGCATATTTATGACTTCCAAAATGTCTACATATGTATTTGGTGTCCCTATATATAGGTATAAATGTTTAAGGCCCCTAAGAAACCCTAAAAGAAATATTTGCCACAAAGATGTTAATCTTTGATAAGGAAAATACAACTTATTTTATTTCCTATACTAATTATTATTCAGGAGATAGTCCTCTATCCTACCTTTGGCTCGGGTCAGCCTATCCCTATCTTTGGCTCAGGCCAATCCGTTTCGACCTTCAACTTATGTTAGTTTGTCTGGACCTTAAGTCTTAATCTCGGAACATTCATTTTGGGTCAACCAGTCTCCACCGTCAAACTGAACCTGCCTTAATCTTCGACCCAACCCATTATGTCTTAATTTTTGGTCTAGATTTGTCTGACTATTCTCCATACACGCTGTCTCTTCTCGATCTTTGACTTGGTGTGATGCATCTCTGTTGTTAACTTCTCTAAATATTTTTTTTCTAACTGAGCTATCTCAATTTTTGTCCACGATATTCTATCTTAACCTTTAGTTTATTAGTCAACTTAAAAATCAATCAAAGCCTTTTAGTATAATCATACCTCTCTTTAGCCTAAAACATTCATTTCAAATTACTTTTAATAATATAAACATATTTATTATGATTCTAATTATTGTGATCTATAACTAAAACACAATTCTCATAAAATATTATTATTATTATTTTCCATATGACATTAAATTAATATTTTAAAGAAGCAAAATTTTATTCTCTTTAAATTTCACCGACAAATCGTTCTTATATTTTATAATATGTAAATATTACAAGATAAATTTAAACAAATTTATATAATATAAAAATAAAAAAAAGTAAATCTTATCTTAAAATATAAAGGTAATGGTGGGTTATGGGAGGTTTATAAAGGAAAAAAGCACAGAAAAGGGCGGGAGGCTGATGAAGAAAACCTAAAATATCTGTAACGAAGCATTTATAATGGGAGGTTATCTTAAAATGTAAATCTTATATTAAAATATAATGGTATTGGGAGGTTATGAGAGGTTTAAAAAGGAAAAAAAGAGGTGCGAGGATGAAGAAGAAAACGTCGTATATCCGCAGAATACGACATATCCTTTATCTTTTGTAATCTCTTTGTCTTCTGGCTGATAATTACTACGTCAAAGCCTAGTAAAATTAGACGTAACCATTGAATATTTTAAGCTTCGAAGTTGAGAAGTTAAAAACTACTAGATTGTGAAAGACGTTCCAAGAATTTTATCTAGACATGGCTTCTTCATCATCATCATCTAAAAGAAAAGAGAAGGTTGCCCGAGTTACAAGAAACACAAACCCATCTGGATGAATAAGTGATGAAGAGATCCGAGGAAATTTTTTATTCTGGAGAGTTTTAAAATATGTAGTTCCTCACAAGTATGTGGACCTACAATTGTTCAAGAAAGAAGGGTTCCTTTTTCAAGAATGGATTGCATATCAAGGGCTTTCTGATTTTGTCCAGATGAAAGGAGATTGCTATCCAGATTTGGTAGAGGTTTTCTACACAAACCTGAGGGTTGTAAATGGGGTCATTCACTCAAGGGTCAAAGATGTTAACATTACTATTCACGATAATGTTTGGTCACATATTGCTGGACTGAAAGCTGAAGGTTTGGATTCTCATATCTGTGATTCTGAGTCAAATAGCGCTAACAAAGAGAGCTATGTATATAAACTGCTTAAGATATCCACGAAGGTACACAGTGGATAAGCAGTACCTACATGATGGCTTAAACAAGGAGGAGAAATTGATTGCTTATGTCCTGACTTGGCTACTGCTGCCTGGAAGATTTGTCGAGGACATAATGTCAACAAAAGATGTATTTCTATTGAATGCTATCAAGACTAGAATCCCAACCAACTAAGTTGTGGTACTAAAAGACCGTATGATCGCTGGAGGTCATAAATATGCACACAAATTGCCATATGGAGTATTTATCAGCCAGGTGCTGATGCTCCATGGAGTAGATGTATCTCAAGAAGTCAGACTTGTGTGCAATAAGTCACAAGAAATTGGTATACTAAGTCTGTTTTCTATTGGGCTGAAAAGGACTGTGAATGGATGGTTCTTCAGAGATGAGCTAACTGTTGGAAGTACACCTACTCCTACTACAGATCATACTACCTGCATTCCACAAACTGATTTTGAGAAATATGTTGTTGATCAATTTAGGAAGAAGTTTGAAAGGGATGAGAGAGTTGAAGATACTCTTTTCAGATGGGAGAAGAAGGGAAACAAGAATGACATTGGCTTTGAAATTGAAGATTCTGATGATGAGTCAACTGATGAAGATTGAATGGAATCTTCTTCGGAAGAATAGGGACTACTTTTCTATGTGTTTGTTTTTATATTTTGTAATCATGGCATTAAGTCACCTCTGGTTTTATGTACTGCTTCAGTTTTATTTTGAAATGAAATGAATATTTATTTTAGTAAACGATATGTGAATTGTGAATGTTGATTGCATTGTATGTGGACTAACCCTCAATCTAGTTGAGAAGAGAAGATTATGCTCTTTTGATATTGATAAAAAAATTGATCACTGGTTTAAAAGTGCAAATTTCATGTCTGATTTTAAAGAAAAAAGATTCATAAGAGTGCCACTTTTGCTATTATCGGAAGAAAAAAAGTCGAAGCCCCATCGAATACGACGTTCAATCACATAATTAATGCTCCTAAGTACTTCAATTCCCTTCACGTCCCAGCCCGGCAGCCTACAACGTTCTATGGGAGGGTAGAAAAGAAAAAAAATCCGAAAGTATGGTACTTTTTGGCGGAAGAACAAAACGTCAAATTCCAACAGAACTCGACGTTCTATTAATGCTCTCGTGTTTAAAAGAAAAAACTAAAAAGAAATAAAAAGGTAGAAACTTTTGGCTTCCAATACTACGTCTAAGCCCCTTCAAATTCGACGTAACCTTTGCAATTTATAAGAAAAAATTAATAAAAAAGGCGTGTTGTTTTAAGAGAAAACATTGTATGGTTTGAGGCTTGGACGTTGTTTTTAAACATAACGTCAAATTTTTGTTGTATGCGACGTGAAAGTTTTTTTATTGAATGTAAAAACAAAACATAGTCTCAGTATTTGTTCGCGGTTCCATTTCTGCTTGAACTTTCTTCTTGGTGGACAACTGCGATAAAGAAAGAAAATTATTTTTAAGTCGTTTTTGTCTTTGTAATGTCATTTGGTTCTCATTTCTAAGGTTGACCGATTGTTTTTCGTTTATCTTTAGGTTGTTTTACGTACGGGGTCAGCGAACTTCATCATCTTCTCTAGTGACACAATTTGAAGTATGTTTTTTTTTCTTAAAATACTCTTATGTATGATGTATGTGCTCGTGTTTGTGTTGTGTTTGTTGATCTGGACGTATGATATCTATATGTATAACGATACTATGATAGTTTTTTTTTCTTCAACGTATGATATTTGTGTTTGTTCGTTGTCAGCAAACTTCGTCATCTTCTCTAGTGACACCATTTCAAGTTTGTTTTTTTTTCCTTCAATATCTCTTACGTATGATATATGTGTTCGTGTTTGTTGATTCTGGACGTATGATATATGTATAACGATAGATATTTGTGTTCGTGTACGTATACTATGATAATTTATTTTTTTCCTTCAACGTATGATAGGTATTTATTTTTGTTTCTCTACGTAAGTTAGTTTTTTTTCCGTGGATTCTTTTCGTTTAGTGTAGTAGTATGGATCGAAGCTGGATTCATCAGCGTGGTATTAGTGAAGAGTATGAGCGAGGGGTTTCTGAGTTCATACAATATGTTAAAGAAAACGTAAAACCAGTGAACGAGGCATATTTTTGCCCTTGTGTTCGTTGTCTCAATCAAGTATATGAAGACTTGGACAACATCTGTGATCATCTGTTCATCTATGGAATAATGAGAAGTTATACAGTTTGGACTTGGCATGGCGAAGTATTATATAATCCAACAAGTTTAAGAGGTTCGGATTACGTCGACGAATGGATGAGTGATCATTTAGACGAAATGGTACGTGACGTTGGCAAAGAAAATTTTGGAAGAGCTCATTTATACGATAGTCTTAAGAACAATTCGGAGCAAGAGTTGTATCCAGGATGCATCAATTTTACAAGGTTATCGGCTACTTTGAAATTGTTTTGTTTGAAAGCAAGAAACGGATAGACTGATAAAAGTTTCACGGAATTGTTGGAGTTGCTGAAGGAGATGCTACCAGAAAATAACACGTTACCTATCCGCAATTACGACGCGAAGAAAATTCTATGTCCAATTTACCTATAGTACCTAGGTTGAACCGATTGTTTTTTGTTAAAGAAGATGCGAAGAATCTTATGTGACACGTTGATGGAAGAAAATGTGATAATCTTCTTCGACACCTAGTTGATTCCCCACAATGGAAGAACATTGATGGCAAATTTCCTGAATTTAGTGCAGAGCCGAGAAACTTAAGACTTGCACTTGCTACCGATGGTATGAATCCTTATGGCAACTTAAGTAGCAAACATAGTTCATGGCCAGTTATTTTGATGATTTACAATCTATCTCCTATGTTGTGCATGAAGAGAAAATACATGATGTTCTCTATGATGATATCGGGTCCTAGACAACCTGCAAGTGACATTGATGTTTATCTAAAACCGTTAATTGACGATTTAAAAATGTTGTGGGAAGAGGGAGTCGAGGTCTTCGATTCATATTCAGAAGAAAACTTTCGTTTCGTGCAATGTTGTTTTGCACCATAAATGATTTCCCAGCATATGGGAACTTGAGTGGTTACAGTGTTAAAGGTCATTTTGCATGTCCGATTTGTGAAGAAAATTCTAGCTATCTTCAACTGAAGCATGGGCAGAAAATTGTGTACACAAGACACCGAAGATTCCTTCCTCGAAATCACCCTTACCGTAGATTAAAAAAAGCATTTAATGGAAGTCCTGAGGATGATGTAGTGTGCAGACCACGTAATGGGGAAGAAGTATATGACAAGGTGAGGAACATTGATGTTGTCTTCGAAAAACATAAAAAGAAGACCGTTGAGAAAAACATTTGGAAAAAGCGATCAATATTCTTTAATCTTCCACATTGGTGTAAACTTGATGTGCGACATTGCAAAGACGTGATGCATGTTGAAAAAAATGTATGTGATAGTGTTGTTTGGACTTTACTAAACGTTAAAGGAAAGACAAAAGATGGAGTGAAAGCACGACAAGACTTGGTTGACATGGGAATCCGTTTTGAGTTACATCCACAATCCATAGGAACATGCACATATCTTCCTCCAGCTTGTCACACTCTTTCAAAAAATGAAAAACAAATGTTTTCTCAATGTTTACATAGTGTGAAGGTTCCACAAGGTTATTCGTCGAATATTAGTAGCCTTGTTTCTATGAAAGATTTGAAGTTGGTTGGTTTAAAGTCTCACGATTGTCATGTCTTAATGCAACAACTTTTACCAGTAGCTATTCGAGCCATATTACCTGCCTCTGTTAGAGGTATTCTCACACGTTTGAGTTTGTTTTTCAATGCCATTTGCAAGAAAGTTGTTGATCCTCGACAATTAGATGATTTGCAAAATGAGGCCATCAGACTATTGTGCCAATTGGAAATGTATTTCCCACCCTCATTTTTTGATATCATGGTTCATTTGATTGTCCATCTAGTGAGAGAGATTCGAATATGTGGGCCGATTTTCTTGAGGTGGATGTACCCGATTGAAAGATACATGAAGATCTTAAAGGGATATGTTAAGAATCAATTGAGACCGGAAGCTTCGATTATAGAGCGCTACATTGCAGAGAAGTCATTGAATTATGCTCAAGTTATATGCCAAGTTGTGACCCAATAGGACTTCCAAAGAAAAGACATGAAAACATACATGAAGGAAAGGGAGTTCGAGGAGTAAGGATTGAAAGTGTTAGTGGAAAAGAAGTTAATCAAGCACATTTGTACATTTTAAACAACACAGAGGATGTTATTCCTTACATTTCACAACACATTGATGAAATTAAGTCAGCACATCCACTTAATGAACATAACAAATCCTTTTTAGCTTGGTTTAAGAAAAAGATTTATGCGACTCCGAATGTTTCTGAAAATCTATTGAGACTAGATCGTGGACCTAACACTGATGCGATCACTTTCGGCGGCTATTACATAAACAATTACTTGTTCTATTCAGAAGCTTAATGATACACCACACGTACTGTCACGTAGTGGTTATGCGTTATTAGGTCTTGAGTCACCTGATCTAGCACCTCCACCAGCCAGACATGAATTGTGGAAGGCTGCATGAACAAATTCCAATGGCCAGTTTACATCCATGTCTGCTCAGGAGATATCCTAGAGAATTTTAAGTGGAAACTTTTAACTGATTACCATAGTTCATAAAAAAATTATGTAACAAACTTTTTAATGTGTCTAGCTTCATTATGATATGCAGGATGACTATGTTGACCAACAGAGTCAAGGCACATTTGTGGCATAAGGTAGGGAGGTTCTCCTAGTAGAAGCCACAGGTTGGCTAGACCGTTCAAGTCGTGTGCGTGCTGTTGGAGGAGATATTGGATTGAGGGACTACTTTGGCCCTAAACCAAGAAGCACATAAGCCGTGACTTAGGAAAGGGTTAGTAGCATCAGGTAACAAGTGCAAGTTGAATTAGAGGAAAGCATGGGTGAACGGTTCAGAATGATCAAAGAAAAACTTGTGATGATCACCCAACAACAGCAACAACAACAAAAGAGCAACAACAACAGTTACAGCAGGAGGACGCCCCTACAGATGATCCTATTGTACCTCGTGTGAGCACCAAAGGCTCATGCTCTACTACAGATCATACTAATTACAATATTCAGTATGAGTTTTTGGTTGATATGGATCCTCCGCGTGTAGTGGTCGTGGGACGACAAATTGCAGGAGGCCAGACCATTCATGGTGCTCCTTTATTGCCCACTCACGTGCGGGTAATGATTGATGATCCAAGAGACCCCTAAGCTCGAGTGCTAGTGCCTACATCTGAAATCCAATTCGTGGGGAGGCCTTAGGCACATTTATAGATTCGCCTAAGGCTATGATCATGCCATATTTTGGCCCACTAGTAGTATTATATTCTTCTTTTAATTATCTTAAATCTTCAAGTTATAATTAAACGATTCCTAACTTTTGTAAATGTGAGTTGCAGGTCTACCATCCTAAGAAACAACCAATTGCTCAACCTGTGAATGAGGCTCTGGAGGAAACAGAAGACCATGATGCTATATCCATATTGACCTCCAGATTAAATAAGTTGAGAAAAGGACCCGTAGAGATGCTGTGGGAGTTAAGAACATTTGGCCTCGAGTGCCATGTTCCATTGTATATTAGTTTCGATGATGCATATGAGATCATTGGTGGAGAAAAAATGCTCAACATTGCATGCATACAACTATGGTGCATGCAAGTTTTTTATTTGTTATTTTCCAATTTGTATATTAATATTATTACTTTTTAATAAATATACTTAACTTTATTCTTACAGGTACATGGACATCATTGTAGTTGAATCAGGTCGAGCGTCTGTTTATGGCCTTCGTGAACCTCAAATCATTTAACCATCTGGAAACACATTAGATTTCAAAAAATCATATATTCAAACATAGATGATTGAGTCTAACAGAGAGATATATATTGCGCCATACATTGATGCGTATGTGTTTCCCAATATTGCCAACTTTTATCAAATTTTAATCAATAAAGTAACTCACTAGTTGTCTTTACATGATAGGTGTCATTGGCAACTCATGGTGATCATTCCAAAAAAACCATAAGTTGTATGGTTTTGTTCTCTTCAAAGGAAGATTAAAGAAGAGTTGAAGTCCTTGATACAAATGTAAGTATTACATTCATTCTTATCAATTCATTATGATATTAATATATTAACTTATGTTTCTAATGTTTCAAATGTTTCAAATTTGTTTAGAGTTGTGATTAGGAACAGAGGACAACAACTTGAAATTATATATCTTAAGGTTCGAATTTGTTGATCTTTAACCTTTGATTTTCGTAGTCAAATTTAAACCATTACATTTGACTAAGTTCTTTCACATGTTTAGTGTAATAAGCAGAATGATTCCTAGGCATGTGGCTACTACATCATGTCATGGATAAAGGCAATCATCCGAGCAAAAATCAGAGGGGAATGGACTGAGGTAGAAATTTACATTTGAAAATCTTACAAATATCAATAAACTTTTGACATTAAAATGAATATAATAGTAAAGTTTCCTTGATTATGCAGCGGTTCAACACTACCTCTCCATTGTCCACTTCAGTAATAAAGACGATAAGAGAGGATTGGGTAGGATTTTTGAATAAACATTTTAAATAGCTATAGCTTTAGGTTTTTCCTTTCATGATAGTAGCATTTGCTTACTTGTGCAGCTTTTAAACTGTTAATAGATTATTGTGAATAGATGAATATTGTGAATAAATGAATACTGTGAATAGATGAATGGAAAATTGGGTTCTTTTATGTTTTGATGATAGCATTAACGTCTTTTAGTTTTACTATTTAATTAGAATTGATGAATTAATGATAGCATGGTTTAAATTATTTAATTTTGTGAATATATATGAATTGGAAAATTGGTTTCTGTATTTCAGGTCTGGTTAATAAGCTAAACCGAATCAAATCTAAAAAAAAAACACTGCGTCGAAGTATACACCGTTCGACGTACAAACATCGACAGTAACGTCCAATATCGACAAGTTTGACGTTAACCTTACATCCATCCCCTTATACTTGACGTCAAATATTCCTTTAAATATAAATATTTATTCAAATATTACTCAAAAATTGACGTCCTCTTTGAACTACGACGTGAACATTACGTCCGTTATCTTCCGTAACGACGTTAACTTTACGTTCCTTCCCTCGTACATAAGACGACAAATCTTACTATAAATATAAATATTTATTCAAATATTGAACGCCATTCTCTTACTAACGGACGTAACCTCACATCGTTGCACAAAATCGACATTAGGTTTACGTCAATTCTCGATCGACTCGACGTCAAATTGTCCTATTAACATCGCCTAGTGATATTCGACGTAAAATTTACGTCACCCGCTATCACATCGGTTGCGAATTCATCGTTAAAAGCCAAAAATAACCGACGTAATACGTTGTTTTTGTACTAGTGCAAGTTTAAAATATATAATAAACAAGCCAAATATGAGGCCTTAATTGTAGGACTTACTTTGGCAAGAGACATGGAGGTGAGCATAGTTGACTGTAGGACTGACTCCCAGCTTATTGTGGAGTAGATGAAAGGAACAGTTCAAATCAAAGGCGAACAACTCCTCAAATACTACCATAGGGCTATTCAACTAACTAAAGGCTTTGAGGCCATTAACATCAGAGACATACCCCAAGTGGAGAACACTGGCACGAACATAATGTCCAAGCTAGAAAGTGAAAAGGAAAAAAGGCAGTTGTCTACAATGATAAGGCCGATATTAACCAAACCCACTGTGGAATGCATGTTGTAACACCGCTTCAGGATGCTACTAAAATTTAGAAATTTTTTTGTGCATATACTAAACATAATTATTTTTCATCATAAAATAAAATATTAAAATGTTCATTTATTTCATCAAATAAATGTTCCACTTAGAAAAATGTATTCTAATAATAAAAAGACAGTTAAGAATAGTCAATAATTAATGTTTATCCAAAATACATCTGAAATACAAGAAAATGCATTCCCAACGCAATCCCCATGTTCTTCATTATTGTGCATCTGAACCATCATTTGCAACATTATCTGCTCACGTATAACACAAGTCATACGATCATCACAGGTGGAAACCATAACCACAAACACACAAGGATAAGCTACATAATAATTAAAATTACAAATATACAATAATAAAACATCATAAGACTCCCTATTCAATCTTTCGCTAATTTTATAAATAACATAATCGAATAACATTTATGGTTGTATCATCTACAAAAAATGACCCAAGTGCTTCAATCATCAACATAACCCTCGCACGTAGCTTACCATCCAAAACCAGTTCAAGTGTCACTTCCCATCACTCTCTAAGAGAGCTTTCCTGAGCAAGTACACAATGTCAATTCCCATCACTCTTCCAAAGAGCTTCCTTGGGCAAGTGCAAAGTTTAATTTAAAATCACTCTTCTAGAGAGCTTTCTCGAGCAAGTACACAATGCCACTTCCTATCAGTCTCTTAAAGAGCTTCTCTAAGCAAGTACACGGTAACACTTCAGTGATGAACCACACGTCGAACACACCTTTAGCGAAGCATACTGATCTCTATACAATGAACAATCATTGGGACATGCATGTATCTTTTGGTATTTTAAACCCATTGGACATAAAATTTTCTTCGCATCGTAATTATGGATAGGTAACGTGTTATTTTCTAGAAGCATCTCCTTCAGCAACTCCAACAATTCCATGAAACTTTTATCAGTTCATCCGTTTCTTTCTTTCAAACAAAACAATTTCAAAGTTGCCGATAATCGTGTAAAGTTTATGCATCCTGGATACAACTCTTGCTCTGAATCGTTCTTAAGACTTTCGTATAAATGAGTTCTTCCAAAATTTTCTTTGCCAATGTCACGTACCTTTTCCTCTAAATGATCATTCATCCATTCGTCGACATAATCTGAACCTCTTAACGATGTTGGCTTATATAATACTTCACATGCCAAGTCCAAACTGTATAACTTCTCAATATTCCATAGATGAACAAATGATCATGTATAATGTCCAAGTCTCCAAATACTTGATTGAGACAACAAACACAAGGGCAAAATTATGTCTTGTTCACTGGTTTTGCGTGTTCTTTAACATATTCTAAGAATTCATATACTCCTCTTTCATACTCTTCACTAATACAACGCTGATGAATTTAGCTTTAATCCATACTATTCTAAATAATTTTATAAACAACAAAAAGCAAGACACCACGTCAAAAAAAATTTAACTTACGAATCTAGAACCCACAAACACACCCAAAACTATAAACACAAACACATACATCGCAATACATTGAAGGAGAAAAAACATAAAGCTAACCTCCATATGTTGTCATTGATGAAGAAGATGAAGTCGCTCACCACGTACACAAAAGCCTAAAGAAAAACGAAAATCAATTGGTCAAAACAAATGAAAAACGAAGCAAATGAGTATAAAAAAACTTTCACAAGCATTAAACGACTAAAAACTAACCTTGTTTGTTGTTTGCACTCGTCCCTGAAGAAGAAAGTTCAAGCAGAAATGAAAGTGCGAAGAAATAGTGAAATTGTGTTATGTTTTTTACATTCATTAAAACACTTTCAATGTTGGACCCATGGTAAATTCGACATTCTATTTAAATAAAACGTGGAAGCCCCATATAATTCGATGTTATGTAGTGGTAAATATTTAAACTAGCGCCCCACTCTTTTATTGCTTTTTTCTTTGAAACCACCCATAAGACGTCGAACTTTGCGGGGCTTCAACGTTTTATTGGTCAGCCAAAAGCCAAATGGTCATTCTTCGGGGCTTCGACTTTTTATTGGTCAGCATAAGCCAAAGGGTCATCCTCTCTTTTATTCTTTTAATCTTTTTTTCTTTTATAGCACTCATAAAATGTCGAACTCTATGGGACTTCAACGTTATTATTAGTCACGCTGAACGTTATGATTGTTTATTACAATGTTATACGTTA
The DNA here is from genome assembly GCF_029865625.1 of Vigna umbellata. Taxonomy (NCBI): domain Eukaryota; kingdom Viridiplantae; phylum Streptophyta; class Magnoliopsida; order Fabales; family Fabaceae; genus Vigna; species Vigna umbellata. Next base: position 29,601,783 of record NC_142165.1, on the reverse strand, counting down.
TGATTGTTTATTATAGTTTTATTAAAGTACAGTTAACAGCGCATGTATTGACGGAGAATACTATGGGGATTCGGCGTTATTATTGCTCAGGGACATGGAGTGGTTGGGTGCATTAGTCATGAACGTTGAATTCTATGGGAGTTTGACGTTTTATTGGTTAGCCAGAAGCATAAGGGTCATTGTCTCTTTTACTCTTTAAATCTTTTTTTCTTTTAAACCACCCATAAAACGTCGAATTCTACAACGCTTCAACGTTTTATTAGTCAGCCAGAAGCCAAAGGGTCATCCTCTCTTTTATTCTTTTAATCTTTTTTTCTTTTAAACCACCCATAAAACGTTGAACTCTATGGGGCTTCGACGTTTTATTGGTCAACCATAATTTTATTCTTTTAATCTTTTTTTCTTTTAAACCACCAATAAAACGTCGAACTTTATGGGGCTTTGACGTTTTTATTAGTCACCCTAAACGTTATGATTATTTATTACAGTTTTATTACAATGCAGTTTACAACACATCTATTGAGGACGTATTCTAAGGGGATTTGACGTTATAATTGCTCAGGGACATGGAGTGGTTGGGCACATTAATTATGTGCATTTACCAAGGAAGTCATGAACGCCGATTTTTATGGGGCTTCAACGTCAAAATGTTATTAACAGGTATACTTGTTCACATAGTTGTTCAGTTCCTTACGATGGTTACACGTCGAATTCGGCTGGGCTTGGCTGTCAATACTAGGTAGTGGAAAGGGGCATTTAGTAGGCATAATTAGTACTGTTATCCATGATGAACTACTTATTCGACGTCGAATTCTTCTGAATTTCGACGTCCATTATTCTTCTATAAATAACATGCATTTAATGTAATTTCTTACCTTCTATTTCCCTATTCAACATATTAGGATCCATGCTTTTTTTATTTCCTTTGCATTTTCCTTTTCTTAGATTTTAGAGCATTTTTGTTCTTTAAATTGCAATTTGCTGACTTGAATTTCAAAGTGGTGCATTCAGCTTAGTTGATATGAAGGTGCCCTTTGAAATTCAAGTCACCAAATGCTTTTTATAGTACAAAAATGGTTAAGATATATTACTGAAAGGGAAGTGCTCAGAAAAAAGAAATATGGTTCACAATATGTTTAATGCCGAAACAATTTTAAGATCTCAAATAAAGCTCTAAAAAATGTCCAACTTTTCATTTAGCAATGTATGATTCATTTTTTAAATTGTCTTGAAGTTGTTTTCTACCGTTAGATTTCAAAGCTAACTAATATCTTAGGGTGGAAATAACTTGAAGACAATTCAATATATGAATCTATATACACATTTGATGTCGAATATTGGTTGCATCTGATGCAAATACCATGCATATCCCTTTGGTTGATTCATTTTTCTAAGCTCTCTTGGAGGTGTATTTTAAAGGTTTGACGTCGAATATTGGTTGCATCCGATGAAAATACCATGCATATGCCTTTGGTTGATTCATTTTTCTAAGCTCTCCTTAAGGTGTATTTTAAAGGTTTGACATCGAATATTGTCTGCATCTGATGCAAAGATCATGCATATCCCTTTGTAAATGTTAAAATAGAATGGCTTAGTTTCTCACACCAAGAGGGGGGGTGAATTGGTGAAGTATAAAAAATATAATATTTCAAAAACTATTTCACAAAATAAGATGCTTTTACACTTTTCTTGAATCGCAAGTTAAAAGATATGCAATGTAGCAGTAAACTTAATCGAATATACTAACAACGTAATCGACTTAATAAAAGAGTGTAGGGATCAGAAAATTCAAACGCTGATTTTTATACTGGTTCGGCCAAGCCTACATCCAGTGTCCTTCCAACCACAGGAAGTAAATACACTATAAAGATCAAGGTTTTTACAACAAGGTTTTTACAGAGACCTCACGTCAAAAGTGTAAAACACCTCTTTAACCCTCTAATCTAAATATAGGCAACAACACAAACAAGACCAGAAGCAAGAACACCCTCTTCTGTTGTCTATCCCTTTGAGACACTCTCAAAGTCAAGAACATCGTTCTTCTTCCTGCTAACACCACAGGGAATCCAAGCCAATCCTCAAAGATTACAAATCCTGATCATGCAGAATACACCCAGTTGTGCAGATTGATCAGACGTTCAAATTAGCAAGCCTTGCTTCTCAAGAAACCTCAAGTCTTTGATCACCACGGTCAATCTTGGTTCTTTGAGCTTTTTTTTCTTTGTAAGATCACACGGCTTTCTGTAAAAGATATGAAAACGTCAGATTCACAAAAGTTCTTATAGAATTCAAAACAATGTCAATTTATAATAATACACTCATCAGACGTGTTTTAATCGATTTCTCTACTAATGTAGTCGAATGCATCTTGCAGTTATAACAGACTAACATCAGTCAAGCTCATTAATTGAATGTACATTTAATACAATCGACTTACAATAAATGCCTGGTCAATATATTTAAAAATATGACCATTACGACAATTATGTCAAGTATTCAATCAGTTTTCAAAATAACAATCAACTTAGTCAAATACACATTGCATGTAGTCGATTAAGAAAAATCACTTAGCACATTTTTGAAAATAATTCTCTTCAAAATAACTCACAGCACACTTGATAAAAGTTTGTGCAAACACACAAGTTTTAATCGATTCATCCCATAATGTAATCGACTTAAAACTGTTGTTTTGCTACACATTAAAGTTCAACCAAAGTGCTTGTGGTTTTCCATTTCTAAAAACTCATGTCATGCATACACATATAAAATCACATATTAAACACAGTGATATGCAATGAACAACACAATCATGTTCACAAATATGCTTATACAGATTTATCACAGTAAACAAAAGCATATAACATGTTAGCATAGAACATGTAACATAGAATAGTCATGTGTTATTAATTATGTGTTGTTACCATCAAAAACACATATATCATTGAGATTATAGGTTCAGCTAAACCAATGCTCCCCCTATCGACAATCTCAACAATGATTAATAATCAACCATGTTGCACAAAACATACAAATTATCTCAATATTCAATTACATCAAATTCTCCCCATTTGGGCATTATCAAAAAAGATATTTAAAGTAATTGAGACACTGATAATCACGCATATAGAGATGCATCAGATAAGATGACATAAATATTATGATGCTCCCTCTATCAACGATATAATCACGCATATAGAGATGCATCATATAAGACAACAGAAATATTATGATGTTCCCTCTATCAACGATATTCACATGATAATAATATTTTCTCCCCCTTAACGGAAACATGTGAACTATATCAACACTATATAATGCTCCCCCTGTCATTATACATGTTTCAATCTCAAATCACATATGCATAATGCAGTACAATCAGAGTATATCTCAGAGCATATAAAATCATATTCAAGCATTGTATCAGAACAAATATACCACAGTAGTAATTTCAGAGCATAAATGATACAATTTGAATCACCAATATAGTTTAAACACTTAATATCTCAAAAACATATTCATAACAGATAAACACAGAGATATAAGATGTATAAACATTCAACAGATATTTATCAAGGTTTAAAGATGACAGATATTCCCAGTTTGGAATCTTCAAACCCAATGTCGAAAACCAATCGATTTGATCATAGTCATAATCGACTTCTTGTTGTTCAGAATGTCGACCTTCCATTTAATCTCAGTTAGCAAACATATTTCCTGCATAACCTTTCTAGGTCTTTCCAGATCAAGCATTTTAGAATCAATGTATTACATGAATTATCACAGGTAATGTATAAGTATGCAATAATGTAAATGTGACAGTAAAACATGTGCAGTTTCATACATACAGATTGTAATTGACTTTGTTAATCAGTTTCACTCAATCACAGATATAATCAACCATTCACAGACTGAATTAATATAAAATCTAATTTCATTGATAGTCAATCATTGAGTACAATCAGATAGAAACAAAAGATAATGGCATATAATGTCAATCATTACAAATTAAAACATAAAATCACAACCAAACAGAAACATAACACTACTGGATTCAAAATATGTGATCCTATAGTCCTATTCTGATTCAGATGACTTTACAATCTTCTCGTCTGCACAGTTTTTTTTCACTCTCAGAATCATCTATAGAGGTGTCACCAAAGGCATTTATTCTCAATGCATAATCCATCTTACGATGTAGTTCTGTGAAGGATCTTTGAAGCATTGACATTTTATCATCAAGTCTATTGAACCTTTCAACCACAAACTTCTCAAATCTTTTAAGAGGTTTGAATTTATCTTTTGATGTGTCAATGTTGACAAGATTAACTTCATCAGTACTAGGGTAGTATTCATCTGTGAATATTCAGCCTTCTTCACTTTTTCTAAGACCTATGTGATCCAGAAATAGTTTTTCAATTACATCCTTCTTGTTGCAGCAAATGGTTACTTCATTTGTGATGTCCACATCATGAAACCTCATAATCCTTCTTATGAATACAACATATGGTAGATAATATTCTTTCCGCCTGGCTACCTTTATCATGTGATCACTGATTACAAAGGTCCAGCTCGTCTGAATCTTGGTTCTAAATGCATGTAATAGATACATGTCCTCTGCAGTTAGCATGGTTTGATCTTCTCTCCTTGGAAACAGAATCCAAGTGATCACAAATGCGCACATCTTGTCCTACTTGCTTAGATGATCAATACAAAAGAAATCATAATTTCTTATCCTGTATGGATTTCTTAAGTAGTTGTTGTAGATATCAATCTTGTTGAGACCCGGTATACCAAATATCCTCCTGGTTGAAATTCAGCAACACACCTCCATACCGCTTCATCAATACGAATAGTTACACCCTTTACTTTGGATAGAAGACAATTTCTTTCTTTCTTCAAGTTTCCATTGAACACTTTCACCAGATTTGGATAGTTGTCTCCTTCGAGTTCAACAAACTTTGTTAGTCCAGAGTGAACTAGCCATTCTTGAAACATAAATCCTTCAACACGAAAGAAGTTGATGCTTAGGCATTTGTGCCTGATTACTTCGTTGAAGCCTCACTGGCATATGAAGTCAGTCCGTTGTTCATCTTTGCTAAACCAGCCGAATGGATTTGCTTCTCTAACCACAGGGGCATGGAACTTTCTCGGTCGAGAGGATGAAGCGGCCATGATAGATATCGAAGAATTGTAGAGCCCTCTTGGCTCATAAAAGGGTTTGGTGTTTCACAATTTTGAGGCAATCACGCAGCATGCAAATTTGTCAAATTAGATGTTTATAAGGCGTGACCCAAAATTCACATACTCAGGCCCATTTGAATTTTCAAAAATAGAAAGTCCATTACAGAGAATTAATCGATTTAATTCAATTCATAGTCGACTTAATGTTTAACAAAGTGTTACTTAAATAGAGAAACACACACATAGAACATATTTGACTCTATTCATAACATAATCGATTAACAGTCGTGTAATCATATTTTCATACAATCCAGTCAATCATATAGACATTCAACAGACATGCATACAACAATCATTCATATCAACATTTATGATGCATGAATGTATGAAAATAATTGCTACAATTACAAAATTATAGATACTCAAGAACAAAAGATTTCTTCATTGTAGTTGATCCTTGAGTTCTGTACTGCTTCAGCTACAGCTACTTCCCTGCAAAAGAATCGAATGGTTTTGACGCTGGTACCCAGATAAACTTGGGTCCTTTCATGTCAGTTGCAGGAGGTTGTTCCTTAGGAATCCATTTGTATTTTCCTTTGGGAACTCTAACCTTTCTATAATAGTAGTTTCTTACATTGTGACCAATTGTATTGCAATAAAAACCGGCATTAGTAACAGGCTTACTCAGATCAATAAATTTCTTGGAATTGATCCTATTACTTTTTGCTTTATAGCCAATGCCTTGCCTATTAATTGCTCTACAAGATGATCTTAACACATCATCCAGATTTTCTTTTCCTTGAGTAAATTTAGCTAGAATGCTGGTTAAGTAATCAATTTTCTCAATGTGCACAGGATAGTTATCACACTTCTTTTCAACCATTTGTATTTTTGTTTTAACTGTCTTTGTAGATTTCAAAGCAATTTCTAACTCATTTTTTCAATTTATCGTTTACCTCTACAAGATTATCAATTTTGTACTTATAGTAATTTCTTTCAAAGGATAATCAATTCACCTTATATTGGAGTCGCATGGCTTCTGCATGAATTTCGTGGAAAGCATCCAACAACATGTTATACTTCACCTCAATACGCTCATTTTCAAAATTATCATCGTTGTCATCATTAGAATGTGCAGAGCGTGCCATGAAACATAAATTTGATTCCTCTTCCACACTGCAATCATCATTGCTTGAAGAATCACCATCACTATTTTCCCAGGCTATATATGATTTTCTTTGCTTTCTGTCCTGAGGGTACTTTGTGATTACTTTCTGCTTGTTCTTCAAGTTTGGACAATCAGGCTTGATGTGACCTTCTTTTCCACATTCATAATACTGTACAGTGTTGTTTCTTGAACTCTTTCTTCCTCTTGATATAATCAGAAGTAGGATGTTGAGACTCTAATGGTACTAACTCAAAAACAGACTCTAAAGATAAATTCCTAGAATGCCTAGCTAACCTATACAAAGTCCTATCAATTTCAGGATCAAAGGGTGGTAGTTTTCTAGGATTAACCCTAGTCATACACTAATTTAACTCCTATAAGCAAAAGTCAACATAGTGACACCTAGGGGGTAAATAGCAAGTATATGCAAAGCAAATCAGAATGGGCTAAAAATTTTTACTAACACCCAAAAATCATGAAAATATAGCACAAAAAATTTCAAAGCAAAATTCAAAGTGCAACTATGTCAACCAACACAAGAAAGTGCGAAAACGGTAAAAATAAAACTCAAAAAATAAAAAAGAAATAGAAAATGACCTCTTTTTGGAATTAGAGGCCTGGGCTCCTGACGTAAGCGAGGAGAAATGGATAGCTCGTGTTTTTCTACCCAAAAAGCACATATGATACGTCCAATTCGGACATCATGAGCAAAAGTTGCGTCGTTGCGAAGCACACATGTACTCCAAACAAACATAACCTCGAACCAGAATCTCCAAACATAGAAAAACACTTAGTTCAAATATCAAAATGTGGATGTTAGAGACAAAAGAGATATTTACGGAATGTTCTTCACTTGAAGAAAAGTATAAAAAGATCATACAACCTACTTTAAGCAAAGGACTAGAAAAGCATGTCTGCTATGACAAAGTTGACTTACACAACGGCTGTTGTGAAAAGAAAAAAAAAAGAAAACACATGTATCAAAACTATAAACTACAAACTCAGTCTAACGGAAAAAAAATTCATGAAGCATATAAATAGAAGATCTCTCAAGAAGAAAATCAAGAGATAACTTATGGGAAAATCTTAAGAGAGAAGAGCTTACAACGACATATTCATGCTGAAGAGAAAAAGAGAAAGAGCTCAAGAAAAAGAATGCATCTGAGCAAAAGAAAAGAGGATAAAAGAGAAAAAGAGAAATAAATACTCTCAAGCTTCATTGTCAAATTGCTTACTATTGTAAGAGAGAAGAAAGAAACACCTACGAGTGTTTAAACTGCATTGTATTGTACTCAAATCCTCTCGTTGAGAGATATAGTCTGAACTACTTGTAAGCAATCGTTGATTGCAATTTTGAAGAGAATTAAAACACTCACAACTGAACTATGTTTGAGTTGAGGAATATAAGCGCGATAGTCTAGTACCAGGAGTGGTTCGAATACTCAAAGGAAATCTTGACAAGGTATTGAGTACCAAGAGTGATGCGAATACTCAAAGGAAATCTTTGCAGGATGCTGAGTACCAAGAGTGGTGCAAACACTCATTTGTAATTGTTTGAAGATTATAGTCGAACCCTTTGCGGAGGAGACTGGACGTAGCTATATTGGAGCGAACCAGTATAAAATCTCTTATGTTATTTTCTCTTTTCTTAGCTAAATGATCCTCTTGAAAAACCTATAGTTGAGCTTTATATTTTAAGTACAGGAACTTCCAAGCTAAACGATTATTTTCTTTAAGGAACTTCTTACAAAACACTACAGTAGATATATTTTGAATAACACTTCAAACTTATCAACACTAATACATATATCTCAAGTCGATCATCTAAGTTTTCAAAAGAATATTTCAAGAGCTCGATAGTGTTCTATATCAGAAGGGTTGCGAAATCGTTTTCCATTAACACTATTCAACCCCCCTTCTGGTGTTTTCCAGATACTTCAACTAATAATGCGTGCCTCCTAGATAAAGCATCAACAACAACATTAGTACCCCCCTTCTTGTGTTTAATGACGTAGCGAAACTACTCTAGATATTTCACTCACTTTGTATGTCTCTTGTTTAATTTTCCTTGCCCTTTAAAATACTTGAGAGACTCATGGTAAGTATGTATAATGAACTATCGAGTCACTAAGTAATGCTCTAAAGTCTTTAAAGCTCTAATGAGGGCATACAATTCTTTATCATAGGTAGGGTAATTCAAAGTATGTCCACTAAGTTGTTCACTAAAGTAGGCCACAGGATGACCTCCTTGAATTAATACAACTCTTACTCCTACCCAAGAGGCATCACATTCTAGTTCAAAAGCTTTGGAAAAATCAAGTAAAACTAGAATAGGTGCATGGGTTAACTTATGTTTCAAGGTCTCAAAAGACAATAATTGTTTCTCACCCCATACTAAATGTACATCTCTTTTGACAAGTTCATTTAAACGAGCAACAATGGTGGAGAAGTTTTCTATAAATCTTCTATAAAAACTAGTCAATCCATGAGAACTCCTCACCTCTCCTATTGTCGTAGGGGTTGGCCATTCTTGTATAGTCTTGATCTTCTCAGGGTCAAGATGTACACCTTCTTTCCCAACTTTGAATACAAGGAAAATAAAATTTTCTTGACAAAAGGTGCATTTATCAAAGTTGGCAAAAAGATTATGTTCTCTAAGAAGAAGCAAAACTTGTTTGATATGGCTAAGATGCTCTTGAAGACTTTTAGTATAGATTAATATATCATCAAAATAGAACACTAAAAACCTACCTATGCATTCCCTAAGGAAATGATTCAGTAATCTCATGAAAGTGTTAGGAGCATAGGTCAAGCCAAAGGGCATGACTAACCATTCATACAATCCAAACTTGGTCTTGAAAGCGGTTTTCCATTCATCTCCTTCTTTGATTCTTATTCGATGGTAACCAGTTTTAAGATCAACTTTGGTGAAAATGTTTGCTCCATGAAACTCGTCCAATCTAGGAATGGGGAGCCTATACAATCAGTACACATTCTCCAATATCGATCTTTCTTAGGAACCAACAACACTAGCACAACATAGGGACTTAGGCTCTTTTGGGTCCATCCTTTATTCAATAAATCATTAACTTTTTTATCTATCTCTTTTATTTCATTGGGGTTGGTCCTACAGGTTGGTCTATTAGAAAAGCTTGCCCTAGGTACTAAATCTATTTGATGTTCTATTCCCCTCAAAGATGGCAAACCACTTGGTACCTCTTCAGGAAATAGATCATTAAATTCTTTTAAAAGTTTTTTCAATCCTTTTGGTAGAGAACCAAGTTCATAATTTACAGAAACAAGTGGCTCTTTGTAGTATAGAAGAAAATGTGGTTGTCCAAGAAAAAGGTTTTTGGAAGTTTTTAAAGTTTGTGGTTGAATAACATCTTTGGTCAATACACTACTCACCAAACTTATAGTCTTCTCCTTCTTTACTTTCCTATTTTCTTTTTTTTTCTCCATCGAACTTCTTTTTAAGAATTATTTAGTCCTCTCTCACTTGTAAAGGTGTAAGATGAAATAAGACAATTTTCTTTCCCTTGTGTTGAATGATTATTTTGTTAGTGACACCATCAAGGAGAGATTGTTTGTCAAACTGCCAAGGCCTGCCAAGTAATATGTGCCCAACTTCTATTGATACTATACAAATAACAATTTTATCTTCATAATTTCCAATGGAAATGGGTACCTCAGTTGTTCTTTTACTACTATTCCTTTATTCTCTTTGATCCATTGAAGTTTATAGGGTTTTGGATGAGGAGTAGCAGTTAGGCCTAGTCTTTCTAAAATTCTTGAGCTGCAACAATTACAGCAAGAGCCACTATCCGCAATCATTGAACAAGTTTTTTCTAAAACTTTGCATCTAGTGTGGAATAGGTTCTCTCTCTTTGATTTTTCAAGCTCAACATGTTTTCTCTCTAGATGTGTCCTAACCATAAGTAAATCTCCATCACAAGGTAAGACTTTTTCTTCTTCAGAAGTGGATGTTTATGACTCAGTACAAGATGAAACTTCATTATCACTCTAATGTTCAAGGATATAGGTTGACCTCTTATTGTGACACTCAGAAGCATAATGTCCCTTTTCCTCACACCTATAGCATTTGGTCTCCCTATTCCTATTCTCTTCGAAACGTTCTCTAACTTGAAGTTTTTTTTTCTCTTCCTTTCTCTTTTTATCTTTCCCTCCCTCTTATAATCTTTCCTATGGATGGAGGTGGTTGGGTAATCTTTCAAACTGGAGTTTTCCCTTTTAATTTGTTTCTCCACTCTTACACAAAGTTGGACTAACTCATTGAGGTCATTATAAGGTAAAAGTTCTACCTTATCCCTATGTCATAATTGAGTCCACTTTGGAACCTAACAATTGTTATCCTTGGCTCCTCTCTTATTCCAGTCCTCAACATGAGTAATTCTATTTTTTGCCTATATTCTTCTACACTCATGTTTCTTTGTTGGAGTTTATGGAGTTTGTTCATCAACTCCCTATCATAGTGGGCTGACACATGCCTTCTTCCCAAGGCTGACCTCAGTTCATTCCAATACTTAATCGGAGGTAGGTTTCTCAATCTTAGGTCTTTTACCAAGGTTGTCCACTAGTACAAGACATAGCCTTGAAAACTCAAAGACGCCATAGTCACTCTTCTTTCATCATCTATCTAGTGGCATTCAAAAAATTGCTCCACTTTCATCTCCCATTCCAATACTTTTCAATATCAACCTTACCATAGAAGGGAGGAAATCTATTCTAGGTTCCCTAGTATAATGTTTCCTAACTCTTTGGGTTCTCCTAGGAGGTGATTGATAATGGTTATCATTGTGATAACTGCTATAAAGCTCTTGCTCAGAGGAAAGGATGTGTCTCTAAGGTATTCTTTTCTTTTATGTGATCAATCAAGAGTTGACCAATCATATCTTTAAGCTCACCTTGTTGAACCTTTTGTTCATACTCTTCCTTCAGTTGTAGGCTTTCATTCTTAGGTCTCAAACTACCTTGTATACTAGATTAGCTCATACTTGTGAAGTGTTTTAGAAATTGTTTTTACAAAGTTTTCAAGAACTTACATAAGCTATGAGTGAAAGAGATTTCATAAAAAATTCTTTGTTTTCGAGATAAAGGATTTCTAAAGAGAAACTAGAGGTAAAGTTGTTCTAAGTAGCTCCCAGGAAGGAGAGGTGAGTCACAAATGGACAAGCTTAAGAACCAAGTCCTTCCTAGCCAGAGTTTCCTCATATTATTTTTACCTAAGATTCTACGTAGAAATATTTCAAAAGGTTTTTCAAATGGAAGTTAAAATGCTCCTAAAACCAAAAGAAGGTTTAAACTAGTATGTTATGCTATCCTAAATATCACGGAGACTTAGAACATAAAAAAATCATTCAAGCAATCAAGCAAAATAATAGAAATGTAAATGCAAATGAAAATGTTAGATGATCCTAAATAAAAGTGCAAGTAACACTTGGAGCCCCTTAACACACTTTCACACTAATGCACGATTTAAGGCTGTTATAATGTTCAAATGTGAACTTGAAATTACACTGTTAACTCATTGGCAAGTGTACCAAATCGTATCAAGTAATATAAAATGGTAAGACCAAGTATAGTTTCCCAAGAGACTCGTGACACCAAAAAATCGTATAATACCTTTACTAAATAAGACTAAAGAATGACTCCATTGAATGAAATTTGAATGCAATAAAAGTAAACATAATAACCTGAATGTAAAATTCATCTTTCGAAGCTAAAACAAGAATGAATATATGGTGTTGAGATGATATGAGATGATGACGTTGTTGGGGTTAAATTTCACCTACTTCACTTTCATGCATATTAGAACTCATCTTCTTCATTAGAATGCTAATGTCACTTTCAAAATTACTTAGAACCCAATCCATTGGCGTAAAAAGCCTCCCCTTTATTATTAGACAACAATCCCTTGAAAACCCTAATAACCAATTCTGCATTAAGAAAAGAAGCTTAAGACAACTAAACGTCCTATTTCTATCCCTAGACAATAATTCCTTTAGGTGAAATCCTCCAGATCATGGTTCCTAAGTATTTCCCAATAACAAAGAAATCCAATCATCAAGCTATAAATGGCCCAAACATAACAAGCATTAAGAATAGGAGAAAATCACTAACATTCAATGAAAGAAGCATAAAATATTCAAAACATGTTCAAATACATGAAGTTTAGAGGTTACATCTTTCCCCACAACAAATGAATTTAGCTCTCCATTGTCACGGAGAACCTTAGCTTACAATGGAAGAATGTAAATGAGATGGAAACCCTAGAAAGAGAATAGGAAAGCTCTCGCATGCCCAATCTTCCTCCAAAGGGTCGAAAAATAGTGTTTCTGTGCTTCAACCGTCAAAAGATATGAACCCTAATGTGTAGAGGCCTTTAAATAGATCCAAAATTCCATATGGGCCAATGTCGCCAGTGCTCAGCACCCTAACTAGGGGCAAGCAAGCGAAGCTGCGCGAAGAGTGGCGCTCAACACCTTGGCTAAGGGCAACCAGGCATCATGCAATGTAGCTGAATGGCGCTCAGCGCCCCTATAAGGGCGCCCAGGCGTGCTTGTGAGATCCTTGGCCCTTAGCACCCCTGAAGAGGGCGCCTAGGCGTCCATGCGTGATCACCAGCGCTGAGGGCCCCATAAAAGGGCAATCAGGCGTCCTTAAGCCTTCTACAACCATCTATTCTAGTGTTTTTGCTATCCTTCTTGGGTTCCAACTCCTTGATACTTTACTCCCCTTCCAAAACATACCAATAACCTAAAAAATTGAGGGAATTAGTGATAAAAATCATTAAGTATAACCTCTATTCACTTATTCACCAAATTCAACTAAAACAAGAGTTTAAGCAAGCTTCACAGTCAAAGAGAATTGATTTAGTATCAAAATTACATCACAGATAAGGTAAAATCAACCATTATCATACACCAAGGGCATTTTTCCAAGTCACTTAATCAAATAATAAAACCTAATCTAAAACAGCAAACGTTTTGTGATATTGGTGCTCAATTACACTTGAATTATGCTTAAAAACTAATATGTGCTTCAAACTTCAACCCTTTGTGTTTGCTTCTTCAAAATAGATTGGATGCAAGCATTTTTCTAATGTTTTATGCTATTGGAATTCTACTATTTGGCTTGCTAAACAACCACATCATTGTTCCAAATTCAGCTCCCTCTCCACTTCCTAAGATGCTACCTTGGTAGGGGGAGGTTTTTGTAACCTGAATACTCCAAAAAGACTTCACAACACCATTGAAATCAATCAAAATAGTCACCAACATATTAGGTTGATGCACCAGTTTCAGCGCTAGAGTTTGGTTCCAAAATAAACACTTAAGAGGCCAATGAGTTTAAAAGCAACTAAAACGGGTTTAGAAATGAAGTAGGCACACAATTAGATCCTAGGAAAGGTTCTAGAACAAATTACGAAAGCAAAGAAATCAAAATGCAGGTTGAAAATAAGTTATTTCGAAATTGTTTGATAAAATCAAAAAGTGTTTGATGAAATCCCTTAATGAAAATCAGTTTTGGTGTTTTTGGTTTTTGATTGCTAAACTGGATTGCACGGTTCTAAAGCCTTTATAACATTTTGCATTACTTCTTTTGATCATTGCTAACTCATTGGCAAGTGTACCAAATCGTATCAAGTAATATAAAATGGTAAAACCAAGTATTGTTTCCTAAGAGACTCGTGACACCAAACAATCGTATAATAAATTAACTAGCTAAGACTAAAGAACAATTCCATTGAATGAAATTTAATGCAATAAAAGTAAACATAATAACTTGAATGTAAAATTGATCTTTTGAAGTTAAAACAAGAATGAATGAATGGTATTGAGATGATATGAGATGATGATGTTGTTGGGGGTTAGATTTCACCTACTTCACTTTCATGCATATTAGAACTCATCTTCTTCATTGGAATGCTAATGTCACTTACAAAATTACTTAGAACTCAATCCCTTGGTGTAAAAAGCCTACCCTTGATTATTAGACAGCAATCCCTTGAAACCCTAATAACCAATTCCGCATTAAGAAAAGAAGCTTAAGACAACTAAACATTCTATTTCTATCCCTAGATAATATTTCCTTTAGGTGAAATCCTCAAGATCATGGTTCTTAAGTATTCCCCAATAACAGAAAAATCCAATCATCAAGCTATAAATGGCCAAAAACATAACAAGCATTAAGAATAGGAGAAAATCACTAACATTCATCGAAAGAAGCATAAAATATTCAAAACATGTTCAACTACAAGTTCAGAGGTTACATCTTTCCCCAACAACAAATGAATTTAGCTCTCCATTGCCATGGAGAACCTTGGCTTACAATGGAAGAATGTAAATGAGATGGAAACCCTAGAAAGAGAAAAGGAAAGCTCCTGCATGCCCAATCTTCCTCCAAAGGGTTGAAAATCGCGTTTTTGTGCTTTAGCCGTCCATATATATCCACCCTAGTGCGTAAAAGCTTTTAAATAGATCAGAAGTGCCACATAAGCCAACGTCGCTGGCGCTCAGCGCCCCAATTGGGGGCAACCAGGCGAGACTGCACGAAGAGTGGCGCTCAGCGCCCCTTGAGTGGGCAACCAAGCGTGCTACGGGATAACTGGCACTCAACGCCCCATAAGAGGGCAATCAGGCGTCGTTGCGTGGCCTCTAACGCTCAGTGCCCCAGAAGAAGGAAATAGGCGTCCTTGTGCGACCATCAACGCTCAAGGCCCCTGAAGAGGCGTGGTTGTGTGGCAACCAGTGCCCAAGGCCCCAAAAAAGGGCAACCAAGCGTCCTTGAGCCTTCTGCAGCCTTCTTTTCTGGTACTTTTGTTGTCCTTCCAGAGTTCCAACTCCTTGATACTTTCCTGCTCTTCCAAAACATACCAATAACCTACAAAATTGAGGGAATTAGTGATAAAAATCATTAAGTATAACCTCGACTAACTTATGCACAAAATTCAACTAAAAACAAGAGTTTAAGCAAGCTTTACAGTCAAAGAGTTGATTTAGTATCAAAATTGCATCACAGATAATGGTAAAATCAATCGTTATCAATAACTTATTTCCACTTTAAAACACTGAACCAACTCTTACTACAATCTAAATTGAAATTCAAAGCTAGATCATCAAAACAAAAACTAATTTTTCAACTCTGCACTAGAAAAAATTGACCCAAAATTGGTGGTTTTAGAAGTGATTTCATGCATAAGTTACTCTGCTACTTTGATAACACTTTCAACAACTTTAATTCATCAAATTAAACTTGTTTGAACTCTAATTAAGTACAAAACCGAACTGCAACTCAGATTCACCCTTCCACTTCCTAATTTGACTCAAAATAGGTGGTTTAACATACTATTATGCATACAAGTAACTTGACTTCAAATGAATTGTTCTAACAACTTTAATACCTGAATTTAGACTTGTTACAACTGTCAAATAGCACCAAAATAGCACTGAATGAAAAATGACTTGTGATAACCCAATTATGCAGAATTTGCATCAACCACATCACCAAATTTCACTTTAAATGAATCAAAAGCTAAAGCAATAATGGAAATGACTCTAAGAGTTTCTAGTGTAAATACACTAGAACAAGCTAGAATTGGTCAGCTAGCATAGTCAGAATTCAAACTGAAATTTCTAAGAGTTTTTGCACGGTGACAAGCAAGATTTATCATCAAAAACAACAAGGTGCTTCTAAATTTATGGTAACCAAACTATACTAATTGCATTTCATTGATTGTTTTCGGTTTATCATTTCATTAACTAAGCCCGACTAAATAATTAAGTAAGCCAAATACACAACTACTTTATATTATTTTCACTTTAGGGAAAAAAATTGTAGCATGACTATATTCTTACCATGTTTAATCAAGTGATAAATTCTCATAGAACTTATTCCGAGCTAAAATGCTGTATACATGAATGTTGTCTAAATGAAGACTTTAAAGGAAAGTAAACATGTGATCGTATATTTGGCGGTTTAGCGATAAGAATGCAAAGTCATATAAAAAACTTTTAATTAATATTCATAAGCAAAATCTTTATTTATTTTTTTTCAAATTACTGAGACTAAAAAGATTAGTTTTTTAATCAAAAGAGGTATGAAAAAAAAACATCACAATGGTGACTACAATATGAATTAGGTTAGCACTCCAATCAATATCAATAATTATAATTTGCACCATATCTCAAATACTATTAAAAGTAAGAAAAAAAGAGTATAAAGGTGCGTAAACCACATTGAGACCCACCAAAACTAAGGTAAGTTTTACCTTCCAAATATTAATTTTAATTTTTGGAGGTTAAAAAAATAATTTAACTCTAAATTTTAAAGATCAAAATATTTCTTAAACTTTTATTTTTAAAATGCCGCCAATTCACATATTTCTTCGATATTTCTATCATGGACATAATATGATGTAATTTACGTTTGTATATATTTTCATATATTTTTATTTCTCAAGGTATAGAAATAGTATTCTATAATTAATTTTAACTTTTAAATAATATTCTTTAAATATATTTTGACTTTTACATAATATTCTTTCGATATTTTTGAACTTATACATGATATTCTTTAGATATTGTTGAACTTATGTCTGTTTACAAACTGTTTAGTGTATGAGATGTTTTACTTTGTGGCTTTTTCTTTTTCCATGCATATTCATAAATTCTAAACAGGGACTAAATAAAATAATATTGTTGCAAATTTGCAAGGATTGAATATAAAAGTTACAATTTGATTTGAGGGACTGAGTTTAAAAGACTTATTACTGGATTTTTTTCATATTTCATGAATTTTTCCTTGCAAATTTGTTATAAACTTTTTAAAAATAAAACGTTTTTTTTGTTATTTTTTCTATGAATTTTAATTAGCAGGTAAGTTTTCCGTGAAAAATGTTTTGTGCAAAATATTTTACAAAAAAATTGGTAGCAATTTCTTACAAAATTATTATTCATAAAAAAATTTACAAGCATTTTCTAAGAAATTGTTTTTAAAAGAAAAACTTTGCAAGAGAAATAAGAGTTTTTTTAGTAGTGACCGAAACATTTATGGAAATGAAATATTGTTTTAACAATTTGACCGTGAGGTGACTTTCATGCTACTATAATGTGACTCTTACAAGAGTGAATTTAACATTCGAGACAACTTGTTATAAAACAAATGAACGGGGAGGAAAATTGCTCATAACATTTTATAGAGTAAAATAGATGACATATTTATAGTGGCAAAAACTTACTAAAACAAAATGATCTAATTGGAGAACTAAGACAACTCCACAGAATCTTTAAGGTTACCACAGACATGCGTTGACACATTATTTTGAAATTATTATTCAATTATGTTTGGTCGTGGAAAAAACATAAAAATTACGGTACGACTTTCGAATTCTGAAGGCGCACACGATAATTGTCTTCTGAAACCACACATATTCATTTACAAAAATATTAGAAAAAGAAAAAAAAAATATGTGAACACGTAGATGACATTTACTGAAAAATAAAATGAGTAGATATGACATTGGTAATTACTAATGCAAGCAAAAGGATTTAGAGCCGTTCATGCATGCTAACAAATTTGTTATATAAATATAAACATTGCAAAATAGGTCAACTTTAGTTTAGGTGTTCTCATTCGAACAAGGTTCTATGTCCCCTAATCAAACTCTCTCCAACCATCAATAACCGTATTTCCCTCTCATTCTTCTCTCCATATTATCTTTTTTGTTCCTTTTCCATAGCTTCTTCTCTGAGAGACTCAAAACTCAGCCAGCAGCCGAAAATGTCAAAGGCGGTGGTTTATATCCTAATAGCCACCGCCGTGTTGCTCTACAAATGCTTGTTCCCGTTGAGCCAAGATGAACCAAAGGGTAGTCTTAATCGCAGGTTTGGGTACAAGCTACTTGAACGAGCACCCAACTTTGACCCTCTTGTGGCAGATATTGAGAGAGAGGTTGAAAAGAAAACCACACATTCGGAACCTGTTCCTCGTACGTCGACCACTTTGGACACTACCACGTCGCCGAATGATGTTTCAGGGACATACCGATATCTTACATCTGGCGGTAAATTGAACACCACGTTAAGGTTGATCATCTTGTTCCCTTTGTTAGATAGAGAACCCAAAGATGGGGTGGTTGGTTTTGAAGAGTTAGAGGCATGGATTACTCAGCGAGCATCAGAGAGATTAGATTATCTCACGCAAGCAGAGCTTGATTCCAAAGACAAGAATGGGGATTTGGCCATTTCTTTTAAGGAGTATTTACCTCAGTTTTCTGAAAAGCGTATGGGTAATATAATATGTTTTGTTTTTTTATCGTTGGGTTTTAAATTTCTTCTCTTATTCAACCACCTTCATCCTTCATGTTTCATGTCACTTACTCAGGGAGATACGTAATACATTAATTAATTTTATATTTTTTTAATTCAATCCTTGCTTTAACCCTTTTATTAATTGAATGATGTTGCTTTGGTCATTTTTCCTTTTTGTCTTGTTAAAATTATGTAGGTTCTCTATTTTTTTTTCACTTAAAAACCAGCGATGATTGATAAATTTGACGTTGAATTCTTTATGCTAAAACAGAGGAAAACAAAATGCTGCATGGCGAAGCAGGATGGTGGAAAGAAAGATTTGAAGTTGCAGACGTTGATCACAATGGGCTTCTGAACTTCACCGAACTTAGAGAGTATAAATAATTGATCACTTTTTTTCTTTGACTTTCTCCTTTCTCTTTTCTATGTTGTTTTAAACATTTATTTGTAGGTTACATATATAATGTTGAAATTGTCTACATTTCTTCGATGAAATTTAGCTGAAGAAATTTGTCTCCTTTTGCAGTTTTTTGCATCCAGAAGATAGCGACAATAAAGAAACGCTAAAGTGGATGTTGAGAGATAGGCTAAAGTAAGCCTTCTTTTTTTTTAATTGAAATTGAAAGTAACTTGTGATGGTTAAATATCTTTTTTAGGGTTAATGAATGATGTTCAATTTTCTGAATGATGTTCTCGAAATTCCTGTATATACACATTGACTTAGCTTATATTTTGTTTTGTTTATGATATAGGCGCAAGGACGATGAAAAAGATGGGAAAATGAACTTTAATGAATTTGTAGATCATGTATATGATACATACGAAACTTATATGACCTTCGAAACTCATGGAGGATCGATACCTTCTCCAGAAGAGGAATTTTTCCAGCTTGATGTAAACAAAGACAAGTGAGTTTTCTTTCCTGCCTAAAGTTTTTGAAATAATTATTCAATATTTGAACTGTGTATTCGTATTATATATGCTAACAATAAGATTTTGTGTTATTATGAATTATTGCTCCTGCTTATTATCAAAATTTACTTTTGCTATATATTTGGCAGGTTTTTGTCACCAGAAGAATTGATACCAATACTTTCTTATATCTACCCTGGCGAGCTAGCTTATGCTAAGTATTTCACATGCTTTTTTATGAATGAGGTTAGTTCCCTATCCATAAAGACATATTTAAGTGAAATACAAAAGAGTCAATACAAAAATTCAAAACAATTTCTTAAGATATATCGTTCATTAAAACTTGGTGGGTGAAAATAAAATTATCATTGAATAAATGGTGTTTTGAAAGTGATATTAATTAAATTTATTTATATTTAAATTCACTCTAATTGACAATTTTTTTATTTATATTTAGTTTCAGAACTATTCACAAATTCCATTTATATCTCAACACGCTGACAAATATATGCATTGACAGAAGGAGAAGGTAGCTGATATGTGAGATTTTTTATTCTATTTGATGCAGGCTGATGATAATGGAGATAGAAAGTTGACACTAAAAGAGATGCTTGATCATGAATCTGTTTTTTACAGTACAGTTCATGCAGATGGCCACCAAGAAAGTGACGATGAACATGATGAGCTTTGATGTATGAACCAAGTTACCAGAAAAGTTTTACGTATTTCAAATAGCAATCTAGCTGTTCTCCTTATTTATTTTTTCTCTGTAATATAGAACTCAAACACAGTCATTTTTTCTATTTTTCACAGGACTCATGATTAACATTTTTAATTTGTCTTCGGGCATTATTGTGACAAAATTTACTAATCCTAATCTAAACATTCACTTTTAATTATTAAACCATGATTAATGAAAAATGTTGGGTTTTCACTATGGAAAAACATAATAGAGATTTACATTTTATACAAGAAAATAAAGACACCACTTCCAACCTAACATTTTAAGACAATCAAATCTAACACTTCAAGACATTAGTTGTGTGAATATTATTTGTTTTTCTCATTCCTAAAAGTTTTTCACTTGCAAGTTTCTTCCACATACTTTCCCAAGAGCAACAAGTTCTGAGGTAGAGAACCCGAGCGGGTGGTTATGCTAATAGTAGTAGATTTTGCAATAATTTGGTCTTTTCGTTGCACTCACAATCGCCGAAGAAGATGAACATGTCTGGAAGGATGAAGGAGAGGAGACACTCGGGGGACAACAAAGGAGCTTTAAACGATAATGGAAGTCTCATTTATGTCTGCGAGTTAATAACTTTTTTTAATAACTTTTTAACAATAGATTATGTATCAATATTTTATTGATCCGTAACGGACCAATCACAAGTTATAACCTAGATGGTTGCAAAAAAGTTGTCAAAAGAATATTTTTCTTTCTATTGAACTGTTTAGTTAGATAGAATTGTTTAGTTGGATGTGATGTACTTTACCACTTAAAGCACATGCTAGTGCTTAGGAAAGTGACGCGATGAGCGTGATAAAGAATAGAAACAAATATTACAAACTAATCCACAGCGTTATGAAAATTCTAGATCTCTTACTCTAATTTCCCTAAAGAAATAAAATAAATTATTATATTTATTTAATTTCAAAATTTTATTTTGAAGTGTTTGAACATTGCAAGTGATGTGAATTCGTGAAAATTCCATTCCTATGCATGCGTAAAGCATTTGATAACATTTTGTTGTTGCTTGTAAGAATAGCATTGTACGAGTATCGATTGATTATGAAGCAACACTATTTTATATTACGAATTTACTTTTTTTTTTTTAATTTTCTCTCTCAGTCACTCGAATTAAATCTCACCAAACATATGCTTCGACTTAAACAAAAATGTTGAAATAATTAACAAGCAAATTTTTCCATATATTGAAAGCAAACATTTTATTTTATCAGCACTGACAAAGCAAACTCTAAAACTGACTTTCATTCTCTAATCGATTGATGGGCCAAGAAGAAAAGTAAAGGCAGAATCATCAACTGAGCACCAAAAATGTTTGGTTTGGAGTTAAGATTCATATTCATATTCAAATTGAAATTACTTTAAATAGTTTCAAATTTTAGTTACATAATTTTCGTTTTTCATATTTGAAATGAAGATATAGAACTCTGAATGTTAAATCAAACTATTTAGCAGGATATTGTAGTTTATTTACTGAATTTGTAGTCATATATATGTTAAAAATGTCACACTTTTATTCAAGTGGACACAGTTTAAAACAATTATATGCATAAAAAGACACATCATGCTATGGTTGATGACGGTGACATTGATGATTGTGAATATCTACAAACTCTAGCTTCCTTGTAGACAAGGCCATGGCTGCAGTAAAACCCTTTTTGTGGGCTGCAATGTCTGTCTTCGCTACATATGCAGAGTCCCTCCAACGCACACCCATCAACTTTTTCTGATTCCTTCCCATAAAGTATAGCATCAGACCATTCACTGGAGAACACATTTTGAGGATCCATTTTTTGTTTTGCTGCAATGAACATGCCAAACTTTGGATACTTATGCTGCACCCCTAGGAATGCTACATTCCTATTCTTAGCCCAATGTGGCTTAGCCCCATACTTGAAGAAGGCCAATTGCTCCACTTCCTCCAACAGATCTTGGTTTAGTCTAGGATTTGAAGGGTCGTTTGCACGATAATAGTTGAAATCAACCACAACTGAGTCCTCAGGTTGCCCTAGATATGCACTTGAAGCTTTGATGAAGCGAATTAGCAACCCGTTATAGTTGTCCACCCCACAGAAATTTTCTGGTTTTAGGTCTCTCAGTTTTCTCACGTCACGGACGAAGTCTCCAAATGCTGATGCAGGGAAGATTGCAGTGCTCTCATAGAAAAATAGCCCTTTGATTCGTGGATCCCAAGCACATGATGTGTCAAATCTTGTTGAATATAAGCATGAACCTGAAGTTTGCATTTTGCCTTGGTAACCCACTACAGGGTAGCCGCTGAAGATTTGGCCATTGTTCTTCAACCCATTTCCTACTAATCTCTTGAAGCCCAAAGTTGTAGCTGCTGTTAAGCATTTCCCATTCGTGTTTCTCGTACTCTCTAGTAGTTTTTCTGCATGTGGTTTTTTTTGGTAAAATAAGAAAAAGATTATTAAAGAGACTAAACTTTCCTTATCTAAATTCTCACACAATTATATCAATTTCCATTTTATTTAACTATATTTAAAGTATTACGTATATTATTATTATTATTACTTTTAATTAAACACAGGTCATCATAACTTAGTTCTTAAAAGTTTTATATTTACAATTCTTCCAAAAATATATATTACAATCTTGTAATGACGTTCACCTTATTTTTTCAAATAATTTATTTTCCCATCTGTTATTTCCCCCATATTTGCTGAATCCTCCATTATTTTTAGACCAAAAGAAAATTCAGTTTGAAAAATCAAATTCTGACTAGTTTCCAAACTAAGCTGCACCCATTTCACATTGAAGAGAATAAAGGTATTTTCTTTTATCAGTAAGAAAGTAAAGTGTATAATTTGTATGAATAATAAAAAGATAAAATAAAAATTGTGCTTGCTTGAAATTTGTAGGAAGTAGTGGAGAAAATAGAACAAATACCTGCTGCTCTAACAGATTCTGATATCAAGATGGAATTGGGTTGAAATCCAATGAAGTCATTAACTCCATCACCGGAGGCATTTAAGGGAACCCTGGAATCATATCTGTACACCACTGTGTGCCTTGATGGATACCAAGTTATATCTGCAAATTCATACTTTTTCGCATGCTCTACGTATACATCTTCGATCGCATCATCTTTTTCTGAGAAATTGTATCTTATGCTTCTTTTGAACCTATGCTCGATTGATAATTTTACCTGCACTTCAACATTCATATTAATTTATTAAACTTTACCCACTATTGGTAAAAGTAAATTATTTTTATTGTTCAGTTGGGTTGCATCAAGTTGTGGATTTTTTAATTCACTAAACATGATTCAAAATAAAATTCAGCACGATCAAAAATCTAAAATTAAATAAAATATAATTAAATTAGGGTAGAAAGTTCACGAGATAATTCACCTCTTACAATCCTAAGTATAAACGGTTTAAAAAGTTGAAATATTACAAAAGTGGGTTTTATAACCATACATATTTAGTATTAAAAAGTAAATTAAATTATATGGCTGTTTAAAATATGTTATAATGATGTCGCTGTATTTACGAAATTTTTACTCTACACGCTAGTTATATATTAGTTCATTATTTAAAAACTCCTAATTATTGTGAAAAAATATTTAATTAAAATAGTATATTCAGTTTCCAACCTCGTATCATCATTAATTGAAAAATTAAAATCTCATACATAATTTACCTTTAAAATACCCAATTATTCAAAATTGGATATTTAATTACATAGATCACCTAACATCTAACTAAAATGAATAAAATCACACAAAATAATTTATACTTAGATAAATCGTATAAGCCGTTAATTTGACATTAATGATTTTAATTAAATATTCTCACTTTTATTATTATAATTAAACATATGCAAAAGTAAGTTCGGGAAAATATATTGTGCTTAAATATGTAATCAAGAATGATTATTTCCACAAAAACAAAATAGAAAAAAGAAACGTTAAGAAATAGAAATACATAAAAAATAAAATTGAATTTTTAATTATATGCCAACAGTAGAAATGTGAAAGAAAGTACTTTGAAAAGTGAATAATTTAAGTCAATTAATAGATAGTAAGATCAGATGAATAAAAATAAATGAGAGATAAAAAAAAAGGGTTTTAACAATTTTTCTCTTCCCTCTTTTCTAAAACAAATAACTAATTATATTTTCCTCAACAAAACTAAATATTCAGAGGCCAAAACACTATTCAATCAAATTACATAATTTTAAAATATTTGTTCTATTTTTACTTGTTTTTATTCTATTAAATAAATAAATAAATCATTGAATTTAATTTATTTATTAATAATATTTTTGTTTATATTTGTTTCGTTTTTATCTTTCATAATAAAAATAAAATTAATAGCATTATATACTTTAAAGACCACAAATAAAACCATTCTGCTTAACCTCATTTCTTCTCAATGTTATTAAACCCCAATATAGTATTGAACCGTGGAATTATTGGAACAATAAATCACTAATTGAATTAAATACATGAATTAATATAAATTTTAAATGTGCATAAAAAGTTATACAGGGTACTGATTATTTGACACAATAAATGCTTATAAAACTTAGAAACATGTTACTTTTACACTTAGTAAGTTTTCATATGTCACTTTATTTTTACTATTTTAGTTTTTCTTTTCTTTTTTATAAATATAAAAATTTACTATTTTAAAGAGCATATTACTCTTAAAAATAAACTTTCAAGTTTCTTATTTCTTTCACAAATATACAAATTTACTATTTCAATGATTATATTATTTTTAAAAGTAAATTTTCAAGTGGCTAAGGAAGTTATAATTCCTCTGAAACTTATCTTTAATGTATAGCAATTAATGGGATTTATTATTCCTTGTAGGAATGTTAATTATATTTTCATTTATTTCTTAATAAATGCAAAGACTTTATTCTTAGGATAGTAAAAGGGGTAGTTTGACTCATTTTGTCAGTCAATCACTGATAAGAACACTCGTCATTTTTTTTTTAATTTGCTTTCAAATTTTTTAATTGTTAAAGTTTGTTTATATACATAGAAAAAGGAATAGTAAAAAAATATTTAATAATAGAAGATATTTTCTAATTTTTTAATTAATTAATTAATATTTTTAATTAAATAAATTATAATAACTATTACATGTTAAATTATTTCAATAATTAAATAAATTTTAATTATTTAAATTATAATATTATTACATATTTACACCTATAAAAAATATAATATAAAAAATAAACTTTTTAATTAATTTTTATTTTAATTTTAAAAAAATGGATTAATCTGATCCACATTTTAATCCATTCAATTGACAGACTAGAAAAATCATATCATAATAAAGCTCTTAGTTAAATTCTTCAACCTATCTGTAATTCAGTGCACTGCATCCAAACTGAAAAGACTTTCTCACAGCTATAAATTTGAACCAGTTTAACACTAATGGAGTTTTGAAAATAAGGACCAGATAAGTTTGAATAATTTTTTTAATTTGAAAATAAATTATGTTTTATGATATAAAATAACAGGAAAACAAGTAATTTCGTTATTAAAGTTCTATACAAATTTAAATAAATTGATGAAGTTTAAAATATTAAATCTTAAAATTGATATTTTTATTGCAATTCTTAAATATATACAATTTTTAAACTAAAGATTTAAAAAAAAAAGTAATTTATAGATTGAAAAATGAATCTTTACAAACACAAAGAAATCATTAGAGATTTGAAGTAATTTTATAGATTGAAAAATGAATCTTTACAAACACAAAGAAATCATTAGAGATTTGTTTGGGGACAAATATTTGACAGAATAAAATTCTGTGAGAATAACCAGGATAACCTGATTTAATATCAAATGTCAAAAAGGAATAAATGGGTACAATTAATTCAAAACATTTCAACAACTTTTTAAAAATAAATACATACTACTTGTATATTGTTCTTAAGAATATAAAATAAAGTATTTATTTTCTTCTAAAAATATTATTATATATCTCAAAATTCAAACTAAATATTATAATATGTTTATCTTTGTGTATTTTGAGTTTTAAGAAGTTATAAATATGTTATTGTATTAAGTCATGTTGTAATATTTATTTAATGTTATTTTAAAAAATACTTATTTATCAATATCATTTTACTAATATTAAGTAAATTTATTGTCCTAACTAATTTTATTAAACAAAATGATTTCTTAAATTATAAAAGAGTAAAAGAAAATCTTAATCCATTAAACAAAGAAATCATATATAATCAAGCTTTAAAAAGAAGAATAAAAGGACGAAAATACCCTGACCTTGGAGATGGCACCAAGCACTCCCAGAGACAGCTTGGCCGCATTAAGCATGGGGTCCTGCGCCTCCAACCTCAAAACCTTTGCATACCCTTCAGATCTGGAAGCAGGGACTACAAGAGTAATAGCCCGAACATGATCATGAACAGAACCACCTTTACCCCACCACGAACTACCGTGTGCCCCCGTGCTAATAACTCCGGCAACCGTCACACCCTCCCAATAAGGCGCAGCCACCAAGCTGAACCCTCCACTCTCAACCGCGTCAATCAGTTGGCGAAGCCCCACACCCGCGTCCGCAGTCACTGCCATATTCGCAGCATCGATTTCGATGCCAGAGTCGTATTTCTCTGTGCTGATGACCAGAGTGGCACCTGCACTTGCTCTGGAACTCCCTTGGGGACATGCTAACTTGGGAATGGTGTGCGAAAATTTCGTCACCACCTTGACTTTGAGGTTGTTTCGGACAGCGTAGGACACTGCCGAACGAAGCTGTTCTTCTGTGGTTGGGTATGTCACGTTGAGGGCAGAACAGTCCCGGCGGTCCCCCCACGAACCGTAGGAGTTGCGGAGAATGCAACCTGAACTGCTGCATTCAACCGGGGACTGTGGGACCATGCCGTAGACGGTTGTGATTGAACACAAAAATTGAAGTGCGTGAATGAATCCCAAAATCTGAGAACAAAGCCGGTGGCTACCACCCATCTTGAAGATTGAAGATGGTGGTGATGGAGTCGAGGGAAAGTTTTTTGGTTTGTTAGGTATCATCAGTGTTATACTGCGGATTTAGAAGCACTCACGAAAGATAAAGCTTTGTGAGGAAATCAAGTTATTAAAAGTTGCTTGGAGTGCAAATAAGGGGTAGACTTCTTTCCAAATAAATTAATTTTAAGAAATTGGAATATTTACCTTAATGACATTTATATTTAAGTTTAATTGTTTTCTTTGTTCTAATTTTACTGTTTCAATGTCTAATTGGTTCTATCTTTTAAAAATAATTTCAATTTCATCCGGTAAAATTTGTTCAAACATCCCTTCAATGGAGTTAATTGTAGGCCGATGTGGTAACAGTTTGTATTTTCTTCTATCTCTTTAATTATGGGCGCGATATAATGCGAAAAATCTTTCTATCTCTTTCACTCATAAATAAAAAAACATTTTCGTTTTTAATATTTTCTTTTGATAACATATATATCGTTCGGTTATACTGCATATACCGTTGGTTTTACTACTGTTAGGCTTCGCTATATCGAACGGTCTTGTGTTGTTCAGTACCGAATGGTTGTGGTGATTATTATATCGTTCAGTCTCACTGTGTTGTTCAATGAACCGTTCGGTTTCATTGTTGTGTTCAGTGGACCATTCGGTCCCACTGTGGTATTCAGTGGACCGTTCGGTCTCACTGACCTGAATCGTTCGGTTTTCTTTTGGGCCTGCACTCGGCCTGCCCTTTTTCTGTTATTTTGTTTCTTCTGTTTTTGTTTTTCCTCCCTATATATTTCTTCTCTTGTATCACTTTTGAATTGTGAATAAGATTTTACTACTCAGCCTGTGTTCTCTGGCTTCTTTCTTCTCTTTTCTCTTCTTCATATGCCTTTTTCTTCATCACCGCATAGTAAATCTATGATGGCATCAGAAGAAATTCTTGTTGCTTTCTGATTCTTGCACTCCTGTTCTTGTTTTTTATCTTTCCCTTCAATGGCAACCACTGAAACACATCTCCCAATCCAAGATCCTACCCATTCATATCTTTACCTTCACCCCAATGAAAACCCCGCCATATTCCTTGTATCACCCGTTCTTAACACCATAAACTATCATTCATGGAGCAAATCCTTCATTATGGCTCTTTTTGCTAAGAACAAGGTGGAATTCGTTCTTGGATCAGCTATTCAACCCGCTAAGACTGATGCTTCCTTTCCTGCTTGGTTCCGTTGCTATAGCATGGTTGTTTCATGGCTCCTTCATTATGTCTCTCCTTTCATCCGTGAAAGCATCATAAGGATGGATCACGCTATTGACATATGGAATGACCTGAAGAACCACTTTGCCCAAGGCGATCTTGCAAGAATTTCCACATTACAAATGGAAGCAACCACCATGCCCCAAGGCGAGATCTCTGTCACCAAATTCTTCACCAAACTCAGAGTTATTTGGGATGAACTTGACAGCTTCCGCTCAGACCCCGTCTGCATTTGTAAGCTCAAATGTTCTTGTACCGTTTCTTCGATTCTTTCTTCTACGAGGTTTGA
Source organism: Vigna umbellata (assembly GCF_029865625.1). Lineage (NCBI taxonomy): Eukaryota > Viridiplantae > Streptophyta > Magnoliopsida > Fabales > Fabaceae > Vigna > Vigna umbellata. The sequence continues at coordinate 29,572,925 of NC_142165.1, read as the reverse complement.
ATGACCACTATACCAATATACAATCTCACATTCTTCTTCTTGATCCTCTTACTCCCATTTCCAAAATTTTTTCTCTTGTTATTCAACAAGAACGTCAATTAATGACTGATCATGTTACTCCTTCTGTGAAAGCTAATTCATTCTCTAATTTCTCCTCTCAACTGAACGATTATACTGTTGTTACTTGTACCTATTATAACCGGGTCCGCCACCAAGAAAATACCTGCTTCAAAAAACATGGTTTCCCCATTCAAGATCACCAGAGTGTCAAAACCACAAACAACAACAATCGTAAGATCTGCACCTATTGCCATAAAAATGGTCATACCATTGATGTTTGTTTCAAGAAACATGGCTATCCTCGTGGTCATAAGCTTTCCAACAACAAGCTCGGTTAGATTCACGATGTTGTTTCATTCACTCATGGTGATAGTTAATCGAACAACTTGGATCAAGAATAACCTTCTATTGAGACCATTCAACTCACGCCCCAACAATATCAGGTTCTTGCAGAATTGTTCAAACAATCTGAGCCTAACGGTCCTAATGTGCACATCAATCAAGTCAGAACTCTCTCCACAAACACTTCTTCAGGTAATATTGTTTCAGGTCTTCAAGTGCATTCTGGTAATACATGGCTTCTTGATTCTGGTACCACCGATCATGTTTGCATTTCTTTAAAATTCTTCTTTTTATCAAAAGACTACTCCTATTCCCATAACTTTACCCAATGGAAAAATTATACATGCTCATTATAGGGGTACCGTTCGGTTCAATCCTAAGCTTTGTCTCTCTAATGTGCTCTATATCCCTGACTTCTCTTTCAATCTTATATCTGTTTCACAGCTTATCGCAAACCTTAATTATACATTAACTTTTTCTCCTTCTGGCTGCATTATGCAAGACACACAAAGTCAAGAGAAGATTGGTTTGATTAGACATCACAATGGCTTATATCTCTTTGACTCATGCTTGTAAACATGATACTAAATGTAGTCCTTTAATTTACTCTATATAGAATCCAAATTTATGGCATGCTCCTATTGGGCACCTTTCAAATGACATGTTACATCTTTTAAAAAGCAAACATGCTTATATAAAAAATGATACTCATATTACTTGTGATGTGTGCCATCGATTTAAACAAAAGAAACTCCCTTACATTGCTAGTACATCTCATTCATTGTGTTCTTTTGATTTACTACATATTGATATATGGGTCCCAGTACTGCTTCTATGAATGGTTTTAAATACTTTTTAACCATCATTGATGATTTTTCTCGCTACACCTGGATTATACCTATGTTAGATAAATCTTCTGTTAAAAATCACATTCTTACTTTTCTTTGCAATATAGAAACTCAATTCAATACAAAGGTAAAAACTATACGAATTGACAATGGCGTTGAGTTCACTATGCATGATCTTTTCTCAAACAAGGGCATTAATCATCAAACTACTTGTGTTGAAACTCCTAAACAAAATGGTGTTGTCGAACGTAAACACCAATACATCTTAAATATCACTCATGCCTTACTTTTTCACTCACATCTCCCAACTATTTTCTGGTGTTATGCAGCCCAACATGCTATTTTTTTTTATCAATCAGATGCCCACACCTGTCTTACAGAATGATACACCACATGAACGTCTTCATGGATCTCCTTGTGACCTCTCAATGTTCCAAATTTGTGGTTGTCTCTGCTATGCCAACACCATTACTGCTCACAGAAAGAAGTTTGATGATCGTGTTGTCATTGGCATTTTCTCAGGTTTTAAACAACACATGAAAGGTTATCTCTTTTTAAATCTCAAAAACCATAAGGTTGATATATCCCATGATGTTATTTTCCATGAAAATATTTTCCCATATAAAAATACTCATAAAACCGACAACTCTTTATCTCTAACTTTGCCCACTAATTACACCAATAACTATGATACTCTTTTATCGTTCGGTTATACTGCTGCCGATACTTTATTTACTCCAACTATTCCTTGCACTAATGACATTCCTCATAGCACATCCACAGATATCACTCAAATTGATGATACTAGTAATGATACCTCTACTAGTGTAAGACGGTCTTCTAGACCACGTAAGATTCTTGCTTATTTAAAGGATTTTAAAACTAACAACATTGTTCGCTATCCCATCAAGAATTATCTTAATTATGATCGTCTTTCTACTTATTTCAAGCATACTATTTTATCTATTTCATCTAATATTGAACCAACATCTTATTTTGCTGCTTCAAAACAACCTCAATGGGTTACTGCCATGCGTGCCGAGCTTGATGCCCTATAGGCTAATAATACTTGGGTCCTAACCACTTTACCACCTAATAAAACTGCTATTGGTTGTCGTTGGGTTTATAAAATCAAATACAACTCTGATGGCTCGGCCGACCAGTATAAAGCATGTCTGGTCGCCAAAGGATATAACCAAATTGAAGGGTTAGATTACTTCGATACTTTTGCACCTGTCGCCAAACTCAGCACCATTCGGCTTCTCCTTGCCATAGCTGCTTCCAAGAGATGGCCACTCAAACAATTGGATGTTAACAATGCTTTCCTACATTATGACCTTCATGAAGATGTCTATATGAAAGTTCCTTCTGGCCTTACCACTTCAACCACGAATCAAGTTTGCAAACTGCAAAGGTCTTTATATGGTCTTAAAGAATCTGGCCGACAATGGTATGCTAAGCTGCATCATTTCTTACTTTCAAATAATTATACTTGTTCCACTTCTAACAATTCTCTTTTTCTGCAACATGATGATGATTACATTACGACACTTCTCATTTATGTTGATGATATCATCATAACCGACAACAATAATGGAGAAATACAACGTATTACTGACCTTCTCCATTCTACCTTTCGCATAAAGAATCTTGGTGATTTAACTTACTTTCTCGGTCTTGAGGTCGCACGCAACTCCAAAGGGATTCATCTTAGCCAACGAAAGTATGTTCTGGATTTCCTTGCTGAAACCAGCCTGCTTGACTGCTCCTCTGTCCCTACTCCCATGGTTCACAAACAACCATCTATACATATCGATCGGTCACTAGATGATGCTATCGCTGCTTCCTATCGTCGACTTATTGAAAAACTCATCTACCGTACCACCACCCGTCCAGATATTACTTTTGTTGTCAATCACCTCATTCAGTTCATGTCTGCTCCGACCTCTGCCCATCAACAAGCTACTACTCATATTCTATGATATCTCAAAGGTACCCCTGGTGCTGGCATTTTTCTTCCACACAATTCTACCGTTCAGCTAAAAGCCTTCTATGACTCTGATTGGGCCACCTGTCCCGATACTCATCGTTCGGTCACTGGATTCACTGTCTACCTCGAAAGTTCCCTCATTTCATGGCGCTCCAAGAAACAACCAACCGTTTCTCGTAGCTCTTCTGAGGCTGAATACCGCTCGCTAGCCAGCACAGTGTGTGAACTCCAGTGGCTCACTTACTTGCTTCATGATCTACACGTTCCTTACATCTCTCCTACTCTTGTCTACTATGGCAATCAATCTGCAATACGAATCGCCTCTAATCAAGTTTTCCATGAACGCACAAAGCATATTGATATTGACTGCCACCTTGTTCATGAAAAGGTTGTTGTTGGATTGATCAAATTACTTCCTATCTCCACAACCATGCAGATAGCTGACATATTAACTAAACCTTTAGCCCCTCCTACTTTTCAACTTTTGCGTTCCAAGCTAGGTCTTCAAAATATTTACACCCAGCTTGAGGGGGGCTGATAACAGATATACCGTTCGGTTATACTGCATATGTCGTTCGGTTTTACTACTGTTCGGCTTCGCTATACCGAATGGTCTTGTGTTGTTCAGTACCGAATGGTAGTGGTGATCAGTATATTGTTCGGTTTCAATGTGTTGTTCAGTGAATCGTTCGGTTTCATTATGGTGTTCAGTGGACCGTTCAGTCTCATTGTGTTGTTCAGTGGACCGTTCGGTCTCACTGACCTGAACCGCTCGATTTCCTTTTGGACCTGCACTAGGCCTGCCCTTTTTCTATTATTCTGTTTCTTCTGTTTCTGTTCTTCCTCCCTATATATTTCTTCTCCTGTATCACTTTTGAACTGTGAATAAGATTTTACTGCTCACTCAGCCTGTGTTCTCTGGTTTCTTTCTTCTCTTTTCTCTCCTTCCTATGTCTTTTTCTTCATCACCGCATAGTAAACCTATGCTCTCATTTTTTACTATGGAATTTTCTAGAAAGTATTTTTTATTACTGTCAACCAAAAACATCAACAACGATCTTCTTCCACCACTCTCTTCAACTCCTCTCTCGTCTTCTCCATCACTCTTGGCTTATTCAACAAATTCAAAATAGAGACAGAAAATGGAACCATGTTAATACCGTATTCTCCATTTTAAATTTCAAAATTAACATAATTTTTTCCGTTATATATTTATTTTCATTTATATTATCATTTAAAGTTTTCTTGACATTGACTAGAGAGTGAAATAAAGGAGATATAATTAGTAACTAATTTAAATTTACATTGAGAACAAAATAATTAAATTAAGTTTTTTTAGTAGTTTTTGGCGAATAAAACTTAAAATCACCGATGTATTGATCGGGTCTTATTTTACTTTACGTAAATAAATTATAGTCTCTTTGTAAAATCTTCTTATGGTTTTTGTTTTAAAATAACATTATTTTAAGATATATATTTCAATAATTTGTAATTGACATGTTAATTTCTCTAATTTTAAAATATATTTTAATAAAGAAGCTATGAATGAGTTGTTGTTGTTATTATTATTATTATTTACGTCTGGTCATTCTCGTTGGTGAGACTTAAAAATCTCTTATTAAGTATGGTTTTTCTAGTGAATTTGACTTCTTTTACATAGTTGATCTTGACTCTCATGGGTTGAAGCCAGAAAAGCCCATAGAACTAAAAAATTCTCATAGAAAAAATTCACATAACCAAAATATCTACAAAAATCGTGTGGACAAGAATCAACCTATAGACTTTTTTTAGAAAAAATATTCATTTCAAATAAAAAAATGTAATTAATTCTCAATGTCTATCATGATATGATAAAAGAGCCTAAGCCTAATCCAATTATGCAACATAACCCCTACTCTACTTTCCGAGACAGGTTTTTATCAAATTTCAAGTTCTTATAAATTTCCCATAATACAATTATTTAGAATAATTGGCAAATTTGTTTTAAATGTATACCTAATAAAATATAAATTTATTATAAAGTATAATAAAGTATATATATATATATATATATATATATATATATATATATATATAAATAGATCTGTATCTATCAAATAATAAACCAGTTTTCATATTCATGAGTAATTTGGTCTTATAAATAGAAGGGAAGGAAGTGTTGCTGTAATAAATAACAATAACGATTGTTTAAATTTATTACTCTAAGATGTCGTTGATCAAAATAGAATTTTATTTAAATTTTCGAGTTTGAATTTATTTAAAAATTTTATGATTAGATTATTCATATTAGATATATCCAGTAAAATCTACTTGTAAATATTTTTCACATTAAAATTGAATTATGATTTATTTTTAATAAGTTAAAAGTTGATGATTAATATTAAATTAAATATTTTAAAAAATATTTAATTAAATATTTTTAATTAAATAATATTCTTAATGGATATATTTTTAGGAAAAAGAAATTTCATATTAGAAAAAGTAACAATAACTTAGACCCTCTTTAAAAAAAATAATAATAGTGATCGATAAATAATTAAGAAAATAATCAAATTACGGTTATAAATATTTCACTAAAAAATACTGCACCGAAAAATTATGGTTATAATTAAGAAAATAATCAAATTCATAATTTGTAAAATTGAATTTTTAACATGAAAAATAATCTCACGTTTTTTTAAATTAAAAATACATAATCTAATGATATAAAGAATTTGAGTTTTAAATAACTAAATTATGAATTTGTGAAAAGTAAACAGGTTTGAAAATGAAAGTAAACATAAGTTTATTTAGTTGAACTAAACCCAGTTTAATCTTGACCCCAACCCATTTGAAAAGGGGTTTTGGGGGTTGGAGCTGTTTTTGGCCCCCACTTGAGGGGCTTCCTAAAATGAGGCTTTTGAAATGGGTTAGGGCTAACCCATGGATCATGGGTCAAGTTGACACCTCTAGTCCTTGCAAGCTCTTCTACTATCCTATTCTTCCTCTCAACAACACCATTCTGATATGGTGTTCTAGGAGTAGAGAAGTTGTATGATATGTCTTGCTCATCTCAAAAATTCTCAAAGCTCTCATTCTGAAATTGTCTCCTGTGATCACTTCTAATAGCCTTTATCCTAAGATCTTTTCCATTCTGGATAATATAGGCAAATTTCTTAAAGGTTTTAAAAGTATCACTCTTAGAAGCAAGAAAGAAGGACCAAGTGAATCTAGACTAATCATCTACAATGACCAAACCATAAAGATTTCCTCCTTGACTTTTGATTCTTGAAGGGCAAACAAATCCATGTGTAAAAGCTCAAGAGGTATAGTAGTAGATATTATCCTCTTGGATTTAAAAGATGTTTTGGTTTGTTTTCCCTTTTGACAAGCATCACAAAGTCTATCAGATTCATACTGTATGTTTAGTAGCCCAAGAACAAGACCTCTAGATGCAAGTTTATTTAAATGAGGCATATGAATATGAGCAAGTCTTTTATGCCACAACCAGGGCTCATCTTCTTTGGACAACAAGCATATTACAGATTTAAAAGAAGTCTTTCTAAAATCAACCATGTATATGTTGTTACATCTCATGTCAATCAACACAAGTTCATTTGAAGAAGCATGACAAATTAAACAATGATTAGGTTCAAATGTAACTTTCAATCCTTTATCTAACAATTGGCTAATACTAAGAAAATTATGTTTCAGCCCATCAATAAGTAACACATTTTCAATAATGTATGAGGAAGGTGTTTGTATTTTACCAATACCAACAATTTTACCCTTATTCTTGTCCCCATATGTAACTGACCACTTGTTTTGTAGGATAGGCTGATGAACCTTGTAGGTAGGGATGGCAACGGGTCGGGTCGGGCACGGATAGTGCCTACCCGCAACCCGACCCGACAAAAAAAAATCCACCCGCTATCCGACCCGCTACCCGCACGGATACCCGCTTAAAAAATATCCGCGGGTATTTTAAAACCCGCGGATACCCGTGGATATCCGCAGATACCCGCAAATATTAAAAAAATATATATTTTAATAAATTATTAAAATAAAATTTAAATAGAATTATAAAAAATATATAAAATATAATATAAATTAAATTAAATATAAATTTTAATTAAATTTAATATTGTAAAATATAAATTAATGTTAATTTTAATTAAATTTAACTTAATAAAATATAAATTAAATTTTTATTTTTATTTTTTGCGGGTAGCGGGTATCCGCGGGTACGGATAGTATAATATCCGCACCCGACCCGTTTATAAGCGGGTATTAAAATATCCGCTACCCGCGGGTTGCGGGTAATAAATATCTGCGGGTATCAACTATCCGTCGCGGATTTTATCCGCGGATATCCGCGGGCGCGGATTTTTTTGCCATCCCTACTTGTAGGATATCTAGTCATATGTCTGAAACATCCACTGTCCAAATATCACATGGCTTCTTTTTCATCTTTTTCATCTTTTTCCTCATTGCTTCCAGCATGTGCAAATTTTGTCATCATACTCAAATCTGTTTGCTGTTTTGAGTGGTTGCAATCAACTTCACTGCCTTTATTTTGTTGTGAATCTTGGTCTTTAGAATGCTTTTGATTTTCTACAGATTCATGTTAGATTTCCTTTTACTCGTCAGGAATTTCAAGAACCTTTTTTCCACTAAGTCAGTTTCTTCAATTTCAATGAAGTTGGTGACTCTTTTCTTCATTTGATTTGATCTCCTTGGTATTCTTGTTTTAATAAGGTCATGAGAACAGTTAATCACAGAATGTTGTATATCTTTGTCTATTGAATTCAAGAAAACATCATCACGTGCATCTTTTGATGACAATGCTCTAGCTAGGACAAGCCAAATCTAGAAGCAACCAAGCTATGAGAGCTCACGGTTTTGCATGCAAAATTTGTGGAGGAAGGTGGCTAGAGGAGACCACTTGGGTTGCTCTAGCCTAAGGTGACCTTAAAAGAGTAGTATGACACAAAAATGGCAGCATAACTTTACTCTAAATCAAAAGTTATTACATGATGGAGAACACCGCTATTTATAGGCTAAGGTGTCTCAAAATGGACAAAAAATTTAACCTAAAAGACCCACATTGGTTGGCTTGGAAAGCAAGGAGAAATCCTCTCCAATAGGAGGGAGACAAGTGGCAAAAATCCTCTCAAATGAGAGAGTGACATGTGGCCACTACTTATGGAAAAACTCTCCATTCCAAGAGTGACACATGGTCACTAACTAGGAAGAAAACTCTTCGATGGGAAGCCTCCACATTTGTAGGATGAAATCTTGCTCCCTTGTTCTCCAAGCTTAGCCAAAATGTTGATCGCTTGGTCAACACACCCATTTTGGATGTCCAAGCATAGTCAACTTTGGGCCTTGGCCCTTTATTGACTTGTTTGGTCAAAATCCTATTCTACTTGGCCCAAAATACAAGGCCCAATTGAAATCCTACACTATTAGGCCCATAATACAAAGCCCAAATAAAATCTAGACTACTTGGCCCATAACACAAAACCCAAATAAAATCTAGACTACTTGGCCTACAATACAAAGCCCAAATAAAATGTAGACTACTTGGCCCAAAATACAAGGTCCAAAATTATTCTTACTCTAATAAATCCTCACGATGACTTAAGATGATCCAAGAGAAAGAGTCTAGGCACACCTTCCATAGATGTCTCTGACTCTTCCTGAATGTGCTAGGTCATGGCTAGGGGTATGCCATCATCACTCATAATCTGAGATATATTGGCCATCAAGAACAATTTAATCGATTATACTTAAAACCTAATCGATTAAAATTCGAGTAAAATTTGAATTCCCAACTCTGGTGCCAATTGTAGAAAAAGTTAAGCCAATAATCTCAACCAAGAAGGGGATGAGATGAATTGGTTATCCCTTTAAAAAATTTGTTCTTTCAAAAGATTTTTGAAATGTTTGAAGTTTTCTTGGAATGCAATCAAAAAAGTATATGAACAATGTAAAATAGAAGGGATAGAAAGATCAACACCTAAACCCTACATCCAGTCTTCATTCAATGAACCTGAGTTGAAGGGAACGAATATAATGATAGAGTTTGTATAAGCAAGAATACAAAGAACTCCCCTCTCAAATGCACTCTCCTTTCCCAAACTCAATATCCATTATAGCACAAGACGTGAACACCTCACAGTCTCAACCTAGAAAGCTATCTCTACTTTCTGTCACCTTAAAGCAATCCCAACTCTAAGAACTAGAACACACAAGGTTCTCTTCCTGACTCACAACAACAGGGAAACACAATCTTCTTAATTGGCAATGACTACTGATCTAGATAAAACACACCAGATGTGAAAATTTGATCAGCAATGTGAAAGCACAATGTCCTTGCAAGAATCTTTATGAATTTCCTTTCAAATGAGTGATCTTGATTCTCTAAGAATTCTAGGACACTCCTACAATTAAATCTCAACAAACAAGTTATTTATGAAAGTGTAAGATTATAGAATTATGTTGAGGCATAGAGCAATGCGTCAATTTATAGATTTTTCAACTCCGGTGCAGTTTAATCCATTAAGCATTTAATGTAATTTGTTAAACTTTTTCTTCTACTTTAATAGTTTTACATCTGTATTAGATTTAATAGATTAAAATCACATGCAATCGATTATAAAAAACATACAAGCCAACAATATTCAAAATATGACTGCTATGAAAGTTATAACTTTTCAAGAAAATGATTTTCACAAGTGACGCATTTTAACTAATTAGGAAAATAGTGTTACCAGTTAAGTTCCATACTTAAGCAAATTTGAAAACATTTTCCATTCAAAACACTTCGGTGCATTCAGCAATCATGTACTGGCATAACAACGTGTTTTAATCGATTATACAATTAATGTAATCGGTTAAAACATAATTGTTTTGCCCTTGATAAGCATATACTGATATCTGATGAAATTTAACAGATTATGCAAACAGTGTAATCGATTATTTCATGTAGATATGAAATGTGCAATGTATTTCAACCAATGATTCATTTTCAATCAATGAATACATACACCAAACAATTCACGCACAAACACAGATATAATCAAGCAATTGTTTTGTCATTTATTGTGCAAGAAACTATAAAACATTTCTTTTGTTCATCATCAAAAACATGTATGTGAGATGGGTTCAGCTATGCACACCTCCTCCTATCAACAATTGTGTTAGGTTTTCCCTATGAATGTATGTATGGTTTTGTTGGGTTATCCCATAATATGGTTTGATACTAAGAGGGAACAAAGTTATGATAATTTGGGGTTTTATCATGCAAATGTATGTTATAAAGAAGGTATGATAATTATATGCAAAATATTAAGTTTGTTGGGTTATAATCTCTATGATGATGGGTTTTGGATGATTCAAGTGATGTAATGTATGCATTAAGGTCTGTTCATAAGGGTATTGTTGGTTAGAACAACCAATATCTTCGAGTCGCGCAGCGAAATAAAAAATTACGAAAAGCGTGTTCGGTCAAATTAAAAATGGTTCCTTAATTTTCTTATAAGCATTTTATCGAATAGTTGATGAGCATAAAATATAAAGAGTGTAGGGAGTAGAAAAATCACACAAATGATTTTTATCCTGGTTCGAATCAAAAGATTCTACGTCCAATCGTTAATCACTATGAATAATGATTAACTTTTTTAATAAAATCGTTTCATAGTTACAATGAAAGTGAATAGAAAATAACAATAACAAAAACACCTTCCTTCGACAAACGAACCAAAAGAATGCAGCAAAAACCTTCCTTTGACAAACGAACCGGAAGAGCTTCCTTCGACAAACGAACCGGAAGCAATAACTCTGCCAACTTGAAGAGAACCGCTCCGACCTTTGACACACAAAGCGTGAGCTTCTCCTATTCACAAGACTTGACAAGAGCAAGAACTAGCACTTGAGAACTTCCTCAGATTTCACTGTATTCTCAAATTCGCAAAGTTATTTTCTAAAGTGTTTGATAAAGGTATATATAGCCTATTGGTCCAAAAATGAAAAGACGCATTACAACTGCTAGTGATAATCGATTATTGTAAGTGATAATCGATTATATGCAAGACTTGGAACAGTTAGGACATCCTCATGTCATTCGGTTCAACCCCTTATCCCCTTTTGTCATCCAACGTTCGGTGCTAACTACTCGATCTCGGTTATGCTTTCCACCGCTTGGCTCAATACTTGTAAGCTTTCCAACTCTTAACATTTTCTTCTACAGTGAAGTTGGACATAATTTCGTTCAGCTTGTGTTAGACATCGTTCGGTCCTTCAACTGCTATGCGCCATTCAGCCTTTTAGCATTGTTCAGCCTTCAACTATGTTCAACACCATTCAGTCCTCAACTTTTGTTCGGCCAGTGTTAGTGACCGTTCGGTATTCAACTGAGTTTCACCAATGTTCAACTTCTTCTGTCCTGAACTGTGTTCTGCCAGTGTTCATCCTGTGTTCGGCCTTGAATTGCTATATATCATCCAGCCTTCAACTATTATATGTTGTTCGGTCTGTTAGCTATGTTCGGCCATGAACAGTGTTCGGCCATGAAAAGTGTGCTGCCTTAAGCTGTTTTTGGCCTTCATTTGTGTTCAACATCATTCGGTACTCAAGTTGTGTTCGGCCAGTGTTAGTGACCGTTCGATATTCAACTGAGTTTCGCCAATGTTCAACTTCGTTCGGTTCTGAATTGTGTTCGGCTAGTGTTCATCCTGTGTGTAGTCGTTCGGTCTGCATATGCGTTTGGCCGTTGAATGATGGTGGCCGTTCGGTCTTAGTCATGCTTATGTTCGGTTGCCAGGTTCAATTCTTTCTATCAACACTTCACCTTTCAACCGCTCGGTCTCCTTCATGCCTTCTACCGTTTGGTCTTGATCATGCCTTCTACCATTCGGTCTTAACTCCTCCGTCCTGATGTCTTATACAGAAATGCTTTTAAATTCATACAATAGAAGTCTTCTTATTCTTCACTTTGTAATATCATCAAAATTATTATCTTCAAGATACCAATGCTCCTTATTTGTAACAGGTATGTGAAGCTTGAATGCATGCATGAGGTTTTAGAGGAGATTCTCTCATGATATAGGGTTGTTGCATGTATATTTGAACACTTGATATTTGTCCAGAATGTATTTCAATTCGGCAATATCATTAGTTATAATCGACTATTTTCACATTGGTTGAGTTGAGTTTCGGAAATAATAGATTATTTGGGATGATAATCGATTATCCCATTATACGTAATGAATTATTGTGATTTGTTGTATAGAATCACTGAGATAATCGATTATCTTAAGTTATAATCGATTATCACAGGGTATTTTATGTACATGTGTGTGTTTCGGGAATAATTGATTATCACTCATGATAGTAAATTATCAAAAAGTATTTTTATTGGAAACGATGCGTTTTGATGAAGATTGGACATGGACCAAGCATGCCGAGCTGTAAAACGTGATGATAATCAGAGAATGGGATTAGTGGTTATGTTTAGGGTCAGGTTTGACATGTGGTTGAGGTTGGAGCATGAGTGAGTGTTGGGATGTACCTGAGTATATGGTTGATGAGCATGAGAGTAGAGGATAAGTTTAGTAGTTATACCTTGTAAATCTTGGTTCTATCTACGGATAGATGCTTCCTTTGCCTTGTGTGCATAGGAAGGGTTCTTCGGGTATTGAACCTTCCATATATGGGGGTGATGGTGTCATCCTTGTCATTGTGTGGCAGGATTACATGTTCCTTAGTTGGATTGTGGGACTACTCAAGTGTATTTATATAGGGATGCTATAGGTTATGCTATAGGAGCAACTATAGTTAGGGATGACAATGGGTCAGATCGGGCACGGATAATGCCTACCCGTAACCCGACCCGACAAAAAAAAGATTCACTCGCTACCCGCACGAATATTCACCTAAAAGATACCCGCAAGTAGTTTATAACCCGCGAATATCCGTGGACATCCGCGGATACCAGCAAATATTTAAAACAATATATTTTTTTAATTATTAAAATAAAATTTAAATAAAATAAAAAAATTAAAATATAACATAAATTAAATTAAATATAAAAGAAAATTTAATATTAATTAAATTTAACCTTATAAAATATAAATTAATGTTAGTTTTAATTAAATTTAACTTAATAAAATATAAATTATATTTTTATTTTTATTTTTGGCGGGTAGCGGATATCCCCGGGTACAGATAGTATATTACCCGGACCCGACCCGTTTATAAGCGGGTATTAAAATATCCACTATCCGCAATCCGTGGGTAGTAAATATCCGCAGGTGATAACAGTTGAAAATACCATTCTCTATCATGTAATTTTGACACTAAATGCACCCTTTTCTGCTTAGAAACTTGCTTGGAATCATGTTTTTGCTTTAGTTTTGTGAATAAGAGAGTTGAGGTTATGCTTGATGATTTTATTACTAAATTCCCTTTATTTTATAGGCTATTGGAATGATTTGTAAGAGGAGTTAAAGTACCAAATAGTTGGAATGCAGAAAAGTCAACAAGAATGCAGAAAAGTCAACCAGAGTGTAGAAAAGTTAACTAGAGTGCAGAATTTTCGTCCCGTATTGCGCTCGGGCGCCCCTTGACATCCACCGCACACCGCCCTGGCACCGTTCCAGGGGCGCTTGAGCGCCACACGGTGCCGCACACCGTCAAGCGCCCCATTTAGGGAGCTTGAGCGCTAGTTTCGTGGGCTTGGACCTGTTTTCTGTTATTTTTATGTTCTATTTAAGGACTTACATGTCCTAGGTTTTGTATCTCTGGCTGAAGCAGTACAACAACACTCTCTTCCACTCTTTAAAGGCGGATTTGGATGCGAAAGCATCCTTCCTCTACTTTTAGGGTTTTGCTATCTCATGCTTTTCATTTTCATCTAGTCTCTCCATGTCTATGAGGAACTAAACTCTATTTGTTGTTGGGGGATGATGTAACCTTGTGAACTCTCATGTATTTGAATTTATTCTTAAAAACACATGCTTTTTTCATTAATTGTTAGAGTAATTCATCTGTGCTTATTACATGCTTTGTTTAACTCATTCATCGCATGATTTATGAATTGCATGAGTGTTGGGAGGTTCCTTACAATTCAGGTCCTTGTTGAATTCTCTCAAGAGTAATATTGCTCAGGGATGAGGGTATGAGTCTTGGTCGTCTTTAAGCTCTTGATCTTCACATTTAATTACTAGGAATGCTAGGAATTGCATGAACTGGTGATTAAGAACAAGCCTATTTCGTCGAGGGATCGGGCTTAGGTGGTTTAGTGAGTGACGTTAACATTAATGCATAAAGAAGAATTCTTACATAGATGAGAGGAAACTTGGTAAAATCTAACCCCAACAACATACTCATCTCATATTAAACAACATCTGTTTATCACTGTGTTCTTTTGCTATTGATCAAATTGCATTCATATTTAATTTTCAGTGTTTTGCATCTTAAACCAATGATATCTCATTTTATTTAAGTCTTAATTATTCGAGTTATCACACAATTGTCTAGTGCCGAGAGTCTTCTGGGATACGATACTTGGTCTTACGATTTTATATTACTTGTGCGATTTGGTACACTTGCCAATCCATCAATAAGTTTTTGGCGCCGTTGTCGGGGACTCACGATTTAAAATATTTTTTTTTGTGTGATTCTTGATTAACTTTGACTTTATTTTTTTATTTTTATTTTTATTTTTATCCTATTTTTAATTTGTGTTTTGTGTCGTTTGTTTTTGTTTTTGTTCTAATAGTGTTTTCTAGGGTTTGTGTCTAGCGCTTGCAGGATGCAATTCAGACAAGAAGTTAACTATATGGACACTTAATTCCACCAAAGTAATTTTAACCACTGGTGGAAACCTCACTTAAACATGGGTCAAAGTCAATTTGGGCAAGCTGCCGAACAATTTGATAGGTTGCCACAACAACAATGTCAGCAACAACCCTCTCTTTCTGGAAGAATGGCTAACATGGATGACACACTTCAACAGCTAATGCAAATGTCTAATTCTCATCATAAAAGCAATCAAGCAGCATTCAGAAGGATAGAGAGCCAACTTGGTCACATAATTCAGAAGATGGATGATCTTGGGAGTAACATGAAGGCTAACCCTAGAGAGGAATGTCAAGTTATTATCACTAGAAGTGAGATAGTTTTAGATGAGAGAAAAATAGAGTGAAAAGAAGAAAGGTTGAGTGAAAAAGAGAAAGATGTAAAGGAAGAGGAAGAAAAAGAAGAGAGAAAAAGTGAGGTTGAGAGAAAAGAAAAGGGGAAGAATGTGGAAGAAGAGAGAAGAGAAACAGAAGAGGTTGAGAGAGAAAAGAAAAAAATTGAGAAAAATCTTTTGTACCCTAAGGAGTGCTCCAAGGAGGAAAAAGAGAGGGAAGAAAAGGAAAAAGAGAGGGAAGAAAAGAAAAAGAGAGGGAAGAAAAGAAAAAGAGAGGGAAGAAAAGAAAAAGAGAGAGAGAAGGAGGATGAGAGAAAAAAGAAAGAATCATATGAAAAACCCCTTCCTCACCCAAAGAAGTATCATAGGAAGGAGAAGGAAAAACAGTTTGAGCGTTTCATAGAAATCTTCAAGAAATTGGAGATTAAAATTCCTATGATTGGGACACTGCAACAGGTTCCTGGTTATATTAAATTCTTGAAAAAATTCAACAAAAAGAAAAAAAATATATCCAGAAAAGGGAACAATTGAGGCATAGGACAATTGCAGTGGGTCAAGCTAGTGACGTTAAAGAAGCGCATGCTGGGAGGCAACCTTGTTTCTGATTTTGTTTTTCTATTTATTTATTTAGTTGTGTGGTGTGGATTTGATTTTGTTTTGCAGTAATGACAACATCTGCTGATGGATGCTGGACAACATCTACTGGGGATGCTAAGAGGATTCAGATAACAACATCTACTGATGGATGCTGCTACGATGAATGATAGCCCATTTTTCTGAACTTTTCTTTTTAATTGATTTAATTGTGTGGTTTTGATTTGATTTTTTTCTTTGTGTGTTTGAGTTTTTTTTAGGTTAAATGCTGCTTCTGATGGCAATAATGATAGTATCTATTGATGGATGCTTCTACAACATCTACTGATGGATGTTGCTATGATGAGGATGATGAATGACAACATCTACTAATGGATGCTGTTATGGAAGAAGACGATGACTAGACATCTATTGATGGATGTTACTAACAACATCTACTGATGAATGCTATGATGATGAAGATGGTGTCAAGCTAGTGACGTTAAAGAAGCGCTTATTGGGAGGCAACCCAGCTTTCTAAACCTTTCCTTTTAATCAATTGTTTTGTTATTGTACTTTGCTTGAATGAACCACACTGCTTTGATTCAACCGTGTTGTGTTTTTTGATGAGTATTGCTTTGTGATATTCTAGTGTATATATTGATGTTGAGATGATGCATGATGTGCTGATATACATGTGATGGCTCACAGTGTATGAAACATGTGCTTGAGGTAAAATTTGATTAAGATACTGAGCAAGATGTTTTTCTGAATTCTGGGATTTGAGAGTTTACCTGTGTGCGTTTTGGGCTTCAGATTTTTTTGTGAATGATTGCTACTCCTTTGGAAGCATGAATGATTTTGCTCATATTTTTTGTGATTGAACTACTTGCTTGCAGGTTTCATATGATCAAAGCCATCTTTTGTTATCCCTTATTCTTCTTAACCTTCACATGATTTCATTCCACTAAAAAGAAAATTATCCTTTGAACCTTGAGCCTTATGCAAATTTTGAAAACCCTTTGTGAAAATCTTTACCTTGAGTTAAGTTGAGAATATTTGTGAGGTATTGATAAAGGTTCAAGTTTGGGGTTGCTGAAAAGATTGGGAAAGGAAAAGAAAAAGCATTGAGCTAAGCAGTGAATACATGAAAAGCAAAAGAAAAAGAAAAAGAAAAATGAAAAGAAAAGAAAAGAAAATCTCAATGCAAGGGAAAGCTGGAAAAGAGAGTTTGTGCTTGAATGATGAAATCATAAATGTCTCTCTTAACTCAAGGATTTTGCTGACCAGAAAAACCAATTTCCTTCTTAGCCTAGCCAAGCTACAAGCCATGAAAAGCCATTGTGATGACAACTTGTTTGTGAGTATGTTTGATTGTGGTTAAATGAAAGACAGTTAATTTGTGTGACATTGTGATAGCAGAGTGAAAAAGACACCAACACCTCACTATACACCTGTAAGTTGAGTGATAAACTTTTGAGTGCTTAAGTGAAACACTGTCCTTGGTAAGGATTAGTTCTTTGAATTTATGATTACATCTTTGCTTGGTTGATTGATCATTCTTAAGGATAGCATCTGTTGAAGTATATGAGCATCACATTGATTTTGATTAAATTAAGGCATTTGTACATCTTGACTAACATTTGTATGTTGAGTTGATAAAAGTGATCTCTTGTCTTGGAAGAAAAAGTTTTGAAAAATGTTGAGTCATTGTAGTGATTGTTTTGAAAAGTTGAGTTACATTCTGTTTTGCTTGAGGACAAGCAAAGTTATATGTTTGGGGTTGTGATAACGGTTGAAAATACCGTTATATATGATGTAATTTTGACACTAAATGCACCCTTTTCTGCTTAGAAACTCTCTTGTAATCATGTTTTTGCTTTAGTTTTGTGAATAAGAAAGTTGAGGTTAGACTTGATGATTTATTACTAAATTCCCTTGATTTTGTAGGCTATTGGAATATTTGAAAGAAGAGTTAAAGTACCAAATAGTTGGAATGCAGAAAAGTCAACCAGAATGTAGAAAAGTCAACCAGAGTGCATAAAACTCAACCAGAGTGCAAGATTTTCGTCCCGCACTGCGCTCGGGTGCCCCTCAAGGGCGCTTGAGCGCCAGAAATGCACCGCACACCGCCCAGGCGCCCCATTTAGGGCGCTTGAGCGCCAATTTCGTGGGCTTGGACCTGTTTTATGTTATTTTTATGTTCTATTTAAGGACTTGCACTTCCTAGGTTTTGTATCTCTGGCTGGAGCAGCACAACAACACTCTCTTCAACTCTTTGAAGGCAGATTTGGATGCGAAAGCGTTCTTCCTCTACTTTTAGGGATTTGCTATCTCATGCTTTTCCATTATTCATCTAGTCTCTTCATGTCTGTGGGGAACTAAACTCTATTTTTTGTTGGGGGATGATGTAACCTTGTGAACTCTCATGTATTTGAATTGATTATTAATAACACATGCTTTTTTCATTAATTGTTAGAGTAATTCATCTGTGCTTATTACATGTTTTGTTTAACTCATTCATCGCATGATTTATGAATTGCATGAGTGTCGGGAGGTTCCTTACAATTCAGGTCCTTGTTGAATTCTTCCAAGAGTAATATTGCTCAGGGATGAGGGTATGAGTCTTGGTCGTCTTTAAGCTCTTGATCTGCACATTTAATTACTAGGAATGCTAGGAATTGCATGAACTGGTGCGCTGAGGGATCGGGTTTAGGTGGTTTAGTGAGTGACGTTAACATTAATGCATAAAGGAGAATTCTTTCCTACATGAGAGAAAACTTGGTGAAATCTAACCCCAACAACATACCCATCTCATATTAAACAACATTCGTTTATCACTGTGCTCTTTTACTATTAATCAAATTGCATTCATATTTAATTTTCAGTATTTTTCATCTTAAACAAATGATATCTTGTTTTATTTAAGTCTTAATTATTCGAGTTATCACACAATTGTCTAGTGTCGAGAGTCTTCTGGGATACGATACTTGGCCTTACCATTTTATATTATTTGTGCGATTTGGTACACTTGTCAATCCATCAACAACAGGTACCAACTATCCATTGCAAATTTTATACACGGATATTCGCTGGCACAAATTTTTTATTCATCCCTAGCTACAGTCGGTGAGGTAGGGTACATGAGTGTGATTGATTCTTTCCACTATGGTGTTATTGTATGGTAATGCTCATGATGTTGTTGATGACTGTGATAGTCATGATGGTGGTGTATCTATGATGATGATCATGGTATTTGAGGATTCCCAAGTGATGTTATGTTGATAGTTGTGTTACTATAATGGTTATAGTAGGTAGTTAGCTTAGGCGTTAATGAGCGGATAAACCAAGGGTCTATGTGTGAGATGTTAGTGATGACATTAAGGTTCAAGGATCAAGGATCAAAAATTGAGTAATTATTATGATTAAGTTGTTATGTTAGAGGATTAAGAATCTTATTGTTATTACTGTTGGGTATAGGGTGGCTTGTGGTTGATATATTCAATGTGTTTATATCTTATTATTATTATGATTATTTTATCGATAGTTTACCTCATACGTGTTTGTGTTTGTGTGTTGTGAATGATGTTATTATCATAATGTGTGAGTAGATTATATTGCAGATGATGCTAAGACATGATAGATTCGAGAGATGACAGGGACAGACTTGGAATTTTTATTTAAAGTTATTACCTTTGAACTTTAAAATAATGTAATTGAAGTTATTTTATTTCCTTCGTTATTTCATTAGACCAATGTTTTTGAACTATTATGTTTTGAATAAATTATGTCGTTTAAATTTTAAAGTTTTTTTAAAATACGTTTCCGCGCTATGATTAAGTTTTGAATTTTATCGATTTGTGAATAACTCGTGACACCCTGAAATTTAGGGAGTTACATGAATCCCTGACTTCGTGACTTTTACGCTTGCTCAACAAGTAAATCAACCATCTAAAGAGTTTGCATAATTTAAGAATCATATCATATAGGTGAATTTATTCCCTTGGGTTTAGTTTGTATTTTTCTTTCCTCTCATAAGTCAAAACAAGTTATACCAAATCAAATGCACCAACTAAAACTAGTTGAGCCAAATTTACCAATATTTAAATCAAACTCATGAAAAGACAAACACACATATGAAAATCGACCTCAATCATCCATTCAACCAATCCACCTAATCACACTATTGAACAAACAAATTCACATCATACACTAAATTCAGCCAATCTAATTCAGAATTAAAGAACAATACCAATCTAAAATACAATCAATTTTAAATAACTAACTTTCCTTACATGACTATGGGCACAATACATTGTCTCCTTTTCCTCCAAGCATGCCTAACCACAAAGAAGGTAGTACTTGCATAAAGAAGGCTAAGATAAATTTTTTGAACATACCTTGACAATTCTAATTGAACATAAATTCATTAAGAGCTCTTAGATCAGACATGCAAGTTCCAAGAACTATGCATGCAAACTGAAGACCAAATTACTTTAAAAAAAGTAAAAAAGGAACTTACTTTGTTCAACAAATTGATCGAATAAAAAGATAGACCTCGTCGCCAAGAGTCTTATAGTATGCTCTGATCTTTAAACAAATGGGTAGAAAATTCAAAAGACTTAGAAATATCCAAAAAATTCTTTTTATAAAGACCATTTATACCGATTATAATCTACTTGTTATAATAAATAACACGATGATAAAATTGCAAACAAAGACAGAAAATGGTAATAGAAAGTGGTATAGAAAGAAACACTTTTTATGCTCTTTTTCACCTTAACCAATATAAAAATAATGTTTTTTTCTTATATAGAATTTTCCTTTTTCAATTGGATTTTTTATATAGTTTCAAAATTGATATAGAAAGTCTATTTTATATATAAGTTATGAAATCGTTATAAAAACTTTTTTTAACGGTGTAAAAAGGTTTTCTTATAATAATGGATTCTACTTTCTAGATAAATAAAAAACTTTATAAAATGAACTTAATTAAACTAATTTCTATTAACAAAATAATTATGTCTCTATTATAAAAACTATTTCTTATATTTTATAGAGTCTTATATATTGCATGTGAAATTTTTTATTTATTTCAATATAGATAGATTTAAGATATAATCACAGTTGCTTTTTAAATTTACTTTAATTCTATGCTTAAGATATTTATTCATTTTTCTTAATAAATTAGTTATTTACTTTATGTAAAAGAGTGAACACAGAGGTCTTTTTCTTTATTACTTTTAGATTTTAGATGTATTAGTTTTGGCACATTTTTAAATAGATATTTGACAAAAGATGTTAATATTGGAAACCGAAAGACTCCTTTCTTAATTGGCAAAGGCGGTTACGTCTATTGAAGTTCAACCACAATTGTTTTTCGTCGTCATTGTCATTTAGAACTTTTGCACGAATTAATAATTAATAATAAAAAAATGATAGATCAACATCTTAGATATTATACGTCACCTCGGAGCATCTACAACATGTTATGTAAGGGATTTGTACTTTTTTAATTCATAAAAAAAAATAAACGTATATTAAAATTTACGGACAACTCACAATATGTTAAGGGAATTACGTTTTTTTCAATTCGTAAAAATAAAACACATTAAAGATTTTCAACAACTCACGTACTCTTAACTAAACATATTTTACCATAAGAAATTTGTACTGGTCTATGCATCATTATTCTTTATACTTTATATATGACGTACTCTTAACTAAACATATGAGGCTTTTATATATAATTTATTTAATACATGAACAAAATTGATATACGTTTATTTTTAGATAATTATACTTTGGTTTTTTTATTGCACGTATCTTGATTGATAGAGGTTATTATCTTTTTGAAATACTCTTGACTTTGTCCAAAAAATTGTTGTATTATTGTCTTCGTAGGTGGAGGTTGTTTATACAAAACTTTATTTGACAGTGGAAATAGTTTTTTAAGGTACCAAATTCACTTTTAGATATGGATCAGAAGGTCCAAAGATTAATTATTATTACGTGTTTTATTTGAGTCAAGCTGATATAAATTGAAAGTTATGATATAAGTTAAAAGTTAAGTTGAGTTAGTTAAGTTGACTAATTTAGTTGAGTGGGCTCAGACCAAATATTAAGATAAGTCTGTCTGATTTGAAGTTCAAGTTAAACCAGTTTAAGTTGAATGTTGAGACAAGTTCGAGGTCGAAAGTCGAATTGAGACAACCTTAGCAGTTCTAACTGAAGGTCGAGACGAGTTAAATTTTGTATGGATAATCAGTGCAAATCAATCTTAACTGAAAGGTGAAATGAACCAAGATGACTCATGTTTTATCAAATTGGACTAGGTCTATATCGAGTTCAATTTGGTTGAGTCCAACTTTATCACAAAGGTCGAGACAAGTCAAATTTTGTATAAATGATTAGTTAAATCAACCTTAATCGAAAGGTGAAATAAATTAAAATGAGTCATGTTCAATCAAATTAGACTAGGTTCAGTCTAGCTTGATTGCAAAGACTAAAATATAAATAGAAACAAAAATTTCAAATTCTTACTTTTTCGGTAAGTTTGAAATTCTTAATTTTATATGTAATCCAATTACTTTAATATGTTGTTAGACATTTTAAATTTTTTAAAAAGATATTCTTTTAAAAGGCCTTGAAATTAAAATAAAAAGATTAATCTTTTTAAATAAATACTCTCTTGTCATGTTAGTCATACAATATAATGTCACTATGTTTTACTTTAAAAACTTCTAACATCTATAAAATAATTTAGTTATTTATTTTAAAATGAATATTAAGGATAACAGTTAGTTATTTAAAATTTTAGGGTTAAATATGTTTTTAGTCCCTAAACTATTGACCGTTTCTGGTTTTCGTCCCTCTTCCAAACTAAGGTACGATTTGGTCCTCAATCTTTAAAAAACGTTCGTTTTAGTCGAAAAAACGAACGTTTTGAGGACTAAAACGAGGACTAAAAACAAAATTTTGAGGACTAAAACGAACGTTTTTCTAAAGAATGAGGACCAAATCGTACCTTACTTTGGAAGAGGGACGAAAACCAGAAACGACCAATAGTTTAGGGACTAAAAACATATTTAACCCAAAATTTTATAGGAATGGAAAAGAATACAGAGACTAAAATAATGATTCACGCTTATTTATAACGACTAAAAATTATTTGAAATGTTATAAAAAGCAAAAGAATATGTATCAAAACTTACTAATTTTACATAAATCGAAAAAATATTTAAAATTAAATATTACTTAATTGTTAAATATGTTCTTTAGATTATATTATTTATAGCTATCATTTTGAGATTTGGTTAAGTGACACAAGTTTCTCTATTTTTTACGTTTATAGTCGTCTCCCTTTGGGAAACCCAAAGCAATGTTTTTTACACAATCAAGAAAAAAAGTGTAGCCTTTAAGAAATTTTGGTATAGTATTTCTTAAAACCATTAGAAAGGGTTAGTATTAAAGTAGGAAAAAAAGAGAAATTTTAGGTAATTAAAAAGTGTACGTGGAAGATTTATTTTATTATTTATTCATTAAATTGTTGAATTTGTTGAAAGTTTTACGTTAATTAAAAATAAAACTAAATTATAATATATAAGTGAAATCTTATTTTATAAGTCGATTTTGTGGATTGAATTAGACTTAAAATCTATTTTCAAATATGATATTATAAACATGGTTAGAATATATCATAACAAATTTTAAGTGATATGTGAGTTATTTGAAAACCAAAATATATCTAAAATAAAAATAACTAATAGTGTAAAAGAAACTAAAGTGTGAATGAAATCGTTAATTTATGTGATAATATATCTAAAATTTAGGATGATTTTGAATTAATAAAGAATGGATATATGCTATGATGTGATTATATAAAAATTAAATGTATATATATGAAATTAGAAACGTGTACATGGGAGGGGTAAAAAGTTTTGACACGTGGTCACAAAAGAAAAGTGAGAGAATGTTTGGGCGAACCTTGGTCATGCCTTAAAAATAAAGTTATATTCTGTTGTGGACATCCTCTGTTTCTCTTCACAGCGATTACCATGGACACCGCGACTTTGCCCAACCTATCCACCAAAGTTTGCTCCATTGCTGCAGGGGAAGCACACACTCTTATTCTCACCGGTGACCATCTAACTAGCTGTTTTCTTTCCACACGAATCATACGCATAACCGTTTCTGTAACATGTTGCAGTTCTTCGCCGAGCGGTAATTTAAATTTATTTATGGTGTGCAGGGGATGGCCGTGTTTATTCTTGGGGAAGAGGAATACTGGGGCGGCTTGGCGGAGGTTCAGAACACGACGACCATCTTCCCTTTCAAGTCAGGTTTGGATCAGAAGAATACAGACTCAGAATAGTGGGAATCGCCGCTGGTGCTTATCATAGCCTTGCGTTAGCAGGTTCTACTTTATCTTTTTCTAATAGTTTTTTATATTTCATATTAATCTAAATTTATTTTATAATTTTTATATAGATTATTATCGATTAATATGTGTCTTTCAAAATATAATTATTTAATTTTAAAAAGAAAAATTATGGTGATGATGTAAAATTATAATGTAATAATTAATTTACAAAATATTGATGGTTTATATTTAGTGTAAGTATTAGTTCTTAATAAGTTAATTTTTGTGCATAGAGGAATTTGAAGTTTGTACCAAATTTAATGGTTGAATTGATTAAGCGTGTGCTTGAGGTGAAGTTTGCAACCTTATATCCCGATTTTGGATGTAAATAACATATTCATGTTTGATTTAATCTAATGTTTAATTAAATATGCACCAAGTTTGCATTTTTATTATTATTAATTTTATATTTAAATAATTATGTCGGTGAAACTTTTCTTAAATTCCATACTATTGAATATTTTTTTATTTGGTGACAATTTTTAAACTTACAGTTAAACTAAAAGTTTCTTGTTGCATATATCTCTGACATCAATTTTATATTTAAAATTATTTAATACTCCATTTATACAAATCAAAATTGATTTAATATATATTTTACAAAATATATCAAATATAAATAATTTAACCATACAACTTTTATTATTCAATTCTAACAAAATTTAATATAAATAATCAAAATGTTATGAAGTCAAAATGAAAAGATCGATAATTATTCTTTATACATAAAGTTGACAACGTAATATTTAATAAAAAAACAAACCATATTTTATTTTGATTCCTGTCGTGTATATATCTTATGAGTGTGTTTGAGCAAATTTTGATTTTCAATATTTAAAATATTATTAGTTCATGTTAATCTAACATATGAAACTATAAATTTTGGTCTCTAAAGTTATTTTGAGTTAAATAAGTAACATGGAATCTTAAAAGAAAAAGGTATGCACCAAATGTTGATCTGATCCTTATTATATGAAATAAATTGGAAAACCTTTTAATAATCTAAGTTGTTAAGTATCACTTATAGTATAGGGATCAAATGCAAAACTTCAAATTTTAGATATGAAATCAAAAAAAGAAGTTATATGAACTAAATCAAAACTTACTAATTTTATGTACACTAAAATTATACTTAAATATATATATATATATATATATATATATATATATATATATATATATATATATATATATATATATATATATATATTAAAATATTTGTTTAATTAACTCGAAATGTCCAAGATATTTGATTCATTATACCAAATTTTATGTGATATCTCAAATGAGAAGTAAGAATTTCTCATTTATAGATTCAGCTACAATTACAAGTTGATACAAAATTCATCACATCGATATTTATGAATTAGTATTTTACAATCATAATTCTTATAAATTTAATACTAGAGATCACATTGACTCTAACAATATATAATACGAACTTATTGATATATTTTAAAATAAAATATAGTTGAGATGTCAAATATATAATAATATCTAGTATGATCATATTAAATTTTAACAATTTTATTTAGCACTAATTTCATTAAAGGATTAGGTAAAATAAAACTAATCGTGTTTATCCATCTTAAATCAATCTAGCATTTATGTAGTACATGTCGCAATAACCAATATTATGCACTAGTATATTAGTTTTAAAATTATAAAGAATTTAATAATCAACTAAAAGAATTATTGAAACTAAAGTCAGAATTTGGAATATTTTGTAAGATCTAACAAATGTATTAAACTCGCCAAAGTCAGAATTTGGAATATTTTGCAATCTAGTTCAGTATTTACTTGATAGTGTGAAAAACAAAAGTTTGTTCTTGTAAAATTTTCAGGTTCATGTATTATAATATATGTTTTAAAGTTTTTCTTCTTATTTTAAAAACGCTTAGCTTCTTTCAAGGTTTGCGGAATTTTTAAGTCACCAGTGAAAAGAAAAATATTGAAAATTCATTGAAAAGTATGTAAGTTGTATAGAATACGTTTAACCGAGGGACTAGTTAAACTTTATATTAAAAACGGGAAAGGTGACATATTTGAGATTCGTATGTCAAAGTCTTGATTATCTAATGTGGAGTATAATTTGCGTTCATGATTCTCTTGTTTACCTTGTTATTGATTCCACGTAATTTAGATTAAAACAAGAGATTATTTTTTTATATGTATAAATGTATATAAGACTCGTGATGCTTTTTATTCTTCAGGAACATTATAAATCACTCATATTAGGAAGGTTGTCCTTCTCCTCATGAGCACAAATCAAATGACGATATTGATAGTTTTTCTAATTCAGTAGAATATGCTTAATGAAGGTTATTTAATGCTGGAAAAGATGCTCATGTGATTATGGCAATCCCCTAGTTAGATTGGGTTAAAACTAGAAAGAAAGTCATTATGGTGATTTTGGATAGATGTTTTGCGGAAAATGATGATGGATAAAAGTTAATTGTCTCGGCCATAGGATGTTTATGGTGATGGAGGTAGTGTTTAGTGATGTTCTAAGAGAGGTTAGGCCAACTTTGGAGGAAGGTGGTTAGAGGAAGCCACTTGAGTTGCTCTAGCTTAGGGTAACCTAAAAAGAGTAGTATGACACAAAAATAGTAGCATAACTTTACTCTAAATCAAACGTGAATACAAGAGTGGAAGACACCTCTATTTATAGGCTAAGCGAGAAGCTAAACCTAAAAAGCTTACCTTGGCTAACTTGGAGAGCAAAGAGAAAATAATCTCCATTAGGAGAAAAGCAAGTGACAAAAATTTTCTCTAGTGAGAGGGAACATGTGGTTACTACCTATGGAGACCATTCCAATAGGGACATGTGATCACTAACTAGGAAGAAAAATTCTCCAAAGGGAGGAGGACACGTGGCATAGACGACCCACTCTCCTTGTCCACCAAGTTAGATGAAAACTTTGATCCCTTGGTCAATTAAGCCAAATTTGCATCCCACTTTGGTCAAGATTGGGCCTTGGCCCTTTATTTACTTGAGTGGTCAAAATCCTATCTACTTGGCCCAACATACAAGACCAAAAATAAATCATACACTATTAGGCCCATAATACAAAGCCCAAATAAATTCTATACTACTTAACCTAAAATACAAGGTCCAAAATTATTCTTACTCTAAAAGCTTCATGATGGTCCAAGAGATAAAGTCTAGGTCCATCTTTCACATATGACTTCAACCTTTCTTGAAAGTGTATGCCTCAAAGTCTTTACAACCACAACCAACATCACAAATAAACTGAGTTCCACAATAACATCTAAACTGAAACATCTAAAAACAACATAACAAAAACATAAATAACACATCAATAACATCTGTCCATCAGCACTCTACCAGGACGCATCTGGCCTGGATCTCCACTGGCTCTCCTGCGAATGATAACTCTGCTGTACCCATCTGGGATCTGGCTCCTCTGCCTCCTCGTCACCATCACCTGCCATCATGTCCTCCTGCTCATCTAACTCTGGCTCTGGTGCTCCTGGAAAGGCACTCCCCCACCTAGACTCTGGCCTGCCCTCAGGCCATGGAATATGCTCTGCAAACTGGGTCCCACTCATCAGTGAGTCGGGAGGAAAATCAGGGATTCCCAGGGACAAGTGATACATGCTATCCTGTAAAGACACCTGACCCTGCCTCATACTAGTGCACCAGTCGCGGATATCGTCCTGACGAGCCAGACTCTGCTGCATGTAGCGAGTGAAAAGATCAGGTGAAGGAACAGACGGTGCTACAGGTGGTCTGGCCGCTCTAACATTCCTGCGTGGCGGAGGAACTGGAGGAGGGGCATTCATAGCAGAGAAGTCGTCCCTGCTGCTGCAATTTCTATCAAAGAATTTCTTGTTGAGAGGGGGTTGAAGTTTCAAAGTGATATCAGAAACTCCAGGTACTCCACTGGCCTTGCACAATGCTGTCACCAGGGCAGGAAATCCAAGCTTACATGTATCATTATCAGCAATCAGTGCCATTTCTTGAGAGATATAAGCTCCCACATCCATGTCAATCCCTGTCATAATTCCATATACCATATAAGATCTTTCCAGATTGATGTCGGAAGTATGAGAATTGGGACAGATGTTGGTGAATGTGAAGAGACTCCAGATTGTGGCCAGTGAATTCAAATGTTTCCTTAATATTCTCACTGGTGTCCCACTAGTGCCAAGCTGATAGCCATATCCGGGAAGGCATAAAGTGGAGGCAATAAGGTCATGATCAGGATAGGTAGACATAAAAGCACCTAGAGGGCATGGCTGAAACATCAGTGTATTCAGAATCCTGTTCATTGATCTGCGATCATAGCGTACGAGCTTGCCTCTCACTTTTGAAACTCTAGAGTGAGGCTGAGAGTGGTCAGGTTCCCAAGCATTTGCATAAAATTCTTTAACCAAGACTTCATCAATCTCATCTGGAAGGCTGGCTAAAACAAAGTTCCATCTTCTCTTCTCCAGTTCTTCCTGGATATGGTCATACTCTCCAGGTTTCAATTCAACCCTCCTCTCAGGTAATAATGCCCTTCCCATGATAACCTGATGAAACCTATCAGAATGTGCCTCTGATATAAAACGGTCCTGATCATAGTTCAGGACAAGGTGCTCCTCTTGGGCTTCTGAAGGTTGGGATCTAGAAGAAGACCCTCGGGTGGTCTTCCTCTTCTTTTCTTTTGTGGTCTTGGGAGGTGCCATCTGCAAGAATTAATGGACAGTGCAAACAATTGTGGAAAATGGGTCAGAGCAAGTGAATTAATCAAAACACAGATGCTGCCAGATGGAATTTGCTATGCGCCACTGTGCGCTATGCGAATTTGCATTTTCAGTGCCCACTGTCAAGATCAATTCGCTATGCGAATTATGCGAAATAGGTGTCTTCGCTCAGGAACAATTCGCTATGCGAACGGAGTCGCTGTGCGAATTTCATATCAGCAATAAAACCTATAATTCGCTGTGCGACTTTCTCGCCAGGCGAATTTCATGTTCAGAAAACCAGACCTCTAATTCGCTATGCGAATTTGTCGCCTAGCGAGAGACAGTGCAGAGGACATCCATCAGAGATCAAATGACAGTCATGGATATGCATAAACAGATGGTACTTGAAAGTGTATATGCACACAGTGGTTCAAGAGAGCATTCCAATCAGACCAAAACTCCTATTATACTCCTATGAACATTAAAAACAGAGAAGCAAATGGAGAGTAGAAAATGAAACCTGTGGAGAGTGACCAAGATTATTTGAACAGGATCAGAGAGTGAAGAGGCACTTGAAGCAAGGCAGAAAGTGAAATGGTGGCAATGGAGATAAAGTGGAGAAATTTGCCGAGAGGAAGGATACGTTCGCTGTGCGAAAATGGAAGAGAATGGTGGCTGGAGTAAAATGAAGAGTGGTAAAATGAAATGGAGAAGAAGTAGGTTTTTTAAAAAAAAACTGAACGAGTCAATTCGCATAGCGCACCACAGCTGTGCGCTGTGCGAATTTCTCTCGTTTTCTGCACCTTTGAATATTTTATTATTTTTTTTTTAATTTTGATGTTCAGTCGCAGAGCGCACCTCAGCTGTGCGCTGTGCGACTAAATTTTTTTGTAAAATTTTTTTTTTTTTTTTTTAGAACAAAATTCGCAGAGCGCACTTCAGCTGTGCGCTGTGCGAACAAGCACAAATCAAACCACTCTCATGTAATTCGCTCTGCGCAAAATTTCGCTGTGCGAATTTTGACAGAGCTTTCCCCCCAATTTTTTTTAAAGCATAGCGCAAAGTGTGTGCTATGCGAATTAAATGCTCAAGTTGCTCTAGTGATTTTACTCGCCTTGCTTATCAAATGCGCTATGCGAATACTTCCGCAAAGAGAAAAATTAAACTTTTAAATCGCAAAGCGAATGTAATCGCTATGCGAACTTCAATCTCAAAACAATTTCTTTTTCTCTCTCGCAGAGCGCATGAAATTCGCTGTGCGAATAAATCACTGCGTTATAAAATCATCTAGTCGCATAGCGCACCTCAGCTGTGCGCTGTGCGAATAGAGCGTCAGAACTCATTCCCCAAGCATCTTAGCACTTCCTCTCCACACTCAAACGTAACCATTACAGAAACACAATCAACAAACACATATATATACAAACCTGGGCTAGGGTGCCTCCTAGCAAGCGCTTCTTTAACGTCACTAGCTTGACCCAGAATCTCATGGTTAAGTTGGATTGTTGATGTTGGTGTGCTTCTTCCTCTCATGACACCAACATTTTCTGAGTAACTTTCTTGTCACCAACTTAATTCTTCTTGAATATGGAGCCTCAATTTCGAGTACTCCATTTTCCTTTATGTCCTTGATGACCCATAACCTGTTCTTAAGAGTCACAGGTTTTCCAGGTTTGAGTTCATCACTTTTCACTTCAATTTGTTGGTGAACTCTTTGCTTCTCCTTATCCTCATCTCTTTCCTTCACTTTTGGATTGAAACAAGTAAAATTCTGCTTGGCCAACTTGACAACTTGCCTTGGAAGACTAGTAATTGCTAAAACTTCATCTTTTACTTTGGAACTAGTCTTTTCCTCTTGATTTTGCTTCACACCTTCAAAGACATTCAATATCACCTCTTCATCTTGGTCTTTTAATTTCACAGTTCCATCATCAACATGAATGACAACCTTAGCTGTCTTCATGAAAGGTCTTCCAAGAATGAGAGGTATATCTACACCTTCCTCCATTTCCATTACTACAAAATCAACAGGGAATTTTAATTTATCAACTTTAATCACCACATCTTCCACTACACCGTAAGGATGCTTAATGGACCTATCTGCCATTTGCAAGATCATTCTGGTTGACTTGACTTCAAGGTCACCAATCTTTTTGAGCATAGATAGGGGCATCAAATTAATGCTCGCACCTAAGTCAACAAGAGCCTTCCCTATATCATGATTTCCAATGGTGCACGGGATAGTGAAACTCCCTGGATCTTTGACTTTTGGAGGTAGAGATTTCTGCATAATTGCACTGCAATTTCCCTGCACTTCAATTGTTTCCTCATCTAAATACTTCTTCTTTTTACTGAGGAATTGCTTCACATATATTGCATAAGCAGGAATTTGTTGCAGTGCTTCAGTCAGGGGCAAAGTAATCTCAAGTTGATTAAATATCTTCTTGAACCGATCCATTTGTCTTTCCTTATCCTTCTGTGAAGTATTTTTAGGATAAGGAAGTTGCTTCACCAACTCTTTCTCTTTTTGTTTTCCATCTTCATTCCTGTTTCTACTTTCTTCTTCTTCAATCACCTCCATTTGATCATCCTCTATGTGTGCTTCACCCTCTTTATTTGTCGGCTTCTCCTTAGAATCCAACCCCACTTCTTTTCCACTTCTGGTTATTATGACATTACATTCCTCCCTGGAGTGAACTTCATTCTTAGCCACAAACTTCTTTTCAGATGTCTCATCCAGCTTCTTTGCCAGTTGACTCACTTGTGTCTCCAAGTTTCTAATAGAAGCTTCAGTGCTTTTATGGTTGGAGATGGATACTTGCATAAATTGTTGCAAAGTTTCTTCAAGCTTGGATGTCCTATCAGAAAGAGTAGGTTGTTGTTGAAACTGTTGTTGTGGTGGTCTACTAGAACTAGCCTGACCCATGCTAGGATGAGGTCTCCATCCTTGATTATAATTTCCATAATTACCAGAACGGCCTTGATTTCCCATGTAATTGACCTCTTCCTTTGCATTAGACTGAATAACACACTGTCCATTTTGGTGCTCTCCACCACACAGTTCACATCCTTGCACAGTATGTTATGCCTGTGATACATTTTGAATTTGTAATTGTGATACCTTTTTCATCAGAGACTCAAGCTGTTGAGTCATAATTTTATTTTGGGCTAATAAGGCATCTTGGGATTGCAACTCAAACATTCCCTTCTTTTGATATTGTCCTCTCTCACCCTGAACATCATTGTCGCTTGATGCCATATTTTCAATAATTTCATGAGCTTCATCAGGTGTCTTCCACCTAATGTTACCTCCTGCTGAGGCATCTAGCATCAATTTTGTGTGAGATTTTAACCCTCCTAAGAACAAGTTCAATTGAGTGGGGACATCAAATCCATGCATGGGAGTCTTTCTTAACAATCCCTTAAACCTATCCCATGTCTGACTCAAAGTCTCTTCAGGTTCTTGTTGAAAAGAGGATATCTCTTGCTTGCCTTTGTTTATTTTTGATTGAGGAAAATACTTCTGCAAAAACTTTGACACAACGTCATCCCAACCTGTCAGACTTCTCTCAGGAAAAGAATTTAACCATTTCTTGGCATTGCCTGCCAAGGAAAATGGAAAAAGACTAAGTCTGATTGCATCCTCTGACACATTCAACATTTTCACAGTGTTGCAATATTCATTAAAAGTTGCCAGATGATCATAGGGATTTTCGTGTGACAATCCTGAAAACTGATTACTTTGAACAAGATGTATCAATGCTGGCTTCATTTCCATGTTAGCCGCAATGATCACAGGTTTGGCTATACTGTTGAAAGATGTAGGTACAGTCACTGAAGCATAATCTTCCAACGTACGCCTTCTTTGTTCATTATCCTCGTTTTCCTCCATCTTTTTACTCTCTCGGTCAGATGAAGAATAAGCGTTTGAAGACAAGCTGGATTCTCTAGCTTCTTTTTTTTTATTTTCTTTTCTACGCCTACTATTATTTCTACGGGCTGTCCTTTCAATCTCAGAATCAAACAATAAATCCTCAGATTTTGTTCTGCGTGGCATGCAGAACAAAAATCTCCAATGACAAACCCAAGAAATAACAACAGGAACAAAACACAATATATACAGATACACAGAAAACTAAAACAATGAATTTACAAAGATAGGAACAAAATTGAAATTGATAAACAACTAATTGAAATAACAAAACAATCAAATTCCCCGGCAACGGCGCCAAAAACTTGATAACTTTTTGGCAAGTATACCAAATCGTTCCAAGTAATACAGTGATAAATAAAGTATCGTTCTCCTCAGGGAATTTGTGTTACGTTATTCAATTAAAATTTATTTATCAAAATCAATTGAACAACAAAATATAGGTGAATTAACAGTTTCAAGCTAGATGACAATTTAAAATTGAAATTAAAATTTAAAGAAAGCTTCATTGGAATTGACTTCATGACCACATTACAGTGACTAATCTGAGCAATATAACTTGCGTTCACACATCAACATCACAGTATCTTGGTTTAATTCCTTAAAACAAGTTCTAAAGAATTATGTTCAATTCTTAATTCCTTAAGTAAGTAAACATAAACTTTGCATTAAGAACGATGTTATTGATGACCAGGAGAATTGAAACTA
The DNA here is from genome assembly GCF_029865625.1 of Vigna umbellata. Classification (NCBI taxonomy): domain Eukaryota; kingdom Viridiplantae; phylum Streptophyta; class Magnoliopsida; order Fabales; family Fabaceae; genus Vigna; species Vigna umbellata. The sequence continues at coordinate 29,539,178 of NC_142165.1, read as the reverse complement.
TTCCTAGCATCTTTCCTTCTGGTTGCTTTTCTTGCGTTAATACTCAAATTTACTTCCCAGTACAATTTAAATATAAAAACAAGTTTATTTTACTTCCGTAAAATAAAATAAAAAGTAAACAAGAAAAGCATACGAACACAATTTATATTGAACAGGAAAGATTACATCAAATGTCAGCCATTACAGTCAATTCCAACGAATAAAAGTTTAGCCTATCCTAGACATCACAAACATACTCATATCTGCAATTCCTTGCATGATGTGCAGTCTTGATGTCTTCAGAGAGGTCTCCTGATGGTCTCCAGAGCAGTTCTTCTCCAAAAATTCTATTTTCCAATCTGATTGTCTATCCCTCAAAGCACGTCTTTTAAGAGACAGTTTATTTCTCATAAAACTGCTCCATTCGCTCAGCGCACAGAAGCAGATTCGCTGTGCGAATTAAAATTAATTCAGCACTCAACTGCACCAACTCGCTAAGCGCACAACCTCTGATGCGCTGTGCGAATTCAAGACTTGAAATCTCCAAACTGGCATGATTCGCTCAGCGAACCAATGGTGGTGCGCTGTGCGAATGTATTCTCCTGGCTCTGCGAATTTTGCTTATGCTATGCGAGAATTGGCTGACAATTTCACTTTTGTACAACTTTTCCTGAACAATAATTTACAACACAATCTACTTCCTATTACGACTTTTCACTGAGTAATAACATGAATAATTACAAAATTGAGATCCTTTATAAGTGTCAAAACATCTGTTTTTTCACACTTATCAATGGCTAGGAGGTATGTCATCATTCACTCCCTCTTGAAAAGGATTTGTCCTAAAATTTTCATTTTTTTCGTGATAAAACCCTTTTGTTATTATTAGTCAACTTGTGTATCATTCTTCTAGGATCAAAAATCCATATACAATAATCACCAATCAATATTTCATTAAACCTTTGTATCACAGACAAAATATATCTCAATGAAAAATTAGAAGACTTTCAAGGCCTACTTCATAAAAGTGTTTTTGTCTCCTTTGAGTTAATTATAACCTAGAAATTTTGAATTATCCAAGGGGAGTTTATAGCAATGGAAAAAAGTGGTAAATTTGAAAAGTTTTATTATTAAATGTAAGAATTTAGAAAGATGAATTAATGTTAAATTGAGAAAAATATAATGATTGAAAAACTCCCTTTATCATCTTAGTTTCAATTATTTTACATGGAGTGGTAAGTGTCTTCAATAGTATTTTTTATTTTTTTCTTCTCTTAATCTTTTCTTATTCTCTTCTCTCAATCTTCTTTCTCTTTTATTTCTTTCTCATCCCTCTCTCTTCTATTTCTCTCTTCTATTTTTCTCTTCATACTCTCTTCTTTTTATCTTCTCTTCCTTTCTTTGTTCTTCCTTAATTCTCTTGTCTTCTTTTCTTTTCTCTTTTATCCTCTATTTTTTTATTTTAAAATTCTAAGTTCCTCCTCTAAAATGATAAGTTGGACATTTTTTTTCAATTTTCTTTTTGTTTGGCCTCCTGCTTTACTTTTCCTTACTCCTCTTTCTCCTTTTTTTTTTCTTTCTTCTTTTAATCTTCTCTTGTATTTTCTCTTATTGTTCATTAAGAATTCTAAGCTCTTCTTCTAAGGAAGCAAAATATTTTTGCCTTCAACTCTTTTTTTTCTTCTTTTTGGAGGGTTTCTTGCGTTTGTCAAATTTTTAGTGATTTTAGTTCTTTAATGTTTTAAATTTGGTTGGGCCTCTTCACTATAATCACTACCAATTTGGTAAGAAGGAATCCTATACATTCTTAAAGTTTTTTTTTCAAAAATATGCATAGCATAAACACATTACTTAATATTTTAAAAGAAATTTCTTAAGAGACTTAAGGAAGAAAAAAAATACTCAAGTTCACTTCCAGGAAAGGGAGGTGAATCACAAAGGATTGCTTAAGAACTAATACTTTTCTAGCCAAAGCTTACCATAGGTACTCTTACTCCAAACTTCTCAAAGGAAATTAAAATTGAAATAAAATTACATACACATTAAGCTACCACAATTAAAAAAAAAAGAATAAACTAACTAAGTATGCAACCTAATGACTAAGTTAGAAGAACTTTGATTCCTCTAACCTAATCAACTAAAAAAAATGAAATTCACTAAGATTTAGAGGTTCTTGTTAGAAGATGTGATTGAGTACAAAAAACTCTCCTAAGACACCTAACAAGGTTGAAACTTACAATGAAAAAAAGGAAACAAATGGTTCTTCCTCCCAAGTGTTTCTTTCTTTTTTATTACTTTATACTTCAAGCTTCCTTTAGGTCTCCACCACCTAAGATGCTACCTCAAGGATATTGGCTCACCTCGAAAAGAAAACCTCCACCATAAAATAAGGGAAAAAACCAAGAAGATGGAAATCAAAAGGAAAAAGTAAGAACATGTTTAAAACAAGAAAGGCTTTGCAAAATGATTTTAAGTATGATAAAACTAAGAAAACCAAGAAGGCAAACAAGAAATTAAATGGTAAGAAAAGAAGGTTAAGCACTAAAAAGAAGTCGTAAAGAAAGGTACTAAAATAGATGCACAAAAACAAAAACTACTAGAATATGAAGTGGGTAGTTCTTATCTTTGGTAAGCTTTGAGCAAATGAGACTCTAAGGCCACTCTTTTAGCGTCATTGGTCAAGACTTAAGCTGCTGAAAAGTGAAACAAAATGCTCAAAATAGTGAGAAAAACGTTCCCAAACAGATTAACCAATCAAAACAGTAGTAATGGTCAAATGCACACAAAACCACCACACAATAGAAATAAAGATGATATTTTGGTTTTGAAAGCTCAAAGAACAAGAAATACAAAGTAAAAGAAAACCTACTATAATTAAAATAGAGTTTGAAACTTCAACACGACAACAGAGAATTTTTTTTAATGAACTTATGGATGATCTAATGGCAAGTATAAACCCTTAGCTATAAATATAAGGCCCTCAAAAGGTTGTATATAATTTAGTTTTGAAATCTAAGTTGTATATAATTTTTGGTGATTTTTTAAAGCACACACTACAAGTAAATGATAATAAAAGGACTATACATGACTCTAGCAACATGGATGGATTAGAAAATCAAAATGACTCAAAATATTGAAAGTGACTTATCATATATGTAGAAAAGACTCAAAAAAAACTTAAAAGCACACAAACAATAGCCTAAACTACCAAAACGTTGATGAAAACATTATAGTAGTTTTGGCCTTTACTGACTATTTTGATCATAACTTTCTCCACAAAACTCCAAATGAAATTATTTTTTCTTTGTTGAAAACTATACTTAAAGGGCTTTAATTTGATTATAAATAAGTATTTTTTGGACCTTTGAGCTAGGTGCAGTTTAATTTTGAAAATTGTCAATGTTAACTATAGAGTAAGAGAGATTGATTGGGACCATTTCAAAAAAGACAATAAGGAGAAAACATTAACAAAATAGAATTTAAACATAAAGATAAAGATCAAGATACTTAGCTCTTGAAGAACCTAAGCTCTTGATACCAAATGATAGTAATCTCCTAGCTAGGTTGGACCGAAACTAGAAGGAAAGCCATGGAGGTGGTCATGGATGGGTGTTTTGTGGTAAATGATGATGGGTAAAAGGTTAAGTGTTTCAGCCTTAGAGTGTTTTATGGTGATGGAGGTGGTGTTTAATGATGCTCTAAGAGAGGTTAGGTCAACTCTTTGAGAAAGGTGGCTAAAGAAGGTTACTTGGGTTGTTCTAGCCTAGGGTGACCGAAAAAGATTAGTATGACATAAAAAATGGCAACATAACTTTACTATAAATCGAAGGTGAATACAAGAGTGAGAGACATCTTTATTTATAGGCTAAGGGTGTCTTCTAATATGTAGAAGCTAGACCTAAAAACCTTACCTTGGCTAACTTGGAGATCAAGGAGAAAATACTCTCCATTAGGAGAAAAACAAGTTGCCAAAATTATCTCCCATGAGAGGGGAACATGTGGCCACTACCTATGGAGAATACTCTCCATTCCTAGAGTAACATGTGGGCATTAATTAGAAGGAAAACACTTCAAAGGGAGGAGGACACGTGTCATGTATGACCCACTCTCTTTGTACACCAAGTTAGGTGAAAACTTTGACCCCTTGGCAACTAAGCCAAATTTGCTTCATACTTTGGTTAACATTGGGTCTTAGCCCTTTGTTGACTTACGTTGTCAAAACCCTATTTTACTTGATCCAAAATACAATACAAAAAACAAATCCTACACTACTAGGCTTATAATGCAAAGCCCAAATAAATCTTAAACTACTTGGCCCAAAATAGAGGGCTCAAAATTATTCTTAGGGTGTTGCTCCCTCCACCACCACCACTTCTTCCTCCACCTCCCCAACCTTCTGCAAAAAAAAAATTAATTACAAAAATAACCTTTTTTTATTTTTATTTATATTTATTTATTTTAAATTTAAACCCTATCTATCTATCCATTTTTACTTTTTACTCAGATCCACCTCCTAACTCTCTCTCTCTTTTCATATTTCCACGCCAAACTCCACCATGCCCGTTCTTGTCATCTCACAAAGCGATTTTTCTTTCAATTATTGAGCTTCGCCTCTTCTTTCTTAAGCCCTTATATAATATACAGTATTGTTTTTGACATGGTATAGTGTGTGCTTGTGGAAGTTTATAGAGACAACAAGTGAAAAATGTTGACTGGTGAACGTAAATGAAGAACAACATGCATTGGGAAAATCAACATATATGTTTAAATAATAGTATATATGAAAGGGGGTAGGGTACCCCTTCGAAAAATTTATTAATGTTGGGGGTCGTAAGACCTTTATATATTCAATGATAAAATTGAATGACTAATATGTGGCAGACACTGATATATTTTGACATCTCTGCACTGCAGTTGGAAGCCAAGTGAACCAACTCTGAAAGACTGATACTACTTGTCACAGGTACAACTTTTCCAAAAAATAAACATGTAGTCTTTAACGGATGTTCCGTTTAAGACAAAACGGATATCGACATCCGTTTTTTCTTAACCGGATGTTGACATCCGTCGTTTAAAGATTATATCGTTTACTTTTTTACACACTGATCAATTACTTCCACTACCACTTGCAATTTCTTACTAAGCACACCAACTAATGAAAGTCTACCACACTCTCAGACTATAATTCTATCACAATTAAAAAATAAGAGGAAGAAGTGAAATGTGAAAGAGAGGAAGAAGAGTACAATGAAACAATGAGGGGACCAACGATAAAGAGGAAGAAGAATTGTTGGTTCATACATGTAGATGATTATAGTGGATAGAAGTTAAAAAATATTAACCCTAAAATTTACTAAGGATAAAATAGGAATGAAAAAATAAAGAGAGGGGTAAAACAAGAATGGGGTGGTAGAGGAAGCAAGGGGTGGTGGTGGAGGGAGCAACACCCTTATTCTTACTCTAAAAGTTTCATGATGACCCAAGATGGCCCAAGAGACAAAGTCTAGGTCATCTTCCATAGATGACTTCAACTCTTCTTGAAAGTGTTTGGCCACGACTAGGAGATATACCATCATGTGTCTTGTTGTATAGCTGGACTAGTTTACATAATATTATAAAATAATATTTTATAAAATTTTATTTATAAGACTGTAATAACTTATGGGTAATAACTATTTAGATCACACTATATATATAATGGTTCTTTTATATATATATATATATATATATATATATATATATATATATATATATATATATATATATATATATATAATAACATTTCTTGAATGAAGTATCGTATTGTCAATATGTTTTTATTGGTTAGACACATGTTTATGTGAAACAACATACAACACCAAATCATTATGAAGTGTTATTTCTAAAACTAGTCTACTTAATTTGATTCTCATTTTCATTTCTTAGATAATACTTCTACTATTTACTTCTTAGATAATACTTCTATTAGCTATTTGCATCCTTTATATTAGTCTTCTTTTCCTTTTAATTCTTCATTTTCTTGTCACTAATCTTTTAGACAATATTTTTTCATTATTATTTGATGTCGTGTGATAAGCTCTTCTATAAAAAAAGTTAGTAAAGTTAGATTTAATAATACGATCATATCCAAAAAAGATTATGATTATTTCTAAATTTGGATATATTTTATAAAATATATGAATTATTAGACAAAATAAACTAGAGAATAAAAATTGATAAAAGTGGAGAACGCGAAATAAGATAGTGATGATAGACATCACAATCTAGTAGATTGATAAGTCAATGAAAATCCGTCACAAAGATATCAATCTTTGATAAGAGCCAGCATTTTATAACAAGAACTAAGAGAATCATCTCTTAAATGGAATTCAATTTCATAAATAACCAACCAAAGGTACATTTGTTTTTGATAAACATATAAACAGACTTAAACACTTATGAACTCTAAAGAAAAGTCCAAATACACCATATTGTAAACTAACTTAAAATTAAAAAAAATAGATAAATAGAACGAACTAGTCGCCCAACGACCATTCACCCAATGACACTTGTCGCTTAGTAAAAATTACGGTTTGTAAAACCCAAAATTAATGCTTACCAAGTAACCAGTGGCTCGTCTAATAAACTTACGAGACTTAAAAGAAAATTACATTAACTCAAAATAATTCAAAATTATTTCATAAGTGAACTATAAGTCATGATCTTCGTATTATTTGAGTTTCCAAATTCTTGTATTATCATGAACTTTGAAAATATTTGTTTTTCTAATCTTTTATTCCTTGACCTTGTCATAGACCTTTTAAACTATTGTGGTTCATCTTTTAAGTTTCTCTTCTAATTCTTCTTGTATTAATTCCTGCAATAGTTCTCTATCATTTAACATATTACAATTCATTCCTACAATAAGAAAACTCATCGTGTTCAATAGATGACAGAAGAGAAACTAACAAATTCGTTCAACAAATATATGAATTAATTATGCTAGAAAACTATAGTTATTGAGTAAATGTAGCATATGATACACTAGTATAGATTATATTCTTTGGAGCAACCTCTGAAGTGATACGACCTCACTTTATTTTTTAACACCTAAATACTAGTAACCCATATATGAATCATATCACTATTATTTTAAATTGAATACAAGTAACTCATATATACGGAGACAATAAAATAATACAAAGTTAGTTATAAATGGAAAGAGAAACTTAACTAACTAATAAAACAAACGAATTATTGTTAGCCACTATATTGTCCAGCCAAACGTGATCTACCACTTACACTTAAAAGTAATTTATCTATCAATATGAACGAAAAAATTGTGAGCTGAAACCAAGTAAAATTTCAAAATTACAAGTTAAAAATCACCTATAAGTCATCTTCTATAGTACCCGATTTAAGCCTTCTTTCTTAACATAATTTTTTCATATCATTATATTAGTAAGTTTTCACAATATAGTTAAGAAAATGGATTTTAACTCTAACTCAACATTACAAAACCAATTTATAAGGAGATGTTTGTTTTTACTTATATACTATAAATTAGTATTATTTTTATTCGATATGAGACTTCCAACATACTTTCCATATACTGAAACATATATATCTCGAATGTGGGACTAAACATTAATTTATAATCCAATAGTAGTCCGATAGTAAGTGAAATAATAGATCTAACAAACAACAGACTTCGTTAAGATAGACTCTAACTTATGGTTTTGATATCATGTTAAGAAAGTAAACTTTTAATATAACTCAATCTTACAAAATCGGCTTGTAAGGTGAGATTTACACTCACTTATATACAAAAGATTGACTTTATCTCTAGTGATTGTAAAACTTTCAACAATAAAAAATATAATTTATAGAAATTTGTGTATTGTAATTTTTAATACTAAAAAAAAACTGGAATTACTGAAAACAGTAATTTGTCGGAAACAGTCAAAGTTCGTCGTTAAAATTTTATTTTATATAGTTTACAAAACAATGTAATTAAATAAAAATGACTATAAGTAAAATCACGTGTTATAGTACTATATAAAGATTTTTCTTTCTTCATACAAGTTTATTTTATTATCATTGCATTCTATATAAATAAAATTCAATGTTGCAATGCACATAATTTGTTCTCATTTCGATTTCGCGATGCCAAATTTATTTAACAATGTTTATATTCATACATGATATTTGAAAATATAATTTAAAACTAAGTTTGATGAAGCTTCGAAGTATAGTGTAGTGAGATATATTTTTAACACTTTTTTTCTCGGAGTTGTGAGGTTAGAGTTGCAATCTTAGGAGCTAGGGAAGTTAATTTCCTCTCTTACCTTTGATGATGGGACACATATTCAAGTGACTTAATTATTACTAAAATTTAATATTGTGTGATTGACAGAACTTAGGGCAATATCATAAAATAAAATTTAAGGTTCTTTCCCCTGTCTAATTGTTCATACTACTTTTGTTTGACAGATGATGGATCTGTTTGGTGTTGGGGCTACAATATATGTATCCTTAATATTCTTAGTCTATTGGTGAAATTAAATTACAGAAATTTCTTCTGCATTTGTTCTTTGTTATAATAATGAGCTGATTTATATAGTTTATGAACATCCTTGACTATTATATGGATGGTCAACTTGGTATCAATGGAGAGGACTTCCATGGTGAAAAACATAACGATGGTGATTATTCTATAGTGCCATGCTTACTAAATAAGTTTCTCGACTTGCACCCTCCTGTTTCTTCATCAGCATCAACTATTCCAGAAGCAGAAAACGAATCATCATTAAAGGTAAGATATGAAGAGTGCTGATTACTTAAAACACTTTTTTTTATCCAACACTCCGACAGGATTACATGTTGTGTTTTAGTCCCTCGCAACACGGTGTTCGATGACTGTTGAAACTATAATAGGTATAGGTGTCAATTTATGTTTAATAAGTATGAACTTCCCTTATGCATTTATTTCTAAACAAAAAAGCAAGTCAAGCTTTGTGTCTCATAAGTTATGTGTTTTAAACTGTTTCACAGATAACTGTTGTGAAAGCAGGAGGAATGATGTCTCTGTGTATTGATAATCTTGGTGCCCTCTGGATGTGGGGACATTGTCCTGGAGAAAACAAAGAAGGTGGCGTCTCTCTTATAAGCAACTTCACTCCAACACCAGTATGGGATTTTCATGGTCACATTGTAGTTCAAGTAGCATGTGGAAAGGAACATGTTGTGGCACTTGTTACTGCTGGAGAATCATACAAGGGTGTGGATGATCTAGTGTGCTATACTTGGGGTAACAACAGTCATGGTCAATTAGGGTTGGGGGATAAGGAGAATAGGCCAAGACCTGAAGTGGTAAAAACATTTGACCTGGAGTCCCTTTGGGTAATTTATGAGGTAACATGTGGTGCTTTTCACACAGCTTTGCTCACTCACAGAAAGAGGTCTAGTGACACATTAGAAAGCACATGTTGGACATTTGGCCTTGGGGATAATGGACAACTTGGACATGGTACAACACAAAGCAAACTTCTTCCTGAACCTGTTAAGGAATTGCCACAAAATGTGCATCTGGTTTCTGTTGACTGTGGCTTGTTTCATACTTGTGTTGTTTCAATTGATGGGTATGTATGGTCATGGGGAATGGAGAAGGGTCTTGGCTTATGCCCTGATGATAGTAATGGTGGAACACATTCTGGTGATGCTCTTTCTCCCCTTCTTGTCTCATGCAATCCATATCAGACTAAATTTCCAAAACCTATTCAAGTTGCATGCGGAGCTGCACACACTGTTCTTGTTGCGCAAGAGGGATATAAACTTTGGTCTTGGGGTAGAGGAAGGAGTGGGGTTCTTGGAAATGGTAAAACTACGGATAGTTACACTCCCACCATTGTGTTATGGCCTCCACTGATTCAAGATTTCGAACAAGAGAAATCACATAGCTCCGGAGAGCATTATAAAAAGGAGAGTGAAAGAGTCACTGAGACAAATGACAAATTATCTTCAGCACTGAACAAAGTGAAGCTACTTCAAACAAAGTTATCCGTAATGGAAAGATATGCGAATATGCTTCATGGTTTTATCTTTGGAGAACCTTTTGATGAACAAGATATACCTTCTTCATTGCAAAATTCTGGTGAATTTGATATTTCAAGGGAATGGGAGAACATTTTAGTGGCTGCAGATAATACAAAGCTAAGTAAGTTGGAAATGGTCTACCAAAGTATGCTTGCTGCTGTGAAAGATAAGCTAATGAAAAGAAAGATTAAGGAGATTGTAAATGAATGCCTATCCTCCTCACATGCCGAAAATGAGCATATATAAGTAAGAAACAAGCGTTATGTTCACAGGATTGTATAAACAAAAATAGTAAATTCTACCCAAATTGATAATGCCTGGGTCTATTATCTGTTGTGTCGTAGACAATATTATCGTAACTCTCTTCTATGATTGAGTTTTGTACAAAGCTGAGCACCAATTGCCATCGTTTTGTATGGCATAAAGTTTGCTGTTATTCAGGAGATGTATCCGTCCTCTTGAAGTATGACTGATTCCTTACTCACGTTGGTCAATAGAAGCTATGATCGGTTGATATTTTATGAGTTGCACGTGTGTTTTAAGAAATGTTAGGTGGCACTGTGTAACTAAATGATGTAAACTTCGTAATGTTTTATTAGAAACGAAAATATTTGTTAAAGTTTTACTGAATGGCTCATTTAATTCATAAAATTGTCACTTGCTATATTATATTAGTCTGTATTGGATTTAATTTATTTTTCGTTCATATATGTGTTGGAGGAAAAGAATAATCATTGTCCTGAATTGTTCTTGATATATCTCAGGATTCTTATTGCTGCTGCAGAGTGATCTTCTAAAGAATTGAAAAGAAATTGACTGAGAGTACTGACAGCGAAACATAAATCTGGTCTTGTGTTGGTTAGATATAGTAACCTGCCAAGAAGTCTTCTATAGGTCTGCACATCTGAATAGGGTTTCCTTTCTGTCTTGGAAAATTTTGTGCCTGGTTGTATGGGAGTAGAAACAGGTTGACATCCCTACAATCCTGCATCTTCTAGTAACTCTAGAGCATACTTTCTTTGTGACAAATTAATGCCCTGTTGAGATCTTGCAATTTCTAAGTCCAGAAAATACTTGAGTTGGCCTAAGTCTTTAATCTTGAACTTTGCTTCAATAGAGCCTTCACAGTTTGGATTTCCTAGATGTCATCACCTGCCAAAACTATATCATCTACATAAACAAGTAAGATGGTAATATGAGCATAATCACTTTTGACAAAAAGTGAATAATCTGGTTTTGATTGTATGTAGCCAAAGAGAGTAAAGTAGTTGTCAACTTGTAATTCCATTGTCTAGAGGCTTGTTTGAGTCCATATAAAGACTTCAACAACTTGCAAACTTGTCCTGGTTTTTCAGTTTTATAACCAAGAGGAAGAGACATGTATACTTCTTCATCTAGATCCCCATGTAAAAAGGCATTAGTTACATCTAGTTTATGTAAATACCAATGTTTGGAAGCTGCTAAAGCCAGAACCAATCTTATTGTTGTGAGTTTGACAATAGGTGAAAAAGTCTCAAAGTAATCTAAACCTTGTTATTGTGTGTAGCCTTTGGCTACTAACCCTTCCTTGTATCGTTCAATACTCCCATCAACATGCCTCTTTATTTTGTATACCCATTTACATCCGATAGGTTGCTTTCCATTAGGTAGATCAGTCAAAACCCAAGTTTTGGTATTTTCTAAAGCTGTAATTTCTTGATCCATGGCATTTCTCCAAAAATCATGTTTGATGGCTTGGTTATAGGTTTTAGGTTCACTAACTTGGGAAAGATTAAGGACATATGATTTATGAAGAGATGATAATGCATCATATGATAGATATGAAGAGATGGGATATAAGGTACCTGTGGATGACTGAGTGGCGAAAGAAGTAGATAACATGTTGCAATGATACTTCTGCAGATAAGATGGTGCATGTCTTGGCCTGGTAGATTTCCTTTGTGGAGTAGCAGTGACAGGTTCAACAGAAACAGGCTGAGAAGAGAAAATAATAGGGTCGGAAACAATATAAGGAAGAGATGTAAGTGGTAAAGAGGGTTGATCAGTAACTTCTGAGAAAAGAGGTGATGGAGGTGAAATAATTTTGGTGACAAAATCCAAGGAATTTTGTGTATCAATAGGTGAGTGCTTGTCACTAGTAAGAAAAGGAAATATATTTTCATAAAATACTACATTCCTTGATAGAAAAATTTCCCTAAAGTTGAAATCTAACAAAAGGTAGCCTTTCACTCCTGTTTTAAAACCCAGTAAAACACATTTTCTTGCACGAGGTTGAAATTTTGTTCTATGAGTTTGAAGAGTTGAAGCATAGCAAAGTGAGCCAAAAACTCGTAAGTAAGTAATGTCAGGTTTAATATTGTGTAACAACTGAGATGGAGAAAAATATGCCAAAACTTTGGAAGGTAAAATATTAATGAGTTGCACAGCATAACGAACAGCAAAAGACCAGAAAATTATGGGCAAATGGGATTGAAACATTAAAGATCTAGCAACATTGAGAATGTGTTGATGTTTTCTCTCAACAACTCCATTTTGTTGAGGTGTTTCAACACAAGATAATTGATGTTGTATCCCTTTTTGTCTATAAAAATCTGTCATTGCAAACTCATTACCATTATCTGATCTAACAGCTTTTCATCAATGCCAAATTGTGTTTTTATATAAGAAACAAAGCCGATAAGTTGTGATCTTGTATCTGATTTACTTGCCATTAATTTAATCCATGTGTATCTAGACATATCATCCATTATAGTTAAGAAATATTTGAAACCATCAGCAGAAGAAGTACTATAGGGCCCCCAAATATCAACATGAATTAAATCAAAAGGAGCTTTTGAAACATTAGTACTTAATTGAAAAGGCAATTTTCTTTGCTTAGAATAATGACAAGCATCACAATGAGTGTATTTTGTATTAGGTAAAGTGGCATACATATTGTGTAATTTGATATAACAAGAAAAAGAAGGATGCCCTAGTCTATAGTGCCACATATCTATAGAGTTATGTCTTATTGTAGAACAAGCAATAAAATTCTCAGAAGTAATAGCAGCTGGTGAACCAAGGGGTGTGGGTGCAGGAACTATCATGACATACAAGCCATCTCTTTCTTCAGCTTTCCCAATCATCTGCAGGGTTGACTTGTCATGTATTTCACAGGAAAATTCAGAAATGTTAAGTTTACAAGATAGAGATTTAGTTAACTTTGTGACCGAAATAAGATTGACAGAAAAATTAGGAACAAACAAGACATTATGTAAAGTAAGGTGTGGGCTAAGTGAAACTGTAATTGGTAAGATTCTATGATAAGAAATAAAATGAGACAAAGAATTGGATATATGATCAGTAGCACCTGTGTCTAGAATCCATTGGGAATAGATATTACCTTGAGCCTGAGAAGAAGTGGAAGCATTATGAGAGCTCACTAGATTGGTAGAATGTGGAACTGTGGGATTAGATTGAGGAAGAAGTGCTAATAGACCATGAATTTGCTCTTGAGAAAGTCCCAGAGTTGAGGAATGTGGTTGTGCCGGAGAATTATTATAAGAAGGAACTACTATAGAAGAATCTGTTGTAACATTGTGCACTCTTTTGGATTTGAGATCAGGTGGTAATCCATATATTAGAAAGCAAGTATCAATGGTGTGGTTTGTCCTAACACAGTGAGTGAATTGTCGAGGTGCACCAAACCTTCCCCTTGAGGAACGAGCCTGAGAACCTTGATAACGAGCCTAAGAACCTTGATATGAAGATCTTCCCCAACCATAATCATTGGCAGGAGAGGGTTTACCTCTGCCATTGAAGATAGAAAAAAAAGGTTTAGATTGAGAAACTTGTGACGCCATGACTAGAGGTTGAGAAAGAATTCCTGATTGTAATTGTCGCTCATGTTGAATTATCATCGAAAAAATTTTGGGTAAAGGAGGCAAGGGATCCATGAGAAGGATCTGAGAGCGAACAATAGAGTAATTATCATTCAAGCCTCTAAGAAAACAAAGAACACAACCATTTTCACGATATTCCTTCATTGTCTTAGAAACAACACAACAAGAAGCAGAAGATTGGCATTCAGGAATAGGGCGAAAATTGCAAAGTTCATCCTAGAGAATCTTCATTTTAGTGTAATATGCAGTAACACTTAGGTTAGATTAATGCATTGAATAAAGATCTTGATGCAATTGTGAAATTCGAACAGAATCACCTTGGGAGAAACGATCTTTGAGATCCTTCCATGCCGCAGCTGTAGAGTCAATCCAGATAATACTTGTAACAATCTCATGAGAAACAGAATGATTGATCCAAGATAAAACTAGATTATTGCAACGCTTCCATGCTGGAACCATGAGATCTGTATCAGCTGGACAAGGAATGGAACCATCAACAAAACCAAATTTATTCTTCATTTTTAGTGCCATAGACATCGAGCGAGCCCATCCATGATAATTGTGACCTTCAAGAATCGGGGAAACAAGCACTAATGAAGGATTCTCGTCAGAGTGAATGTAATAGTCGTGTGTTGTATCTTGCAACGATGAGAGAGTAACAGAGGGAGTAGCCATAGAAGGAGAAGAAAAAGGCAGAAAAGCCAAGAACGAAAGGTAGAAGATGAAGATCTGGGCAGGAAAAAAATTGATTGCGGAAGAACGTGATAAAGAATTGATTTTCTTATGATACCATGTTATGAGAAAAGAAATGATAGGAATTGTATTTCTTATTCCATAATCAAGAGAGAGTACAATTTACATATATATAATTGTTTGAAACAATATATAAACAGAATATAAATATAAAAATAGAATATAAATATATGAACATAAATGCATATATATGAACGGAAAATAAATTTAATCCAATAGTCTCTTCAATAAATAAAATTAGAAACAACAAAGTTCATGAAATTATAAATGCTTCACTCATCTCCCGTTATTTTCTCATATAAGTGTTTACAAGCACACAGGCGGATGGCTTTTATTCATTTAATTATTTATTTAATTATCTTGTAATTTACATATTTTGTAATAATCATATTTATAGTTTAAAAGGAATAAACCATATTTTAAAAACATTGTAATGTGGTATGACAAATGTAATTTTGTAAGTAACCACATTTTAAAAATATTGTAAGTTTGTTCTAAATGAATAATTTTATTTTATAACAATTTAAAAGTATTATCTAAACTATAGTTTTATAGAACTTAAGCGTACGGCAACACCATATAAAATGTTGGCTAATATTCAATTATTTTTTACATAACAGAAAAAAATGTTAAAATAGTATGTATCGACTAAACATTATAAATAACATTATGAATAACATTATTTTCCAAAATTTTCTAAAATAATGTGGCTTATTGTAACATGGCAACAATCTTGAAATATGTGATTTTAAAAAGAATATTGTGTAAGAAAACTCCACAACTGTAAATTTATTGTTAAATTATTCTAAAGTTTAAGTTAATTATAGATGAAATTTTGTACATGGAAATTATTATAATTAAAATAGTATTTATTATTTACAAATTTTAGAACTTTAATTTCTAACATATATTTCTTGAATTCCTCAATAAAATTCGACAATAATATTTTTCAATAAATTAAAATTTTATTATTGATAAAAATATTCGTTAGTAATAAATTCGTCAATAAAATCTATCAATAATAAATTTGTTCATAAAATTTGTCAAAAAAGTTATAATATTTATTATTTATAAATATTTTCATTGATAAATTTTATCAGAATGAACGCTAAAATGTTTTGCTTTGGAATTTTTCATATCTTGTAAACTTCGTTGATAAATCCAATGGTAATGGAATGTTTTGAAAATTCGCCTAGAATGAATTTTATTAAAATTGGTCACTAATTGAATTTTTTTAAAATTTATTGATAAATTCGTCAATAATTTAATTTCTTTAGTAAATCTATAACAAAATGAGTGTTAATTTTATCGTCAAAATTAACGAAATGTTTGTTATAAATAAATTAAAAATGGGTGAGAAGAAGACAAGAAGAGAAAAAGAGAAGAAGAATAGAGAAGGTGCCAGAGGAAAAAAGAGGAAAAAGGAGGAAAAAGATGTAGCAACAATAACCTTAAAGGTGACAATGGTAGTCGTGGAGTCGAAGGCGACAACAATAGTGAAGGCGATTGTGATGACTAATAGGGCGATGATGATAGTGACAATGGAGGAGGAGGAAGAAGAAAAAGAGAAAGAAAAGAAGGAAAAAAGGAAAAAGAAGAATAAGAGGAGAGGAGTAAGAAGAAGACTAAATCGAGATATTTAGCGATGAATTTTTACTGACAACCAAAATTTGTTCGTAATTACTTCATTTATAAAATTTATATGCGCTTTTGTAAATAAAATTTATATGCGCTTTTGTAAATAGAATTTTTATTGCTAGTAATTTTGATTTATCGACGAATTTTAATGCTTATCAATGGATTTTGACTGTCGATAACTCATTTTTTTTTCTTGTGGTGCACATTTATTTAACTCGAAACAATATTTTTGAAATTGTTGTCTAAAGCCAAAATTGGTATAACCACTAATCAACATAATATTGACAAGATGTCTATAGAGTTTCTTTTCATAGTAAATGATGACATACTCCTTAACCGTGGTTAAACATATACAAGAAGAGTTGGAGTCATCTATGGAAAGTGTGGCCAAACTCTTATCATCATTGACCATCAGTGAGTTTTGTTTCTTTTGGGCTTTATATTATGGACTTAGCAGTATAAAGTTTTCTTTTTGGGCCTTGTATAATAAACCAAGTAGTCTAGGTTTTCTTTTGGGCCTTGTATTTGGGATTGTAGTGTAGGATTTTGGGCATAGAGGAGATGGGCCTTAAGGAGATACATGGATCTATGATAAAAATCTAGCCTAGGACATACACCTTCTAGAAGAAGGGCCACCTTATGCACATATGAAGGAGGAGATTTTAGAAGCTTGTAGGCCCTTGGCTAGAGTGGTCTCCAAGTTGCTATCCTTTTTTAGGCATGCTCTTGCCATGTGACATGCTCCTAATTGAGAGGATTTCTTCTTAGTAGTGGCCATGTGTCATGCTCCTAATAAAGAGGACTTCTCCTTAGTAGTGGTCATTGTTAAGATAAATTCGTCTATGTGCCTAAACGCTCTCATATTTTGAAGTTTAACCAAATAACATTAAATGGAATAATAATTTGAAAACAACACAGAATGAAAACACAAGATACAGAACCAAAATCTCCAACATAGAAAACCTTCGGAAAACACTTAGCATTTTAGGAAATAGAGAAACAACCATGACAAAACACTCAGACATAATGCAAAACAATTATCAAGTCAAAAATATCTAAGAGAGTTGAAGCTAAATGCATAAAGCTTACCATACTTAAAAGGGAATTTAGTTTAGCTCTTGGAAAAAAAAACATGTCAAGACGATATCATTGACAAAACACACTAAAAGACTAAAACTTAAAATACCAAGAGAAAACTTAAAGTAAGTTAAATGTTGTCTGTCCGAAAAGGAAAAATCACAAGAAGTGTTTAATCTATCTAAACGATACCATGGGCCAAAACATTACTTCATCGGATGATGAAGTCTTTAATCAATGCTTGGTATCAATAGAAGAAAAGCTTAATTGTCAAACGTTACCTCAACG